>NC_064882.1:23108553-23733553 GCF_929443795.1 Astur gentilis | reverse complement strand
CAACTATTGCAAACCAATCAAAGCTATTCAATATCTAAACCCATTTTATAACTATTAGGGTAATCAGTCTAGTAAGAGGTTGATCATCTTCAATCTCTTTCAGATTGAATGTCAGAATATTTCTGCTATTAAGTTGATTAAATCAGTGTCATCATCTTCCAAATGGGCTGTGTTTACAGAAGAGATGGCTAGCTCTACACAATTCAAGCATAACCCTAAAAATCTAGAATACAGGTTTATGAACACAAAACTCAGTTCTCTTATTCATTCTGCAGCACTGTTGCAATTCTGTTGACATGAGCTGAACCTCTTTGATGTAACTGAGAGGAATCCCATGCTCTGTAGAAATTTGTTCCAAGAATGATCTTGAAATATTACAGAGCAACTAAAAGTGAGTTCTTCCAGCAGCTGTCAGATCTCTTCAGGAAGACATTACTGAGTATTATAGTATGGATGATTTGCCTGAACATGTCGATGAAAGACACTTCTGTATTCCTAAAACAGAATCTGAGAAGTCTTAGTTGCAACTCTAAGATGGAAATTAAGTTTCATTACAACTGCTTCCTGCTAATTTGTTAAATAATGCCAAATGCCAAGGAAGACTATGTATGTGGAACTAGTTTGCACTTGGGCTTTGTAGATACATGCATTGTCCTGGAGTAAAATACAAACACAACCTGTTCCTACTGAAACTATTCATGAAACAGCAAACAAACAGCCTAATTTTACTGACTTTTAGGTAGCCATGTTGATGTGTTTTGTTATACCTACCCGACTCAAGAGTGCACAGTTTGGGAGGGGCTGTTTTGGGGTTGTTGGGGGTTTTTTTTTCCTCTGCTCTCCTATAGACTATAATAAAACATTCATCATGGAGCCCAAGACTGTTTATGTCCCTGCAACTGGCAGCACAACAAAAGGCAAACTCAGATGTCTGCAGTCTCTAATTAAAAGAAGGAAAATGGTATTTGAAAGGAGGAGAACAGTATTTAACTAAAACTGGTTTTAAACATAATTCTGTTTTCCAGTTGAATGAAAACAAAGGTTAGTGTAAAGCAAGTGAACCTCCATAGACGCACCAGCATGAAGCTTTAAGAAACAAGGATAGTCTCACCTAACTAGTTTAAATCTCTTATTGTACCTATTACAGAGGCCCTGATCTATGGAAGAAGAAGATTTTTGGAAAGTAGAGTCCGTCTTCCACAAAAATATTTTTTTAATAAGCACCGTGCTACATATAAAGAGCTAAGACCTGAAAACAATGAAAGCACCATAATTAAAATCACACAAGACCATTAAGAAGCAGCTCTAAACAAATAAACCTTGTACCATCATGACAAAATTCTAGTTGACAGACAAGAGGTGCACTTGGAAGAAAACATAACCTCTTTCTCACTGTGAGAGGAGAAGTAATATGAGATTTTTCCCTTCCCTTCTCTCTTTCAAAGAAGAATGAGCTGAGTCTTCCTTTTCCTTTTTTTCTTTTGTTTCCAGACAGAGCAAGGGGTAAAGAGTGAAACGGATCCTTGATACCTTTACAATTAGGGAAACACAAATATTAGCAAGCTACAAAATTAATCCCTCCCCCTGTATTTCACTTTCTGCATGAAGCAGAAGAGAAAAGAGGGTGGTGGCAGGAGATCACCTTCTTTCGTCATTGCTTACACAGCTTTATACACACACCAAAACAGGCACTGCCTAGATATCCTGGAGCAAAACTCTAGGTCATTCGCCTCTGCTGTTTCCAGAAGTATGTGCCAACTCAGGCATAACGGGAATGAGAAACAAATAGTCTCACAGATGTTGTATAAATATTGTGGATAAAAGAATACATCATACTGGATAAAATACAACTATCTTGTTCAATTTAGGAGGACAGTCTTTCTGTCTTATTCTATACATAGAAAGATTACCTGGAAATCTGGGGGGGGGGGAGGGGGGGGGGCAGGGGGGGCAACAAACAACTTAGAACAGAATACAGTTTAAAAAATCCTAGCTGGCTAATCACTTCTGAGGCAGCAAGCAGGAAACTTACCCTGACACAACCTTGAAGCAATAACAGGACTTGCACTATTTCTGGGTTTCTACCTATTTCCCACCCCCAACTGATATTGACAGGTCACTAACAGAAAATGTATAACCCAAGGCTGCTGTAAGTTAGAGACAAGGAAAGATTATTGTCTATAATCGTGAGCAAGTAAGGTACCATTTTCAACACCTGTGAGGTATAGCCCTGCAAATGCAGGGTGGGACCACCAAATTCTCACTACTTCAGTAATTTTGCAAGCATGCTCTGTTACTAGAGAAAGCTATATGAATACAGGTGATATATTAATATAATAGAGCACAAGGGAAAAGCACATCACTTCTTCAGCATCGCCTTTTCCCATAATACATACAAGGCAACTTCAGGCGACAGCTTCTTACTTAAGCAGGATCCGACATACAGTATAAAATAGATTCTGACATGGAAATGCATTAAGTGGAGAAAATGAATGCTCTGCAAGTTATGGATGGATGCACAGACATACAGATGGGAAACTAATGAGTGGTTTTATTGGCCCCCTATCATTTGTCAACCAGTAACTGATAAAATCAATATCAGAAAGGTTACAAATTATTATGTTCCTTGGTGCTGTAAGGGTCTTCAAGGGCTTCTGAAGAAAAATCTTTGTTCCTTATCTGCTGTGTTTCTTTTCTGGCAATTTTCACTTAAGAGCTGTCCAAAAAGTTTATCATCTTCTGCATTTATTATCCTGAGAAAACAGCCTTGTACTTAGAAGTAGAAATTCCCTTGGAAACCTGAAGGAAGTGATTCAATATGCAAACAGCACAAGCTCAGACCTGAGAAGACACACATTTTGCTTTATGTAAACTTCAGACAAGTCATCTGTATCGTGTGACCCCATTCCCCAAATGCAAAACTCATTCCTGCCAATGTCCTAAATATGCTGCTGCATAGATACATATATCACTGAGAGAGATGCTGCACAAGAAGCTGCCTTCATGACCAAAAGGGCCTCCTACAGGTAGCTTCAGACTAAAGAAATAGTACATATCCAGTAAAAAGCAAAGCTTTCAAAGTACAATATATACGTAAGAAACAAACCTGAGAAAAGTCAGAAAAAAACCTAGAGGATTTATCTATTCATACTTCCTCTGTTTCTTTCTCCTCACTTGATAAAATATTCCAGATTGTGAAAAATCCTTATGATGACCACTCTGAAAATAAGCATGAGTACTATTACAGGATCACTAGAGCAGAAAGCAGCAATTCTTGAGATGGGTAAACTTAATTTGATTTGATACTAATTTTGTCTGGGCTGCTGCCAATATTGATAGCCCTGTCATTAGCCCAGCCCCTGTGGCACTAGCAATGACATTTGCAGAGCATGGCCAGTCTGTTACAATGCCCTGCCAGCTATTTGTGCCTATTGTAGCTCTCTAAGGCACATCCAGTAGTCACCCTCTCCTATTCTTTCATTGGACAGCATGTACAGAAGTGAGAAGAGAGGTTTATACCCTCCATCATCATTAACATATAATTCATTTGCTTTTTTTCAGAGTAAATCTATCTGAGGGACATTCCTCGGTGAGTTACCACAAGGTTTCCCTCTTTTAACAGTCTTTCTTACAGAAAATTATCAGAAAAGAGATGTAGTTGACAACATTAGAGATGCTTATTCAGACACCAGAAGAAGCCTCTCTAACCTCTCAGACTCCTTCAGGTTCAGCTTTTGCTACTGTTAATTTAAAAGCTGAGAAAGAGTAGATGTTTTTAAACAGTGAAGAAGCCAGGTGCATCAAAACCCTCCTCTGCCTGCAGAGAATATTTTGGCTGCTACTCAGAAGCTGCTACCATAATTTAATTCTTTTAGCTCCAGCTAGGCTTCAGCATTTTGAAAGAAAGCCTGGCACAGTGGGGAGAAACATGAAGTGCTAGAATCCCAAAACTCAGATCCAGATTACAGAAAAAGAATATGTCTCCAATAAAACAAAAAGGAGTTTCACAGCTAATTTCAATAAAGCAGAGGTTTTACAGCTCTAAAACTCTCGCCCTACTTGAAAATTTTTCCAACACCTAAGCCATCAGGATCCAATAGATCACAGAACAGAATTAACTTGTGGATATACACTCCTTGAGGTTCTGAATTATAATTTCCCTTTCTTATTCTGAATTTTTTTCTGGATCACATTTCTTCTGATTTACACAAAAATAAATCACAACATGATGTTGGTGAATTACACACAAATGCTGTATCAAGCCTCTCTATCTACAAAATAAAATACAAACCCTCACTGTCTTATTTTGAAGCACACAATTGCAAGTACCTAGAAAAAAAAAATGGAAGGGGATATTAAACATTGGAGAGAGAGTATTTGCATTTTTGTTTAAAAAAATACTAATAGAATTAGACACTAATTTTATTTTTCCTTTCTTTCCTATTTCGCAGGTACTATTTTTATTCTCTTAAACTCAGAAAACAGAAACTAAGGATCTCAGGGGCTTTTTATGTTAGGAAGTCTGTGAGAAGTGGTTGTTTGTTGATGGGGTCAGAAGTTTTATCTCGTGAGCTACTTCATATAACAGCAGTTAATGGGAGCTCTGATTTGCAAAGCAAAGCTTGATAGGGAAATGCATAGGCAGAAGAAATAAAGAAAAAGTCTTTTCCTTTTAATGCCTTCCTCTTCCTCTAATAAACAACCAGATTCAGCTATTGTTTACAGGATAAAGGGGTTTTGGTCAATCTTTATTAATAGCATGTAAGGACAAGGTTCTCTTACAGACTTATGCAATACTCTTCTAAACTTTTTTTTTGTCATTTCCTCTGAAGTGCCTCATTAAGGCTGAGGCAAAACTTGACCAGCTGGACTAGCAAAGCCTTTAATTTTTCCCTAAAAAGAATTCTGTGTATCCGATTTGGTTTTCACCACACATTACTGCTCAGTTTTGCTGTCCTGTCTTTCTAGTGGCATCACATCTCTTGAGATCCTCCCTGTGAGTGGGTCACTTCAGTTTATGCTTACCTTCCAAGAAGTTTCAAGTCAAAATATTTTGAGTTTTTCTACTCAAACTGCCATACTTTCTACTCTGTAAAAATCCAAAAGTTTCAGACTCTTGGTGTGGGTTGGTATGAAAACCAAACAGTGGAAGATCAGAATTTCCCACAAGTTTGACATTACAGATTTCATTCATCTGTCCTATATGGGATATATACAGCTGGCCATATACTAGTGGATTATTGCCTGCTTGGGGAAGACCTTTCCTCATGCTGCTAATATATCTGTAAAAAGGTCAGATGTTCTAGACAGGTAGACTCAAACCCATGTCTCTACCGCAACATACTTGGCCATTTGCATCTGTCAATACAAACACAGGGAAGCAAGGCCAATGAGATTTTTTAATAGGAAGGAAGGACTGAAAACAAGTGGCCAGGCCATTATTTCCAGCTAATCTCATTCTGAAATAGGTAGAAATAATAATATTTTAAAACCAAACAACAACACTACAGTATTTGTTAGAGCTAATAAAAAAAAAAAAGTCAGAAAACTGTTCCAATTCCAATGTATACAGTGATTTTTTTTTTTTTAAATTTAATTCATGTCCCTGTGAAAATGTCAGAAAACTCTCTCCAGTCTAAAGTGAAGTTTAAGAGAAGGAAAGACACCACAGACTAGCCATATAGATTCCAGAGATATTAAACTTGCCTCCAGACAACTCCTAATTCTTAACACATTAGCTATACTAGATTGTGTTTTTCCATGGAAAAGAAAAATGCATGTTTTAATCATAATGAAAAAATACCAAACACCAGTATCTTCATGATACAGAATTTTATCCCCCTCACTAATGAAAGTATTTGCAACCTTTTCCTTATACTTTTCTGTTGAGCACTATGGTCATACGCACACACAAAAAATGTATGCAACTTTCTTAAACTGTAAGCACTTTACACTAAAGTGTATGTCAAAGCCATTTTCAGGCATTTTATTTACTGTCTTGTCTACCCTTGGGGTTCTAAATGAAAGATGACTCAGCCTAGAAAAATAATAAGCAACAAGGGAAAAAGCAGAAGCCGATGTATGGTTTATATATATGTATACAGACACACAAGATGGCCCTCCACTTTCATGTGTTTAACATCTGCTGTCAACACTAGATACTTGCTACATACTTAAAGCATCTATGTTCCTTGGAACAGCTGGTCCCACTGTCAAACTGAGATTTGGGGCTGTGGGTGGCAGTAGGAAATTAGCATTGGGTCTTCTCACCTGCACGGAGGTGCCTGTGTACATAAACAAGTCACTGACAACATTACCCCCTGGTCCCTTTCATTCTGAAGATTTTTTTTTTTTTTTTTTTTTTAAAAGTCAAGTTCATACAAACCATTTGCAGGATCCAGGTCACACTACATACACAACTGGAATAGTCCAGTGATCTTTCTGCACCATCTGAAGCAATTTGATTCAAGATCCTAAAATAGTGTTCTTTTGCCATTATTTTTAATGCTTATTTTAGTGCAATTCAATTTGTTTGAAAGAAAAAATTATTTTAAAATGGCTTAAAAAATGCAAGCATACCCAGTTGGATAGATATAAGCAAAGGTGAATAAGTCATTACAAGCCTTCATTTTCACTCCTGCTGATGGCAAAATGTCGGCAAAAGGTTCCCAGCAACACTTCTGAAAATGAGTGTTATTCATGGGACCAATTTTTGAATGTGAGAGTGGAAAATTTGTAATCACATCCAGCCTAAGCAGAAGAAAATCACTGCCCTTTCTACATCAGTATGGAAAATACCAAGCTTTCTTGCTATGCTTAAAAAACTGAAAGGTGCTGGCATCACACACACACATCTTTGAGGATTGAAATGTCATGTTCACTCTGGGAGAGAAAAGAATCCTCAGGTGCTCATTACTACTAAAAAGTGTTCCCACAGAAACCAAACCCCAGGCTTTCTTTACATGATCAGCTTTTAAAGGTTAATTAACAATAGTGAATGATAAAAATTTATAACCTACTGCTTATAATTTTTTAATGGTGTGATTTCCACTCTTTTATCATTGGGCTTATGCTTGAAATCAAAGTCCCATCTGCTCACATCTCAGAATACCCTGGGGAAAAAAATATATTGAATATTCTAAACCTTTTGCCCCACACTGGAGATACAGAACTCATTCATTTTCCATTCCCATGCCCCCAACACACAGATTCTAAGCAATTTTGAAATAAACATCTTCAAAAGCATTCTGTCATGAGTGTGCTACAACACTTTAGCCAAAAAAATCTGGAAATAGTAATTCAAAGAACATCTATTACTAGCTTGTTTTTGTAACTCAAGGTAGATTTGCTGTAGAATTTTTTTATTCTAAGACCCTTCTAACTCACCTTTCTGCCATAAAGTGAAGATAAACTAAAGCGTTACTTTTTTTTTTTTTTTTTTTTTTTTTTAGTAGGTGAGGACTCAGAACTTGGAGGCTTACATTTGTGTTATTTTAAGGCAAGTATATTTTCTCAGTAGTTCTTCAGTTGAAAATTCTTAGTGAAATGTTCTAGCATCTTACAAACTCCACAGTGTTGTTCTCCTTTTATCTTGTATTCTTAAATGTGTGTATATATTTTGTCACGATGGACATTCTGTGGTAGCTAGGCAAACTTCAGAAAAGGTTTCTAATTAGCCAAGCTTAAGGAAGATGTGCAGCCTTGATGGCAAATAATTGTATGTCTGGATCTCTGCAACATCCCTACTACTCAGCTCTGCTGAAGAGAAATTTGCTAAGGAAAGGAAGAAAAGCATGAGAAGATAAGGAGCAACAATGAATACAGGAAGATCCACAGCATTCCTCAGTCTTCCCTATTATGTCTGTACTATGACCTGGATGAGGTTGTGGTGATATAAGACTGTCTGCGAAACATGGGGCAGGATAAGTGAGTGTGAATGTTTTCTAGTTTTCAGAGCTGAAAACCACTTGCAGATAAACATGATTGTGAAGGCAGTGTTTATCAGTAGCTGATCACTCATGGCTTTAAAAAAAGTCAAATTTAGTTTCCTTGTGCAATTTTGAAGAATTAAATGAATAGTAGTTTTTAATGCAGTTTTAAGAAGCTGAATTAGAAGATGCTAAAAATGAAATAGAAATGTAAGGTTAGAACTCTGTCTATTTAGAAGATTAATGCTGGAGCTTAAAGACAAAATACATTGCTGATACAGAGAAATTCAAGACTATCTGGGATTTTAAGAATTCAGACTGTTTATTCAACCCAGGACAATGTCAAGTTCCCAACTGTTCCAGCATCTACTTTCTGCAGATTGACTGTCAGCTTACCATACTCACATTGGTCTTACAGAACCCTGGGCATTTACATTCCACATTTCATAATATTACCAACAAAAAAGACAAACACTGAGCTGCCCATCAAGCAATTATATACTGCACTGGACTTGCTTGCAGCTGAATTAGACAGTAAGAGTCACACTATTCAGTAGAAACTACTAATATGCTGAAGAGATTGACACAAACAAATCATTTGACCTAGTGATCCACTAAAACAAAATACAACATTACAATGGACAAGCAGTTATGACATTAAATGCTTACTCCCACATTTTGAAAGTCTTACCACTTGTTATTGTATCTGCATATCTCACTGTCACTACTTCCAAAACAATTTCAGGCAGTGGTTCGGGGCCACACAAGTTCACACATACACAATAAGACAGTTGACCATTAACCTGAATCAGTACAACTAGAACTGTAAGCAAGGGTCTGCCTTCTTGGTATGAAGATCAATATCACAATGCTTTAATAAAAAATATTCAGACTTTTTTTGTACATATATTAAAAAAGTATGTTTAAAGACTAACAAATTATCCACCTGTTCACGCTGTTCAATTCTAACTAGTGGCCAGTTGATTCCTCAATGCCAAGTCAGGTAATATGGTAATGTCATTATTTTGATAGTGATATAGATGACAATAGTAACATGATCATTATCTTGTGGCTTAGTATGGTTTTTTTCCTTTAGTTCTCATTCACATTTGTTGAATTTGAAGTCCTTTGAACATGACAAAACAGATTACAATCCTTAATATGAACGTATGTTTATGTTGGGAGAAAGAGGTGGAGGAAATGACAGTATGGGAGAGATTATGAAAGAAGAAACCATTGTTTCATGAATCACACACAGAACAATAGACTTACTATACCGAAACAAAAAGCTGCATTAAGCTAGCGGACTCAGCACTTGTCCCTCTAACTTTCAAAACCAAACCTCTGAAATAAGCTAATTCAGGTTTCCAAGACACCATACAATAGACACATAACTTTGTCATACACATAGACTGTTACTTAAATGATCCCACATCATGAATTTTAATCTTAACAGTCCAAACTGCACTTTGATTCTTTGGGAAACCTACTTTGAATCAATCTGGATATAAAATCTGGGTTTAGAATATATATACAAGTATTGCACAAATCTGCACATACAGGTAAAGACGTTGCAAGCGTACACAACTGAAAAGCATCCAGAATTCTTTAGCCCTAAGAGAATGGGTCTATTCTTCTAGTTCATTGTATCTACTCATGGTTTGAAAATGTTCATCTGCATTATAACATCTGACTTGCATAATGACCCAACAAGCATCATTTGCAAGCTGTCTTATGGCCACAGTGCAGTTATAATGCACTGGTAGCGTTTGAACATTCACCACAGGAGGGCAATCCTGATACGACAACAGGAAGGTGTGTACCTGTGTGGGCTCTCATGTCCATGCTCGCCCCACTTTCAATTGACTGGATACACTTTGCATATTAGAGCTGCATCTGTAATTATCAAGGTGCTGATCATGAAAAAGAGTGTTTTTTATCCGAGGATCACTGTTACAGCAGACTTCCCTTTGGCTTCCAGACTTGTTTCTAGACAGTTCAGGGCATGGACAGAATAAGCACTTCTGGAAGTGTTAGTGCTGGTTCAGCAAGTATCAGTTTAAACTGTGCACATCATTACCCAAAGATGTTGAAAACCATCCATGTGGCCAAGTGAAAGTAGACATTTTCAAATATTCAGTGGCAGAACATTCTCGATATCAATCCAAAGAGTAATTAGGATATTGCCATAGGGTTAACAATCAGAAAAAAAGGAATACAGAACTCTGCATTCTTTTTCTAATTCTACTAGAATTGTGAGTACTCAACTATTTTTTTTATTCACGTTTCCAAAACACATACAAAAATATCTATATGAAAGACTCTATACTTCTTATACATTAAGAGTACTTCTTAAAGTACTTTGGGTTATAAGTACCTCTCAGCCATTGCCCCATTTTTAGTCTAGATGTTTTCATAATCATTAGTGGCTTACTCCGAGAGTAGTGCCAGTAATTTTGTCAGCTCACAGTTAGTTTGCTTGATATCAGCAGCAGCAATTTTTGAAAGGTCTCAACTCATGGAGGAAATATCTTTCTTCATAACTGAAAGTGGAGGAATTTATTCCTTCACTGTATTCTGATGGGTTCATGGCCCTAATAGAATAATTGCACCCCATTTACTTAAGCTGGTTCAACCAAATAAACCTTGCATTTATCTTGTCTCTAAAAGAAACTTTAGAGTGAAATGGTTGATATATTTTTTCAAGGACACTAGCATACCATTTTGAGCGCACGGATATCTATTAGATTTCTGCTATGCAAAACAGTTAAATACTTCAGCTGAGACTTTCCTAGTCTCAAAATAACATGACTCCATGCTGCCAGCAATGATCTTCACTAAAGAGAATTTGGAACTTACATTTAAATGAAATATGACCAAACATGAATATCCAATAAGCAAAAGACAGAATGTTGCAAGACTGTAGACCAAATCAGTTTAAGAGCTCTGACCCGAGCACCCCACCTTCTTGTGAAGATGCGTCAAAATGCAAGCAAGACATATCAGCTTATTCCACCATGAAAGCACTTAGTCATGTCATAGAAATGTTATAACAGTAAGAGAAAATATTTAAGAAATTTCATATTTGTATTGGGTTTATACCATATTGGAAACAGAAATCCCACCTGTGATTAATCGCAGTATCCTGGTGCCTGCTGATCTCACACCCGCTATAATCTGACATTGCCTGCCTTAAGCAGAGCTGCTATTGTTTTAATTTGACTACAGACAGTCCTGTTATTTAAGAATTAGAAGCTTACTGCTTTTACGTTACTCTAATATTGCTACTCAGCAGAATATTTTTTCATGTCTCATATCTACATTATTTTCCTTAAATGCTTGGAATTTAGATAAACACATTTTGAAATGCTTGCTTTTGTGAGTACGTATACGCACACGTATATATCCATTAAGGCACATCATGCTTGCACAGAAGCAGAGCAAGCAAATGTAAGAAAAATTTTGCTTTCAGGCACTTTTCTGGTGTACAAACACCAAGCTCAATGCAAGTTGTCAGAAAACTGCAGTGAAAAGGATACTGTTCATGGGTGCTGCATAGAAGTTCAATGGCCTCTGAATGTCACTTGGACTCTAGGACTGCCTACAGGGTAGAGGCATTTCACAGAGTGTTTCAAACTCCCCAGGTAAAGTAGGATACATTTTAGTGCACTGTGACCCCCTCACATGTATCTGCTTCCTTCCTGTAGAAACCGGGTCATAAAGCAGTGGTAAGGGGTGCAGAGCAAGGAGTAGTGTGTATTTATGTTAGATATGCATCCAGGTTCTTAATATAGGCATAGCATCCTCAGTATGCTCCTGTGTTAGGTTGACGGCAAACATCATAATAGATTCCTGGTACTCAAAGAAACTTTCATGGGGTTTTTTGGTTTGATCCTGAAAAAATATTCAGTTTTGCGTTCCACACAAACTAAGCTTTCTGATCTAGGTGGGTACTATTTCTAGGATTAAAATAACAAGAATGAGTTAAAACACAAAGACACCCCAACGTCATTATTGCAGTAACTGAAATCTTTGTTACACAATGATGGGGGGGACAGTGTTGAATCTCAGGGAATCCTCATTAGTTATTTTCAGATCAGGAGCACTAATTGTATTACTGATTTTCAAAGTATTAGTAACTTTAAACCCAGCAGCTGTGCAGCAATGTGTATCCTTTATGGGTCTATTCAAATTCTGATTATGCTTCCAAGCATCATAAACTAAAAATATTTTTCTTGAGTTACTGTAAAATAAAATCTAATATGACAGGAATTACTATTAATTTTGCAGATTCTATTTTTTTAGTATATACCTCTCCCTTGATTATCTATATACATATATACAAAGCTTAAGGTGTTCAGATATAAAAATCTAGCTCAAACAACAAATACCACCAAAAACTCTTTATCTGGACATGCAAGATGTCTGTATACAGTTAAAAAGTCCATCAAATTCAAATTTACCACTGCAAGGAATTTCCATTCATAGCAGAACATACTCTCCTCATGCTTTTTTCAGATGAAAAATAACTCTTCCACCAGAAAGAAAGTCTAATTTTTCAACATACTAAGTCAGCCAGTTGTTTTTATTTACTTAAAATATATAATTTACTGATCTGCTGATGCTAACAGCTTAGTATCTGAAAAAGGACAGTAAAGTGATTTAACTCTGGAAAACATAAGGAGTTACACACAGAGTAGCGTGGACTGACATTCGCTCTACCATTTCTGAATTTGTATCTAGCTTTATTGTATGTTTTCTGTGGTTCTTACTACTATAGGTGTAGTCACACTAGCAGTGCTAATAACCAGGTTTGTTCTGGTTTCACTTTCATTAGGAAGAAGACCACTTTTCCTTATAGACTCAAAGATCAGCTTCTAGGATTTATGATGGTTATTGCCTAAGGTTTTTCCACACCTTTTTTTCCACTCTTCTCCCTCTTCAGAATGGCACTAAATCACCCAGAATGATTCTTCTCTGTATTACAAAGTTTATGATGCAGCAAGCATCTGCTGGAGTGAATGGTTCAATTCCATATATAGAAACATATGTATACATGATACCGAGAAAATTTCCACTGTATTCAGTTTGTGCACATGCTCAATTTTAGCATTTTGATCCCTCTCGGATTTAACCTTTTTCTAATTCATACCTATCTTTTCAAGTTTACATGTCAGAGCTCTAAATGAACACACGCCCATTTTACACATTGTCATGGGTATGGATCCATCACTGAGTATAAACTAATTAACCCTAGCACCTCAGCTAATGTAAAAATTCTGAAGAATACTATTTTACACAGAGACAACACTGACATTTCAGGTTGTGCAAGCAATTCTTCAATACAGAAGAAAAGTACATTTCTTGTACAAAGCCCCATTAAAGAAATGGAAATAGGAAAGTTCCAAATATCTGCTTAGTTTGTAGAAGTGTGGGCGGGAAATTTCATCACAATTAAATGTTTCATTTAATTATAGAATTATGTATTAAGTCTCTTGACTCTTATGTTGTGGGTTTTTTCTAGAATACCATTGTTTTATGTACATTCTTTCTTTTGCAGGTGGGATAAAAGTCAAAAGTCACTAAAAATCCAAATACCATGTTCTGAACTTCATTTCAATAGCCAACACAATTCAATACCAACAGGGAAATCTGCAACAGGTGTCATATGTAGCAAAGCAAGGAGATAATTTTCTTCCCTCTTTATCACTCTCAGCATCTAATCAGCAACCTCCCAAAAATAGAGGGCACATCCCCCATCTAGGGCGCAGCCCCCCTCTTCCTCTCCCAAGCTGGAGAAGGCTACTGAAGCGGTGGGGGTCAGCCTGGAGGGAGACCCAGGTATGGCTGCCACTCGGGTGAAAGCCATTGTTAGGAAAAATGTGGCAACGCAGACAGAGGTGCCATGTAAACATGCAGCTGTCAGGTCTCTGGCTGTGGGGAGTGCCTGGGTCTATCACTGATGACGGAGGGCAGCGGGGACACCTCTTGTGTGAGGTGTGACCAGGTGAATGATCTGCTCAGCTGGGTGGTAGAGCTGAAGGAGGCAGTGGAAAGGTTGAGGAGTATCAGGAGTGTGAGAGGGAGATAGATTGGTGGGCCTACACCCTGCCATCCCTGAGGCAGAGGCAGCAGATGGAGGCTCCACAAGAAGCGGAGGTTCCCCTGCCCTCCTGCCACCAGGCAGGAGGGGACCTAAGAGATGGAGGGGAATGGATACAGGTCACTGCTCGGGAAGACACGCGAATCCCCTCCTGGTCTCCCTCACCTTCCCAGTTGCCCCTACACAACAGGTATGGGGCTCTGGGACTTGAGGACCAGGCCAGTGAAGATCAGGGTGTAGATGAAGCCCTATCTAGGGAGGTGCCTAGGCCCAGTCAGGCAGCACCATGCATTCTCCCATCCTCTGAAAAAAAGAAAAAGGAGGGTAATTATCGTAGGTGACTCCCTTCTGAGGGGGACAGAGGGCCCGATATGCAGACCTGACCCATCCCACAGGGAAGTCTGCTGCCTCCCTGGGGCCTGGGTAAAAGACATTACCAGGGAACTCCCTGGTCTGGTTCGGACCTCTGATTATTACCCATTGCTGGCTGTGCAGGTTGGCAGTGATGAGATTGCAGAGAGAAATCCAAAGGCAATCAAAAGGGACTTCAGGGCACTGGGACGATTAGTGGAAGGATTGGGAGCGCAGGTAGTGTTTTCCTCAATCCCTTCAGTGGCAGGGAAATACACTGAAAGGAATAGGAAAACACACCTGGATAATACATGGCTCAGAGACTGGTGCCATCAGTGGAATTTTGGGTTTTTTGATCATGGGGAGGTTTACATGGCACCGGGCTTGCTAGCGACAGATGGTTTCCAGCTATCTCAAAGGGGTAAAAGAATCCTCACTCATGAGATGGCAGGGCTCATAGAGAGGGCTTTAAACTAGGTTTGAAGGGGATAAGGGATAAAACTAGGTGCACCAGAGATGAGCCTGGGGGCAGCGTGCCGATGTTAGGGGTGGATTCGATAACCCAGCTCAAATGCATCTATGCCAGTGCACGCAGCATGGGCAATAAATAGGAGGAGCCGGAAGCCACCGTGCAGCAGGATAGATATGACTTAGTCGCCATCACAGAAACATGGTGGGACGACTCCCATGACTGGAGAGCTGCAGTGGATGGCTACAAGTTTTTCAGAAGGGATAGGCAAGGTAGAAGAGGTAGTGGGGTGGCTCTCTATGTTAGGGAATGTTTTGACTGTACGGAGCTACACGATTCTGATGACAAGGTGGAGTGCTTATGGGTGAGGATGAGAGGGAAAGCCAGTAAGACAGAGATTGTGCTGGGAGTCTGTTATAGACCACCCAACCAGGTTGAAGAGATGGATGAATCATTCTACAAGCGGCTGGCAGTAGTCTCAGAATCGTGTGCCCTTGTCCTCGTGGGGGACTTTAACTTTCCAGACATCTGCTGGAAATACAACACAGCAGTGAGTAAACAATCTAGGAGGTTCCTGGAGTGTGTGGAAGATAACTTCCTGACACAGCTGGTGGGTGAGTCAACCAGGGGAGGAGCCTTGCTAGGCCTACTGTTTACAAACAGGGAAGGACTGGTGGGAGGTGTGATGGTCAGGGACTGTCTTGGACTTAGCGACCATGAAACAATAGAATTTTCAATTCTTGGTGAGGCAAGGAAGGTGGTCAGCAAAACCACCACTATGGACTTCCGCAGGTCAAACTTTGGCCTCTTGGAGGCACTGGTTGAGAGAGTCCCTTGGGGAGACAGTCCTGAAGGGCAAAGGTGTCCAGGAGGGTTGGACAATCTTTAAGAAGGAAATCTTAACGGCTCAGGACCAGGTTATTCCTCTGTGCCGAAATTTGAACCGCTGAGGAAAAAGACTGGCCTGGCTGAACGGGGAGCTTTTGCTAGGAGTCAAGGAAAAAAGGAGAGTTTATCATCTCTGGAGGAAAGGGTGGGCAACTTGGGAGGAGTACAGGGATCTTGTTAGATCATAGAGAGAGAAAATTAGAAAGGCAAAAGCTCACCTAGAACTCAATCTGGCTATTATTGTAAGGGACAACAAAAAATGTTTTTACAACTTTGTTAACAGTAAAAAGAATCCCAAGGAGAATATCTATCCTTTAATGGATGCAGAAGGGAACGTAGCAACCGGAGATGAGGAAAAGGCCAAGGTACTTAATGCCTTCTTTGCCTCAGTCTTTATTAGTGAGTCCAGTTATCCTCAGGGTACTCCACCCCTTGAGCTGGGAGGTAAGGATGAAGAGCAGAACATACCCCCCTTAATCCAGGAGGAAATGGTTAGTGACCTACTATGCCATCTGGACACTCACAAATCTATGGGACCTGATGGGATCCATCCAGGAGTAGAGGGAACTGGCAGAGGTCCTTGCCAAGCCACTCTCCATCATCTATCAGCAATCCTGGTCAACAGGGAGGTCCCAGAGGACTGGAGGCTTGCCACTGTGACGCCCATTTACTAGAAAGGTCGGAGGGAGGATCTGGGGAACTACAGGCCTGTCAGCCTGACCTCAGTACCAGGGAAGATTATGCTCTCAGTTTGTCTTGAGAGCACTCACATGGCAAGTCCAGGATGAGAAGTAGATCGGGCCCAGTCAGCATGGGTTTACGAAAGGCAGGTCCTGCTTGACCAACCTGATCTCCTTCTATGACCAGGTGACCCACCTAGTGGATGAGGGGAAGGCTGTGGATGTTATCTTCCTTGACTTCAGCAACGCCTTTGACACTGTCTCTCATGGCATACTCCTTGAGAAGCTGGCGGCTCATGGCTTGGACAAGTGTACTCTTTGCTGGGTGAAAAACTGGCAGGATGGCTGAGCCCAGAGGGTTGTGGTGAATGGAGTTAAATTCAGTTGGTGGCCAGAAACAAGTGGTGTTCCCCAGGGCTCAGTATTGGGACCAGTTCTGTTTAATATCTTTTTCAATGATTTGGATGAGGGGATTAAGTGCACCCTCAGCAAGTTTGCAGATGACACCAAGCTGGGAGGCAGAGCTGATCTGCTTGAGGGTAGGAAGGCTCTGCAGAGAGATCTGGACAGGCTGGATCAATGGGCTGAGGCCAATCATATGAGGTTCAACAAGGCCAAGTGCCGGGTCCTGCACTCCAGTCACAGCAACCCCATGCAGCGCTACAGGCTTGGGGAAGCGTGGCTGGAAAGCTGCCTGGCAGAGAAAGACCTGGGGGTGCTGGTTGACAGCCGGCTGAATACGACCCAGCAGTGTGCCCAGGTGGCCAAGAAGGCCAACGGCATCCTGGCCTGTATCAGAAATAGTGTGGCCAGCAGGAGCAGGGAGGTGGTTGTTCCCCTGTACTCGGCACTGGTGAGGCCGCACCTTGAGTACTGTGTTCAGTTTTGGGCCCCTCACTACAAGAAAGACATTGAGGTGCTGGAGCATGTTCAGAGAAGGGCAACCAGGTTGGTGAGGGGCCTGGAGCACAAGTCTTACGAGGAGCGGCTGAAGGAGCTGGGGCTGTTTAATCGAGAAGAGAAGGCTGAGGGGAGACCTTATCGCTCTCTACAACTACCTGAAGGGGGGTTGTAGTGAGGTGGGTGCTGGTCTCTTCTGCCAGGTGGCTGGAGATAGGACGAGAGGAAATGGCCTCAAGTTGAGGCAAGGGAGATTTAGGTTAGATATTAGGAAAAATTTTTTTACTGAGAGGGTTGTCAGACATTGGAATAGGCTGCCCAAGGAAGTGGTTGAGTCACTGTCCCTGGAGGTATTAAAAAGGCGAGCAGATGGGGTACTTCAGGACATGGTTTAGTGGGCATGGTTGATGGTTGGACGCGATCTTGAAGGTCTTTTCCAACCTAAATGATTCTATGATTCTTTCTTTTGCAGATGGGATAAAAGTCAAGAGTCAAATCCAAATACCATGTTCTGAACTTCATTTCAATAGCCAACACAATTCAATACCAAAAGGGAAATCTGCAACAGGTGTCATATGTAGCAAAGAGAGGAGATTGTTTTCTTCCCTCTTTATCATTCTCAGCATCTAATCAGCAACCTCCCAAAAGTTTAATCTCAAGAGGCAGAAGTGGTACATTCATTTTAGGGACAATGACTTCTCAAACATAACTTATACTTTTCTGTCTGACAAGTAGACTGGGAGACATTGTAAATGGTGTTTTAGAGCAAACCCATTGGGTTTTGCTTCTCTTGCACGTGCATTAAAAGATCATCAGTTCTGTCTGAAGTTACGTTCAGCTACAACTTTTTTTCCCCATATCCTTTCTTGATTCACTAGGAGAAGTAGGTGGATAAGTCTTATGACCTTCTAACTGAAGATATCTTCATATGTTTTTCCTGGAGAGGAAAATGTGCAAGAACACACATATGCTTCCTAGTGGAAGAACAGGTTTTTCAGAGTGTGAATATAATGAACACTAAAACAGACTTTCATTATCATGGATGGCAGTTCCTGCTATCGACTGCTGCTGATAAATACATCTCCTTTTTCAGGGAACAACAGTATATGTTTTAAAATCACTGAAGAGTACATTTATTTCCAAATTTGGGGAATCAGATTGAGAACAGTAACAGAAATGGCTGTCAGCCACAACTTCTTATTTGGTGACTTACATTATTTAATGCTCCTGACTAGCAAATCATTATGATTTTTTTCACCTTCATAAATGACATCTCTACAGGTTTTCATCTTTTTTGTTTTTTTCTGCCCCCTTTGAAGACAGACTTCCTCTTAATAGCATATAAAATTTATAAATGCATTATGTTAAATCAATATCTGTCAAAGGGGTTCACTTGACTAAAAGCTCTTCAGAATACATTTTTTCTTCATAATCACAGCTCTTATGTCTACAGGGAGCAATAAAGCAAGTGTTAGCTTTAATAGTGGTAGAAGGAAGTAATATACATGTTTTATTAGAGATGTTTTCTTACAAGCGATATAAGCAAGACAGGTTCCTCATTTAAGAGGATCACAAGTTCATACTCTCTGAATGAAATGAAAGCTGCCCAAGGGACGTCAGAGGCAATAAGAAGGGCTTCTCTAAGTGTGTAAGTACACCAGGGGCCCTGGTGACATAAGACATGGGGAAAGCTGCGGTACTGAATGCTACCTTCTCTTCTGTCTCAGAAGGCATGACTGGCTTTCAGAAATCCCAGGCCCTAGAGACCACAGGCACAGTCTGGAGCAAGGAACATTTACCCCTGGTGGAAGAGGATCAGATTAGAGAATGCTTATGCAAATTGGACATTCATAAGTCCAATGAATGGCCGTGATGGAACATACCCATGAGTGCTGAGGGAGCTAGCTGATGTCATTGACAGACCACTCTCAATAATCCTTGAATGATCACAGCAATTGGGAGAGGTGCCTCAGGACTGGAGGAAAGCAAATGTCACTCCTATCTTCAAGAAGGAAGGCCTGAAGAACTTCAGGACAGTCACCCTTGCCTCAAAACCCAGGAAGGCGATGGAACATCTAATCCCAGGAACAATCTCCAGGCACATGAAGGGCAAGAAGGTGATTAGAACTAGTCAGCATGGATTCACAAAGGGGAAGTCATGCTTGACCAACTTGATAACCTTCTATGATGAAATGACTGGTAGATGAGGCTCCTCTCCCCTATCCACTACCAAAGAGCACTGGACATTGTCTACCTTGACTTCAGTAAGGCTTTTGACACTGTCTGCCATAAGGTCCTCATAGAGAAACTGATGAAGTATGCGCTGGATGAGCAGACAGTGAAGTGGACTGGAAAATGGCTGAACAGCTGGTCCCAGAGGATGGTGATCAACTGCATGAAGTCTAGTGGGGTGCCAGTAACTTGCAATGTACCTCGGGGGTCAATACTGGGTCCAATCCTGTTCAACATCCTCATTAACAATCTGGATGATGGGGTAGAGTTACCCACAGAAAGTTTACTGATGGCACAAAACAGGGGGCAGTTGATTGTATACCAGAGGGTTGTGCTGCCATTCAGAGACTTCAACAGGCTGGAAAAATGGGATGGCAGGAACCTCATGAAGTTCAAAAAATGGAAGTGCCAATTCCTACAGCTAGGGAGGAATAACTCCAGTCCCCCCGAACTTACTGAGGACTGACCTGCTGGAAAGCAGCTCAGCAGAAAAGGAGCTAGGGGTCCTGGTGGACAGAGTTGAACATGAGCCAACAATGTGCCCTTGCTGCAAAGAAGGCTAACGGTACCATGGGCTGTGTTAGGAGAAGTGTTGCCACTACTTGTAAGCCCAAACCTGGAGTGCTGGGCCCAGTCCTGGGTTCCCCAGAGCAAGAGACACATGGACATACTGGAATGATTCTTGCAAAGAGCAAGAAGAGGAAAGAGACTGGAGCATGAGGAAAGTCTGACAGGTGCACTGTATAGCCTAGAGAAGAGAAGGCTCAAGGGTCATCTTGTTTATGTATAGATATACCTGGAGAGAGGGTGCAAAGAGGACAGAGCCAGGCTTTTTTCAGGGGTGCTTGGTAACAGAACAAGAGGCAATGGACACCAGCTGAAACACAGAGGCTCTAGATGAAGATCAGGAAACATTTTTTCACTGTCATGGTGACTGAGCACTGGCACAGGTTGCCCAGGGAGGCTGTGGAGTCTCCCTCCCTGGAGATATTCAAAAGCCATCTGGACATCATCCTGGACAACTGGATCTATGTAGCCCTGCTTGTGCAGGGGATTGGATCAGATAACCTCCAGAGGTCCCTTCCAACCTCAACCCTTCTGTGATTGGAAATAGAATCAAGATGCAGTACCAAAAAAAGTTGTAATTAGATATGATTCAGTTTCTTATCTTTAAGTCATGCAGCAATAATTTTGAAAATGCGCCAGTATTGTTTTCTGTCATCTTGATAGGAAGAGCACATTTATATTAACTAATTTTTTTTTTTTAGACTTCATACTTATGCTTACTAGGAAATTTAGACATTGGCAAATATCTGTCCAAGCACCTGCACGTAGCTGGAAAGCTTAATTAAATGTAAATTAGAACCACTCTTCAAAATTCAAAAGCGTGGAATCCTCAGTCCTTCCCATTCAGCTCTTCCCTAAGGACACAGATGAATAGATTAATAATGTGATCAGTCATCTGAAAATCCAGACTTGGGCAAAACAGTGAACTGAATGAATTCTAACATCTTAAGCACAGTGTAGTGAGAGTGAAAGGAATGAGCAAAATCTCTAAGATATAAACAGCACTGGCTGTTTGTACTGTCCATTGTGATGAGACATCCCAGATGTTTCCATTTATGGCGAGCCAGATATTTTGCCAACAGCTGCACCATTTCTTTTGTCTGGCATGTTTCATTCATTCTCCCTGAAAATTATACCAGTAAAATTTAGACTGTGAATCTATAACTGTTTAAGAACTTCTTTACACTAGAGGAATTAAAATTAGAGCAATTTTGAAGCAGACACGCAAGAGTTCGTATTTGGCATCCGGTAAAGATACAGTGGATGAGGTAGTTAGAGGCCCCACTGGTACAACGTACCTCTACTACACAAATATTTTCTCTGAGCTGGAAAACAAGGATGAATTACCCTGAAGGAAGAGGAAAAATTGCAGATTTTAAAAATATTGATTTTCAATATTTCTGCAAACCTCCTAAGAGGATGTTTGTAAAATTGCAGACTTCATGCAGTTCGTCTACCTACAGTTAGCGTTAATGACAATGAATAACCTCTCCTCCTAATAGTGACATCCTGGAAACAGCCATGGGCTCTTTAACAGTTCTCCTTGCAGAATAATAAATACAGATTTGAACAGTATTTTTTCCAGTAGTCTGAGTTGATTAATACAATTATACACTAACCAAGAAAAGGAACCAGAAGGATCTGAATCTTCCCTTAGGTTTCATTTTCTCAACTGGCAAAACATAGATGAGGCAAAAGAGAACAACGACATACAAACAGTTTTGCTTATATCATATGTCCGATAGCAATAGCTGTCAGGTCAGATGTGATATCCTCCAGCCTGAACCTCTGGGGAGGGGCGGAAATAAAAAATTATTGAAGCCACAACAGTAAAGCCAAATAAAAATACTGATTTGCCTTACACAAGTCTTATTCACAAGGAACTATTCTTTCTGGGCTGAACTAAAGCAACAGGTTAGTCCTCTCAAGCCTAGAAGAACTGGATTAAGAGGCATTTTGCACCTCAGCTGATAGCCTCCTGAAGGTAAACAAGGACACAGCTGTCCAAGACCTGCCAGTGAGAACTGCCATGCCAGCAAGGCTGAAATAACTGCTGCCAATAGCCTACTTTCCAAACCAAAAGATAAAGAAAGCAGAGCGACACAAAACACAGCATGCATGTAAAGGAAAACTAGGTTGAAAATGAGCCAGCTATGTGCCCTTGGGGAAGAGAAGGCTAACAGTATCCTGGGCTGCATTAGGAGGAGTGTTGCCAGCAGGTCGAGGAGGTGATCCTTCCTCTCTACTCAGCACTGGTGAGGCCACACCTGCAGTGCTGTGTCCAGTTCTGGGCTCTCCAGTACAAAAGAGACATGGACATACTGGAGAGAATCCAAAAAGGGCCACTAAGATGATGAATGGCCTGGAGCATCTCTCATAGGAGGAAAGGCTGAGAGAGCTGGGACTGTTTAGCCTGGAGAAGACCTGGTGGGAGTCTCATCAATATGTACAAATACCTGAAGGGAGGGTGTAAAGAGGACAGAGCCAGGCTCCTTTCAGTGGTGCCCAGTGACAGGACCAGAGGCAACGGGCACAAACTGAAACACAGGAGGTTCCCTCTGAACATCAGGAAATGCTTTTTCACTGTGAGGGTGACTGAGCACTGGCAGAGGTTGCCCAGCCAGGTTGTGGAGTCTCCCTGCTTGGAGGTATTCAAAAGATGTCTGGACACCATCCTGGGCATCTGGCTTTAGATGGCTCTACTTGAGCAGGGGCATTGGACAAGATGACCTCCAGAGGTCCTTCCAACCTCAACCATTACATGACTGTGATTCTGTAACACTCTCACAGTGTAAGTGTAAGAAAGACTAACACGTTTTGCTTCAAAACCACTGATTTTGGTCAGATTCACAGCAGGAAACAGTGGAAGGCCCAACCAGCCAACAGACTTATCAGAGCCGGGAAAGGGAGGACTGCCACACACATCTCCAGCCACAAGGTGTTATACCAGGCAGTACCATCCAAATTGAAATGAAGACTGTACTGCCTATTCCCAAAGAAGTCCACTCAAAAAGGACAGAAGTAATCCAACATACAGTTTACACACTAAGACCCAGAGGGACTAATGACACATTACATTAAGATTAGACGGTTAAATTCAATACTCACTTCTCATTGAGATACCTGAAGTAGGCAGCCAGATACTGGCATTAGAAAGAATGAAGCATGCCAAATAGCTGCAATTTTAACTGCTATATGTTCTAGGAAATAACAGTCTTATTTTTAGGAAAAAACCATCCAAAATTATTTGGTTTAAATCTTGCCTTCAGAGTCTATACAGTACATTTTGTCTTTGGGGCTTGGGTTTTGTTGTGGGTTGGGAGTTTTCTTGGGGGTGGGAGGGCATTGTTAAAGTATGTAGATCGCATCCTTGAAAAATAACTACAGAACTGTCTAGAATGTCCAAAATAACTATTGTCATTTACACAAATAGTATTTTTCCTCAAGCATTTAAAAAAAAAAATCTCCCTAATTATATATGTACCTAAGAAGCTAGTCCATCTTCAAGAAGCACTTTGAATTTCTTGGCTCGATCACAAAGCCTTCCTTCTCTTTCTAATTGTCTAATTACTCAAGTGGTCACAATTGCAATTGAAAGCCTTACGTAGAGATTTAGGTTATTTTTAAAATGAAACAGAAAAATAAAAAAATCCATTATTGAAATAGACTTTGGCAACTGTAATGGAATTGAAATGGAAATTATTGCAGTAATGTGGAATTTTTAAACTTCTCTAATACAGTCTACTGATACCTTCTACCAATTTAGCGTCCTAATTTTACCTCCTGAGATTGTGAGGTCCTTAGAAACTCCCATTGCTCTCTTCCCCCTGCACTCAGAGCACTAATGATAATTTCACAGCATTTATTAATGCCCCATTTCCTAAAGACCTGGAGGCAGAAATAACTTCTGAAGGATGTAGGACCTTTCACGTTTAGATCCCTTCTTAACTAATTTTAATTAAAATCATCATCTTCTAACAGTCTGATGGACCACGTGCATTTCTTTAGGTGCTCATCACCAAACCTACCCTCACATTAATTGATTCTAATTGGAGACCTCTGCGAGGAGATCATGGAAATTTGATCATCATCTTCCCAGATCAATTCACATTGGAAAATCAATACAGTTACATAGGCTGTACCTGCTCAGGATGCAAGTCCAAGTCCTTTAGGACTGTCAGTCCAAATGCATAGCAGGACAGCAGGAAGCTCTGTGCTTTCTGTACAAGTGGGAAACATTTCAAATCATACTCGGTTCACTTGCAAAGGAAAGGAGTATTTATTTCCTTAACGCTTTTCATGGGCACTGAATGAATTGTACATGCTATGAAAGCATACTTCTGAAACCATAAGCACAATAGTTTCCAGGAAGACACTATGCCTGGAGAATGTGGCACTCTGGGCTCTGCACACAATAACCAGAAAGAGAAATTAAACAAGCAAGGAAATGCTAGCAATTTTACTTGCTCCTAGAATTGCATGTGATACCACCTTGGGAGACAGAGCTTTTGTTTGATATCCACCTGTTTGACCCATCAGAATAAAAACACAGCAGTTGTAGCGGATTTGAGTCAAAGAGAAAATATCACTGACAGTGACATCTTTGTCAGGAAGGACAACCTTCCCGCTGAGAGAGTTATGCTAATTACCTGGAAATTCAGAGCTGTTGAATATCAACCTGAAGCTGTTTAAAAGCAAAACCTGATACTTTAAGAAAAAAAATTTAAGGTACTTTCTACTAGTAAATCTGGTTTCAAATCAAAAACATCACTGGCTCTGCCTGAACTCACTTTAACTCCAGCCAGACTTTTACATTCACCTGCAGTACAGTTGATGCCTCACAAGAAGAAACATTCTGCTAAAAATTAACAAGCTCACCTGACTTGCAATTTATTGTATATTTAAAAATATCTTTTTACCTTCAAAGAGATGCAAAAATAGCTTAATCTAGAAAACAGTTTTGTGCTCTAGAGAAACCAGAGTAAACTTAATACTGTTGAAACCAGCACTAAAACACTAGCACTAATACCTAAAGTTTAGAAGGAGAATTAGAATGTGAATGAGTAATGGTCTGTCACAAGTCTTGTTCCCTTGACTGAAGAGCAGTGGATATTTGCATACTCAAAGTAAGGGAACTCTATACTGTCTTTATTTCAGCTGCAGTACTGGACCTTCAGCCCTGGTCTCAAGTCAAAACCAAGCAGGCAGTTTTGAACTCGCACTCTATCGCAACACTGTTTTCTCCAGGGAAGAACTCTAGCTGCCTGTCATAGGCAACACATAGCTTAAACTGTGAATGCAAAGACAGGGGCAGATAATTGGAGGAGGGTGTAAGGTGGGAGTGGACATCTAAAACACAACTTGTAAACTCTCAAGCAGAAGTCTATTTGCAACCAGTTTGGGCTGATTGCATATTTTGGTAACATCTAAACAAAAGCAACACATCCCAAATTCTCCAGTTCATGAAAAGGAGATGAGACATAACCACAGATTAGAAAGCTGATCATGCATTGTGCCTCTGCATATAGACTGTTTAGATAGGGAAAACCAGGGACCTGAGGTTCTGCAAAGAAAAGCTGATGCAAAATGGAAGGGTTCCCAAAGAAAGTCTGTCTAGAAAACAAGAGGAGAGCTAGGAGACACAAAGAAAATGACCCATGCTGGCGAAAAACCATGAAGGGTACATGGAGACAAATGCCAGGGGTGCCCAGGGACATTGGTCAGTAATGCCAGAGACTGTAATTGCATAACTGTGAGTAGCCATGCAGCAGGAACCACAACTTTCTACTCAACCTCCCTGGACCAGCAGCAATCTCTTTGCCAGGAAGGGAAGGCGAGACCTAGGGAACATAGTACTGTGTGCAAGCAAGTGAGCTGATGTGAGAGCTAGTCAAGCAGGGTAAAAGCTCTCATCTCGTCTGCTCTTAGATAAACCCCAGTATCGAGATCCACTGTAAGTTTACTCTGACTAACCCATGATAAGCCATTTTCCAGCCCAGCTCCAAATCTTACCTTTTTTTTTTTTTTTTCCCCTCTCAACCCCAACCCTTGACTGAGCAATAATCCCAGGTCCTCACTACTCACAGCCAAAGGAAAATTCCAGCACCAGCCCTCAGTTAACTTAGGAAACTGCTTTCCAGCTCCCCTACAACTGCTGCTCCAGGTTTTTGTTTCTCACAATTAGTCTGAAGAAGGAAACCCAACCCTGCCCAACCCAAGCAGTTCCTCTGGGATGGATTCTTTGTGCAGCCATCAGCTCGCTTCAGCAGTCCCTTTCCAATCTCTGCTGGGCTTAACTCTCTCAACCTTAACCAGAGGTTTAGGCATGGACAAGCTACTCCACAGTATCCAAGAACTGGGTCAGTAGCAGCTCTGGCTTTTTAAGCTGGTGGTGTTTTCAGCACAAAATTTTGCATGCACATACAAGAAATTTAAGCAAACATTACTGTACAAAAAAAGAACAATATAGATTATTCATTATTAAGATAATACTAAGAGGACAAGACTATTTAGTTGTTATACATTGAAAAACAGAAAATTGTCCATTACAGTGCAAAGAGCTCTGCAATTTTCTTCCATACACTTCTTTTCACATTCAAACCAAGCTGTTGTATACTTGTCTCTGCGAGCTTGGAGGTAGCCAACAAAATCCTCACTACTGTAATGGCATATCAGCTCATGATAACTCTAACACAATTAACAGTAACTACATTCATATACATGCACATGTACATAATTATATGGAGCTTTGTTTCAGGTTTTACCAAGTTTTTACATGTTATCACTTACTAAGTATAGCCTTTATAACATCACTTCTTGTTACAAGTTATTTCCACAGCATCATGTCAATATTAAGACAGAAAAAAGAGCTTTAGTGGCATTTCAAAAGCTTTGGTGGTGGTGGATTGGCTCCCTCACCAAAATAAGAGCCACCCCAGTGGTTTGTTTTCAGACTTATACAAAAGGTGTTGTATGTATCTGGTTTTTTATATGTATATATACACATATATAAAAGTAAGCCTTACGTTATACTGGAAAGGAACCGAGTACTTTTAAGAACAGTACATTTTTATAGATGAGGAATTAGCATGGCTATGAGACTAAAAATTCTCAAGATGATTGCAGCTGGTAATAAGAGTGGAAGAAACTACTGAGATCTAATCCCTATTGACTTAATTTGCTGTTTCCTCTTTTCATGTCCTATCATTCCTTTGTCCGAGAGGCAATTTTCTTTCCTGCTTAATGTAAAAGCAAAATGCTCTGGTGGCCTCATAACCCTCACAGCTTTCCTCACAAATTAATCTTTCTAGGGAAAAAAAAATTTAAAATCTTACCATTAGTTTTGATACATTTTTTGTAAACTGATCTAAGATATTTTTTCTTCTTCACACCTGTTTTAGAGCATTGTACAGATACCTCCATTTGCAGTTGTTTCTGCAGTGATGTTGGGTTATATGTAGGTAACATCTTTTCTAATTCCACTCCCAGTAAATTGCAGGTGTTCTGCAATAAAAGGGTAAAGAAATGTTTGCTGAAGTCAAAATTCAGGTATCAGTAGTACTGTTCTTTTCATGTTGCCACAAAAGAAGAGACTTCTCCAGTAGGGACCAAATTCCTGATGTGACATTCTCAGATTAAGTTCTGTAACTTGATTGGTTTTGTAAAAATAAGCTACGAGAGTTTCTATGGCCACAAGTCTGAAATGCAATTTGCAGCAGCACAGGAAATAAGAATCAATATGTGCTAAACAAGAAGTGAAAGTGTTTTTATTTTAATACTTTTTTACATCCAAAAATTTAAGTAATAAGAAAGTTTTAAACTGTAAATATTAATAAGCTTAAAGTTCTGTTACTGAAATGCACACTGTCAGGATAGCTGGTACTTTTCCACATAGAATATTTCCTCCTTTATAACATCGTTTTTATGCAGCTCAAATGTATGTAATGAATGATTAATATACTTGCATTGCTAAAATTAAGACATCTACACATCAGGCCACAGAATGATAATATGATCCAGACATTTGTTTGCTTTTTAGAATATACTTTCCCATTTTCGTAGGGCCTCTTTTTTCAACAGCTATCTTTTCCCCTTTTAGTAGACCCTCTCCAGCAGAGATCAGGATTTAGATCATGTACCACAGAATAATTAATATGTATTCAGAATAATCAGTATACATTTGCCACCTAAGGTTCTTTTCCATTTTGTTTTCCAGTAATTCCTCATTCCAGTTGTAGACAAAGCAAACTTCATAGAGGATTTAGGAAGAAATATAACCATATTTTAAAAGCATCCGTTAGTGCATTTAAACACAATGCTCTTCTAAAACAGAGTTCAAAGACATGGAATAGGCTATCATTTCAGCAAGAAATAACTAATATTTTTAGAGAAAAAGGTTTATATTATGAAAACCTTCTCTCTTTCAATAATCCAAATGAAAATGTATGATGAGATGAGAGCTTGGAAAATATTAAGGCTTAAAGATATAATCCCAGGCAGACTTGGTTATAATTTCAAGTCACTTTTACCAGTTTGCACAACCAGTCTTTCCTATCTATTTCAAAAAGCATTTTAGCAATAAAATGCAATGAATTAGAAACTTTACATCAAGTACTATATTTGTTTTTATTACTTGCTAAAACTTAAAACAAGCTGCAGTACAAAGAGCAACATACTCAAGAAATCATTCCTCACCACCTCTGAAAACTGATTTAATCTGCTGCCAAAGCACTGCATGTTTCACTTATTTCATTCAACAGGGAAAAACAATTTTCAGTACTTTGCACTGCTTTCTGTGTCTCCATAGATTAGCTATTTCATGGAAAAAGGACTAGGAAAAATAACCTAAGTATAAATAAAGCACTATTATTCCATTCATTCTCTTGGTTATAGCCTGTAACTGTAAGTAAAGGCCTTTGTCGCAAAAGCACAATGAAGCAGATGTTCTAAAGGTTATTGCAGACTAAAGGCTAAAAATTTTTACTGCTTTAAATGAACATCACTTCACTGAAGGCAGAGCCATGCCAGTTTCCAGCACTTGAAAATACAATCAATATTTGGGATTTGAATTTACTCTGTTAAGTTCTGTGCTTATAAGATAGGGAATCTGCAAGGCAAATAGCTTTTGCTAGTCCCCAAATAACAAAGAGCAGCCACCGTAAAACTTTGTAGAGCATAATTCTTAGTTAAAATATCAATTTATAAACTTCCTTCTCATAGCATTATTTATACCAAAGACTGCCTGCTAAAACTTAGACTGACTTTTGGGTTTACTAATACTATATTAATGCCTACGGTCCTGGCTACTACATCAGGTTATTATTTCCAACTAGCGAGTTGCTGGTTAGTAACAAGGAACTTCACTCCAGCTACTGGAGTGAACACATTGGTGGAAAAGGGAAGAGCAACTGATATCATATGTCCTCTACCTTGACTTCTTTAAAGCCTTTGACACTGTCCCACACAACATCCTTATCTCTAAATGGGGGAGATATATGGGTTTGATAGATGGACTATTTGATGGATAAGGAATTGGCTGGACAGTCACATCCAAAGAGTTGCAGTCATCAGCTCAGCATCCAAATGGAGATCAGTAACAAACAGTGTCCCTCAGGGGTCTGTAATAGGACCAACACTACTTACTATCTTCATCAGTGACATTGCGTAATTGAATGCATCCTCAGCAAGTTTGTAGATGACACCCAGCTGAGCGACGCAATTAATATGCTTGAGAGAAGGGATGCCATCCAGAGGGACCCTGGCAGGCTTGAGAAGTGGGCCAGCGTAAACCTCATGAAGTTCAACAAGACCAAGTGCAAGGTCCTGCACCTAGGTTAGGGCAATCACCAGTATCAGTACAGACTAGGTGATGAACGGATTGAGAGCAGCCTTGTAGAGAAGAGCTTGGGGATACTGGTGGATGAAAAGTTGGACATGAGCAACTCGGAGCCCAGAAAGCAAATCATATCTGGGACTGCATCAAAAGAAGTGTGACCAGCAGGTCAAGGGAGGTGATTCTGCCCCTCTATTCTCATGAGACCCCACCTAAAGTACTGTATTTAGCTCTGGGATCCCCAGTACAAGAAAGATATGGACCTGTTGGAGTGAGTCCAGAGAGCCACAAAAATGGTCAGAGGGCTGGAACACCTCTCCTATGGAGAATGGCGGAGAGCTGGAGTTGTTCAGCCTGGAGAAAAAAAAGGCTCTGATGAGACCTTCTTTCAGCCCTTCAATAATTAAAGGGGGCTTATAAGAAAGGTGGAGCAAGACTTTTTACCAGGCCCTGTGGGGATAGGACAAGGGGTAATTGTTTTAAACTAAAAGAGGGTAGATTTAGGTTAAATATAAGGAAGACATTTTTTACAATAGGGTGGTGACACTGGAACAGGTTGCCCGGAGAAGTTGTAGATTCCCCATCCCTAGAAGATACTTGAGATCCGGTTGGATGAGGCTTTGAGCAACCTGGTCTAGTGAAAGGTGTCCCTGTCCATGGCAGGGGAGTTGGGACTAGATGATCTTTGATGGTCCCTTCCAATCAAACCATCCTATGATTCTATGACTTCTTCCTTTAACCGAATAATCTAAACACTCTATACTACTTAATTATGCCTCCTCTTCAGTAACTTAATCATCAAGGCCTTTGTACATTTCTTACTGCTTCTTCATGCAACTCTTCACATTCCCTTCTGCATTAAATATGCCTCTCTGTGTGCACATATATTTTTTTAATATATATAAAAATGTATATATATGAACATTCCCGTGTGGTCTGCAAACAAACTTTACTTCTATTCATCAGCATTGACATTTATGTTTATTTTTATTCACAACGTTTCCCTTCTTATAGGTCACTGCATGGCACCACAGCCCACTTAGCACCTCCAGCAGTGTCTCACAACAGCTGTTCTGCTATGCCTGAGAGAGCTAGTGTTCCAGACAGGAAAAACTTCTGCCTGAGTTTTTCCTTCATTCCAGGATATCATTTTTAAGAAATTTAGATAAATTAAGAATCTATCACTGCCAGGTGCTTGATTTTCTGCCCAGTCACTCATGATACAACATTTCAGAAAAAAATATGTAGGTCTAAGGAAATTTAAGTACCATTTGGAACTATTTTCTGGCCAAGGAAGAAGTTGGGACCCTATTCTAAAAGTACAGGTCCCACTTTGAACTTTCAGGGGTGCCAAATAGAACATTTATTCTACAGAATAAAATAATAAATATTCAGTTGAATAAAAGTTGTATGCAAAATACTGGGGAGAAAAGTTAAAACTAGGGCCACTTACATAGGTATCAGCCTGCAAATGGCATTCAGTCTTTATTCCACGATTATAACATTTGAACTGTGCTAAAGAAGGGACAAAACATATGTATGTATACACAGTGTTTTGGCATGAATCAGTAACTATCTAACAGTGTTAAGCAGAACTGATTTACAGTTTGAACCACATTTTTTAGTACCAGGGCTATATAGGATCAAGTCTCAAAGAGAAGAAAGTAAAGTACGCAGGATCTGTAACAAAAAGTCATGGCTCCTGTTCCTAGCTCTCCTACAGGATCCAGATGTTGTCTCCTACAATTGGCTTAATACTCTTCTCAGATTTCTTATTGCCTTTTCACAACACAACGACAGTGGATTATTAAAAGAGTAGGAAACATGTACCTAACTTCCCAAACCTTTGCTTTTCACACAAGCACTTAAACACAAATGAAAAACACTAGCCCTCTATAATCCACAGTGGTGATTATATAAATAATCTAATGATTATGGTAAGCAGCAATCAAGCAAAAACCAAATTCAAATCAGGCGTAAGAGGAAGGACTTCCATCAAGCAGAAAGGAGGAGGATAGTTTCCCTCCTGCCTGATGCTATATATTTACAATAGGTACTTCAAATCTCCATGAAGATTTATCTGTTTCTATTGTTTACAGTAAAAAAAAACATTTTAACTGTCTTCTAAGTGGTGCACCAAAACCATGGGAACAAGCACAAAAACAAACTACCAAAAAAATTAAGATGCACTAGAAATATTGCAACTAATTAGTTTATTCTGATCACAGCCCAAACAAACTTCAGGAGCAGTTTTGTGTGTTGGTCAACTCAGAGCTAATACAAGTTCTGCCCAGAAACACAAACTGTGCTATTATAAAATATTAATTCAGACTGGATAACTGACAAAAGTGGGGTTTTTTAGCATTCAGGTCAGTGATTTAAAGCCATCCCACCTTGTTAGGGGACAGAAGTTGTTTTGATTTACCATCTGTTGAGTGGCTCTTCTGAAGCACGCCAGTGATCTCTATTGAATTCAAAGCTGTTATGTCTGTGCCACAGCACTCTCTCAGATGCCATTTGACAAAGTATTTTGTTGCCACATTCAGGCAGAACAGATACTTCAGATTTCTCTTTTCCGTCAGTAACGTACAAATAAGGTAGGGTATATATGAGTGAAGTATGTATACAAAGCTGTTACTGAGGATGTCTAATTTTCATTGGTTTCAGAGGAATATAAAGCACAAGGCACAGATTCATTACTGTTAATCATGAAGTGTCCAAGAATTCAACAGCCATGGGGGTTGTTATGGCCATCATTCATACATTCATGCAGTAGCAGGCCCTTCCTGGCCCCCATCTGATTTCAAGTGTCCCTGTGGTACAGGATTATCAGCGTAGCACCAAATCTTTGCGCTGCCTTTCAAACTTTTTGTCAATCTCTAAGTTCACTTAAAAAAAACCATATATACAAAAGCCCAAATGAAACTGTCTAATACGAATTAATGGTTTCCTAACATATTTTTAAATGTTTCTTTAACAGAATATTACAGTACATAATCTTATAACAGGCACCTCTTAAGGGTTGCTGAAAGCCTTGTTGTTTTCCCAGAAAGTGGAGATAGATACATTTTCCAAGTTTATTTGCCTGCCTTCAGTCCCTTTCCATTTAAACCACATTTAAAATTGCATCAGCTTTGTGTCAAGAAACAGAATGAGATAAACATACAGGGTTTTGTATTCAAATTAAATGTCAGAAATGCCTGACTCAAGAAAACAGTTAGAAAGGTAGGCTGTTCTTAACTTTGAAGATCTTTAAAAGCAAAAGAGAAAGGGAAAAGAGTATGTAAGACCTGAACTGTGAAATACAGATAACTAGGTATAACAAAAAGGAAACAATAACAGTAATCTGAATTAATAATTGCCTCAGTTGCAGTGTGTTCAGGCTCTTCCATCTTCACCCATGATTTTTTTTTCCAGGAAACCTTCCATTTTTATTGATATTGAAGCTAGATCTTCTGGGCAAGTCAGAGCCAGATTTGCTTTAAGCAAGTACTGTGTAACCACTGATATCATACCGGGCTGTGTTAAATAGCACTTTTATTTCATCCTCTGTTCAGGGCTTTAGACGTACTTCTGAGCTGCTTGAAAGTCTGAGACTGAGGCAAATCACTTGGCTGATATTTCTGATACAAAGCCCTCTCCTGATAGATAGCATCCTTCAAGTGCAGAAAGGGAAGGTCCAGGTATCAATGTTACTCATTTTCTTGCCACTAGCTTAAGCTGATCCCCTTAGAAAGAAGAATCCACAGTTAAATACCAGCAAGTCTGAAACAGGGCCACTGAGAGCCTGTACATATCCCCATGTGCCTGGTCACAAGCACCACAAGAAGCCAAGACAGCGCAGTTCTGGTGCAGATGCCATAGGAAGAACTAGACCTCTAAAGAGGACCTCTGTGCAACTCCAGTGGATCAAAGTTGTCCATATACCTCTCCATGGAAAGAAAGGACTAACCTTGCAAAAAATAAGTTGGGGGAGAATTTTCCATTACCATAGAGAAATATAAGCATATGAGGCCCGAAGTTACCTACAGATTTTATAATACACCAAAGTACATTTTTCAGGTCTTCAGTGTTTCAACAGCTACAGGAGTTTAGCTTTGAATTATTGTAATTAAACTGCATCTAAAGGACAGCATCTATCTTTATACAACACAAGATAAATTCAATCTTTCCTGTACGTGGAATGAGGGATTCACAATACCACATATAACGTAAGGTAAGGAAAGAACAGCCTGAACTGAGATATTAAAAGAGGTAGGTGACAATGACTGCTGGGCAGCAAAACATTTGAGGTTCAGTTTTTGCTATATCTCTGTCCTAAGGACTTGCAAGTCTGCTGCTTCTTATCTATTGTGTTCTCATTTGACAGTCTCCCATCTGCTTGACTCCTCAGATTTTTGATGCTGTCACACTATTAGTTCATCTGCTCTCTCCTTTGTCAGCTAGCACATACCTTGAATTCAAGCGACAGTGAGCTAAAACTTAACATGGGCAAAATAAACCTCTTGCTCCTCTCACATCAGCCCATTTTGCATTTTTTCATTCCTTTTGGCAAACCCTCTATTTTCCCCATTATTTACTCTCGCAGCACAACAAAGCCTTGTGCTTTCGCTCATCTCTCATTCACTAAACTTTCAGCAACATAATGGATATCTAACACTTTTCTTTGTCCAATGGCTTTTAGCGCTCATCCATACTTTAAACATTACAACTTCATCTCAGTACTCCTAACGTTGCTTTCTGGTAACTCTAATAAACACCTGTTCAATCGCTTTCTTTGTTTAAATCACATTCTTCCTTCAAACCTCTACAGTACTTTCCTCCACATTACGGTACTGGATCAGGTCTGGTCTTAAAGGCTTACCATCCTAAATTATTTCTTGGACCTTGCATCCTGTCACAACAACTTAGTCAGAAATGCCTATTTGTCTCCTTCTCCTGCTACTTCTTCACACTTCCTCCGTGCTGCCCACTCTGCAAAGAAAAAGCCTTCTCACTCCAATATGCCATCCCCCTCCCACACACACGCATTCTCATTCAAATTCCTCCCAAGACCTATTTTTGCTGAATCTTAAATAAAAGTCACATTTCTTCAATCCCAATATTTAGCTGAGAGGGTGCTGAAGATCTAAAGGGAAAATTTAGCTACAAATATGCTCCTATTTCCACTCTGCTAGAGTTTCTCCTTGTAGTCAGCTTCTCAAAATCACTGCTCCATCCTCATGTCCTCTGTGAATGATGCAATTCTCACCTCTTCTGTGCAGTCACTACTTTGCCAATCTATAAATCTCTCTAGAAGACATACTGCTTCTGTCATGCTGCTTATTCTGTCTCAAAACTGTTAAATTGTTACAGAGCTCATTGCCACAATTGGTACTGAAAGTTCTCAAAACCAGAAACAATTCCCCATTTCTCTTGGGATTAAGGAGATACAATGTGCATTTCAAGTCAATCATGTCTACATTTTTCCCTCCAACTTTACACTGTATAATTATAAAACTTTTTTTTAAGAACCAAACATCTATTATGTAATCAATAAGAAATAATATAAAAGACAAATCAAATTAGATTCCCAGTTACAGAGGTAGATGCTATTTAAAAATCAGACCCATGAACATTCCAGAAAGATTAAGAGAAACAAGCAAATGTTCTTTCAATAAAAGTAGACAGTGGGTTTAGATTAAGTAACTATATGTGTAATTTTAGATAGGAATAAAATACAGGAATAAAATACTTTAGTAAACAATGAGCTGATCAATAAGAAGATACACCACTGGACTACAATGTACAGACTATTCTGTTTTTTCAGTCTTCCAATGTGAAAGCTGCTTACATCTAGTAAGAGCAAAGTGAAAGAAGTCCTTTCACATTTGCATTGTAAATGCACACAGCCTGCTCCCACAACCAACACCAAGAGAAAACCTGATATAGCAATTCAGAACAGATTTCCCTGCTGCAGCAAATTCAGCGCCTGCTGTCACTACAGTGCTTCAGAGAAGCAAGTCTGAAGTGTTACTCAAGTGACAACTTTGAACCAATTTTAAAATAGGAAGTCTTATTGCGTATTACAACTAAAATCCAATAAATTCCACTATTTCTGGAAGATGTCTTTATAAATTCTCTATTAATTTCTTAATTAAAACTAATTAGAAACTACTTTCCTGTTTAACTTCAGCAAGAACAATTAGTGTGAATTACCTCAGTCCCACAAGCTCTCTAGAGAGGTACAGAAGGGGCTGCTCCATGAGCACACGCTACTCCTCTTTCCAGCACTGACAGCCCACTAGAATTTAATACAGACCAAAGAAGGGATTTCACAAATTTTTTGATCACATTCGGACTTCAGAAAAGTTATTCTGTCTATATTTCTCTAAAAATAAGTGCTGTTAGTTCAGTACTCCTAGCTTTTAGCTCAGAAGAACTGCTGAGACCTTAACGGAATTTGCTCATGTATCACAAAAATTTTACAATAAAACCAAGTGTAACAGGACTGAAAATCAACAGCATTGCACATCACTTTTCCTTACAAAAATAGCTTCTGAATGTTTTCCTTCACTATTAAAACTCTCATTTGAACGGGGTCTCACAACGCACCTAAAAATTTTGTTTATGCTCGGAAGTCATAGGTATCCCATGGCAGCTATTAAGTTGATACTTACCTGTGAGCAGAATAAATACAAAGGAAAGCATTTCAGTTTTCTTCAGCCATTAGACCACTTTTAAGAGGTCTTCCTGAAGAATACATGGCTTCAATACACACATCCAACTGTATTTTCACAGGGAAACTCAGAAGTAACCGAGCTATTCTAAATCAAAACTGATACAAGATGGAATTTGCTTCATTTCACAGCTACAAAGTCCATTTAGGTACATCCAAGCATTTGAGCAAGACTTACCATTTCTCATGGAGATATGCAAAGTACATTTTCCAGGTTGGTCTTTTATCATCAGAATGAAAGTGTCTTCCACATGTAAGCTGCCCACCTCACAACCCCCTCAAGTAGTGTGGTGAAGCTACAAGATGTTTGCAAAAAAAGAAATGCCAGGAAAAGTGTCTGAATGCTTCATTTACCTATTGATCCTCTTCCTGACCAGGTCTGAGACACCTCTGAAAATCATGGGAAACGGCCATAATCCTAATGAGATTTTCTAGTAGAATAAATTATCTGCAGAGGGAGACAGTACAGCTCCATAACTAGGATCACCCTACTTGTACAAATAAGAGAGCAGGAACCTCAACAACTCCTTAAAAAAAATTGCACATTCCTGCTCACATCAATTTATAGTGAACAGGCATTTATTATGCTTTTTTTAATTAAACAAGTGTAAGCAGCTGGTTGCTATTTATTTGAAAGACTTAGCATGGAGTTTTCCACGAGGTGACGGGCTCTTAACAGGACCTGAAAGCAGCAGGCAGTGGAGTCAAAATGACCTGATCTTCTTCCTCCTCCTAGCATGCAGTGACGTTAAATGAAAAAACATCGTAATTTGGAACCTACAACACTAGAACAAAAAATCTGTTACTGTGATCAAAGCCAAACAACGTAAACCCAAAGCAGAGAGACTCTACAGCTCCTCAGGTACTTTGACTTCAGCACTGTTGGGAAAGAGACCAAGGAAGGTAGAGCTACAGCCCCTTTTCCACCATTATTCCTTGGAGCTTATGCTTATATGCAGGTTTAGACAGAGAAAGCAGCATTAACTAAGTTGAACGCTGATTATCAGTGTCTTTGGAGGGGGCTAGGACTCGTGACCTTTTACCACAGGCTAAGAAATTACTGTATGCTGCCTGAGCCACGCGAGATGATTTGATTGCCCTTGGCTCTGGTGTGGGGAGCTAAGAGCACACCCATGAACTGTTAGCAGACACCTCTCTAGCCAAGGTAATTTGATCTTAAGGTGAGTTCATTAATAAAGATAGACCAGGCTTCCACAGGAGCTGACGCTTGAAATAGTCAAATTTATTAATGAAATTAATCATATTTTGTTTATTCTTCTCTACGATGCTTTAGGCCATTAGCTGTGCACACAGTGGAGGACAGCACTCAGCAACAGTGACATGCCATGGTAACATTGCTGATGTTACAGATTGCGCATTCGTACAAAGGCATTGTGTAACATTGCTTTTGGCAACAGAGACAGCAAAATCTGCATCACATGCCTACAGTCACATCCTGTAACTGTTGGAATATGAGAAAAAGCAAAAAACAAGAAGTTGTCAGACAACTACTGCCACAGCTCACATCACACAAACAAACACTGCCTGATGTCGCAGCGCATCTCTTGTATCAGAAGATTATCCCTACAGTGTAAACTCAAATGGCTTTGATCTGTTAGGGCAATGTATTGGGCTCAAATTCAAAAGGAAGAAGTGTCTTCGCTTCAGCTTCATGATGTGTAAATGAGTTATGACCAGGACTTCATAAACCTTTTTATTGGCCTTTTACCATTGCAGCAAGAACACCTAGCATCGACATTACCAATACAGCTTCTCTATTACCTCGTACATCACTTTGAAAAGGTTTGCAGAGTACTAATGATACAGGTTTTCTTACTGGGGAACTTCTGTTCTCAGCTCCAATTTCACAGCTATCCCCATGCTAAACTCACTTTACGTTGCAAGAGTTTCACAGTGTATGCAAGACCTGCTCCCTAGCTTATGTAAACCTTTATATCCTATGCCGAAGAGAAATTATGAGCTGCAGAAGTGTACACATGGCAGAATGCACACTGGCTTCATCAGGAACAGTAAATGTCTCTAGCCTGCTAGCATGTTTTCGTAGCTAGATTGCACTGATCTCCTGAACTAACATATTTCTATACATGTCTTTATGAAGTTTGCAACCTCAAGGAATGCATCTGTCTTTCTTCCTGTCTCCCCCCATGTTCTGTATTCAGTACTTGGTCTCTTACTCTTTTCCACAGTATTTTTCACTTTCAACAATATTAGCATATTCCAATGAAATTTAAAAAGCCCTTATTTTCACAATCCTGCCATCTCGCTACAGAAATTGGAAAAAGCAATACAATTACCAATATACTGATTATAGTATATGTCAGCCTGACCTTTATGTCCGATGCTTCACCATATCCTTATTAATTGCCATTTATTCGTGGTCATAGCTATGAATGTTCCAAGAATTAATTTTTATATTTTACTGTTCCACTCCTGTGAGCTACTTTTCCTTTTTCCCTTTCAATTGGTGGTAGCTCCATTGGAAAATCTGGGGTTCAGAAGAAACTATTTTTCTTTCTTTCATTTGCAGTACTTCCCCTCCTATTCCTCACCTTATTCTTGTGCTCTGCCTACAACGTATATATTTAGTGGGTTTTCAGACACAAAAGGCTTCTGTTTTCAGAATGCAAAACAGCCTTTATAGAATCCTCATATTATGTCCCAGCTCACGTTTCATACCAAGGTCAGCAGGGAGTCTCAAGTACACGGCAACAAGGGTGGGAAGAACCCAGTCACATGCTGACACACAGTAAGGTCCAAGTGCTCCTAGCCCAAGAGGTTCATAGTTTAGCATTGCAAGTTCCAGCGCTGATGCTAACAGCAGACTTGTTCAAAAAGTTTTACCTAGAATAGGCTCATGTAGTTTGGATGTCATATTTTAAATATGACGTTGTTTAAAGAGGCAGTCTCTCATAGCAAAAACTTTTTATGTCACTGTCCAAAACCAGAGAAATGCATGCAAGGCAAAACTGGTGATCTAGATAACTCCTAAGGATGTCTCAGCTCTCAGCAACATTTTTGTTTGCAGTTTACAGAGTAATTGTGAAAAAAGTCTCAACTCAGCAGCCAGAGGAATCTGTCAGAAAAGTCAATGTAAAATGTTTCATACAACAGAACAAACAGTGGTGTTCTTTATATAAAATAATGAATACATTTTAATACATGAGACTAAACCCAAGAAATATGAAAGAAAAAGCATCTACTTGTAAACACAATAAATCTCAAAGTGTGTTTGTACATTACTGAACATAACCTAATCAAACTATTCAACCTGTAATAAATATAGGAGTGATCGTAACATGAATCAAGAATTCAAGTAAAGAAAAAAAGAACAGAAAGATTACAGGAGCTGAAGTCACAGAAGTCCTGAGGGCTCTAAGTTATGATAAAATCTGGCTTGACATACAGTATCTGTTCTGTGAGATGAGGGTTTTCAAAGTGCAAACTGGAAGATTATTAGAATAGAGTTCACAGTATTAAAATACATTACACATTCATTACACTTATGGCTTCATAGTAGTTCAGATATCCTATACTTCCTCCTTTATATCTCTTGCAGAGTCTGAGAAGCAACAGAACCCTGTATTTACAAAGAAAGCTAAAAGCCTATGCTTTCCCATTTTGAACATTACAGTCAATTTTCCAAGTGTTTAGAGCTGATAATAGGCAAAATCCCTACTTTGAGCTCCACACCACTGCAACGCCACAGCATATAGCAGATGAACCTCACTGCTGGTGAAAAACAGTTATGTACATGCTAAAATTAAGTTTGCTGGGGCCCTTACCAGACATTAAGAAATACTTGTACATTCTTCCATACATAAGACTTAGAGACTGTTCTATCTTCTGTAAACATAAATGTTTATTTATTTATGCCCTGGTGAAGTTAGTGGATACCAGGCATTTTAATTTATTCCCCCACTCCCCACAGATAAACGTACCGGTAGAACCAACACATACCTTTAGTTGCAAAATCAGTTTGGTCATGCTCAAGTATGGCTATTCCAAAGAGTAAGATGCTTTTTGCCTTAGCTCTATCTTGTGTTAAGTGTGCATGTTCTGCTTTGTATGGCTTTTTTTTCCCTCTTCTGCCGCTTTATAGAAGTTGATTATTTATTAAGATGCAGTTTGATTACAATTACCTAATGGGAAGGTATACAGAAGATGGATCCAGACTCTTCTGCAAAGTGCACAGTAACAGGCAAGTTACAACAAGGGAAATTCTGTTTAGGTGTAGAAACTTCACCATGGCAGTGGTCAAGTATTGGGACAGGTTGCTGAGAGATGCTCTGGAAACTCTGTTCTTGGAAATACTCAGAATTCTGCTGAGCAAACCCCATACTGTCCAGGTGAGTTTTGAGCATCTCCAGCCTCCTGTTTGACCAAGGTTCAAAGCAACCTCCACAGGTCCTTCCCAAGCTAAATTATTCTATGATTCTGTAACTGACAGGTGAATCAAAGGACCATTTTGGCCCATAAAGAAATCAAATTACTGCAATGTAAGTAAAGAACAGGCTACAGCTTGTCAAATTCTTCTTTTTAAGTTGGACACTCCTGAAAATGTACAGCACCTTTTTCATAATCCTTCAAAGAACAGCACATGTGAAACGTTATCACACTCTGAAATCAGACTATAGGGCTTGCTTTCTTTACAAGTTAGCTTTCATTTAATCTTTCATTATATTCTTATTGATGTTCATATGTGAAAGCTGTAGAGTATTTAAATATAACAGAAGTTAAAAGTGCCTTGCAGGTGGCATTGGTTATTTTAACTCATGTTTGCTCTCCACAAGATAGATGCTGGTAATTCCTCAGCAGTTTACAATGACGGTCCCCTTTAAAGATACAAGATCCTAAGTACATAACACCTACATACTCATTTCATGACACCAAATGGTGAGGTTGTTTATATAATAAAGCATTTTGGCAACCAGGAAAAAAAAAAAAAAAAAAAAAATGAGTTACACTAGAATTTTCTCTGTAGTTGAGCAAAGCTGCGTAAGTATGATCCCCAGAAGAGGTGGGATTGGAAACAGGTCCTCGAGCACACAACTGGGAGCAGCAGGTGAGCACCTGCACTCCAGAAATCCAACAGCTGGTACTCTATGCACCCCAACCTGCAGCTGCACATCAGACAACAGCTGAGGGAAATGCAGATGCTGAAAATACCACCTCATTCGCTCAGTCTCAGACTTCTTACAGCACTTTTCCTGCAATCTTACAATAGCTTGGTTCACTCAAGTTGAACAAAGAACAAAAACTGCCCAGCCCAAAACTTTCTGCAGTATAACAAAGATTGAGTCACAATTGGCAAGACAGAACTTGTCAAGGCATTGCCAGTAGGTTCCAAGTTATCTAATGATTTTAATGAGATGTTGCTGTTGTAGTTTAAAATACTAATCACTTCTCACACTGAAGAGAATAGCCCACATATGCCCAGAAAAGCAGCATAAGCCAATCATAACAAAAAGAAACAGCAAACTTAAATTTGGAATTTCAGGGTGATTCATTGACCTGCCTTTTTCAAAGGAGCCTTTGAGCAGCTGCCATAATTAAATCGTGTTAAAACAAGCAAATATTTTAAGGATGCTCACTTTGCTCCCTTATACAATGAATCAAGCCATCTGTGCTATACTGGTCCTTAACAGATATTCTAGTCACATAGAAGGTACTAAAAATCTTGCCAATTTAGCCCTCTGAGCAGGTGCTTCCCTAAGGTACACATCTAAGATGTTCTCCACAGAGAGATAGACAAAAGTGGAAAAACAAGCAAGCATGTTTAGGATAACTAGGATTTCAGCTTCTGGTTTTGTTTTTCCTTTCCTCTTCTAGGATAATACAAAAGTTAAAGGAGAAGAATTATGTGGATGTTTGGAACCACAATGTTCTCCAAAGCCTGGGAAGATCCTTCTGACAGTAAGTTGAGAACTGCATCCTCAAAGAATCCCGAATTCTTAAGAATTTGTTATTTCAGAGCACACATTTCAGTCCTCTCTTCTGGATACGTAGATTTGATGACTTGATTACAATGCACAAAATTTGCCTCTATTTAGTGGCAGTGATGGAAAGGCACAATCTTATCTTTAGCTGTTTCCAGATCAGCATGAGTGTCTTAATTAGCATTGGAGCATTCAAACTCAGCACCCTGTGGCTTTTCTGTGCCTTTCTCAGCAACATGTTTATTGCTTTTTCCTCAAGTCTGTGATTGTCTATTTTACTAGAACAGGAACACTATTACAATGCCATGAGGGGTTCCAAAGCATGAAGAGATCTAATCCACATTTTCTAATCTCTGAAAGCAAAAAAAGAGGAAGAACATTTTATCATTACCTTCTGGCTCATGCTGAGAATGAAAATTCAATTGGCAGAGCACAACACAAAAGTATGACTGCTGTTAGCAACAGGTAACTCCAAGAAGTTACCTGGGTTTGTTTCAGCTAACCTAAAACTCAGGAATAACAGGTTTGTTGGTTGTCGGGGTTTTTTTTTTTTCTTTTAAACAAAAAGTTTCACCACTTTCCAATATTGGATGATAAATCCCTTAAAAATTAACACATTAAAAAAAGGTTAAAGAAACATTTTCTCAGAGTTCTGTAAAGAATTATTTTGGAAGTTGAATGAACTTAAGAGACTAGGAGGAAAAAAAAAACCAAACAAAACAAAAAACAAACAAACACCACTGTTACTGAATTAGTCCACACACACATTTTTACTTCCAAGTCCCTTCTAGACTTTTTGCCTGATCTGCAGCAATACCTGTGCATAGCCAATTTTGAGCGAGTTTCTTTCATATTGCCATAGGAATGGAGCTTGAGAGCACACGAGTCCCCCTCCACTTGCTTTTGCTGCACAATATTGCTAAGGCAGCCAGTTGGCTCTAAGTTAAAGCCAGACCAAAAGGTCAATGTGCAGACAATACAAGCTTGATGTAACAGGTTAACAGTGAACTCAAGCTGAGAGTACAAGGCAAGTGCCGCATTCGAAGCTGTTCATGTCACATCGCAGTCTTCAGCTTCTTTTTCTGGGCATGATGGTCCTGCTTTCCTGCACAGCTGCCTGAGTAGAGCCACAGCCCAACAACAGACCACACTTCTCTTCCAGATTTGCATCTCTTCTGTCCCCTCTGGGAAGGCTGACAACTGCATCCAGTCACTAAAACTTCCTAAAGGAAAGTGACACCCAGTATCTAAACAAACTTCCTAAAGCAGTGTTTCTTAGAACAAAAAAGAAAAAAAAAAAAAAATCACTACAGAGATGGTGGATTACAATTTTTTAAGGCAAAGAACAGTTACATACACAGCTACTTCTCAAATCTAATACTCAAATAGCAACTTCTTTAGACTAACTTCAGATCCTTCTTTCAGTCTTTCCTCCTGGACCACTACAGGTTCCTTTTTCTTCTAAGGAGTATTTTTCTTTTTATCCTAAGGAGGTTTGGGGGTTTGGTTTCATTTTGGGGTGGGGTTTTTTTGGAACAGTTTCACAGTCTGTCAGAAAGACATGGAGCATACCACTTGAAGAGTAAGTGGGAGAATGGAAATGTGACAGCCATTGCCTCCTGTCATCCCCAGTAAGCTTCAGAAAGTAGCATAAGGCAGAAAACCTCCCTGTCCTCCTGTTGCATCCTGATTGCAAATTGCTCATAGCCCTTCCACAGAGCTATCTGCACTCTGAGTTTTGTCATTTTTTGCTTTGTAGCTCCAAGCACACAATATTTTGATAATATTCATCCACTGTTAAGGCCACCAGAAGGCAAGAAGTCCTTTGGAAAGCGCTTTTTATTCCATGCAACTGAAGTCTTGTGATTCCAATACACAGAAGCAGATAATATTCATAGGTGATCAAAATCATTACAGTAACGGTGGTGATCAGCAACAATTACACAAACATACATTTCTCCCCTTTCTTTCTAATATCACTAATTGCAAATCAGCACAAAGCCAAAAAAAAAATTTTACTAACTTCTGGAACGTTAACAGAAAACATTTAGATGGATTAAGTGTTCAAACATAAAATGATTTTACTCTAAGTGACTCAGGCATGCACTTCAGGAAGCTTTAGTAATACATTAACTCATTTCTTTTTGAAGTGAATGTTTTTTGCTTATGAAATAATAATTATGTAAGTATAAATCCTGATGATACAGAACCTAATTTTAGGGGGTTATTTTGAGCATATACAAGTTTAAGGACATTCAAATCTTTAGAACATAAAAAGGAACCACTAATTTCAGTTTATATTCAGGCCCAAATTTTGAAACTGTTCCCTCACTTTCTACTAATTCCACATGATAAAGTTCTAAGGCAACCTGCATCTAATGACAGTCTGTCTGGTATCAGCAATTTATTTTTTTAAATCATCAAATCATCTAAGCAAGCAAGCCTAAAAACATATCCTACAGCCAAAAAAGTATGTCTTTTTACAGAGGAAAGTGTTACAAATAAACATGGATCTGTTTTTCACAGATATTTAAGTTAAAGACATGGGCAAGAATCAAATGCTCTAAATCAATGTAGCAACTTCGTTAGGTCATGATTTTCTATCAAGTAAGCACTTGAAGCAATGAATTCATGCTACCCAGTGCTACTCCCTTTGCTATTATGCTAAAGGTTGCACTTCAATACATACCTAACAAATAAAACAGACTTGAGCCTTTGACTTAAAACCCATACAAAATTACTTGGATGTAGCTATCTGTGTATGGCTTTTCAGTGAAGTTTTCAGGGTACAGTGGTCTTACACTAAACACACTGTTGTTTACCCACCCAAAATATTTGCTTGCATTTTAAGAAGCAGTAGTCTTCTGACTAACAAATATTAAGCTTTCAAGACACGTAGATTTGGATTGTAAAGTCAAAAGAATTCTGTACAGCTACCCACAGTATATTACACTCCTCCAGCTTTGTGTTGGACAAAGCCTGTCCCAGCAGTCTCAGACTCACAGGAGTTCAACCACAACTGCCAGACTCCAGACAGGAATTATGTTAAAAGTGTGTCAAAGAGTTCTGTGAGTCTTGGACTTTGATAAAGACAAATCTTCAATGAACACATCCAAGAGGTTTTGCTACTAAAACAGAGCTTAACTAGCTTTGCTCTTTGGTTACCCATAAAACCGGATAAATCAAAATATCCATGCTCACATGATGCATGAAAGACTTTACAGAGTCTACTTCATTACTAAGAACAGCAAAAATTGTTTTTAGAGTTGCCATTTTCCTACACAAGACTCAAATTGAAGGCTGTTCCTTGAAAAAGACAAATATTCATATTATGACTTCTCTTAAACCTGAAGTCAAATCAAGTTTGAAGAGTAATATTGAATGTTTATAATTGTAAAAGCATGTTGTTTGTGAGTTTCTAAAGCTATGAAGAAGCATACTGTGAAGAGTAGGTGTGCATTTCACCTTAACACTAGATTATCCAAAGTTCATTTTCAGTCTTAACGCTGCATTAAGGAGTTTTGCATTAATATAGAACACCTATGTTAATATAATCTAGCTCAAGTAAAGCCAGCAAAGCTTTAGTTATAGGAATCCATTTACATGTTAAAAGTTAAATCTTATTACAATAATTTATTTGCAGCCATCAGAAATGCCTATTTTTTTTATTCTCATATTGCTCCCAAGACCATTTCCAGAACACTACTAACAATAACATAACATCTTGAAGGTAATAAGTTTATTTTTAACAAAACAAATCCTAGTGAAATTGTAAAAGAGTATTTTAAATGCATATACATCTGGGGATGGCAGAGAGAAGTGACCTTTGTAAGCCCCATTTGCACATAGAACTGATCCATTTACGGTATTTAGTACAAGTACAAGCAAAGGTTTACTAATTTACTATTACATCTCATAATATCAAATAATTTATCACTTGCACAAAATAAAGCCAAGTGAGGATTTGCTCATCAATAGAAAGAACCTCCCTGGCCCATACACTCACATCACCACTCTGAAAAAGCACAAGGGCCTTTATTCACAGTAGGAAAAAATATACACATTTGCCATGCCTTCTCTTATTTAAAGAGGTGACACCGAAGCTTCTCTTAAAGTTGGTGATCTCCTGGGTGTGCTGGTTTTGGCTGAGTTCGTTTTCTCCATAGTAGCTAGTACGGGGCTATGTTTGGGATTTGTGCTGAAAACGGTGTTGGTAACACAGGGATGTTTTTGTTACTGCTGAGCAGTGCTCACACAGAGTCAAGGCCTTTTCTGCTTCTCACACCACCCCACCAGTGAGTAGGCTGAAGGTGCACAAGAAGTTGGGAGGGGACACCCCAACTGACCAAAGAGATATTCCATACCAAATGACACCACGCTCAGCATATAAAGCTGGTGTGGTGGTATGCTCCCTCCACCCCAACCGAACCTGTATTTCCCATAATCCTGATCAAGCAATAACCGTTAGTGGTGATCATAATGGATGCGTCTGGTCATGATGGCTGCATCCGGCTCAAAGTGGATTCAGGGGAGACAGACAACAATACAATAGCCAAGGGCTAATTTGAAAGATGCACCCACCTAATCACAGTGCTGGTCAATCTCTAACTCAAGCCAAATTTGGAAGAAGCTAACACCTGTAGTTGGCATGTAAATATAAGTCAATGATCTTACTCTGTAAATAGTGGACAGCCCAGGGCCTGTTGAGCTCTCCTGCACAGCTTCGGACTGCGCGCCAGGATCTCCCCTTGAGCAGGGACGCCTCTCAAGGTTACTCCTGGGGGTCAAGAGGATCCTTATTGCATCAGATACTCAGCAAGTGAATTGCAAATAAGCGCACTGAAACTTGAAGTCTTAGCTGAGCAATATCAAGGTTTGACTGTGCACAAATAATCCTTTAGACATAAACCGTTGACCAAGTCTGAGATTAAGTCTGGATCCAGCCACCCCTAAACTCCTCCCTGGAAAGGAGTTTAGAACACAAGGGGGTCCTTTCTGAACCTCATGAGTCAACAAGGAGGGTGTCGCTGACAGTTTCATCTGACCCTGTCCTCTATGCAGTAAATGTCAAGCAAACCTTCCCATTGAATCTTGTTAAACCACTGTCGCATTTACTATCAAGTTTTGTTAAATTGCTTTTATATCAGTAAACATATTGCTACTTCTCTCTTACGAGCGAAGTGCGCCACTCCATCCATGACAGCTGGGGAAAGAAAGAAGGGGGGACATTCCGAGTTCCGGCATTTTGTCTTCCCAAGTAACCACTAGGCATGATAGAGCCCTGCTTTCCTGGAGATGGCTGAATATCTGCCTGCTGACAGGAAGTAGTGAATGAATTCCTTATTTTGCTTTTCTTGCATGCATGGCTTTTGCTTTACCTATTAAACTGTCTTTATCTCAACCCACAAGTTTTCTCACTTTTACTCTTCTAATTTTCTCCCCCATGCCACCAAGGGGGGAGTAAGTGAGGAACTTCAGGCTGTGCGGTGCTTAGTTGCCAGCTAGGGTTAAACCATAACAGTCCTTTTTGGCACCCAGCAACACTGGACTAAGCTGCACTCATACTTAAGCACTCTTTTGTTGGATCAGATTTTCATTGAAAGGTCCAGCAAAATTGCTAGAAAAACATGTAGCTTTATGGTTGACAAGGAAAAGAAATGTATTTTAAATATTATTCAGAAGAAAGAAGTGTTTAGGGCTTATGTGCAGAACAAGAAACCAAAATTAGCACAGCACTCCTCTGAATAATATCTTCTGCTTCTCAACAGGGCTATTTATCCCAAATATTATGCTTCTCTAACTCTTTGATAATCTAAGCACCATTATTCAAAGCTCTACAGGGGCAGTGCATCATGTTATGTAGACGTAGCCTAATTGTTAGCATCTGGAAAAAAGATAACACATTACAGGTATTTGTAAAAAGACAGAACAGCAGCTTCATCCACTGCATTTGTCCTGTTAAGCCAACACAAGTGAACCTGCTTCTTTTTAAGAAAGCTGCACAGACTAAGCATGGCTATAGTCTCTGTTCTTAGAGATAGCCACAGAAATTAGCAGGTTTTATTATTACGCATGACATAGCAAATATGAAGTTGTAGGATAACAATTAATGATTTTTCCCTAGCCATAAAATAATAGTAGAAACACTGTAAGGTCCTCAGAGATGAGCCATTCCAAAGGCAAAGAGTGGCCAAATTCCAGGAGCTTTAGGATACCATATATAGCATTCCATAAGTAGCAAGAGAACAATGAGTGCATTAAAATATAATATTTAGCATTCTAAAAGTAGAATCAAATCTACAATGCTTATGACACTGTCAACAAACATTGTATTTAAGATGCCATTGTGACTGACAGTCATGCTACATTACATTTCCTTACAGGTTCCTTTGGCCAAGCTTGTGTGACAACTCAACTAACATCTCTGTCACCTTCTGTAAGTTAGCTCAAAAGCATTAAACTGAGATTGATAATACAGGATCCAAAAATTAAGAAATTTAGCAACATTTACATGGTATGAGTCTCCTGTGACAGGGAAAAGCTCACTTCATCTTTTATTACTGTAACTTTAAAGAATAGCAAATCTAACACATACCTTCCAAAACCATAACATTTGCTAAATAAAAACATATTTTCTATCGGGGGCAAGAGGCTGTTCCGTAACTGTATATTCACACTTGGTGTGAGTATCTGAAACAAGCAGTTGGAAGCATCCTTCAGTTCTAGTGTACATCTTTACAAGCCTGGCTAAGAAAACTAAACCAAACAACATATTTTGTGAGCAAACAGTTCACTGGATGCAACCCCCATAAATCACTTGGATCAGCTGCCACCTTCTGAAGGTTCAGTCTGCACATTAGACACAGCTTCTTGATTAACATTACTGTGGCACTGGAACAGGTTACCCAGGAATGTTATGGTATTTCCAGTGCTGAAGGCTCTCAAAATCTGGCTAGACAAAACCACAGCTGAGCTGACCTAACATTCACAACAGTCCTGCACTGAGCACGAGCTTGGGCTAGATGACCTACCCAGGTTCCTTCTAACAAATTTTCCATGATTCCACAAACTCACAAGAAACAAGTATTTGATGCAGAAAGCTTATGATTAATATACATGACATATTTCAACAAGATATACTCTAGCTTTTAATTTCTGGCTTGGTAAAAATCATAAGTACAAGATTCCTCTCCTTGCCCCTTAGCTTCTAAGAGCACACAAACCATTAAGATTATCTTTGACTATTACAACCAGCTGTTTTCTCCTAGAAGTAATCATCAAGCTCAAAGATGTTGTTCACTACATTATTTGTGGTGTGAGTGTCAGTAGTTTCAAGTGCACAGAACATAATATACATCTCTTAGGGGAAAATTAGTCATGTGCGTGCTATTTTGCCTGAAAGAAGTTTGCCCAGCGCTTTTGTATGGGCAGCTAACTGTCAAATGACACTTTGAGTGGCAAAGAGCTCAAAAGTGGCTTTCCAACAAACCATCTTCAAAAACTCTCTAACCTCTTTGGAACAGAGGTCATGAATTCCTTTCAAACCTCATCTTTGATTGCTCTAACCTCCACAATTAGTGCAGTATGCTGTAGAAAACATTTTAAACCCAGAAACAAATTCTGCACTCAGTTCCTGAATGTGAAGAAATCCTGAGTCTTAATGATTGCAGTGAAGTTCCAGCACATCTCAAATCATTCAAGGTTTTGAATCTCTAAATTAAGCTTTACTTGGCCTACATTTAAGACTTGATTCTACTGAAAACAGGATTCATTCAATCCAGAAATCTTTGGATCAATGCCATCATTCATGAAGGGAGTCATAAATGAAACAGAAGTCAACAATTCTGGGTTAATTACATAGAAGAAATCCACTCACCCCTTTCTTTCTCAAGTCAGCTTCTACTTCTACTCCAACACAGGGAGCACCTTACGTGCCAACGTGCACATCCAGAACATCAGAGCTCTAGAAGAAATAAGTGGTGAAACAATGCAATTTAACTGCCAGAAACTTGAAAGCCTCTCTCCACAAGCATTCTTAAGTCTAGATTACTCTTGCTGCCAGTGGCAAAATTAAAATTTTCAGGAATTCAAACCCTACTAATAGTAAGAAGAAGAGTCACAAAGCTAAAAGACTTGGGGAATGAGAATGATAGTACAGTATCACTTGTGGACCTATTTCCTCTTATAAGAAAGCCTGCTGATGTGAAGTCAAAAGTATGTAAGCCTGCAACATGCTCAGAGGACAGAGTGACATTTTTAGCTTAACTGTTTCCTTTAGGTCTTCTAGTTTCCATCAGTTTAGGTATTGTAGTCCAGCATTCAAGGTTAGTTACACAAATACCTCAAGTGTTACCCTGTCTCTCATTGACCAAGGGTCCCTTTCTTTGTTAAGAATTGCAAGACTATCAGAGAAGCAAGTCCTGGAGCATTTAGAAACATACAGATTCAACACAACCAACCTCACCCCAAAAAAAATCAGCTAACATAGTGAAAAGCAATGACTACAGACTAGGTGTCCACGAAATAACAGCTACTTACTTGGCAAGCATAGATAAGTTCTTGCCATCACTGCAGACTGAAAGAAATTTGAAGTTTAGCCTATCAACCCAGATAGTCTCACATAAGACCTCATAAGGTCTCTCATGAGACCTATACATGCTTATGTTTGAACTGGACTTGCATTGCTTTTTTGATTAACTTGAAGGATTTCCCTCAACTCCAGGTGATTTGTTGTTCAGCAATCTACTATTCCAGCACCATCTATTATTCTAGCACCATTATTCACTGCCTGATTTTAAATTATTGAGACAGGCAGGAAAGCAGTAAATGTCATCAGGACCCCCAGAGTGCATTCATTCAACAGAATGTCACCTTTTCCCTTGCAATAAACACTCTTTCCTTCATTAACAGAGCATCTACTTCGCTGAGATGTCTCCTTGTTTTGCAATGCAACCACTACTAGCATCTTGTTCTGTATTTGCTTTCAAAAAAAATTACTTTGAGTAAACCTACTCTGTGCAGGCAGTGGCAAATTAAGGAAGATAATTAACAACAATAATTAACAACAAAATAAAAAAAAGATTACACATCCAACCTATACATGTTAAGGGTTTTGTATTTTTTTAGGGTTTTTCTCCCCTCCCAGCTGACTTTAAGGATAAAATTCTACAGAGAGCAGGAAACATAAATCAAACAGGCTGTTGGTTTAAGTGAACTTGAAATTGTGGATTAAGTTGCTTCTCAGTTAAATCTCTGTTCTTTAATACAAATTGCTCACCATATTTCTTCTGAGACAATTTTCTAATTCAATACTAATAAGAAACTGAGCACCCATAAAAGGTGTTTCAGGACTACATAGTAACTCTTGAGGTGAAAATATTAAACTTCATCCCACAGCCATAAAGCAGCTTCTCTGATAAAACTTTGTGACCTATTTTACAGCTACGTCCCTGGCTGGAAAAGGATTTGTGAAAGAACATGCATGTCACTTTCTCAGTATCAAGACAGCAATAAACTGTCAGTTACATTTCTAAATTGACAGATTTTACTAAGTTTGCATATTTGCATTAAGCCCTTTGAAAAAGTTACCAGTGCAGAAAAATGTAGTTCTCGGAGCCTGATTCTAACTTCCTTGAAAAACAGTATTAAGAATGAATACTATCTTTAAAGGCAATAATTACACTATTAGAAAAAGGCCCAAGGAAAGGTCAGAAATAAGCACAAAATAAAGAGGATTCAGGATGTAAAAATACTACTAGATATACACATATAAATACCTGCATATACATGAAATTGAACAGGTAGAAAATCTGTGATAAGAAAATGCCAGATGTGTCAATAAGTAGTATATTAGAGTTACAATACATTGTGTCAAAAATGTGATCTTGTGCGATACATACCTAGACAAAACCAACCAAAAGAGCAACAAGATTTTTTGTTGCTGTTGTTGTTTATAACCTAAGTTTATCAGCTTTTGAGAGTCAGCACGCAGTCCAGAGTTGTAATCCAGTCACACTTTAGAGGCTCAGATACCAATTAGATTCTCAGATACAGCTGCCTCTCATTAGTCAAAATTGATCTTCCATGTGCGCCTCATGATGAGTCTGCAATATTTGTTTTGGTATCAACTTCTCTACAATTATCTGTGTCTGTCACCTTACAGGAAGTCTCTTGCAATGCAGTCAATGACAGGTTGACAATGACAATTCAAATATTTTAAAAGGCTCCATTGATGCCTTCTTTAATATTTCAGTTAAGCTGATGTCCTATCTCTAACATTTCAAAATAATGTCTTTTTACCTTCAGAACAGTTGTAAAGGCTTTAAGAGGACCCACAGTCTGCATGGCTTCCAACAGTCTGTCAAGGGGGTTTTACTCCTAAAGTCCTAAATATTTGGACCTTCTTCCAATTTATTTCAATATTTTTAACCTCTTTAAATATAGTAAATCAAGAACTGACACTAACAAAGCGTAAGGTTCCCTTCAAAATTCATTCAATACAGATGAAAAAAGCTTATGAACATACATAACAAGAAAGGAATTCAGAAGCAACAGAAGATAGCTACAGGTCCAAAGAGTGAACCTCAGGTTTCCCCTCCCACAGTTCAGCGTAAGCAATGCTGTCTTTGCTCCCAATCTTACAGCAATAATCCCAACCCCTTTGGAGGTCCTCCAAGTTCAATGACCCTACCAGAAAGGGAGGCAGGTAGAAGGAAGAGACAGCAGGGACTATAGTTACCATGTCCTACACACACACCACCCGAGCACCTGCACACCAACTAGGAGATACAGCTGGCCAGTACCTGCTACCTCACCTGTGGCCTCCCACGCTTGCCTTGTGTTTTTTGCTAGAACGCAGGGTGAAATAACTTCCAGGGAATTTTAGGGATTTTTACACCTTCAAAAAAAAGGGCAACTCCAAAGATTGAAAAAATTTATGGGACACGAACTTTTAAGAGTTCTTTGCCGTGGCACACCCCTTCCACCTCCGTCCTCACCTCCAGACATTCCAGGGAGGGAACTACTCATAGAACATGAAAGAACTTTGGGTACAAAAAGCTTTTGTGGATTTTTGGTTTGTTGTTTTCGCAGTTTGGGGGCGGGGGGGGGGGGGTGGTTTTGTGGGGTTTTTTTGTTGGTTTTGGTTGTTTGGTTTGTTGGAGGTTTTTTAACAAAAATTAGAAAAGCCAAAAATTTCTACAGGTACAGGAGACAAAGTCAGGAGAAAGGGCAGATTGTATTACCATCCCCATCACCCCCCCTTTTGCTCATGCATTCATGAAGACTTAAAGCAGCACATCTGAAAGACAGCTGAAAACAGGCAAGTTTCCTCCTGCTTAAACACGATAATACCCTTTCACCAGACTAAAAGTTGAACCTATAAGCAATTCACACTCCTGACTCAAGCAGAGCAGCAATGCATTTTCTACAGTAAAAAACCTAATAGGAAAAGGCAAGCCTAATGCTTTGGGGTAATTAAATTTTTATTGCTTCTAAAAATCAGTTCATCCATTTGCCTCTTACCCGACTTTCACACAGCTAAGGTTTGTACCTTCATCCACCTCCACATCAAGCTGCGTTTGCAACTACCTTTGAGACAACCCAGCCATGATATCATTAGGTTAAAAAAACCTGACACACATTTTTGGAAAGCAGGATATTGTTCTTGTTGCCTGATACTAATGGGGAGCTTCCATCACACCGCCAATTGTTATTCATCACAGGCCCATGAAAACCTGCATTCAAATGGGAACTTTAAATTTTCTGCAAATTCAGCTTGCTCATAGGCACCAATTCCACCTATGTAAAAAAAAAATTCCCATTTTGAGATCTCAGGAATACCACAAATAGGACATACAATGACCAATACTTGATTATTTTCCCTACTATACTTTTTGTACTATCAATAGTTTTTCCACTGTCATTTGCTCCAGCTTTTACAGCACATTCGTGTTGACCTGCTGAATATTCCGACCATTTTTAAAAAATACCTCCGAGTCTGCTGTCATTGAATTCACTGGATATTTTTTTTACCACCTAATTTACTCAAAGCAAATGCAGTTAGGCTATCTGGAAGCATCTTTGAGAATTCTGTTGGTTTTCCGTACAGACGCACGCTTGTATGGACTTCTATCTCTTGTGAAGACCACGACCTCCCGAGAATGCAGTGTATCCAGTGGCAAGGAAGCTTCTTCAAAAACTGCCATTTACACAAACAACAATAGCAGCTGCAGTTATACTACTGATATAGAGTTACGAGAGCTAACCATATCTAAAATTAGGTCATGAGCTCATCACAGCCAAGTCAGAAATAAGTTCTTGGAAAAATATTGCACAATGCTATGGGTACAGTACAGGCAAAGATAACTAATGCCTCATTCTAAAAGTAGCTAGTCGTTACCACTTAATATTGTTAGTCCTCACCATGATTCATGACATAGCCATGTTAGGTACTGTACAGAATTATATAAATTCACTACAGCAGGAAACCTACACAGTGAAGGGAGATTCTAACTATTAAGAGGAACTTGGCAGTAGATGCAGGGGTATGTTGTCATTCAGTTTTTACTACAGAAACTTCAGATTTTTTATGATAAAACTCGGTTTCGATTTACTCACATGCAGTGTAAATCACTTTACATGAACACATGTACCACTACCACCTGTGCAGACAGACTGCAAACTTACCAAATCAAGGCAACAGTGGCAAATACCCTCTTTAAGTTCTAATTAAATTACTACCAGGTGCAAACAAATGAAGGACCAGGCTCATGATCTCTAGTGATACATTCCTTATTCAGTAGTACTACAGACATATAGTTCTTCCTTTCTTTTGTAGGGATAAATCTTCAGCCAGTTCTCTTCACATTTCAGTTTCGAAGATGCTCACATCAGCAGATAACATGATCTGTTAAAAATGGCTTCTTAAGTTAAAGTTGTCAACAAATCCTATAAGAAAATAAGTAATTCCTTGATCCAGTTTAAGAGATGAAATGAGAATACATATATATAGTGTGAATATAGTTCTTCACAGGTTTATGCGAAAGAGGATTTATGTTACAGAAAAACAGGGAAAACAATCCCAATGCTCTTTAAATGCTTTTCCTGGGGACTGATTCAGTAGACACTGAAGTTAGTCCAGAAATGGCTTCATTCCCTAGAATAAGGGCATCAGTTTTATATTGTTAACTCCTATATCCTTTCAACAACTGCAGAAAATATCAGGAAGAGTTTAAGTCACTTAAAAGCAATTTTAAACACAGAACTCAATTGCTGCCTCATACAACCTAAAGATTACACGTGCATGTTATTCAAATGCTACTATAATAACAAAAATTACCAGTAGAAATACTGCATTTTTTCACAACTCTTGTTTAATGTCTACAAGGATATTTTTTATTGCAAGATGAAAGACTGATGTGGAAGTTTTACTGTAACTTTAGTTGCACGTTGACAGGGACAAGAGGCTAGCCTGCCAACTGATTCTTCATCTGCTTATAAGCATATTGCAAATTTAGTTGTGACACTAATTAGCTCTCAGATGATTTTTTTATTATCATTTGCTCTTAAACTACATCTTCTTTTCACCCAATGTATTGGGTTTTACTGTTATTTTTAAAAAAGTAACATTCTGACTATGCTGGACTATAGTGATACAGCAACAACCAGTTGGTCAAATACAAGTCAAAAATATGCATTTTACCGTAAATAACAGTATAAGTACTTCTCAGCAGTTTAATTATAATATACTGGAAGCAATAAGTGATTGCTTTTCATGAAGAGGAACTGAAACGTTAATTAGCACTTGTTAAAAAAGAGTTTCAGTTTATACAAGTGTTTACTGCCAACAGAAAAGGATTAATATAGCTCTCCTTTTGTGCAGTTGCATTTAAATTTGCCGCTATATTGTCTTTAGACAGAGCTTGTTTCTTCTTGGAAAGCCAGTGTGGTGGTGGTGTATACATCAATAATTATTCTAGTTTCTTAACTCTTGAACAAAAATAAGTCAGTGAAATGATGAGTCATGCGATAGAGCTTAAATACTTATTTGTACTGGTCTCCAAGGTTAAGATTTCAAGTTTGATGTTATTTCTTGTCCAATTTATTGTTTTTCATATCATCAATTAAATAAGCACATGACCTTTTTGATATCAAGAACATTAATTTTCACAGAATCTGCATTTATTTCCACAGCTATGAAGTTCTTTGTATGACTACTTCCATAGCTTGCTTTCTTATACCTCGTTCATGGACAGCCTCACTCATAAACAATTCCAAATGAATGACCTCTTGATTGACATCCTGTTCAAAATAGCATATCCCTGGCCAAAAATATTCCTTCCCAAAGTATGTAAAGCACCAGTTTTTCACATCTATTTATTTCCTTCCCCCTCCTTAGCTCTGTAGGTCACAATACAGTAACCTTGCATTTGGTATGCCCATAAACCACGCGCAAGACACACATCACGCTTCAGATAGCTGCAGACAAAAGAACACCCTGTACTAATAATCTGTAATCAATATGGTAGATAGCTTTGAACTAGCTATTTGCAACACAGAGCTCAGCATGGCTTCCAAAGCCTGCTCGGGTAGTACAAGTTAGCTTACCAAAGTTGTGTTGAGACAGACCTGGGCTGTTATTTGTGCCCTGTTCCTTCCCCCACCCAACTCTGATGTGCCAAACGATGCATCCCCGTTGTGGTTCCAGCCAGCCAGGACTGTCAGTCCGGGTACTTACAAACTAATCCATCCAAGGTCAAAGAGGACTACTACTTCAGCTCTGGTTTAGAATAACAAAAATTTAGAAGGCTCCAAGACCTCTCAGAGCCTACCTACAGAGAACTCCCTTGATTTATTTGGAGGCCCTGGTAGGATTGTGCATATGAAACCCATTCTGTCAAGTCTGCTCTTGCTTCCAATTCATTTCTCACATAGAGGTGTCAGTTCACAACTGACAAACCATACATGCTTTGGTACTCACCTGTCTTCAGTCTTAACGCTCAAAGCGAATCAAATACAGTAACCCTTCAGCTCAAAAGCTGTCTCATTTAAGCTCATAGGTTTCCCTACAGACAGGAGTATCCTCTATTAATCTTCTAGTGGCTTCAGGACATTAAAGAAAATAACCTGCCTGCACACCTGTCAGACGGCAGCATCAGCTGCTGAGATTCTGACTCCCTGGCACAGATACAAGCAGCTTTAGGTGCATGGCTTTAAGACTCAGGATCCACTCCACCTATAGTTAGTGGACTATCATGAATAGCGCGAAACTGGTTATTTCATTCATAATACATCCTTAACTAAAAACAGCATATCTCCCAAGAGGAAGAAAAACTAACCCAGCATACTTAAAATCTTACTCTCAACATCTGTTGCAAGTGCTTAGAAGATAGAAAAGGTAAGCTTTAGAGTCCCAACCAATTTCAATTTGACAAAGGAGAGCTCTCTCGAAAAACTTAAGTCCCTTCAGGTTTCAGGAAAGTCAGCAGAAAGATAAAAGTCTAATTCTCTGCTCAGCCTTCTCCCCCAGACATCAGGTTGGCAGACAACTTCAGGCTTAGGGCTTTGGTAGTTCCACTTCTCATAGGACTTCCATAGACTACCTCTTTACAAGATCATAGAAAGAATGTTTAATATGTCAGAAGGCAATTGAGCTAGAACCATCAGGAAAGAGTACACCCTGATAAACCCGTCTAAAGAATTCACAATTCTATTTTCCCCTTGCCAATGACAGAATACACATCTCTTCTAACACAGACTCTGGATTTGCAGCAAAGGACATGGCACACAGCACACTAAGTCACAGCAAGGGCAAAAGTGTTTTATGTTTGAATGCATTAGCAAAATCTCAAGAAATAGAGCACAGAATTTGCATAGAAGCACAAAAGAACAGATAATGGTGAGGACCACCTGAAATGCATGTTACCTTCTTGCAAACTTCTTTCAACTGTTTACCATAAAAATCTAAGTAGAAATTGAATATAAAATACAGATTATTGTTATTTGAGTCCACTGTCTGTAACATGTTAATTTCACTCTTAATTGAGATCTCAGAGTGCTCACATTTGCAAAAAAATTTCCATTTATCCACCCAGAAGTGCTGTCTTACCAGCTAAAATTCTAAGAACACATGCAAAACTACTCAAAATGAGTAATTCTCTACCACTGAACTTGGTACAACACCAGGTACACAAAGTCAAGATTTTAATTGTTAAAAGTGCAAGCACACCTGCTTTACTCCAGCTAGCACAAAATCATCTTTTTGAAGACAAGGAGTAACTTCACTCTTAGCTAATTCATTGTTTAGGAAACAAGGTAGTATATTGGAGCCAGCACAATTATACCCATCAGCACTACGGTTACTCCAGATTTATTTGCACATTTATATCAAGACTAATACAGTCCTTAAATTTTCATGACTAGCTGCTTGTGACGAGGGCCTATTTTCTCCCTAGCTACACCACATTTCATAGGCTACCATCTGGCCCTGTAAAAGCAGCCTTACAGAGACAGAAATAAAGCAAACTTTCATAGCTTAGGCCCATAGCAAGAGTAAAAGTTAAAACTGCTTATTCTACTCCTGAAGCTATTTTTAAAACTACTTATCACAACATGCACATTACTTATCATTTATATAATACCCAACAGGCGTTATGCTAAAATGAGATTTTATTCTGTATTAGGTGATTGCATCTTGTGCAAAATGCTTGCTAGCTACCAAAAAGTGTTTGCTATACTGTTCTAAATACCTGACTCAGTAACTGACATCAGGAGCATTTGTTTGACATGAATATGTAGATATGTGAAAATCTGTGCTCTAAACAAGACAGATTATGATGAAAGGTCAAGTTTGACGGGCTGGAAAAAAGCCTTAAGGCTCCTCTTCAAATCAAGTTTCAGTTTTCTTCAAAGGTAAATGTCACTGTGCCCTATTTCAATTTTCTTCATTAGTAGACCTCAGGAATGCTTTGAAATATTATTGTTCTAAGCATTTTGAGAAAACCTTAAAACTGATATAAATTTATCACTGCATGACCAGCACAATGCAGCCTTCATAGCATGTCAGTTCCCATGATTAGAGGCTTCTGTATATCATACATATTTGCATCAAAATTTAGAAACAGTTTCAGTCTAAGTGTTCCAAAACCCAGTCTTTCAATATGCTCATAGTCTAATGAATATTCCTCCAAATATAACGTAAATCTTTTTCCCGAAGCATTCCAAGTAACCTGATTATTTGGGGGGGGGGGGCGTGGAATAAGCCAATGATTTTTGTACTCCTAGTGCATACCGGTCAATGGTCATTAGAACATTCACATGACAGAAATCAAGTTGATACTTATTTGCTTTTTCCCCAGGCTTTCTCAAGCATCCTGCAAAGATGACATATCCTGTCTTTTCAAGTCTGACTACTGCATCAACTGGCATCGCAGATAAGATCCGTAATTATCAACTAAAGGTACTAAATAAGGCATTTCCTAAGGATAATGAGATATGTAGGTATGGAAGATGTTTTTTAGTTTTACTCAAATTTGTTTCTGTAGTTCTTAAACTGACACAATCATACAAGTAAAATTTTATTGAAAAAATCTGCAGGGGGGAAGACATCATGGCATACTACTAACTTTTTGTATTAATTACCTTTCAAAAGCATACAGCTTCCCTGAAAATTCACAAAGTTCTTCACCATCAGTATCAATACACATCACAATTAGATACCTTAACATAAGAAACTAAAGGTCACAATCACCATATTCCCTGATGTACTGAGTATGGTTCACCCCTTATTTTACAAAGGGTGTTCATACTATTTATACCATAAGAAGCTTTCATAAGTGGTTGTATTGGGTTTATGTGATGGAGTTTTTGCGGTGGGGGAGAGGGCTGCAGGGTTGGCTCCTGTGAGAAGGTGCCAGAAGCTTCCCCGGCTCCGAGTCGGACCCGCCTCTGGCCAAGGCCCAGCCCGTCAGCGACGGTGGCAGCACCTCTGGGAGAACAGGTTTAAGAAGGTGAACTGGCAGTGAGTTGGGGGATTGGGATGTGAGAGGAACCCCTCTGCAGATACCGAGGTCAGTGAGGAAGGCGGGGGAGGAGGAGCGGGGGAGGAGGGGATGCCCCTGCAGCCCGTGGTGAGACGGCAGGCTGTCCCCCCCAGCCCGTGGAGGGAAGCGGGGGAGCGGCGGCCCCCCAAGATGGCCGGGACTCCATGGGAAAGCCCGCGCTGGAGCAGGCTGTGACTGAAAGACTGCAACCCATGGAAGGACTCACATTGGAGAAGTTTGTGGAGGACTGCAGCCCATGGGAGGGATCTCACACTGAGCAGGGGACAAGTGATGAATCCTGCCCCTAAGGAGGAAGGAGTAGCAGAGAAAACACGTGAGGAACTGACCACAACCCCCATTCCCCATACCCCCAGGGGGAGGAGCTGGAGAAAACCGGGAATGGAGTTGAGCCCAAGGAAGAAGGGAGGAATGAGCGAGCGGCCACATGATGTTTTGCTGCCGCCTGGGCTTAAACCACAATAGTGGCATTTGAGCGCTTTGCAGCTTCAGGGCAAGAGGTGCAAAGGTTGAGATAAATATTTGGTTTATTGGTTATTTAGAAAAATGCAATTTAACGCAAGGCAGCTTTAGCATAATCTAACCCTTACAGACAGGGTGACATCTAAACAATGACATCTCTTCCCCTCTTACGGGGAAATTCTTTGTTCCATCTTCCACTCAAGTGCATTTGGGGACAGCACCTCTTTGCATCAGCACCTGACTAATTTCAATACGCTTCATAACTTTAAACATCCTGTTACAGCAAGAGAATGCGCCAGACACCTGAAAGCCATTACAGCAAGAAAGCCAAGTACTCCAACACCTGTAGGCCACACAAAGCTATTTTGCAGGTACAGAAGAGGCATGGGAAAGGGATGGGCATTCATAGGCAACATAAGCAACTAAGGGTAGGTTTGCTGGAGCTGAAAGTTCTGCTTGCAAGACCTAAAATTCATAATTGCTACCGTGCATACTAGTGCTTCTGTTATACTTGCACAGACAACTTTCAGGCTTTGCTAAGCCCCCAATCCTCCTTCCACCAAGAAGCAGGTTAAAGAGATTTCTCTGCACAGATTTTGAGCAACTGTTTCATCCAAGCTCACAGTTACCTCAGAGAAACATCTTCTACAAAAACAGAGGTCATTCTTCAAGAAGTTGCTGCAAAGCTTAAATCACTAGCTCTGCTCACTCATCCAGAACCCAGGTGTAAGCTTCAGTCAGATGTATGGCTAAGCAAACAGGGCAAGAGCAGCACTCGCACTAGAAAGGGATTTACCATGCCTGCTTCAGAGGAAAACTAGACTTTAATACAAAGTAAAACATGCTGAATTGAGAGGAACAGCCAGAGAGAAGTACACAACATTTTTATCTCTATAGTCAGGTGGGGATAATTAGCTGGTCAGCACAATTCAGTGGTCATTGTCTGGCTTAAAAACCATGCAAGTCTTCCTCTCCCTCATCTTCTCCTGCCAAAGGATCGGTTTTCTCTCCTGCCACATGCAAAGAGGCTGTGAGCACACCTTAGAGCCAAATTCACTTACTCACAAACCCTTCTTGCAGGAAGTGACATCCAAGGTCATCTTGCCATGCTAGCAGCAAATAAATGTGTGAGGGGTGCACACATAGAGGAGAAGGGGATCATTCAATACCCCACAAGTTTACAAATATTCCCAATCATTAGAGTATTATGCGCGTTAGCAAAAAGCATCTCCACAGGAGAACCTGTTCAAATATGACTACAGTATTAGGGCTCTGGCAGCTGTAAGGAAAAAAAAAAAAAAACAACCCAAAACACAGATACTTTTCAGACTGAATCGCACCCTTTTGTGTAGACTCCTCTCTCTGAAGCAGAGCAATACTTCTAGCACTGCCACTTAACAAAAGTATCAGATATGCAGTTGTGTGACCCCTTTTACTAATAAAAACTGCTTTACAAAACCTACAACACAGGAAAGCACTTCCTCAGCCTTTGCATATTCCCTTTTTAGGGCAGCCTTACAATATTCCTGTAGAAGACAGATGTTATGGAGCAAGCTCATCTCAAGTGGGAAATTATGAAAACTTTACCCAGGAACCCCTTTATAAGCCTCCCCTCTGCCCTCCTTCCTCTTTTATTTCCATGGAAAGTTTCTCATCACAAGCCAGTAGATCACACCTGCTTTATCACAGATAAGCTACAGCCGCTTTTCTCATGTAGCTGCACACTTAATTACATTTCTCCCTGACTTCTCTTAAGGAGGTCATCTGTTCCCTCTAAATTTGTATAAAGAGGCAGAAATATTCATGAGGTATGTCTCCTATATCCAGGACTAAAAATCAGAGTACGCTGAAGCATAGTACAACATCACAAATATGCCCACACCTTCAGGATCCCCCTATCCTTTTGATTACTTTTTCTAACCCTATCTTCTAGAGCTTTTCTCAATAAGAATCTCACAGCCCCTTCCTAGGAACTTTTTTCTGGCTCTTTTTTTTCCCCCTACCTCCTGGAAAAGTGAACTTCTACTTACCCTTTTTGCCTTCAATGTCCAGGTAGCAAGCAGACAGAAACACAGCCCATTACATTTCCCTTCAAAAAGCAGAGCCAGCAGACTATTCCTCCGGTTACTTTTGTAACTGCAGGAGAGTCAAAGAGCACAAGACAATCCCCCAAAAACCATACAGATACTAGCATGGCTTTCTTCTCCTCATTTCTAGGTGCAGGTGCCACCTGGCCTGCCCACCTTGTCAGGGCCAGATGGGGAACACCTGCTCCATGGGGCAGCAGGGAGGGCTGACTCAATTTTTCTTTATATGCAATGAGTCCATAGCAGTTTTAGTTGGTTTTCATTGCTTAGAAAGAGTTGGAATGTCAGTAACTTTGCTAATTCTAATGAAACCCTGGCAGATTTCCATAGGTATTTCACTTAGAGAAAGCTAATGGCATTGCTTTTTAAACAATGCTTGTATTGAATAACTATCTTTTATGAAGTAGCAGCTTGGGGGTTTTTTTAGCTGTTCTTAAATGATCTATGAAAACTGTAGTTCTATGCAATCTGGAACATGTTTTCTTTAATCAAATAGTATCTCACATTCTTTTTGCAGGAAAAAAAATGTCCTAATTACCTCTTCTGGACCTAATAAAAGCAGGACAGTTATTCTGTGACATTTCCATGTGCCAGGAATTGCTGAATAGTCATCTTTTACTGATTTAGGCCTTTCACAGATCCTGAAAAGTCAAAGGTTGGCTTATAGTTTATGAATCTTGAGATACCAGAAAGGAATTGACTGAGTAAGTCTTAACTACCGAAACATGATGTGTTAGCACCAGGGCAAGTTAATCCCAACCAAGACTAATCTTCTAAAACAGATGACCTGAGCCAGACTTAACTCTAGCTCGACCTGTACATTATAGTTTCAGCTGAATTATTGCATTGCAGTCTCTCTCTTTACCCAAAGCAAGGCACTTAAACGGTCAGTTTTCATTTTGTGCCTCTCTCTCTCTCTCAAAAAGCTGAAACAGCAAGAAATAACAGGCTTATGTCTAAAAAAAAGCATGATGCTGTTGTGTATATTTTTTTAGTTCTCCTTGATTTACAAATACACAGTCCTTCTGTGGCCTGGTCTAACTGGTAGCCCTGGCTTGCTTCCTCTTACCCAGAGGAGAATGGAACCAGCTTGTCCAGTGAACTCAGCCCAAACAGTGCCTCCTGTTTTTGCACCAGCTGTGGTTTGCCTCAGGGACCAGTGCGGCCGGCTGCTGCTGCTGGTGGGTAGCCTTTGCTCCTTGCCACTAGTCACAAACATTGCCCCATCCACAACCCAGCAGAGCAAACCAGTTCTTGGTGTCAGGCAACAGCCATACCCCCACTCCCAGCAGTGAGAACAAAACACAGCCCACGAGGGAACCTAAAACCAAAATCTGTCCGATGCAGCTGGCAAAATTGGACCGCCCTAGAGCTAGGGAGTGAACACATTCCTTATCTAAGTGCTGGATCTCTTTTCATTAGATAACATATGTTTGGGATTGTTGGGAAATGTTGTTGCTTCACTTCCTTGTGAGAAGCCTAGTTACCATATGTGCATCAAAGTTATCTTATTGCCAGCAGCTGAAAAAGTGTGGGTGCCAGTGTGTGAATACCTAATAATAAAGGAATTCCCGGGAGACGTCTGATTCAATTTCCTCTGCAGTACAAGGCAAACATGAAAATTCATTGTCTTGATTAGCTTTAGTGCAGGGAAACATCTTTCACAGCTGATTGTAAATCTTTTGAATGATCTCATTTAGCTTTTAACCTTCCTCTCTTTTTCATCCCTGCACAGACTATTCCGGCCCAGACATTAATTTATTTAAATAGCCTAAGACGTGCATATGTTGTCTCCAGTCAGAATGAGAAACCTCTAAGTGCACAAATAAGACTAAGAACATTATAAACATTCTTCAGAGTTTCTTAGGACAAAGATATACTGCAGATCTTATTCCTAGAAATAGGGAAACTATGAGGAGCATCCCCATCACTGATAAAATACATGTACTTTCCTCAAAACTGCTAGTGTTAAAACCAGGGAACGGGGGAATAGTTTAAAAACTGGAGACGGCGCCCTGTGTTTTAAATCACTTTTCTAAGGACTTCCACAATAACGTGAAAGCTAGTAACGTGCGAAAGCACGGTGCCAGTGTAGGTCACAGAAACCGGGGATGAGTGTTGTGATCTAATGAGACACTGGCAGCATGCTCACATAGCTGCATTATTCTTACAGTCACTGCATCTGGTTTATCTGCGCCGACTCCTCTGTCCTTCCATTGTTTCATCTGTGATGTTTCTGTTACAGTTACCAAAGGAATTCTTCAAATGTCAAGAATTGTTATGACCAAGAGAGAAATCACTCTCTAACATGTTTTTCCAGAATTTTATTAATGCAAATGATGATGGAAATTACTGATCTGCTTTCAAAACACATATGGGAGATTAAATCACAAACAGAACATCATATCTCAATCTGGTTTCTATCAATGTTCTTCCTCATAGGTCAGGAAATCTGAAATCAAACCTGTTACATGCTTCACTAGGCAAAATATAAGGAATTAAAACTCACAAGATATAGTCCTACCTCAGATACTCTTTGGCCTTAATCATGTTTTAGAAACTCCAGTTAGCTATAAAATGTACAGAATCTTCATGAAATAACTAAACATCAGCTTCTCAAAGGTGCAAAATGTCCAGAAATATTGGGATGTGTTTTTTCCCACCATCTCTTCCTAATATAAGTTGGAGGCAACAAAGGCCAGCAGAAATATTTTGTTTGCATGTTTTTAATTTACACACATATCCACAAGACCTTGGAAGAATTATGAAAATTAATGCCTGCCTTCAAATAGAATGTAAAGACACAAAGATTCAGGACATCTCACTTTAATTCTTCAAATTCAGATCTAATCTAAACTAGCTACCTAGTTTTCCTCCACAGTCTGAAGGGAGAGATGGGCATGTTTAACCAGCTATTTATTCAATTCCTATAACCTAAAACCCCTCAGGATGCAATGTAGAGCCCCTGGAGATACTTTCTCTAGTCATGAATGATGACAGCCCAAATGATTGGTTTAAGTTAGATATCTGAATCTTAGAAAACTAACCTATGAAAATCCTACCTAAACCCTTTATGTTAGATTTTACATACTATCTACCCAGAGACAAGAAATAATTAACAAAAAAAACCAGTCATTATCACCAATATGTACTCAGTGTGTCATCAAAGAAGGACATATTTGGACAGTTTTTACAGCTGTCTGGGATACAGCCGCCATCCTGACACATCTGTTACAACTGCACAGAGTGGCCATCACCCTTCCTCCTTCAGAGAGGAGGAAATCATAATATGATGTGTTTTCTGGTAACTTTAATTGCATTAAAAATAATGAATATGTAACAACATAAAAGCACATAAATTAGTTTTTAATAATGTTTTGTATGCATGTTTTAGGAATGCATTGAGTACCTGTCACTGTCCAGAACTTCCAGTGAGAAGAAGATGAACATTTCTCCCCAAAATCAAGGGAGAACAGAACAAATCTTCCAATCCTCATTTCAGCTGGGACTGGGAATGGCAGCAAAGGTGAAGTAGTGCCTAGTCTTCTTCAAAACTAACTTAATTTCCTATGCATTTTGTCTTTTTCCAGTTATTTTATTATCGAATCAATAATACAGAATACCAACAGTGTTGAGACAGCCTGAGGATACATCTCTAGATATCCACCAACCATTGTACATGTGTGCCAATGCCAGATACACATCTGGTCAACCTGCATCAGAGGACAAGTCTGGAGGGAACTGAGTGAAGGCTGCCACCTCTTGGTGAATTAAATAGCACAAAAATTGGCTAATCTGCTGGAAAATAACACGCCATATGTATTGAGTTCACATTTGTTCATTCGAAAGTATGCAGTCAGTAACAGATCCTTTATGTCATACCAGTGTATGTTTTAATGTATGTCGGTGTCATTAAAAAAAAAATACCTAAAATTATACAGACTGTCAAACAGTAACACCAGTTGAGGTGAAGTCTTATATTCTGAACAGTGAATAATATTAAAACACACACACACACACACACACACACTAATTTTGTATATGTAGTGTGTCAAATAGATCAGATAAAGGGAGTATTTCAGACTTAACCAATCTCTAAAGTGAAGTCATTGGTAAACTCCCCTTCATTTTGCTCTGCTACTAACCTTTAATAGATGACAAGTTAAAATGACTTTTAAATAGCATGCTTAGCACACTCTGATACATGTTAACACCTTTTTTCCCCCAACTGAAATGTGAGACTGCTTTGTAAAATGTTGCCAATTTCCATTTATTTTCTTCTGGTTCAAAGCCACGATCTGAATGTTTCAGCTTTTCCTCTTCTTTGGCAATAGTTCTGGATCTTTCATGAAAGTATTGCAATATTGGTAAAAGCCCCAAAGCAGCAATAGCAGCACTGCAAAGTTGCTGCTGTTGCTATTTCTATCAAAGAAAGACCTTTATATTGAATTAACTCTAATGATGACTCTGCAAGGTCTCAATAAATACCAGCATGCATTTGAAATAACATTCATCTTGTATTTTACATATATTACCTTGATCCAGCTTGTCCTCATGCCTTACACAGGACAGCAATCTGACAGTGATATAATCCATGTATTTTTTTCAGGTAAAATCCTATAAGATAAATACAAAGTCAGTGCATTCAAATGCCATTTAACTTTGTTTCTGTTGAAATTCTGCTTGATGAAGAACTGACGCATTTATTCCTCTGACCAATACTAAGAAGATCATGTTAAAATGAAAATTCTATTTCAGTGTGAAGCAAGTGCAAAATGCATTTATTAGTATGTAAATACAATTACCACAATGATGCTACTTTTACTGACACTCCATATTTTATCTTAAGAAGCCTGAGACATAAGTACCTTCTCTTGACTGGACAAAACCCATACCAAGAAACATCAAGTAGGCCAGTTTGCCTATCGCACTACTTACCCTGGGTTTGGGGTGTTGGGGCAGGGGGTAACAAGGCTTGGTCCGGTTTGGGGAGGAGAAAGAGATGAGGTACTTTAAGACTTTGAACCAACATCCACTGAAATTAATGAGAGCATCTCAAAAGAAGGTCCCACAGGTTCTCTTCAGAAGAGCCACAGTTAGTTAGGTGGACACTCAGTTCCTGGCTTGTTTTGAATTCCCTTCCAGGTACCCCAAAAGGCCCAGTCCCTGCAGAGGTCAGTGCAGCTGGGGATTTGGGTCAAGACAGAAATGGTGGGTGGATAAATGCTCAAAGTGTTTGTACTACACAGCACTATGTTCATTGTTCTGCTGGGATCAGCACTGCTAAAAGTTTCTGAAACAAAATTTTAAAAATTACCCACTACATCTGTTTAAGCCAGCTGTAGTAATGAAAAACTTAACGCCAGGCATCTGCAATGTTGACAGGTCTTTTTATAGGCCTACAGAATGTGTTAAAGAAAGTATTATCAAAATAATTGCTTTGAAAAAGGCACACTTTGACATTGTTCATTGGCTCCGAGTTCATAGCTCGCTATGTGACATTAGGCAGTACATCCTACTTCTCTTCAGTTTAGAATAAGTGCCACCAGATATTTATGGAATAAAGAAAAATGTTTTAGTATCAAGGAAGTATTTAAGCCTTTAATAGGATGGATTACCAGCTCTGTCTCAGAAGAGGTGTGCAGACAGATATAAATATTGTTGCTAAACTGACATTGAAGAATTACTCCCACTATAGGCATGTCCCACAGAATAGGAAATGAATTAATCTGCTCATAGTGCAAATAATTTTGCTTTTTACTACAGGCCTCATTTAAGCAGCACAGTAAGTTCTGGAGCTAGTTTTTCACAGAAGGTCTGCACAGTATGATTTACCTTAACAATATCTAATTTGCCAATGATTTTTTTTCTATCATCTTCTGCAGAGCTTTTTGACATCTAAACAAAATCCTCACTCAAAATTGCATTTAGAGTACAGAATCACAAAAGAAACTTGAATGACAACTTGAAGAAGAGTTTGATTTTAAAACAGCAAAGACACTCCTGGGAGAATGACACATTCTTGTAGCGTCTTAAATTCTGCTTTCTGGACTTTGGAGTATGAATTACTTCTACATGCCCTAGCAGGCATTTTCATATTATTTATAGATGACTTGTTCTGGCCTACTACATGCAGAGCTTACTCCAGTGTAAGTTCAAGAATCACACTTTCATTAGTCTAGGCATTATATGCTCTTCCCCATAACTGGCCTCTGAGCATTATCTGTGTTGAAACTTCATATTCATATGCACCTACTAGAGCACACAGAGTTACTACCTACTAGACTTGAAGTCATCCAAGCACACAATGAAAAAGACGATACATAGTATAAAAACCAGGTTGATATCAAGCAAGATTGTTTTTCACCTAGCATTTGGCCTCCAACATATTTGTGACTTGCTCTCTGGGTACTAAATAAGCCTTTTCCATCCTGTTCTATAACCCCTTAATAGGGCTGACATACTTCCCGTAAAAAGCTTGAACACTTCTTTCTCCCACAGGCTGGCTACAGCTACTCTGTATCTGTTCTAACCAGATTGATATATCGGGGCAATATGAAAGAGTAGCAACCAGGGCATGTATGTAGTTTTAGTCCAATCACCTTCTCCAAAAACTTGCTCCGATGCATGGACCTGTTCTGTTTGGAACCAGCTGATTTGAGTTTGGGAGGAACAGATTGCTTCTTAGGGGTCAGCAAGTTCCTGGGTGGAAATGAGGGTGTTCGGGGATTTGGCAGGAGGAACTACTTTTATCTTCAGAGCAAAATGAGTTTCCAGTGTAGAGATATGAGAAGTAAATGTATCACTCATATCTGAACAGGTGTTTAAAATCTTATCCTTCTAGCAATGTAGTTAAGTAGTTATGCTATTATGTCAGGCTATGCTCCCACAGCAGAATCACATCTACAGACAGTAATTCTGAAACATCACTATCTCTATTTTAAAATAATCTAGCACAGAATCAGAGCAGGAGCTATAGATGTTGTCACCAACAATTTGTGGTGTCTAGGTGGGTGAGGCAAAGATAATCCATACAGCAGTGATAACACAATATGGAACTTAAGCTTAATTCCCTAGAAAACCTACAGCTCTCTGCTATAAAAGTATTTTTAAAAATCTGATTTTAGGTTCCTCAAGAAAACTTGATTGAGTTATTGCCCACATCATTTATAATTAATTCAACAGAGAATCATCCTCGTTCATAAGCTCTACTGAATACTTGAACGTTCTGAATGTTTTTGTTGGACATTTCAAGGTTACTTTTCTCATAAAATTTGTGTTTAATTCTGACTAGACAAAGGCATCTAAATCAGTCCAAAGTCATAGTACAGTGGCTTTCTATATATATGTAAAATATATAACTTGAATAGGTAGTAACAGTGCCTCCTCAAGTATCAAAATAATTACATGACCTACTACCATGTCTCTGGCCTTTTTAGCCAGTGCTTAGTAATTTTTAATATCAGCTTCTCTTGCGCTTCAACTAGCTATGAGCTGCCTGGACTAACAATAGCAGAGAGGATATTAATGTAGCACTGCAGATGCATGCTGTAGTTTGACCCAAATATATCCTATTGTTGTAGGATTGCTTGGTGACATCTTATGGCTCCTGTTACTCAGGAATTAAACTTGCTGGAAATGTTCTGATGAATACTTGTCAAAAAATGTCAATGTGTGGAACACAAACTGTTTTATTAAAAATATCTCAGGCTTGAGAAGCTTTTGCCAAATGCTGACTGAGTGCTCTAGGACATGGAACCTAGTGGAATTAAGAGCCCTCAATGGTCCAAGTGTGCCTGTCCCCAGAATCTTTCCAAAGTCAGGAGCACAACTCTTTCAATGTCCACACTTTCAGGGTAGATCTTTTGATAAATAATCCAGGATTCTAGCTGGGAATCTAAAATACCTACCTCTATCCAAAAACACAAACCCTGGCATTTTAGACAGCAGCTCAGTGAATTCAGCATTCTTTTTATTGGCCAACATGTATTAGACAAGGGTTTCAGGTTCACAGAATAGCTCCAAGATATAGCAAGCATATTTAATTTTGAAAATATATGAATACTTTTTAAAAATTTACTTGAAAAATTTAAAAACCAAAATAGTTCTGGTCCAGTTCTTAACTGAAAAAAAAAATCCCATCATCATACACTCACAGAGGGTAAGAACCCAGCCTTCACCAGTGACCTTGCTTATTAACAACTAATCCACACCTGCGCAAACCTGTTCATGAACAGCTGATCTTCAGAAAAGCCTACAGTTACGCCTACTTGTCTGAATCTAGAGCTTGAAAGATAGATGCTTCCACTGAACAGAGAAAAAGACTGTCCTTTTCTTCTGAGAAACGCTGAGGATGTTCTTGCTAGCAGATAGAATAAGAGTGACTTTACACTTTACAGCATGGATGTGGAATGGAAACATTGATGGTTCCCTTATGATTTCATTGACCTTTTTGTCAGTGAGTGAACTCTTTAGATGGAGATACTCTTCAGTGAATAAAAGCTGATTAAACTCCTTTGCAAGCCAACTGAAAAATGAAAGTAAAAAGCACCTGCAGCACCTTTCCCATCTCAAAAAAGCACAAGAGAATAGAATGAGTTAAGGATATCAATGCACTGAAAACATTACTTTAGTCAGCTTCAGGTGAGGAAGTCAAATTGAAATTACTATGATGATCCAGCCAAGCGCTGACCTGTTTAAAATGTGGGTTTAAAATATTAGTCTGGGATTTGAAATCTGGTAGTACCTACCTCTAACACAGACTTTCCCATCAGCTTAAGCAAGCTGGTTGGTACATCAGTTTCTCATGTGCCAGAACGAGAGCAGACTTCCAGAAGTCACAGAAGCTCAGGAAAATATCCACTGAGAAGTGCAGAGTGCCCAGGAGACATAATAAATCAGCTTCTGAGTATTTTGTAAATATGGTGGTGGCATCTTAATGAAAATTATACTTACCAGGTACAATATCTAAGCAGTCTTACAGCCAGTTCTTGTAGTTTTCATCATTTCTGTGTTTAGAAATAATTAATCAAACTCAAAGATATTAAAATAGTGGAAATAAAAATCAGGATTAGAGATGTAGCAATCAAAACAGGTCACACACATTTTTGATTTTTCCCCAGTCTCACTCAGAATCACTGCAGACTTAGAATGTGTTACTTGATGAATAAAAATGAAGCCTCTATTCTGTAATTTAGCTCTGTTAGGAATAGCATTAGAACTGCTGTCAACAGCTTAAATATACAAACTGTCCACATAAAAATTGTTGCTCGAAAGAAATAATTATATTCCACTTCCTCTAAAAGATCACAGTAAACACATAAGGTTTGCTTCAGAAAACCCAATGCAACCAAAGTCTCCAGCTCACCCTCCACCAGGACTAGATGTGCCCCCTCTTTAATACCCACATGGGCTCAGATTAAGCCCTCAGGCTCCAGTCCCTCCTTCATCCTCCAAGCTCCTTTTTTTTGGCAGGAGCCTTGCTTCTGCCTCACATCTTTCTGTAACGCTTCTCTGAGACCCTTCCCTTAGCTCCGGTACCTGACTGCAGGCATCTGTTGCTGCAAAGTTGTGAAGTGGGGAAAGGAAAATGATCTTCAGCGTTACCAGATGGGAAATAGTGGTGGGATCAGGACACGGCCTCTCTGCAGTTTTCTACACTGACTGTCACTGTGGGAAGGTAGCTGCTACACCCTGAGTCTCTGCAAGCAAAATGCCTCCAGGAAACATTATTATAGATGTTTCACATTTAAATAAGCAACAGAATATATCATTGACTTTCATTCATACATAAGAGTTGTCTGTAATTCAGCTAAATGCTTCTGAGTCTGGATCGTGGAGCTCTTCCTACTCCTGTGCATTCCATCATCTTTCTCTTGCCGCAGCCACAGCCTCTTTCCTCCTCCATAACCTTCTCTTGCTTGACTTTGCTTGCTACTTCACTTCTACTTTTTCTCTCTTTTGGCATCTTTCCTTGTCATTGACGTCCAAGGAATCACTAGTACTTTCTGCTCTCAAACACAGCCCCTTAACTCCAGTTTCTCTCTTCAGCCTTTGTTCTTAGTATTATTATCTTTGAGTGTGACTCCTCTGGGAAAAGAATCCAAAATACATTTGTGGTTCCCCTTCATTTAAAAACTCCTTGAAAAGGGCATTAAGATCTACTGCCCTCCTATACATTGTTTCAGTACCTTTCTGGAACACTTCAAGCAGACGCACGACTTTAGTTGTGGAGAGCCACTTAACATTACACAAAGTCACAAACTTCCCCTTTGATGAAAGCATAGTGAACATGCGTAAATAGTTAAATGCCAGTGTAGAAATAAGTTTTGCAATAACAATATCCTCGTCACCAGGATATTAAGTACAAGCTTATGTTTGGCAGATCTCCTTGTATTTTTATAGATTTTTTAAAAAAACTTTCAGGATTTACTGGATGAAAAAGTGTCGAAAATGAATTCCAGTTCTTATTCTCCACATAGCACGTGCATCAGGATCCTAATTAAATGGTTCAAGACCACAAATCTCAACATGAAAAGGTGTTAGCTCATTGCCACCTGCAAGTGACAGATACAATGAAAAATGTTAGAGGAAAAAGATCTTTGGGGGGGGGGGGGGGGGTGTCCCTTGAATTTTGGTAAAGTATATGCATGCAACAAAATTCTTCTGAAATCTTTGCAGTGTTTTAACAGTCATCCTCATGACCAGGGTGTTATGCAGTCACCTACCTGGCTAGCAAAACTGCACTGGGCCTATCTATCTAATTTAGATCAACTCTACACACTCCTTCAAAAGCAGTAAGCCAAAAGAAGACTGTGAGCAATACCATCCTCTTAGAAAAGTTAGTGAGACAATCAGTTAATGCAAGCAGCATCCTAGGACTAGCACCAAGACCTTATCAAGAGAGCAGGATAGTAGCAGACACAAATTCTTCAAGAAGTCCTGCCACAGCCAAGGATCTCAAATTTACTTTGCTGAATTATTCTCTTTATACATACTACCACAGCTTTTTCTCAGAATGCCACAGCAGTCAGAAATCTCAGCTGTCACACCACAGGGAGAGGCACCAACATACCTGTCTTTCATTGCACAAGGTACAGCTACTACTGTAATCACCTCACAGGTCTGGATAGCTTTGTCCAGGATGTGATATTGTCAAGGGCTGGATGTAGCTACTGCTTCCACCCTCTCATTTTACATCACCAGTTAAATGAACACGTTTAAGAATTACCTTATTGTTATTGCTTATGCAAAAAGGACTAATGAGGCTCTAGGAAACTTCTGTAGAAGATAGAACAGCCTGTGATATGGCACTTCTTAAATTATGAGTAGAAATTAAAGTAAACTAAATTATGCAAAGTGTCATTTGAGACAGTAATTCACAGTTTGTTCAAAAAAAACTAGAATGGAACCTCTTATTCTCCTGGTAAGAATCTACAACAATATTCTACACCTATGTCTATGACACAGAGCTCCAGAATGGACAGCTCAACAAACAAACTAAAGCTTGCTCTTTGAAAACTGTTTGTTTATTTTGGATACCTCTGTTTTTCATCTCCTAGTTTGGGAAGACTGGAGCTAGTTTTCTGCTCAACATATGCCACTCTGATTTGCTCAGCCCTCAAAATTACCGACCTTCTTTGCAAGTATACAGGGTCTCCTGTGACCACCAGGATGTCCATGGAGGAGAGTCACTCTGTGAAGGCAAGTGCCCAGTGCAACATCATTCTGCTGTAGGGTGTTCAGGTTTTTTTTTCTGGAATGCTGCCCAGTTATTTCTGGCAAGCTGGTTATGTTGCAAGCCTGCTAATATGTTGTAACACAATTAAAAATGAGGGGGATTTGCATCAATTTCTACCAATTTAGAAACACTGAACCCTGTTGTTTCTTTTGCCCTCAAGGGAAGTGCATCATGAAGTCTACAGATTGCACTAATCAAATGGTGAATTTTCCCTTTTATTCAGGCAAATAGCCAGGCAATGAAGACTTTCTTATCCAGAAAAACTAATGGCTGCCTCTGTCACCTTTTCCCTTCAATTATTTAGACTTCCCCCACATTTAGGCTGGCTTCCTGCTGGCAGCACTGTGGACTGTGTCTATTAATCATTAACCGTCATCATGCTTTAAAAGAAGGAAAGTGAAAAGATTGCTCAAGAACAAAAATAGACCTCTCTTTTTTTTCCTGAAAAATAAATGACAGCTATGTGCTACCTGGATTTAGAGTGTCTTCAAGTATGTTTTCCGATTTTTCCAACGAATAACTAACATTCTAGACAAGAAGAGCAAATTGGCTGTTCCCAGTAAGTCCGTATTCCAGGGTTCCCTTTTTCCTGTCCTGTCAAGGTTTAGTAGCCTCTGTTAAAGCTTATGAGTCCTCCTCTGCCACCAGCTGCAGACAAGTATTAGGGGAACAGGATTATGTTCTCCATGTAGTACGGGAGGCTTAGCCTATTAAATCAATGGGAAGCTATCTCTTCCAGCGGTCAGCCTGACCTGCTTCACTATTTCCCAGAGACGCTCCCAGCAGTATGCACTCTTAGGCCTCCTCTACTGTCCTTTCCCAGACAGACCTCCTGTAGACCACAACCAGGAGCCTCCCCTGCATGTCCCCCCACATGGCCTTCTCACCACGGAGTCCACAAGGAGGTTCCAGGTCCAGAGCCTCTTTCCCTGACTGCTTGGACTTCCCACAACTTGCTTTCCTAGCAGGTCTTCCTCTTCCTCAGTCGTGTGCTCCTCTGGAAACTGCAGGCACAGCTGAATGCTTGGCTGTACCAAGACAGACACCACAGAACGAGAGCAATTCCCAAGGTTTGTGATTTAAAGACACATAAAGCTCATGCCACCTCAGAAAACGGGAAAACATTCATTTGGATTGGCCCTGTGTGTATACAAGCGTGTATATGTACTGGGGTATCATGTAGTCCCCCTCACCCAGTAAGTTTATCACAGCTGTAAGTGGACAATGCACATGGCTGGGCTGATTCAACACACCTTTACTGAAGTTTCATTAAAAGTTACTTTATTTTTTAAGAACAGTGGAACAGGGGAAACTAAAATTAAAGTCAGAAGTGCTGACTATAAAGGACACAATACATTGGCCATATTTTCCATCAAAAACTGATTATCTAGCAGTAGAGAGAAACTGGAGCAGCAGATTAAACTATTTCCTGGCATCCTTATTTCTGATCTTTCAATTGCACAGGAATTCAAATGGTGCAATTTAAATAATCAGTACTAATGCACAAGAATGCTATTTCTTTTCTGACTACTGAAAAAGTACAAATCCTGAGGTCTGTCTTTCTATAGATGAGGGATATTTTCTGTTCCCAGTTTCCTGGAAATTATCAGCAGAAAAAGAATCTAGTTTGTGCTACCTTTTAGCTAGGTCTATATTAGCAAATAGCGTGGACCACTCTAGAGTAAAACTGTTGATGCAGAGGTTTTGACACCAACAGCACACACATTTCAGGTTTTGATATTTTACTTAAGATTATCTCCTGTCTGGCCCCATGGGCTGAATGCTACAGCTTGTCTTTCAGTTTAGTACCACCTGAAAAGAATCCAGTTCGTGCACTCTAAGACTACTGTCTGATGCCAGCCAAAGCCCAGGAAGTGGGGACAACTGGGAAAGAGATCTTGAAATTGCCCTTCAACCCAACCTGAATATGGATGTACTTCCTGTAACTTAGCAGTGCCTGCTGTCACTTCTGGGTTTCAAAATCAAGCCATACCACAGAAGAAAAGGCAATTCTCTTCTTCAGCATCCACTAATTTGTTAACTATAACATCGATATTTATTTGCAAGGGAAAGCAGGGCAGATGGGACCAAAAAATATTAATGTAAGTATCCATTAAGACATTAATTATAGCATAGGTATGATAGCAAATTAATTCACAATTAAGATAACTACAGTTAATTAGGCCTAATCCTGTTTACTTAGAATACATATAAAATTAAAGCTTTACACCTAAAAGTATCTCCACTGACCATCTTAGTGCCTCCTGAAAACACAGCAAGACTGAAACATAACAGCTGTAAGGTGCCGCCTATCTCTAGATTGTTGCAAAATGTCACAAAAGTCCTTCTGAGCATAGAAGTAAACAGGTTTATGCATTTCACTGTGATACCTAATTAAGTTTGTGAGTAATAAGCTTGTGAGATTAAAGTTCGTGAGACTTTACCGTTGTCAGACATTTTCAGTGCTGTTTTCTCTGAACAGTCACAATATCATTGCACTTTGAAGGCACAGCCAGTTATTTGCTCAACAGATTATTCGGCAGCGAGCTTTTATCTCCTGAACAGCTCCGCTGCCCATCTCCTCCGGAGAGCAGCAAGCAACCTCTGTGAAACCCTTAATATGAAGAATGAAACTTTAATTCATTGGTAAATACAGGCCACCCCGATGTCAAGATGCCTCTGTGCCGCTGGCTTCCTGAAATACCACCAAACTGTGACCACATTATTTGCCAAGCAGCTCTGCAGAGGTGGACAGACCCAGCAATGCAAATAGCCTCAGCACCTGGTCTGAGCTCGTAACATCTCACACATGAAGTTTGTGTCTTCAGAGAAAAATGTTTGATCTGAAAAGCTCGGTTTTGGTGTTATACCTGAAAACAAAAATAGAAAAAGGAATACTTAATACAAACACACTGTCCCAGGAAGCAGTGTCGTGAAAAATTCAGTACTTGCATAAAAGACACTGGTCTTCAAGGGAACCACGAAGTGGAAATCGCAGAGGAGGTGCCATGGTAACTTGTAATGCCTATCTACTCTCACTGATTCAATACCACAGGATGAATTTAGCACAGGATGTGGATCAAAATGGTATTTTCCAGGTGAAAAGCTAAATGACGTCTTATGTGCTTGTGTTATGAGAGTATCAAAAGCAATCCTCTCAAGAGTAGTATATTTAAGTCCACTGTCCTGGCCAAACTCTGACTTGGTAAATTAGATTATTTCAATTTTTTAAATTAAGTTCTTCCTTTTTAAGGACCACAACCACTGAAATCTGTAAGGACATCCAGTAGTAGCTGGAGGGTCTCATGCTTATGTTTTCCTCATGATCTCTACTGCTTCCAGTATCCTTGTGAGGCGAGGAGATACTAAAGCTTGTATGTTGTCTCCCTCACAGCTTACAAATGAGGAAAGGATGTATATAAACTTACAGCTAGAGCTATTCAGTCCTCAGCCCCAGCTTTGACTCCCTGACTCCTGAACACCCACGGAAAGAATTATTTTCTGAGGAGAAAGGCTCTCAGAAGCCATAAGGCTGAGTGACCTAAATTAGCAATTTTGGAACTAGATTCAGCAGCAGCCAAAGAAGGATCATGATCACCTGGAGTTATATCCTTAAATTTCTCTGTAGACCTAGGCCTAATTGACTTGCTTAGTCATTGCACAGGAAAATTTGACAGGGCTGGGAGTTAAATCCAAGTCTCCTGACACCCTGACCATGCCTCATTCAATAGACAATTTTCTCAGTGATTTAAGCAGAATACATAACACGTATTTGGGCCAAAGAAAACCTAAAAGGAAATCCATTTTACTTAGTTACATATTATTACACACCATAACACATTTTTCAACACCCAGTAACAAAATGAAGCCTGCACACTTTGTACAACACTAGAAAGCCACAAAATTAATATAGGCATGAGAATTTGTGGGGTGAATACACCCAATGACTGCTTGAAGCAGATCAGGCCACCTGCAACAGTGAGCAGCAAAAATAGCCAACAGTACTAGCCCACCTGTCCCATAGGGAACAGTCTTCCTGACTCAGATTTAGCAATTTTCTTAACTATGTGTGCACAAGCAAGATACAACCTAGCGGGAAGCAGAGGGCTTCATCCCAGCTGTAGCTGTGCTCTGTCTCCTACTGAGATCAACAGCAGCACTCATGTCCTCGGAGGAAGGCACTTTTCCTCAGCTTCCATGCTTTTTATGTGCTTTCATGAACAAATTCATTTTGGAGGGAGTGATAAAAATGCTCTCTGTTGCTTTCATTCTTTTTATTTTTTTTTAAACAGAAAAAGAGTAAGAACTGAACTTGAGTTTCAGTCATTTCAATAGAGACTCAAGAATTTGGGGTTCAGTTCCCCAAACATACCTGAACTGTCACTTAGCATCTCCAGGTCTCAATTCTGTCAATAGAAGAGGTCCACAAAAAAGCCAATAAAGCAAGTTCATGCACTCCTAGTGGGAGAACAGCTCTATTTCTGAACAAGAAGGATTTATTATTTTTAGGGGTTTCGTGGGTAGTTGGACACGTTAAGCAAAGCTTTTACTTAGAGAGTCATTTTTATAAAAGATTTAAAGCCATCCAACTAGTTTCAGTTGGCATCCAGACAAACAAGAGAAAACCGTGTCTCTTGGAAGACCAGCCACCATCTCTCTTACGCAGGAAAACTAAAAAAGGAGTGACTGCACCCATGAGCAGCTCAGCCAATAGGAAATATTAAATCACACGTTCAGCACACTTACCTGCTTGCGCAGTACTTGGCAAAGAGAGAGCCAGAGGCTGATGCCTGGAGTAAGCAGCCGGTGAGTGTCGGGGCACTTGTCTCTCTGTCTGGTGCCTGCTGCTGCTCCTGTCTAGCCCAAACACTCAGATTCTTTTCACAAGAAAAACAATGCACAGGAGGAGCTGGTACATGATCTCACCCTGACAGCGACCTTCAATACAACTGTATAGCTGGGAGCTCTGAAACATTTTTGGATCTACGGGTTTATACATACCTACACTGAGGAAAGGGCAGACTCCGATGCCATTCTTTACAACAAGCAATGCATAACTCAGAAAAGAGACTTACTAAATCATTTAAATGGCTTACCAAACATGATTAATGGCCAAGAAAAGATCTAAACTATTCTTGCTTCTGTAACAAAAAAACCAAAACAAAACAACAAAAAAAATCATTTTACAGAAGCAATGACCCAAATGACAGATTTTATTTGGGGATAAAAATGATTTCAAATTAAAATTCACCCTTGGATGATGATAGTTGTCTTCATGATTCTTCAGCGAATGTTTTTACATTCAGGCTGCCTAAGGGCCTTCATAACGCTTCAGAGCACAGCACTGTACAACTGTGGCACAGTAATGGTTGCAAAACATGTCTATGATGGCATTTGGTAATAAGGTACTCCATGCTCCATCAACTTACAGAAATCAGTATTAGCGACAGTAGACTAGAGACACAAATCCACTGCCATCATTTCTGTGGCAGAACAACCATATTCATGCAGAGAAACTCCCTTTCGCTCTCAGTGCTTGTCTCCAAGATTAAGTACTTTGTTCTGGACTTGGAGCAGGTGGAGAGCTTCCTTTTCCCCCAGCATAGCTGCAATAGCAATTCAGAAGCCAGATGAAAAATGATGGCATATACTAAATAAGACTTTAAAAAGTGACAGCTGCTTTTTTCAGAACCCCCGCAGGTAAAACAAAGCTTAGCAAGTTTGGGTTTTTTCCTTTCTTAGCACTAAGAAGACAAATTAATGTTGCTATTATAATCCCACTCCCCTGGGCCTTCATATGTCTAAAATAAACTTGCCATGTCAATAAATCCCATAAAATCACATTAACAATGTAGTGTAAATGGCTTCATTTTCTATTAGCACAAACACATCAGAGTACCAATTTTATTTTCCATGTAATGTGCACAAATACACACACGCACACATGTATAATCAGATTGTTAAGCTTTATTCATCAGCAACCTTGCAGCATTAATATTTTGACTCATCTATTTGAAATTCACTGGCCACATGTGCAGCAGGTGTAGTTCACTTAGAAGAAGAAAACACTCATAAAATGCTGCACAGCAGATGGCCCTCTCTTAACTCTGCTGCAGACACGTACGTACTCACTAGGCTCAGCCTCTCCCTAATTGCTGTTTCAGACACGATTCCAAGATCACTTGCCATAACAATCTATGCAAAAGCAGTAGCACAGAAACTTGGACAGACTCGCAGAGAAACATCTCAGCCTTCTTTCCCTCCTCCTCCTTTACTGTCTGGTTTGTATTCGGATTGCATTTCCTCAGAGGGAGTGCAATGTGTATCTTTTTGCTGCCATAAGCAACTTCTAGACCCAGAAGCTTTTAAGTCCATCTCAAATGTTCTCACCATATGGAACTTTACCATGCTTGTCACCACTAACAGTATATATAAAGACTAACGCCCCTCCTTACTGTCCTAGGAGAAGTGTCTGTCAGGGAGCAGCAGGGGGATCCCACCGCCCCCCCAGGATGGGAGGGAGCAGAGCAGGTGGACGGGAAAGGAAAGGTGAAGTCAGATGGGGAACTGGGGAGAAGGGGAGCTCAAAACAGCTATGCAAAGTCATGATCCCTAGAAAACACAGGGACAGATGAGCTAAGAGTGAGGGGTTGGCCAAACAGATGAGGACAGGGCGGAGGGAAGACACTGAGATTGCACAAAAAGAATGCAATGGGAGACTAGGACCAGTAGCTAAGAGGGAAAAAATAGGTGGTGGGCAGTGGAAAGAGACGGATGCATTGGACTATAATCTGGGAAAAAGATAAAAGGACTGAGTAAGACAAGCTGAATGGGATAAAGAAATGGAGAGTGAAGTACGGTGAAGTCCCTAGGGAAGCAGAATAAGCATGTGGGAAGACTGTGATGGTGGGCTGAGGAGGGAAATTACGGCTTACTGAGTAAGTTAGAAACACACTGGAGCGTATTTTGCCTATTTTGTTGCAACTATGGATAACCTTTAAAGATGATGCAGAACTGTAAAACAAAGCAGATTGCTGATTTATTTTTAGCTGAGGTTAGGAAGTGCAGGAATAAGGCAAGGAATTACAGGAAAAGATGGTTTCATGGCTGAGAAAGTGAACATTGCTCCAGAGGAGGAGGGAATTACATTCCATCCTGGTTTCCGCCACAGATTCCCTAGGGTGCTTATTAAGTAATTTAAATCTTTCAGGGGTGGTCATTAATTTTAGGTTCTTCATTTTCTAGGCACCTGACTTGGAAGTCTTAAGGTTGAAACACAAAAACGCTGAACACTCTCAGCTACAACTGATAAAAATCATGTCTTGTACTTAGTATCTAATACCAGTTACTTTGAAACAAACACCGTCCTTGGTATCTCAGAGAGGGCATCTGAAATTAACAGATACTTCAGGTGTTAATTTTCCTGTGCTTCAGTGGAACAAGTATGCTTCAATAATGAAACTTTCTCTGGCTTGGGTGTTACTCAGATTTTGGAAGTGCTTATATGCTTATTAACTTGGGAAATAATATAGAAGACCTCAGGAGAAACAGACTGCTGCTGTCGTCTAACAGGGTCCAAACAGTGAGCTGCAAGTATGCCACCGAATGCACACTGACTAACAGTTGAATACTGTTCATTAACTGAACACCCCTCTTTTCTGCTCTGAGTTATGTCAAGGGATGGTAAAATAGAGTACTGGGTCAGTTAATTAAAGATTGCTATAATGTATATGCGCAACAGGGTAAAATTTAAAGCTATAAGGGCAAATTTGAATGACTAACTTGGAAATCTTACTGTTGCGTACTCCCTTTGTGAATTTAGCAATCCATACATCCTTGCGTGTCTTTTGAGAGTGTGTGTGTACATGTGTGTATGCACCTATCCTTGGGGAGCACATATCTATATGTATGTGTGCAAAAGAATACTAATTCTGTATGAAGAAACAGGTTTCTTTTAAGCTTCCGATAGAAACTAAGACAAAAATAATTTCCATGCCTTCATCATGTTATTTTAGCTGCAAAGAAGCTTTCAATCATGAGATAAAAATAGAGAAGTGGTGTAGCCACTTACAACATTTTAAGAGAAAAGGCTATGTTTGCCATGCTAGGTTTCAAAGAAAACAGAAAATTTCTAAAGAAGCTCAAAAAGAAGAAAAAAATAAATAATAAAAAAAACAACCATGCAGACCTCTTCCATTTCCAGACCATTGTCATTCCAGGCATTAAGGCAGATTCCTGGTGGTGTACTGTTTTAAGGATAAAGTAGAATACCTTGTGCCAACACCAGCTGGCAAGCAAGACTGGGACCTGGAGGTGAGAATGAAGTACCACTGTGCTTTACAAAGGTACAAACCTAACCAGCTTGGAAGTATTATCTTCCCTGTTTTCCTTGAACTATAAATTAAACTGTATATTGTATAGGTGCATAATTACATTGCTTGGCAGCTCATGAAAACCAGGATTGTTCTTACGCCTATCTGTTTGGAAATCTTATTCCAGGTTGGAGTACCCTCCTTAGCACATGTGAAAAGTCATGTGGTTTGAAGGCTTAACACATATTCCACTACTGTATATACAAAAGCCAACTTTTTTATTGTTAAGTTGCACAGAGAACATGGAGAAGTTGCCAGAATTTCATTACAGGCTCACCCACAGGAAAAATGTATTCCTGGACTAAAAAACACAAACACTCAAACTTGTCTTTGTTTTATGAGACCAAAGTTTAGCATCCTCTTCTGGATGTAGTAATGTAGGGGTTTCAGAGAAAGTATAAGAACATTCCAGTGGGCCAATGTGGGATAATATGCCTCCCATAAATCTCCTCTTAATGTGATGCAGTGATTGACTAAAGTTGCAAAGTCTAATGAAATGTAATATGCTTTCCAAATTCTTATTACTTATGATGAAACTGGATTGTCTTTTTTTTTTTTTTTTTTTTTTTTTTTTTTTTGTAATCCATATACATTTCCTACCTTGCTATTAAGGGTCTTGATGTGTAGTAAAGGCTGACCCACCAATGCTTTCAGTGTATGCCTTTGGATGACACAATAAACCTAACTGTGAACCTAGTACAAAGCAATAATGTCATCTCTCAGACCTTGCAGTCAGCTCACAAAACTCTGCTGCTCCAAGTAGCTCCTCTGAAGAGAAGTAGAGCAAAATGACTATCGTTGTGGACAAGTTCTCTGTTACAGCTTGTAACCATGTTGTCAGTGAGACTGAAGGCTACCATCGACTCTATTGGCAAAGCCTGATACAGCAACCTATTCACAGCATGGAAGAGATTCATCCCAGAAGCCTAGAGGTGTCAGAGCACAAGGAGTGAAGGGTGGGGCGGAGGGGAGCGGTAAGGAAGGAAACAAACATTTTTGGCACTCAAAACTGGGTGTGAAATGGAAGTCTACATCAAGTAGAGTTAACTGAGCCCTGAAATGGCTGTAGAAGGTCCTTATAGGAACCCAGTACCCATGTAAGATTTGCTAAGACGTCCCTTATTTCTTGCAGTCAGTTTCTTGACATAAATATAAATCAGTAAGCCTCGGCAGCCTGTCATTCCTGATTTGCAAGGATAATAATAACAGGAGGGGGTTTTTTAGTGAAGCATGAATTCTGTGAGCTCTCTAGTCTCAGCACATCTGCCCCTGCTCTTCTGCCAATCCAACCACCCCAGCAATAGTAATACAGCACTGTCAAGAAAAAGGAGCAGAGAAGGAGCACAGAAAGTTTCTCCCCTCAGTATCAGCAGCAGCAAGCTGAAGCAGAGACAAGAACAAATAGATGGGATGTTCAAACAACAGGACTGTGGCCATGGTTCCTGTGGTAAGGAGATTGCTCAGTCTCAGCACCCCAGCAGCTTGGGGAGAATGATGCCTGGGGAACACAACAAGTCCTCATTAAACAGGCAGAAACAGGCACAGAGTCACAGGGTCACTTTCTTGCTTAAAATGGGATTTTATTGCCTCCTTTCGTCTGTCGCTCTAGGCAACTGCCTGCTTTGCCTGCTCCTAAAACTGGGCCAACTTGCTAGGGAACTGCAAAAAAACACTCAAAATTAGTATTCAGTGAGAAGACATTAACTCCACACAGGACTCCTTTAGCTTCTGTGTGAAAGGGGAGATGCTGGTCAATTTGCTGACCCTTAAACTTTGATTTTTGACCTGATCTTAAATCTTTGCCTTCCCAAGTCCTGCAAATAGCTACCGTTTTGGAAAGAAGACAATAGGAAGGCTGAACATGCAGTCCCTGGCAGAACCAGGTTCTAAACACCTGAGGAGAACTGATGGGTATTTTAAGTACCTAGGTCATACTTCAGTGGGTATATTTTAGTGCAGGGCAAAATACTTTAAAGATATGAAAAAGAAAACCCTCAGCTATTATGACCCTGTCACATACGTGGTATAGGATTTCCAAAAGTGCTAACTACAGGTATGCCTGCAACAAAATTACTGAGTATGTCTCCACTGATTGCAGCGAGACTGAAATTAAACCACTACCAAGCACTTTTGCACACCCCACAACAAGTATTAAAGTATTAAAGCAGGTATGAACAAGAACAGAAATGTAGCTTGCAGACAGAATAAATTTGTTTCTCGTAGTTAACTTCATATCACAACACTGCCTATAGCGTATCACTGGTTACTTTCCAAGCTCTTCAGACAAGTAGAGCTGATCTATAATGCTCGTTTTTACACAAAACTCAACTAGGAATAACATGTCTCAGAAAGTTGTTTGTAAACTGCAAACCCTTATTCATGTTGGGTTTAAGACAAAGAACTTGGTACATTTTTTATTGCTCTCCATGGATTTGGATCAGGACTACTGAGCTATACTTCACACCTCCAGTGTCTTACGATTTCCTGTGGGACTGCTCAATAAGTAAAGCACTACTCTGTCTGAATTGCAGCAGGATCAGGCCATCAGGAACAACTTGGGTTTACTCACGTGTTTTACCAAGGGATGCATTCTGTAGCTTCATTTAAATATATCTGAACTTGGTGCAAATGAGGCCAGAATGATAACCCAAGAAACATTCAGATAAAAGGGAAAAATCTGTGTACTGAATACACGTCAGTAAAGATTCCCTCCCACTTTACTGATTTATGGTTTTTCAGGATCAAGCTACTAGCCATGTTTATATGAAGGCACTGCAGAATTACAGATCTGGTTTTATTCCTGGTCAACACAAGGATACTTCCTGCATTAACTAAATATCTGCTCCAAGTACAGTAAAGTCAGTGTGAAAGTTTGGGGATCATGCCTTCAGGCAATGCTCTGCAATTTTTTCTACAGGATGAGAACCTCTGCTCAGGCAGCTTCCACATAACCAGTTTGGGACTCAAATACAGACACTGATTGTAAAATACCACTTCCAAAGTAGTACATTTTCCTAAATGAAAAATTTAAAACAACTGTTATTCAATATGAAACAGGATAATTTTGATGTATGATTTATAATGAACACAGTAGTATCCTCTTCATGATTTGTATTTGGGTTTACCTAATATTCTTTGAGATTCTTTTTCTTGTTGTTGAATTAACAAAATAATTCTTTTTAATTTAAGAGAAGCTGCCAACTAATCTCCAAACTGAGCTAACCCAGAGTGCTTTCACACTGACAAAGTCTCAGGTACAGCAATGAATTAGCTTCTCTGTAATCATTTCTTTATCCTCTCCATTTCAGCCTCATAGTACTTCATTCCCAGCATTTTACATTCACAGGTGCTGAATCTGAGGATGTGGAGCCCCAGATGCAGGCAGACTGAAGCCGGACAGCGGAAGAGCTCGCCACTCTGAGGCATCTGTCCAGTTCAGCCTTCACAGAGGTGGCAGCTACCGTGACAGGAAGCTGAGTCATGCATGAGGGCAATCCACTTCACCGATCAAAATAGTAATACAGATCAGCACAGGTTCTGAACTGCATAGTGGGAGCCTGCAAGCTGCACGGACTACCTGCTTCACATGCAATGCAACTACGCCTGCCGCAAGAGCGGTAACCCCCAGGCGGCAGACAGACAGGGTGAACAGTTGGAATTGATAGGCTGGGTCCCGTTTCATTCAGCCTGGGTTCGTGAGACAATATCTTCAGTTAAAAGCGGATGCTGCTGTCAACACTGCCAAAGACAAAATTCCAAAAGAATTCAAATTGTGCAAACTCAAGTTCTCAACTTAGGTAAAGAGGGCTGCCAAAAAGAGTCTTAAAAAAACACTGCATTATGGCTGGCACGGTAAAGGGGTAGATCAATGAGCCTCATCTTCCAAAGAAGCTGTCTGAGAAATTTATTGATGATAACACTAAGGCAGAAGCAATATGAAGTGAGAGTCTCGGCATCCTTACCGGGAGCTGCTTCCACAAGCAAATTCATATTTAAGAACTGCCTAGTACTTTATGCTGGAGAAGCAAAGGAGACAGCCCAGCTGAGAGTTAGTCCCAGCAAAGTACATAAGACGTAATTCAGCCTACACTATAAATCATTTCCTCAGTGCATTCATTAACTGTCTGCAGCCTCAAGGAGCTGCTTTTCAGCTCTGTATTAGAGAAATTACCTGTTCATGACACAAGCCAGAAAAAGGCGCGTCTAAGCACGTTGGCTACACAAAGGGTAAGTGAAGTGTAGATAAGACCAATAGTTTTGTAAGCAGTGACATATATGAAGCCTCATTTCCTAGGGAATTGCACCTCATGACTGTCAAGATTTTTTAACTGAATTATACCAAAGCTTCAGGCTTGTCTTAAACAGAGCATCAGAAAATCCACAGAGAAGAGAGATATGCATGTCTACCATGAAAGGCTTCAAGTGAGATTTGCTCCTTATTGGACACCACTGAATCCTACAGGAATATACATTTTGATCAAAAGAGGGATTTTCCAGTTCCTAGGCATTCAGTTCCCAACACGGTGCCACAACCTCTCTGTCCAATGTTGACATTTCAATATTAATGCTTGTATTTTTCCTCTTTCATCCCCTGCCCGGCTACCTTCACAGAATTTACAGGGAATGTTATCTCTCTGAGAATTAGTGTCTTAAAATTTGCCCCTTTGTTTCATTTGGTTGAATTCGGCCCAAAATGTATGGGGTGCAGTACTAGTCAAGCAACAGCAAGCAAACAGCAGCAAAATTACTCCCTTACACTCACATGCAAATGCACACGGGATACAGTTTTGCATATGCCTTATTTCTTTAAGAAATCAGGATTAAAAAAAAAAAAAATTGCTCAGCAATACTTAAGGAACCCATCTGGCTGTCACCTTCGCTTCTGAAAAAAGAGCTGAGCCGTTTGCTTGTGCCTACTTTAGTAGCATTACCTCCTTGAAAGCCAGCTCAGCCTCCCCTGTTGCTGACACTGCCTGCCACAGCGGGCAACTCGTCCGGCAGAGACCGCAGCAGGGCAGGGGGGAACGCAAGCGTGGGGGGAGAAAGACCTCAGCTCTTACATACCGTGTGTAAAGACATCATGAGGTTGTTTTATATACATTAGGCATAGCGTATTAGATATTTTAATACGTGTGGATACACAAACCAGCTTCGTGTCGGATATACCACATGAAATAGCCTGTACAGACACTACCCGCAATTAAGGACTCTTATCTCCAGCCTTTGAAGCGCACAGAAACACCTGCAAACCCGGGTCTCTGTCGAAGTCTGCGTCTCCCTCCCAGGAAGGTATTCATTCCCACGGCCAGCAGACCCATCAGGCTAATGGAGGCCCGGCGCCCACCCCTCCCCTGCCCCCCCCAGCCCCTCCTCTCCGCTTTGCTGCCAGGTCCCTGCCTGCCCGCCCCTCCCTGGGAGGTTTCTAAACTCCGCGGCTCGCCCAAGGCCCGCCGCCCGCTGAGGCTGGGGCCGCCGCACCGCACCGCGCCGCGCCGCCAGCCGCCCGCGGGGACCGGCCCGCCGCCCCCCCCCCCCCGCCCAGCCCCGGCGCACGGCACGGCGGAGCCGCGGCCCGACCCCGCCGCCCTCCTGAATATTTCATCGGCGCTGCCCGACGGGATGCCCCGCCACTGACTGCTGCAAAGGGACCGCATCCCGCCGGCTGCTGGTCTCGCTGCTTCCTTCCTCTTTCATTCTTCAAACCGGGGCTTTGCATTTATTCCGATAAATAAATAACTGATTAAAAAAAGAAAGAAAGAAAGAAAGAAAAAGAAAGACAAAGGAAAAAGCAGCAAGAGCATCTCTTTTGTATCTGAGCAGGCGGGACTCCTGTGCAGGCGATTACCGAATGAAACGCAAGAAGGGCTCTGAACTCTTCGGAGCCCGGAGGATGAGCCGGCAGCAGTTCTCCTATAAAAATCCGGTCCCGGGGCCGTGACACACTCGGAGGAGGGAAGGCGCCGTCGGCCTTGCCGGAGACCTCCCTGCGTTGGACGCCGCGAACCCTCGTGGGCGGACGGGCACCCCGAGCGACTCGCCGGCCCGACCGCGCAGCGGCTCTCCCGGCGCCCGGCCTCCCGCTGCTCTCCGCGGCGGCCGGCGGCCGCGGCCGGCGCTGGGGCGGGGGGCGGGGAGGGAGGGGGGGGGGGGGGGGGGGCCGCTGGCCGGCTGGCTTGCCGCCGCGGGGCCGCCGTCCCGCCGCCCACCGCCGCGCCAGGCAGCGCTCCGCCGCAAACTTTCTTCCCGCGCCCTCCCCGCCGCCGGCCGCCGCCGGGGAGCGGCGCGGCGGGGCGGCCGCCGCCTCGCCTCCTCGCTGCCCCCCGCGCTCCAGCGCCGGGCGGCGGCTCCAGCCCCAGCCGCGCGCCGCCGCCGAGGAGGCGGGCGGCGGCCCCGGGCAGCCGGAGGGTCCGCATGGCCGCGGCCGGCGAGCCGGTGGCGAGCGCCGCTGCCGCCGCCGCTGTCCGGGGGCTGCCCTGAGCCGCGGCCCGGCGGCCGCCTGCGAGGATCGCCCTGCGGCGCGGCGGGATGTGGCCGGCCGGGGCGGGCGGCAGGCTGCCCTGCCCGCGGGACGCGGCGCTGCGGCGGGCGGCCTTCTCCGGCAACCTCTCGGCGCTGCCGTCCCACCTGGTGCCGAGCGGCAGGAGCGTCCGCGTCTTCATCAGCGCCAACCCCGAAGGTAACCCGCGGCCCGCCGGGCCCCGCCGCCGCCCGCCCCGCAGCTCCCCCTGCCGCCCGCGGCGCCCGCGCCGCTCCCCGGCCCCGGCCGTCGCCGCGGCGCTTCCCGCCGCTGCCGGGCGGCGCCGGGCGCCCTCGCTCAGGGGGCCGGCGGCGCGGCCGAGGCCGGCTCCTCGTCCCTCCCGCCGCAGCCGGCCCCGAGGGCCGCCAGGGCGGCGCGCTGCGGGGAGCGGGGCCGCTCCGCCCCGCCGCCGGGCGCCGTGCGGGGCGGCGGGGTGGGGCGCGGGGCGAGGCGTGGGGCGGCCGGGTGTCGGTGTGCGAGCTGGGGGGGGATTGGGGGGGCACTCGGGGGCCCCGATGTGCTCCGCTCCTGAAGTTTTATGCCCATAAATGACACCTCTGAAAGGCACCGGGAGGAGGGGGCGGTTTGGGGGGGGGGGTATGTGGTCTCTCTTTCTTGCGGTTTCGGAGCAGCAGGGCACGGGGGGCTCGGGACATGGAAACGGGCGAGCCAAGGGGAAGCTTTTCCGGGGGGGTGTTTCGTGGAGCTTTCCCGGGGAGGGTGGTTAACAGAGTTTCCGACTGATTTCACAGCAGAGTGAAAGCAGGTCTCAGCCGGCTGAGGCTACAGCAACGGTGATCCGGATTTGATCCCGGTCACACTCTGCTTCCAGGGAAGCATGCACCGAGACCTGCAGCTTTAGCCTGATAAAGTCGGGATCGCAGACTCGGTATCTGAACTAATTAGGCATCCTGCTACTTAAAGCCTATTTTTAAAATTACCCTTTGATATGAGGAATTTGCATACATTCCGGAGCTGTCATTCCCACTCGTAAGATTTAAATTGCTGAAGCATATTCCCACTCGAAGCACGGAAATAATAAATTAAGCGTTCGCACCTATGACATTTCTTGTCTGTAAAAATGAGCCCACTGTATTCACAATTCTCTTTCACACCACCACCCACCACCTTCCCCCCCAACATTTCTAATTCAACAATACTGTCAGCTTTTATGCAAACATCAGAGATCTGAATATCAGGCCTGAAATGACAAAATAGTTTGAATCTTAAAGTGAAAATTGTCTTGGCACCAGTACTTACGGGAGTATGAGAAATAGCGCTCACAAGCAAAAAAGTGGGCATAGTGCTGCCTTGAAGAATTCCCACACCTCCAGGTCTTCCCAGTTGCTCTCGACACAAGGAAACTCTCGGGTCTCACATCCAACATTCCTGTTTGTTATAAAAAGATGCCATTCTTTAGGAGGGCATGAAAATGCTTGCAGTTTATTGTTGCAATCTAAGCAAAGATATATAAATAGCAATAATCGAAAAAAAAATTTTTATTTGGCTCTAGAAGAAAATTAGTGTGGATTTTTAGAAGATATGTTACTCATTAGAAATGGATTTCTGCCAGCCTCGCCTTAACTGTGGAGCTACTGATGCCTCCGTTATTTGATGTGAATGGCATTTATCATCAGGATAGCTTGATATGTTAGCCAGATATTTGCTAAAATAAAAAAAAAAAACCACAATCAAACAAAAAAAAAACCCCACTAAACTCATTCTAAAAGTTGGGGTTTGAAGCCATATATATCCATTTGCAGCATTTTACCCTTGCATTGTTATTTCAAAATTCAGCTTTAAAAAAACATTAAGAGGAAGAAAATAATTTGGTCAGTTTAGGATTATTTATATCAGCCTCTTTGTAGGATCACATGGTCACAATGATTAACACTTAACATGTCCAAAATTTCATCGGCAATATTGCTCCTGCTTTCAGAAATGATCGTTTGAGGCAGAAATTTCAGAGTGGTTACAGATTTTAATTATGAACATTTAGGGACTCTAAATGATGAGAAACCACCTTGACTATTTACCAGTGATATCACTGACACAGAAGTGTTACTAACCGCATGTGACCTTAAAAAAAAAGTGTATGGATAAACAAGAAAAAATAGCCTACAATTGGATGTAGATACCATCTAGTAAAGTACTTAGTTAGAAATAAATATGCTGTTTGCAAAATACCTAAAAGAGTTCACAATGCAAAAGTTGTGGAAGAAAAGGTTAACCTTTTCCAGTTTATTAAACTATTTAGCATATTTAAGCCCCAAGCCACAATGTGTATTTGCATGATTAAGGCCTTTTTTGTTAATTTTCAGCATATCAATACAGTTTATACCCATTCTTGGTGCAGAGCATTCCTGAAAGGGGCAGACCGGAGCACCAGAGAAACGTAGGGATTAATCCTGCTAGCAGTCACAGGAAAACTTTATCTACAATTTAAAGTGTACAAACTTAACAGTAGTTTTCTTGAATTATATCAATTTAATACGTGTATATTGCAGAACTATGGTAAATCAGTGTTTGGGCTGTTCTTTACAAACATACTTTAGTATGACTGAAATGTATTATGGTTTTATTATGCAACTAGGAAAACGATTATTTGTAAAATTTCTTAAACAGAAATCCTTAGGAAAAAAACAAGTGGCGACAGTGAGCATGGGTAATAGAAACAAAATTGCTTCATTTTACAGTTTCATTTTCTAGAGGAAATTTTGAAGATAAGTGAAACTGTATGTTCTCCCTAGTAGTTAACAGTATTGTCTTGCTCAAATTGTTGATATCAATTAATCAATCCTCATATCACTCAAGATGATTGGATCTTTAGAGACACTGCAGTTGCTTTATTATTTGAATATAAATAAGTCTGTTTTCTCATTTCAGTAGATATAAGCAATCAGACATATTTTAAATATGTATTTTGGCTAAGAGAGGTTGAAGGCTGCTTTAAATAATTTCTTGGTTTTCTCAAGGTATTTTTATTGCTTCAAAGTGATGAGGCAAGTAAGTTATATTCGCCTGATCGTAATAAAGGTTTTTACTGTTTCACGTAGAAACCTGTGGACTGTAACAGCAGTCAGTTAATGACAGTTTCTCTGCTACTCAATAGTGCCTGTATAGACGGCTCCCATTAACATACAGTTCATATTAAATACAACAGGTATGAATTTCCATATGGTCCTGTTACATGGAGCTGTGACATCAGCCCCATATAGGTTCAGAGCATTCCAATGATTCTCATCACTACTTCAAACAGAAAATTATTTGAGTTGCAAAGTTTGCTACTTCCAAGCAATTATGTGGTGATACAAGGCAATATTGCAAGCCCTGGTTGAAACTGATGCCTTAACGGGAGTTAGGAATTTGTCTTGAAAATGAAATCCTGTGAATTGGAACATACAGTCAAAACTCTGATAATTTTAAATTCTCTTGGCTCTCTGAAAGTGAGAAAGTTAGCCCTTTGGTAGTTTGACTTAAGGTCTTGTTATTGCTTCAATTAGTTAAGACATTGATCAGTTTTTACTCTGAGCTCTTGTAAGTTTCGGTTGTGAAGGCGCCTTTCACATTTGTAATTTAGCAGAGGCAGATGAATGCACTGACGTGGGATATGTATAAAACCAAATACTACTACACACAGGTGGTTCCATTGAAGACAGGATGATAATACCTTTATATAGCATCTGAGTGTGTCCTGACATAGGTGGTGTTAGCCAGTCTTATCTCAAAGTGTAAACAGGGTTGCATTTAGCACTTCACATGGTAAGGATGCTCCCTTTTCCGTCCATTATTTCAGCTCCATACTGCTTGCTGTTATCTGGGCAGCACCTCTGCATGCTTCCTAAGTTCCAACATAGGACTGCTTTTTCTCGATCTTGACCGTTAATACTTTTTAGCCATTCAAAACATTTCTGTTGTACAGAAACAATTGTGATGAGATCATGAACAAGCTTTGTTTTAACAGCCCTTTTTAATACAGAAGGCCTATGTTCCTCATAGTTTCTGTGCCTCCAGCACCCATTTTTTAAAACTATAAACCCAACTACATATAAAAACCCTAATTAATACTAGTTTTGGCATGATTAATAATCTTAAGTATGAAGTCCTATGTGTACATGTACGAATGTAAAATGGAGATCTTATTCTAATAGAAGACACTACCAGTATTACCACCACTTTAATGCCTCTGTTGTACAAGGACGGTATAAAACTAAGCTGTACAGTTGGAACCTCACCAGTTTCTCCACAGATTGCCTGAGTGACATTTCCGTGTCTTACACTATGGAATGAGTTTGAGTTTTCTTGAGTTATACAGTTTTTCTAACTTAGTTTATTTCCATTGACATGCATCATCCAGAACATTGTATTCATTTGAAAAACACTTAATTCTAATAAAGTACAAATGTTTGATGCTCAATTTACATATTTTCTCCTGATACATAAAGCAAAAATCTCACCTGCAGTTAGTTTTGCTGACTAGAAAAGGATTATTCCTATAAATAATGGTTGCAGAAATGGGTCTTACCAATGTTTTTGTTCGGACCCGTTGTTGTAGGCTGCTTTGCTGGAATTATATGTATTTCTATGCTTGTTGATGTACATGTGAAAGAAAAAAAAGTTGTATGCATTTGTAGTTTAGTGCTACTGAACATGAGGGTGGATAACTCATAACAGATGAATTATGATTGCTTTAATTATAAAGTTATTGCCATATGTGATAAGAGAAAGGTATAATTTTTCATTCTTAGCATGTTCCAGGTGTATTATATTATTTTTACTTGAAATGTTGTTTGTCTTAAGAAAAATATCATTGAGGAAATGTTAATGTGGAAAAATACTTAAAACCCAGAATAATGCTTAGTTAATGATGGTCCTTTTTGGCCAGCCCCAAAATACCATATGGTGTCCCTACTTGGATACATTGCATGAAGATCTTTTTATAAAGACAATTTTATATAATCTGGGTGGAATTTATTCCTTAGCTAAAGGACAACACAGATGTTCAAGTGTATGAAATTGCAAGGGAGGTGTTGCGGAGATGTGCAGACAAATAACTTCAGGACTTTTTTTATGCTAAGTGTTAGTTCTGGTTACCTAACTTTGTACCTATTTATGGTTTTACGTGACGCACATCACTGTAGTGTTTAAGAGCTACAAACCAAGCTACACTTGGTAAAAAAAAAAAAAAAAAAGTTCAATAGTTTTAGAGATAAAGTTGAATATCTCAGAGTTTGGGAAAGCAACATGGTTCAAGTACCTGGGTTTGGTATGGGCCTTGATTTGAAATATGTCTTACTTCAGGAGGCCCAGAGGTCAGATATACCTACAGTTTATTAGGTTGGAGAGAAGCCTGCCATCTTCAGTATTTCTGCCTCTATGTGAAGTCTTCTCTTTCCTCTTATGCCACAGAACAACTCTGTTGTTGGTGTGGTTGAGCAGAAAGCAAGATCTGACTCTCCTTGAGACTGTATGACCGAGTCTCATGTAGGCTTTAACTTTTTTTGCAAGGCAGAGCTGGTAGATCTCAAGCAGAACCAGTATGAGATGATGTTTTGCTGAGCAGATTCTCAAGCCTTTGTTCCTGTTAGAGGAAATAAGATTGTTTTGGGCTAGGATGGAGACTGAATTGAAGTTTATTCTGCCGGACAGATAAACTTGAGAAACTATTGATAAACTGTATGTAAAGAAGTGCTCTTCTTGTCCCCCTGTTCTTTTTGTGGACTCTTTGCTTATGCAGCCTGGCGGCTGGGCTAAGGTTTTGCTCTAAATGTACCAAATATGCAAGTGGAAACACTGAAAACTTTTGTTTCATTTTCAAGGGGAACAAGATTAAGGTCAAGAGGTGGGGGGCGGGGGGGTGTTAGTAAAACAGCAAGCTATTTAGTTTGTTGGTTTTGTTCTTTCTTCTTGATACTTGGAAATAAGCAAAATTACCTGAAACCCAGTCACCTTCCCACTAAGCAGCATCTGGAATTATCAGCTCCAAAAGTTTGGATTAGGTATTTACCCTATCTACTTAAAAAACAGCACTTAAAATTTTTAACCACATGACCATTCTTTTTTAGTTTTAAAAAATGTTATGAAATTTGTATTTGTCTATAATTTTTATATATGTGTCTGTAGTGTGCATGCACACACATACACACAAATTATATAAAGTAGTATAAACTACATAAAATGGTATAAATGGATGTATAAAACTCAAGCTACACTGTCACAGACTATTTTCAAACTTGCTGTTAGGACCTCTTTTGAGAACTGAGTGATTTATGTTCAAAGGGCATCGCTCAAGGTTGTAATTCTAGCATTACTGAAGAACAACCTAGGTTTTGTTAAACGCTCTTGTAAAAGTAAAAGCTTTACAGAGGAGTTTAGATTTTATTCACAAGTAAACATTTGGGGTTGTATGGACCCGCAGTTTAGGTTCTATGGCTGTTTTTCTTAGCATTGAAGAAATAATATTAAAACAGAGCAGAACCTACAATTTCTTTTCTTCCTTTTTAACTTTGCAAATATTGCTTTATTTGTTATGTGTATTTGCATGCTAGACGGGTTCCATATATTGCAGTTTATGTATGCATGCATCTTTTCATTAAACTAGAAATACAGAGCAGTCAAGATGTGCATAGGACACCAGAGCGTGCCTTGTTCTTGTGTAAAGTGGTCATCCTTTCAATGGCAGTCAAACAGGAGTTTGCAGTCCCTGTACACTCGACACAGTTTCTAAGTACAGTGAGGGACAGTGAAACGCTTGCGCAAATTCCAAGTGATATTAATTTCTCAAATAATATGTTAGATGATGGACAGCAGCAGTATTGAATCGAGTCCTTACTGTGAACCGTTCCCTCAGCAAGGTATAAGACCTGGCTTGAAATGAGAGGCAGCACCATGCAGGCAGCGTTGCAGTGCCTTCCCCCATCAACACAGGGGAGCTTCTTTCCTGCCTGATCAAGGGCAGTGCGATGACCTCTCAACTGAGCAACAGTCTGCTGTGCAGCAAACTAACGAGGATTTCCGAGGCTGTGTTTCAAGGAGATGACGTGTATTCTGTGGGGGGCTTGTGTAACCGCGTAAGAACAGTGTAGTACAAAGGGTACATAACCTGGCGTCCTATCTCTTAAGCTTACGCAGCGGAATAACTCCTTTTAAGAAACTTACATACATGACTATGTGGGCACATGCATGTGTCCACAGATGTGTAAACACACAAGAGAAAATCCTACATTAGACTTCAAGTTTTGTTGGGAGAATTCTAAAATATTTATTATGGAGAGAAAACTTTAGATCGAGGAGTTACTGAACTCTAATTCAAGATACGAGGACAGCGGCAATTTTTTTCATCTGAAACAAATGAAATTTCTTTGAATTTTCATCTGCTGAAAGAGTATTTTATGATAAGATATCCTTTCAGGCTGCAGTAATAATCCATTAGTAATATTTAGCTACCAGTAATTTAAGGTTTTAATATATTGAAGGTGGTAGGTATAAATATAATGTAGTCATAGATCGTCGTGTGTATGGAACACAAAGAAATCTGGCAGGTTTTAATATAGGCAGTGCCATTCAAGACAACTGTTTTATCCCCTTACTGGAATTTTAATTAAAGAAGGATAATAATAGATAGAATTAGAGAACCCGATTTAATCGTGGTTGTGCCAGTGCAACTCTAAAATAACTCCACTGGCCTGATGCTACTCTTACTAATTTAGGTTTTGTATCAGAGGCAGGCTTTTACTTACAAAATCTTTAGTCAAAAGGGGAGTAGTCCTAAATCACAGGTAGCTGAAAACAAGGAGCGTAGCAACGTAAAGAGGAGGAAGCCCCAAATCAGTGCAGAGTACCATGTGCATGCTGCTGTGTTTGACAAGGAGATGTACCCCATACAACTCTTGTAAGCCACCCCATCACCACCATATTTGCATGCCTGCCTCTATCTTTGTTTGACTTGGCCTTAAACTCCCTCTATAAGCATCTGCTATTGCCCATTTTTGGAGACAAGGCACTGTGCTGGACAGACCTTATGCCTGACCAGCTGCAGGCATTCTTGTACAGAATCTCCATCTAGAGAGAAAAAGTCACCTTTACAGACTAGATTTAATCAGGCTGTTCAAAATACACTTGGTGCCACAAACTGGAAAGACTAGCAAATGGCAGGACTTCCACACTGGATTTAATCCACAGTCATGCTGTTGCTAAGTTTCAGTCACTGGGACTGATCAAACAGCTAAACAGATCAGATTTCAAATTGTCAGAGCCTGACAAATATTCATGTCCAACCTGCTCCTAGTGTTTGCTTGGGGTGGCACAGCTGCAGTCTTCAGTATAGTAACATGCCTCTGTGGTATGATTAAACACTTGAAAATGTTTATTAATAGAGTCCATTTCACCCTTCTAGCAATTGAGTACCTTTGCAGTCTCACCTATGCTTTATAAATCTCCAGCTTTGTCCTCCATCTCTCTGATACCTCAATCAGGTATTGAGATATGTAGTTATAGTGTATGTATGATACATAGCAATGTTTTTTGTAAAATTATTATTTAGAGTCTCTAATTAGTAACATTTTACAAAACATTAAGATGAAACGAGAATTAATGACTAAGAGCCCTGTCTGGACAGCTTTAGTTTCAGAGAGCTCCCCAACTGTAGTGTTTGCTATTGGCAGGCATTTCTGAAGCCTAGACCCTTTGATGTGTTCGTATTATTAAAGAGCATTTGCATTTTGTAGAAGCTACAGCACTTCATAAAAGTACAAAATAGACATTCAGAAGCATATAGAAGTTCAAAGTTAAAAATCATTGGCAAAATAAATGGCTTGTGCAAATCCTCCAATATACATTATCTGTTAGTTAGCATTGTTTATTTGCGTTGTACAAGACTGATGCCTGGCCATGCAATGTAGGAAGAAATGACTGGCACTTTAGAGTATGTGTAACAGAAGCCCTGACACTGCCTGAGCTTACACTCCGTGTTTACTCACAAGCAATCTCACTGACTGGATTTTATTAGATGAAGATTACTTTTAAGGGTTTGAGAACCATCAAATAACCATGTGGGTTTGATATTTTCAGATGAGAGGAGTTATCCATATTTGTAGAGTTAGGCACATCAGCTATTATATGAAGATAAACAAGAAGCAAATGCAGTAAGATTGGACTTAGTGAGTTAGACCAAAGGAGCCCACTACTTCTCTGACCCTGGCAGTTTCAGATGCATGATGAAAGAATAAGAGATTACACCCGGGACAGAATTATAAAGATTGTATCTTTGTGTTTAATAATCTGCGAGGTCCTTTGGTTCCATGAATTTATCTAGTTGCTTTACTAATTAGTCAAGAGTCTTGGTACTTAGAAGAACCTTTCAAAGTCTTGAGATAGATTATTGCGCAGTCAAATGCCTAATCCTAACTTAAGTGGGAATTTTGTTTGAACAAGACCATGCGTATTCAGCCAAAGAAGAGGTCTCAAAAACCAAAAGTGGAAATATCTATGGAGTAGGGTAACTAAAAGCAGATCTCCCTAAAAAAGTAACTTTATCCAAAACCATAATTGTAATGATAGATTTTTGTCTATCTGTCTGTGGAGAGAGAGGTTAGCTGTGAAGACCTAGTTATCTGAATGTCCTTATTTCCATAGGTTTATTAAAATGGAGCCATACTAAGAAATAAATAAGGAAATGACGTGTTCAAATAATCTAAGATATGGAGTCTAATCTAAAGGAGTGCAGTGTGTCATGCAGGACTCTAATCTAAGGGTTATTTTATTACCAAGAATTTTCCACACCTACTTACGCGAGCGTGACATAGCTAGAGGATCTTGCTTTACTGTCATAATCAAACATAACATAAGCATGACTGCTTTATTAGTGATTTTCTTAAAATGAAGGACTTATTCTTTTTATTTTTTTGTACCTACTGTGGTTTAATAAAGGCCCCAAAAATTCTAGAAAAGGGGAACAGAAGAAAAATATTTTCTTACTTGATAATAGTCCTGATGGCTAGATTCATAGTCTGTACTGTTCTGGCAAGACAAAGTTATTTGTTCTGAAGAAAACTCCTATTTTTCTCCTTCATTTTCCACCCTATAATATTTTTGATAGCTCAGATACTGAGAGCAGTGAGCAGTGATCTTTTTAGGAGTGGTTGCTGGAAAATACTAGGAGAATGATAAAATCATATTATTGTTTGAGAGTGGTCTTGATTTGCTTATACATTTATTGGATTGCATTTAAACGTGATGAAGAATTATGCAGTGCTCTTGAAGGAAGTTATTGAAACATTCCTGTTTATGTGATCGTTAATTTGGTATATCAAGACACTAGCAAAGTTTGTATGATGATTTACTTTGAAATGCAAGTAATTTACAACATGGGATTATAAAGAATTAAGTGATCAAAATGAGTGCCATTGAGTTAAATGACATGCCATTTAAACCAGGTATATGTGGCCATAACAGAGGTCCAAGGGACCTTAGGCAGTTATTTCAATAGTCAGTTATTGTGCGAATCACAGACCAGATATTGTGCGAATCCAGAGGCTGGAAGGGACCTCTTGAGACCTTCAGATCTGTCCTCCTGCCTGAAGCAGGATCAAACATATCTGTGCCATTCCTGACAGAAGATTGTCTAGTTCTTCATGAGCTGTCTCCAAACCAGTTAAGAAAATACACAGGAAAACAGACTGTACGGCATACTGCTGCAGTATGTCTTCGAAAACACAATGGGTAGTGCTTACAGCAACATACACAGACACAAAATAAGCTCATTAGTCAATAATAATGACCAAAGGTAAAAGATTTCCCTGAAAATTTCCTTGCAATAGAATGAGTTTCAGTAACTTTCACTACTGTATGTCATTATTCATAAATTTCTCAAATCCAGTTTCTGCCTCTTCATCCTTTTACCATGTCAGAAAGCCGATCTATGCATCCATGCAAAAGATAGATAATATAAAGCAATAAACCCCCATAAAGATTATTTTACCATGGATGTATGTCCTGCAGAGGCCTGCTTGTTTCAGGTGAAGCTTTCCTGCAAATGAGGCATTTATGAACTGTCCAATAGCTCATGTTACAGCTTTTCCTTTGGTGGTTTATTTATGAATGGGAGGAGGAGACTCATTTGCAGGACTTCTCTTATTTACCTGGTGAGTTATTCTCATGTAGGATATTCATTATATTTCAGATTAATATCATTCGGTCAGATTTGTTTAATGTCAGTCAATGAGTTTAAAATCTTTTTCAAAACCAAAGACATGTAGAAGACACAGATCGTCATTTATTCCTCCTTTCTTTAGAAAACAGAGCTAAAAATGCAAATGACATCCTTACACTCCACCTGTTTTCATTATGAATGTTCTATTTTATACTTTCTATAATCAACCATGTATAATACTATATAATTCTATTGAGGAATTCCATTGCTGGTATATTGTTCCAGTGTTAATACCACAGTCAGCTTCTCATAGTCATTATGTAAAATCAAAATAATTTCAAATAAAAGAAATGAGATCCTCAGTCGTGGATTCGGTTGTGGTTAACTGTATGTAGTTGTGGAAGGTAAAAGATGGCTTGCACATGTTTTTATCTGTTCTCTGGCAAAGGGACAAATACCTTCACAGGCACTGAGAAAGACTGATAGTGTCTGGCAGTGCAAGAAAAGGAAATGAAGTCAAGTCCACCCTTTCAGCCATCTTCTACACTGCCGTTCAGAGTATAGCATCATAGAAGATCTTTATCCTCCCTTAAAGGTAATTCTAACTCATTGGGTATCATTATTGTGAAAATAACAGCAAAGAGTTGAGGAAGATGGCTAAAGTCATTTGAAAGTACTAATTTGGAAGACCGTCTGTAGTTCAGTCACTGATTGATTAAATTGGTATGCCAGTTCTGGAAGTTCTTCAAATATTATTTTCTGTATCACACTTGTGAAAGGTATTTGTGAGCAATTGAACTCAGTTGTTCCAAGTACATCTGCTTCTCAAATGGAGCAAATGACAGGAACATGTATTGTCATTTTTCAATTACTAATGCCTCAAGATTGTTAAACTGCAAATTTACTATTACCTTAATATATATAATCAAAGAAATTAATAAAATCTGGAACAAGAAAACAGTATCTAGTAAAATCAAGGCATCAGAAAAATATTTGACTCATAAAAACAGATACATTGTAGAATTTATTAAAAATGGCCTTTCCAACTGGATTATATAATCTTCACTAAAAATAATGCTTAGATGAATCATTAGAATTGGAAGGAGTAAGGGAGAACGGAGGTAAGATAAATCACTCTTCCTTTACATGTCAGTCACTGTTTTCCTCTCAGACATTACATAATCCATCAAAATGAGCCAGTTTTGTAAATTATTTGGTCATGTTCAATGACTTTTAGCACAGAGCCCACCTGGAATTCTCAGTTTTAAAAACTGTTGTACTGCAGTGCCTGCAAGTGGGTGGTTATAGCTAAGTAGAAGTTGTCTGTTGGTATGTGAAATAGTCCTGTAAGAAATCAGTGGAGATTCTCTTATTTAGGCAAGGCATGGTTGAGTTTCTGGCATCCCTCCCTCACGTAGTCCCGTTGTTCTGGGCTTAATGCCCTCTTGCAGCTGCTCTCCTTTGCTGGGATTGTCATTTAGTTTCTTCATCTTTGATAACTGTTTCTACAGCAGCCAAGAACTATTCTGACTGTGCAGTGATGTTATTTAATAGTCCTCTCCATTTAGCATCAAGAAAAAAAAAGTCTGTTGCAAAGAAAACTCCTACTTTGTTGATGCAGACTTACTGCACTGATAGCAAGCAGCACCTCTCACTTCTTCTGTGGGTGTTTCTGCACACCCACAAGTGTCAGGTTCAAGACTTTTTCATCTTCTGGCGTAAAAGCCTTCACATCTTTCCCTTGAAGCCCATACAATAGGCTACATTTATCAGTCATGCTTTTCCATCTGGCCCGACTGACTTCAGGAGTTTTGCAGTGACCCAAACCGTGGCCATGTTCTACCAAAGTTACTTAAGGAAGAATACGACCTGGATTAGAACTTTGTGACTTATGAACTTAAATAGAACGTTTAGAGAAGGGAAGGGCAACTTTACCTGAGAGCAAACAGTGCTTGCAGAGCTCTTCAATAGCTTTGCAGCGCTGCCAGATGTAAAGTCACATAGGTGTGTTTATTGTAATTTCTTCACAACAAGGTGTATTTAATGAGCCTGCACCAGCCTGTACTGTGAAATACACGTGTGCTTTTACAAGCCTTGCTTTCCCGTGGCTTTTTATGGCTTGCCTCTGCTTTCTGCCTTCTCAAAGCCTCCAACATACTACTTCATTTGCTTCCGGCTCTTGAATCTGCAGTTCAGTTAGGAGGCAGAGTGTCTGTGACATCCCGTTGCTTTATTGATTGCCACTGCCTCATTGCCTCAAGTGCTTTAGTAACATACCCTGATTGTTTTCTCTTTGCTCTAGTGATGTCAGAAAAAAACCAGTAAAGCCACTGCAATACATACAACTTAATTGTTAAAAATATTTTCCAGTGTTGTACAGCTATTTTTCTGCTTTCTAGGTAATTCCGTAATTTTTTGAAGTGTGAGTTGACACCTCTAGATGAATTAGTAGGATTTTTGCATGTATCTTTTTTACTGCACTGGCCCTTTTTATGTTTTCTGTTATGCTTTTTTGCACAGCTCACCCAGAAGTCCTCTTTTAGATTTCAAAATAAGTTTTTCTTTCACGTTAATTTTGATTATAGTTGCAAATTCTTATCCTTGCAGGCTTTGCCGTTTTCCAGTGCTTAGCTGTAATAAGCTTTGGTGTTCTGCAGAGATAATTTTCAGACTTAATTTTGGTGTCTCTAAACGTACTGTGTCTTCAGTTTCTCCTGTCACATCATTTAATTGTATGACAATAATTGTTTGTAAATCATCATGTTTTCAAGAGCTTTTCCTAGTTTGCTTTATTGAATGAAAGAATTAGATTTTGTTGAATACTTCCACTTGTGCAGTTTGCAGAATGCAAAATTCTCTCCCTGTAGAGATTCTGCCTTCAACCCATGGTGCCACTAAAGCTCCCACTGTGCATTGGCATTTGCATGGAGATGCGTTTGCATTTGCAGTGTTTGTCACAAATCACAGTCAAGGGATGCAAGGACACCTAGGCACCCAAGCTGCAATCTAGGGACTATCTGCAGAATTGGGAAACAATTCCAAGTCAACCTAGCTATTCTTTTTTCTTTAAGAACATCTACATGTAAGGGTGAGGTTTTCCCAAGAGGTAATGTGAGGTTTGTTATTAGGATACATTATGAGATAAAATTCCGCTTCAGAGTCCTCATCCATACCCTACCCTCTAGATTTAATAAGTATGTAGTGTTTGATTATTTATTTATTTATGGGCTGGAGGATTTCATCTAAACTCTGTGGAAGTCAGTAAGGTATCAAAAAGTACTGGATTTCAATACGTGCCGCAAATATAGAACTTCATTTCAGATCTACTGAGATTAACAGATCTTTCCATTAACTTCACCAGCCTTTGGATCAGAATCCAAATTTGTTTCATGTAAGCATATTGTACGCATAATAAAACTCAGAGCTCTCAGCAACCAACCTTTGTTTTAAATTGGGAACAGAGTCATGTGTGAATAATCAAAAGTCTTTTGATATTTAGATACAGGAACTTCTTTTCCCTTCTGTGTCATTTCCATACTGATATTTCCCAAAAATTCTGTATTTTAACATGAGTCTTGGCCCCATTGATCTTACTAGATGCTTCATTTTTTTATGTATACAAATTGACAACTGGGTGTTATCGTTAAGCCAATAGGTGGCACTAGTTAATCATATTAACAGTCAAGATGCAGGGTATTTTCTAAGAAAGATGTCACTGTGAAATGTGGCCAGCTATTAAGCATTATAATTAAAAAAATAATAAATGCATATTCTATCTGTGTTGTTTTAAATTTGTCATCTTACAGAACTGACAGTAGGGAACATTTCACAGAAGCACGTTTTAAAACTACGCCTCATTTTAAATTGGATATTGTTTGATTTGGGGCTACAAAAGAAGAGCTAATTGCTGCAACTAGGAGTTTTAGGCTTATAATTATGCCCTACATTTTGAATCCTGCATCAGATAGTTAGGTCTTTTGTTTTAAAAATATGTTTGTTTAAATGTTCTGGTGTAGACCACAAATTTGTAGTCACATCCTGTCATTTCTTCACAACTGAGAGACACATTTCAGGATTACTTACTATTTTAATGTAATTTTCTGTTATTTCTTCTGATTTTCAGGCCAAGCAGCCATTCCTTTGGGCTCAAATGCTCAGCCCACTGTTGTTGTATTTATTTTTTTAAGAACTGAGACGGTTGAGGAGAGGGACATGCCAGCAGTGTTACCCTGCAATATCCTGGTGGCTAGAGCACTAACCTCTGAGCTGAAGGACTGCAATCTAGGTCCTCCTTAGTCCAGCACAGTCGCACACACTTTCTGCACATCCTGTGAGGGAGCTCCCACCATCAGGCTGGGTGAGGACACGCAGCTGTGTACATCACAGTAATGTTGCAGTATTTTGCTAGTCAGAATTTATTTGGAGGGTTACAGTCAGTTGTGAGTTTTAGTTTAGTTAACGAATGGTCTTCAGTCTGTCCAGTTTCTCATTTGCCTTTTTAGAGAGCCAGTAGACACCTGAAGATTGGCGGTGTTGTTCAGGGAGGGCACATTGGAAGAAGTGACCCAGACCAATCTGTTCCCATTCTCTAAAAAGAGTCTTGGGGAGCTTTGGATGCTTATTCTAATGCTTTCTAATCACAGAAACCCCAAGGGAAGGAAATTACAAGAGAGTCTATGCAGTTAGTTTTCTAGGAAGGCAAGGGCACTGGGTAGCTCAAGTCATTTTTCCCTGTCATACCAGCTACATGATTCAAAGTGCTCTGAGATTCTCAGATGAAAGGCACTATAGAAAGGCAAATGACTTATTATTCTGGTATTATTTTCAGAGACAAGGTTTCCATAATATTTAGGGACATTTGTTACCTACTAGTATTCAAAGCTTTTAGTATCAGGGGTAATATACAATGCTATTGTGCATTATTAGTAAAAAAAGATAGTTTAAAAGGAATAATTCGGTTGAATAGTCTTATGTGACAAGAACATACTAGAATTAAGAGGTTTGGCAGCCACTTCCTTACTTGGTATTGCTGCTAAGTAATTTTTAACCTTATTTGCATCATATCCTTAGACAATTCAAGTACAGAAATTCCTACTGCAGTTAGCAGGCAATGGGTGTAAAATACCCACATTTTTTATGATTGCAATGCATTAAAAAAATCCCATGGCAAGAATCTGTCCTATCCATCCAGCAAATCTAAGCATTTAGAATACCTGGAGGAAGCAAATAGCTGGGTATCTTCGTGGATACCCATTCAGGACTAGATTAGAAGATACTCTATGCTCATGCAGGGCCTCAGAGCTCCATAATCGCACAGAAGACTCCAACATTATGTGGTAATAAACATATCTGTGTGCATTTGTACAGGAGACTAAGCTAGCAGAGAAGTAGCCTGTGGAAAGAGGTGAGGTCAAGACCCCCAGCCAGCCTCTGTCCTGACCCACTGCAAAGCATGGGAACACCAAGCACAGGGAGGTGATACAGAAATTGTTTCTTCTGTGCGTACAAGGAGCAGCTCTTTCCTGGGTGACGGGCTGGAGATGAAACCTGCAGGCAGCTCTGTGACCCCAGAGTTCGTTTCTGTGGTACCTTGAACAGCTGCAAGGGCAGCTTTGTTCTTCTTTTTCTGCCTTGGTCCTTCTAGGTTCAGCTGCCTGCCTCAGCCTGTTATGTCAGTCAACAATTTTCCTGCCGGTTCCTTCGAGCTGGGTAATGCAGCATTCCTCTGTCAGTCAAACTGGCAGTGCAAACACCCTCCCTGCTTAGGACTTTCCCCTGCTTGAGGGCCTTAGCTTGCATTGTGCTTGGGTAAGGTTACTCACAGGTTACATTTCTGTGAACAGACTCTCAGCTTGAATGCACTGCTCCTTTGAGGATAGTCAAGCAGGGCTTACTGTCCCCACATTGGCACCCCCTGTGCAACACATGATAACAGGATGGGGCTGAGCAACCTCCTTATTCATCTTTGTCGAGCCTCGGTTGAATACAAGTTGTGGTGTGACTCCAGCCCATGAACATGAAAGAGCCATTCTCATCACTGTGGCTGAACTCAGACCAGTACAACCACCAGCAAGAAGAGGAACGGCTTGGTCTTAGGGCACAATAACTGGTGCTTGAAAATAGGTGATTTCCATTGGGCTTCTGTGTTAACTGTTCACTTGTATATACATTTTGAAATTTTCTTCAACTAGTCTATTTTCCATGACTTATTTTATCCCAGAGATTAATGTTTGGCAACTGTTTGTAAATACACATCATCTGTTTACTAACACAAGAACGTAAAATGTACTTCTCCCTATTAAAAATAAAATAAGTGACTTTAATAGCAGAACAGCTTGTGTTTGAAGGTCAGACTTTGGCATGGAAATAGTTCACGCTGAGAAGTAGCACCTTGGAGTACTCTAATCAAAACTGGCAGTGATTTGACTGAGCTACAAGCCTTCAGAAATCACACTTCACACAGTCGTGTTTAAACAGCGATTGCCTATTATTTGGCAGAAAGGCTGTAAATGCATATGTGGCTAATTCAGTCAAGTCTTCAGCATTACGCTGGGGAGAGGGAGGGCTGCGATGGCATTCTCAGTCAGTTCAAAGCGCAGGGGTGGGCAGGATGGTGTGGTTATGGACTGGCTTAGGAGGCAACCATCTGCAAGAGTTAGCACTTGTATGGAAGGTGTGTGTTCAGCAAGTCACTGTCTTGCTCAAGACAGTGTTGGGTTTTGGTTTCATTTAAATACTGGACACAAGTTTAGGGTTGGGTTTGGTTTTTTTAAGTTTTGTCTTATGTTTTTGCAGATGTAGTTTCATTCCCACACTTTATTATGGACTATCATTTGGATTTCAGAGTATCAGAATTAACATTAGGAGGTGTATAAAGCTCATCTCACAGCCACTGTCTCATTATGGCTGCTAGAAGAATGTCATTTAGTTAATCCATTCATCTGCAGCAGCAGCCTGGAAGGTGGAATTTGCCTGTGTGACATTTTTGTTAGGATCTGCCAGCTTCACAGACTTGCTGTCACTGTAAATCAGGTTAGATTTTATTTAATTAAACCAGCTTATCTGCCATCCATACTAATTACTGTAGTTCATCTTAACTATATGCATTTCTGTTTCCTTGAAGTTTCACAACTTACTACAAATAGAGGGATTGTTATAATTCATTAATATAAGCACCAGACTCATTCCATTCCATTAGATTTGGAGGTAGGAATAAAAATACAGGATGGGTATGCTGAGTGTCTTATCCAGAACACAGTTCTAGCTGAAAGAATGTTTTCTCTCTTTCTATTTCATTTAATACAGTATCAGAAATGTAGCACTACTCTTGCAGTGTGTTGTTTCATTTTCTGAACTAGAGTCTACAAGTTATGCTGTAGGGAATAGCACTATGTCCTAAAACTACAGCCAGTGGGGTTCTGCAGTGTAAATCCTATGGGCATAAATGGAAAGCAGCAGAATATGGTTTTATCTGTTGTATACCTCAGACAATGTATTTCCCATTTATCATTCAATCACGTTTAACTCTTAACTTCTGCCCTTTTCCAATATTTTTTTTGTTCCTGCAACTTAGCTAGTTTCCTAGCGGACTGTTCTGTCCACTGTCACACTGATAATTTAAGTAACTGTAATCAGTAACTGTGAATTGTTTCTTCTTTAATAACAAATCTGTATTCATGATTAATTTCCATTTAGAGAGGCAAGAATAATTTTGTTTTAGCTTACTGTTTAGTAAGCTGGCTTTCAACAGAGGTTATTCTACTCAATTGTGAAGATATGGTGCTCTGTATTTTTGTAGACTTGCATGCCAAAATTAACCAGTGTTAAGGCAAAGAATATAGAATATATAGTCTTCTATCACTGACTGATCTAAGGGCCTCAGTTACTGTGAAGGTAAAAAAAAAAAAAAAAAAAAAAAAAGTGAAGTATTTCAAATGAAGCAAAGTACACGGGTAGATTTTATCACAAAGTACAGCAACACTGTGCAGTACAGTGACTCCAAGCCAGCACTGACAAAAGTTGCTTTGGAGTCAAAATAATACTGCTGCGTCAGCACAGTGCAACCCTCTGGCTAATTAGCCTTGTTACCTGTGTACTATATTCTGCAAGAAAAGGTTGACTTAGGCACTAAAGTGTGATAGAAAATGAGTGTGGATCCTAAGGAGGGAGCAACTCATCCATCCCTCTGTTCCTTATGGATTAACTCAGGCAGCTCTGGGCTGAGAGCAATGGATTTTGCACTCCATTCCTGAATATCTGTGGGATGTGTCTGTATTCATCCAGATCTGGAGTACACTTCTGAGGTGAATCTCTTCTCTAATATACTTGGACTCACATCATAGAGCAGTCTTGGCATGCATGAACTGGGTTCCTTTTGGACAAAAAACAGGAAGATAACTCCAGGATCTCACTTAATGCACTCCAAATGTTTGTGGGGGTTGAGCCCAATCCAAAGTAAAATCCCCTGAAATCCCCTGAAATACATATGGCATAGACATTGGGTCCTTGGCACCAGCTGTTTTAGTCTACATTTTTGTTCCCACCGGCCCACGCCGTAGCAAAACTCTTCCCAGGCACTGTACGAGGGGCCTGGATGACTAAGACAAACCTGCTGGATCTTCTGAGACAGGATCACTGCTGGTTGCAAGGGGGACTTAGGAGGTCATCTGGGCTAACCTCCCTCTTGAAGTGCTGCCAGCAGTAACTTGGTCAACCATAAACTTGTCTAGTCTTGAAATGCTCCAAGGACAGAGGAGCTTCTCCTAGTGTCCAACCTGAACTTCCCAAGCTGTAATACATTGTTGTTGCCTTTGCTGTACTGTCTGACACTGCCACAAAGAGCTTGGCACTCTCATCTTCTTAAGTGCCTTAGAAGTAGTTGTAGGCTGAGGTTAGGTCCCCCTTCTGCTCTTCACCAGACTAAACAAGCCCAGATTCCTCAATCTTCCCTTGTGCTCTTGGCCCCTGACCATCTCAGTAGCCTCTCCACTTTCCTCCTGACCCTCCTCATCTGCAGTGCCCAGAGCTGGGCACAGCACTCCTGGTGCAGCCTCTTCAGTGCCAGGGAGAGGAGGGTAATAACTTCCCAAGAGGGAAGTGAGGAGAGAGGGAGTGAGGCCACACTCCTCTGAATGTAGCCCAGAGCAGGGTCTGTCTTATTTGCAGTGTTCAAATTGGATATATAAAAGCTGTGCACTTCAGATTTATGATCTCACCTTGAGTGGTGTGCCCACAGTCAAATAGAAAGCTTGCAATGGAGCAAGGACTTGACTAATGCTTCTAGACCATTGTCTTCAGAACACATTAGCATAGTTAATATATTTTAAAATGTGAAATTATGAATACATAATATTGTTGCACTTCAAGAGAATGTTTTATAAAAACTACTATGCCTTTGACTCTTTTCCCTATCAAAAGTTTGTGAAGGAAGAACTGTGGTGATTCAGATAAATTGGATGAAGCTCATGGCTGTACTTTTGAGCTTTTGTGGTATAGCCTTTTTACCTTGATGAAGATTTCACAAGAAATAATTCTCTGGAGGTCTTCTGGATTGCTTTCTGTTTATAAAAATAAATGGTAATTATACCACACATTTGTGTAATATTTCAAAGGTATATTCAAATATTAATAAGGGTATTACGAATTTGGTTTACTTAATTAAATTACAGATTTCACATTTTCTTAGGATTGTCAAAATAAAAAATATTATAAATCTGTGACCATGATTCTATGAACAGATCTCTGGTTTAGACATATCAGCTGTGGCTCTGGTAAACAAAACATTGTTAGAGTGCATACATATATCTGGTTTACAACAGTATGGGGATTGTTAAATCGGTTTTAACCTATTGTGTTTTTTCAGTGCAGTTATACAAATATTGCTTTAACTGCAGCAGATGTTCTCCATCATTCATAAGTTAACACTTTATTTTTCATCACATGGCACTCAGACCTAGTGGTTTACAGCAGTTGAGTTTTATTTTTGAAAATAACTTAGCAATGGTGTCATCCCTCTGTGTCGTAACTCCGTCAACACTGATGGCAATCTAGACCTAGCAAAATCCATCACATATTCTTATTGGGAAAGACAATAAAATTTATTACCTGTACAAGATTTCATTACTAGCCAAATTTACTTCACATTTGACAGTATGTTTCTTGACTGGTATGTTTTATAGAAATGTGTTCAGATTAACTTAGATAGACAGTACTTAATAACAATTTTGGTCTCATTGCCATATTGTACTTCATTATCAAAACACATGTAATTTTGCATGGTAGGAATAACATGATGTCAAAACTGTGTGTTTAGTGTGATAGCAGGAATCACCTGGACCAAAAGATACCATAAATAATGCTATTAACAGCTTTTTTCCTTTTAAAATACTATCAGATTAAAGATGCTGATGAAAGTGATAGTGTTTGACACACAGTGTCATTAATTCATGTTATTGACTTATTTCTAAGTATAGAGCTCTCTTTTATCTTTGGTATATCTCTTTGTTCCATGGTGTTTCTAGTTCCTAAAATTCAGCTTCCTGAAAAATAAATAGAAGCCAAACTGATAAATTCAGACTGCTGAATTACAAAATTAATTCAGTTGCACTGTATTGAAATATGCTGCAATATTAAGATGTGTATGAAGCCTAATGTTGGACATCAAACACATTTATGTATTTGTGCAATATACAGTTTGGAGATTAAATCCCAGCACTTGATTTTCATTAGGGGTGGGTGGGTGGTGTGGTGGATGCGTGTTAAGGGCTCTTTTTTATGTGATACATCTCTCTGACTAAAAGAACAGAGTTCATATAAATATTGTTAGTAACATCTTTCTCCCCAATACAGATACAATAGCAGAAAGGAGTGCCCTAAGAGAACATGTGTATCCTAAGCTGAGAGAATTCTGCAGGGAGAACTATGGGCTGGAATTTCAGGTAGGTTTTTTTGTGTTGAATCTCGCATTACTTTTCTTGAAAATAACTCTATTTAGAACAGATAACATTTTTAAATATCATTGGTAAAATAGAAAATTCCAAAAAATGTATTTCATATGTAATTGTACTGAACTGATGTACTTAAATTATTTTACAGCCAGATTTGAGGTAAATTCTAAATAGATGAAAACCACACAGTTTTACAATGCCACATTGCACTGGTGGTAAAAGCAATAGGGCAACAAACTGACAACTTTCACATTAGAAACTTAATAAAACCACCTCTATATTAGATATTCAAAGTATTTAAGAAGAAATAATGTTACATTTGAATTACCCTGTTGTACTTCTAGAAACCATACTTAAGTTAATGCAACCTTTTTTTAATTTAATGTAATCATCACTGGAGTAGCAACATCTGTATATTCATATAACTGTTAAATTATATCTACTCTAACTATGGGTTTGTCTTGCACTGTAATGTGGAAAATAGTTTAACCAGGTGAATATTGAAACTCATTACCAAAACAAATTGAATGTGGAGCATTTCTATTGTGAGTATATACTATGGAATTTGCTTCCTTTAACTTCAATTGTAAAATTCTCATTGCTTCGGTCAGTTCATGTTTTCCTTTGTGTTAGGGAAGACATAGACCCACCCACATCTTTGGTAAGAGCCAATTGGTAATAAATACAGTTGCATTTGACTTAAAACACATGAGTTTGGCATCACAGTTGAAGTCACTGGTACTTTTAAGTCAGGTGTATCCTATTCACAGTCCAGTAAAGTCATACAGTAAAGTCCCATATATGTCAGCAGGCCTGGAACTGGTTCTCTGCTAACAGAAACAATTACAGTGTGTGATGTTGTAGAAATACTGTTCAATTTTTCAAAAATTCTCGTTCTACATCCTCAAGCCTTCCTTACATACTAGTATTAACCTGCCATCTTAGTGACCCCAAAACCTCAGCTCTTCAGAGTGTAGCTTACTTGGAAACAGCTAATGCCTTTTATGCAACATCCTGTTCCTCCCAGTGTATTATTCTTGATGCACATGCAGCTGGTTTTTAATCAAAATAACAAGCTGTTAAATTAGGATATTTGGGTTTAATTCCCTGAGTCACAGTGGAGTTGCTGAATCTGCATGGTGGTAAATTCCAGAGTGATTTTTGATTATGGCTATAAAAGAATTTCATCTCAAGGTCCTAGCTCATCAGCTGATTGGGAAGTCCCAGCTGCAGCGGTACATGCAAGGCATAGCAAAAGATATTTAAATAATAAAGCATTTTTTTCCTGTTACTACCATGTAATACTAATGGAAAATATAAACTTTATTTCTCAGTCATCTTTGAGGAGACATCTCAGTGACAAAGGGGAAATGTCTCTTCCAAGTAGATCATAATCCTCTGAATTTTTTGTGAGAGGAAACATGTCTTTCTTCAAATGGATTGTAATGTCGTCTCTAGAGGAGGTATAATTACATTTATTGTAGTTGATATTCATGGAAGCAAATTATTTTATTACATAGTTTCAACACTAGGAGCATCCTTATGTGATATGAGGTCTGAGAGACAGCTCCACTGACACATTTCTGAAAACAGCTAGAAAGCTATCACATTTCTGTGGAAGCAAAGTAGGAAAACCTGTACAAAAAATTAGCTAGGGAAAGTAGTAAGGCATTTTGGAGGAAGCTCTGAGGTAGACTTTATCAAAACTTTTTTTTTTTTTTTTTTTTTTGCCTTTTCCATTCCTGATACACTGAGTTTCTTAGGTTAGCATGCAAAATCAAGACTACAGTTTTTAGTGCAGTGGTGTCAAGACAATATTATGTACTTTTCAGATACAGGGATAAATTTGTATTTCCCTGCACAGAGCAGAACACATAACTTTTCATCCTGATATGTAATCTTCTACTGACCAAACAAGAACTACCTTGCATGTGACTACCACAAATGTGCTATAATATCGGGTGACCTGAAGACACCCTCTTCCTGATAAATAATGACCCAAATGAAATGCATTTGAGTACATTCATTGCTCCAGCTTCCACTGAGACGGCTGGCTGCACTGTTAAGTGTTTCAGTTGTTGCAAAGCATAAGGTCTGTCAGGCACCCTCAAGTTGGTTGGAGCTGTTAGGGAACATAACAACCATGTGTGTGGAAGCAGAACTGAATATATTCAATCACTCTATGAATTTGTTTGCTCGATGGACTTCCTCTTCCATTGAATGAGAAAATATTTCTGAAAAACAGGTATTGGTGAACACAGAAAGCAAGTAAGCTGAGAAAGACTTCCAGAGTGTATGGTGTTTTGTACCTGAAATACAGTATTTTTCTAGGGGAGGACAGAGATGTTAAAGAAAGTAGTTGTAATAGAAAATTTTTGAAGAATAACTAACCATAGTTCATTAGCAGCATACTCTTTTCTTCTTGGGAACAATGAACTCTTTCAAAACATTTTCACCATGTGATATATACTAGAAGGAAAGTGGAATTTCGCATGAATGAAATTTTTTAGTGTTTTTTTAAGCACTTGGAAGCAATAAAATTCTTTCACTTCATTAGAAAAATCTGTGAAACTGTAAGATTGGTAGGACAAAAGCTAAAATAAGCAAAAGGAAACACTGAATTATGAACAAAAAGTCTCTGTTAGGTGACTACTGTGGAAGTGAACTAGACCAGTGTCAGTCCACTGTGTGTAAGTAGCTCTCGCACAGAGCACTGGTTGTCATCTCACCTTGGCAGCCTTACTGAAAGTTAGAGTGGGTGTTTGTCACACAGTTTTTCCAAGTATAAGTGAAAACATACTTCAACATCAGATACAGTTGTCTTCTTGTTCCGTTTCTTTAATTTTGTAAATCCTATTTATTTTAGCTAGCATAAAGAATAACTGATAAGCCTCTCTTTGAAATTCTTGGTGCCTTTAGAGGTTTGATGGCTCAAATATTTCTTCTTGAAGGACAAAGTTACAACATGTTAAGCTACTATGTGCCAAAATTGTGTTACCCAATAAAAATAACCTATAACATTATAACACACAGAAGGCAGCCACTGAGCCCCTACAATATCTGCTGTTCCAGAGAATCTCCTCTTCACATTTACAGAGTTAGCGTGATTTCTGCACAGTTAATTAAAATAGAAATTGCTTTTATGTTTCAGATGAACTTGAGCAGCACAATAAATTCATTCAATAAGTAATTCAAATATTTTTGACTGTACGCTGAGGTGCTCTAATTTTATGACTTGAATACTTAAGCTCTATCATACATCATTCATGTAATCAGACAGCTGAATACAATGTGAAGTTCAATAATGAAGTCATATAGATAAATAACAGAAGGGAGAGAGGAAGAAGGGAACACTTTTTTCCTAATCAGAGTAAAAGAGAAGAGGACAGAGAAGAAATCAGTGCAAATGAGGGAGACAGGAAGGCTGTTTGAGGTGCAGTTTTGTAAAGCAGAAGCTGCTTGTTCCAGCAAAATTTTAGAACAGAGTTTCTGTAAAAAAATAAAGATATTAAGTGTATTTTCTTGGCAGTGAAAGTAAGCTATAATGCATTTTATACATTGAGCTATTGCACTCATCATCAGTTAGGTGGTGCATTACCTCTCGTGTTTGGCAACAGTGTGCCTACTCCAGCAAACACTGACACATGTCCCAAACTTTTCTGGAAGAAATAACCAACGAGACTCTTGGTGGTAAAACTAAACATGGCCATAAATGCTTCTAGATTAGGTCTTAAACCTTGGCATTTATTGTTATGAGAAATTTCCCAAGAGATTAACCACCTGTAAACTGGTGAATTTTACTTTTACATCAACGCATTATTAGTTCTTATATTAGGTCTTCAGGCTGATTTTATGATCTGTTTAGACAACAGCTAGTTTTGTGGTTCTGTTTCTTGTGGAAACAGCAGAGTGCTTCCACAGTAGAAATAATATTACAATAAACAATATTGTAATATATTAATGTCTTAATACAATTTCAATTTTGTTTTAACTATTCACTAGACCTTTTTTTTTGTTCAAGGTACATACATGATATTAACAATCAATAGCGGCATAAATGAGAGAGTAGTAGCATGTACCAGAAGTTTTATTCTGAAAGAAATGCATACATATGATCCCTATTCTTTTAAATTCAATTTTCCACAGTAAGAATTCAGCCTTCTAGTTAAAATATGTAGTGAAAACACACTTCATCACTTAATTTCTTCAAATAAGTTTAACATCCATATTCCAGTTTCTTCCAGGAGTTTGTTTGCAACTAATTACCATCACAAAACTGAGTCTAGCTACAGATAAAAGGCTGAAGAGCAAGCTGTCTGTCACTGCATATCTATACAATCTCTGCTTTCAAAGTAACAAAGACCAGCTGACAAAGGAAGTACGATATTACAAAACTACACATACTCTTTCTTTTGAGCCATGTGCACAGAATGAGTTTACATCCTGTGGATACAAGTGACACAGGTTGTCAAGTTGTGGTCTTGACTGTGATCCACAGCAAAACTCCCATTAATTTCCATGGAGCCAGGATTTTATCAATGCTTTTGTCATTCTTCTTACTTATCTATTATAAGCAATCTAGTAGCAAATAAAGACTACATCAAATCAAGATCTTGTAATGCTAATCTCTGCAAAAAAATATTAATATGAAATGAGAGACTGTCCCAGGAGGGACTATCTGGGAGGGAAAATAAGAGGCTTAAATTGTTATTTATGTAAGGAAACCCTGCCAGTCTGTGTAAGGACTGGTTATAGACCTCATTGCCTTTTACTGCACTGCAAAGCAATGCTTAGTAGTACATGAAATGTTGACAAATCTAATTTTTAATTTGATAGGTAGAAAGGGCATATGTTAAAGTAACAATGTTACATACTATTTTCCAGGTCATAGACCTATACTGGGGAGTTGAAGCAGATGAATGGGACAGTCCTGAGCTGCAAAAGACTCGTATGAAGCTGTTAGAAGATTGCTTGAAAAGTTCTGCAGGTCCATGTTTTGTTGTGGGTATAAAAATAATGTTTTACTTTACAACAAAAATATAATGTTAGCTGTCCTAACATGCATGATTCAGTAACAAATGTATTCTTTTCTTCTTTCTAAAATACTTGATATTCCTCACTGTACATTTGCTATACTGCATCCAAATGTTTCCCTATACAGCACTGTAGATTAACAGTGATTACTCAGTATTAGTGGAAAGAAGGATCTTTCACGACCAGTCCTCATAGCAAGATGGGTTTAGAAACCACAAGGTATGACTGTATTACTGTCACAACAGAAGTATGGACTACTTGTTTAAGGAGGCCACCATTAATTAATTCTTGGCACTTCTCACACATGCATTATTGGCTGGCCTAGAAAGACTTAGAAAAGCACAGCAGCAGTCGAGAACTATCTGCTCTGATCTGCATTTTGCTGTTTTGTATCATAAACCCAGGGCAAGTTAGGATGACAGGTATTAGAGTGTGAAAAGGCTGGAGGTCGGTGGCAACCTGAGGAGACTCTGCGTCATTGTGGTTTTACTACTCTCTGCCTTCTCTTTACTGTTGCTAGAACAAGCATTGCTTTCAGGATTCTTCAAGAGTCAGTAAAGCTGGCAAAAAAGATATATCTTCACTGGCTTTTCCGATTAGGCTTAAAGGAGAGACTGAACCACTTTTACAGGAGTGGTTTATAAAGCTTTCCATATTTATTTTAATGTCAGAGAGGTCTTTTTCTGTAGATGAACCTGTTGTTTTAGATCAAGCTCAACAGTCTTCAGCTATCCATCACAGCTTTTACAGCTGAAGCAGTATGAATTTATGAAGTTATGCCAAACATTGTGTAGGGTTCTAATAGCTGAAAGGCACTGGGAGTAGGCTGCATATATAAAGTTCTGTCAGGTATGCTTTACCCCTTCCAATGAATCATATACAACAGATTTTGCTGTCACTGATTTTATGTTAAATATACAATTCAGAGTAGTGCATTTTTTTTCTCTTTCGTCTGGAAAGATGTGCACCATGTTTTAAGATGAACACAGTTAATGTGAAAAATATTTAAAGTCCAGTTTAGTGCATGGTATGCTGACTGTGTTAGTTTTCAGTGCATAGACAAAAAAGATATGACTTTTGATAAATGCCTCTTTCAAGCTGCTTAGAGTAGCATAACCTCTTTATTTATGAAGGGTAAGGCTGTTCTTTAACTTTCTGGGTAGATCTAGATAGAGAATCTCTCTAATGAGATTGGCTAGTCAATGGTATATAGTGCATACTTAACAGCATCTATTAAAGCATCAAAACAAAAGACAAGATGATTTGGGAAGAATGTGGGTATATTTTGTACATGAGAAGTACTATGTGCAAGGGAGGCTTTAGTGAAAGTACAAAAATTACCACAATGAATAGGATTTGCTATGATCAAGGATACTTCTCTAAAAGATAAGTATTTCTATTCTTCCAAACATATTTAATTATTTTATCAGCTGTCTTGAAGCTCCATCTTTGTGAGAAATAAATGGGGGATGTATGACAATTATTTTTCTATGCATAGTTCTAGGACTGCAGAGATTCTAGGGTAAGTCTCAAGTTAAATTAACCTCTATAAAACTCATCATTTGTGTTTAAGAAGACAACCAATATTATTTTAAGACAAAGTGCATGCAGAGAAAAAAATAGATAACCTGCCTACATTAGATAAATTCAGTTCCAGTTTCATTCTAGTGGTATAGAAGGACCAGAACATACAGGGCAAAAGACAGACTCATTCAGGATCTATCTGTCAGGCTGAATGTTTTCAGGTAAACTTGCCTAATCCTACCTAACTAATTTTGTCAATTATTACACTAATTGTTAGTGTAAGTTTTACTAAATTACAAGCATTTTGCTATTACATGTCTTTATTACAAGATTTCAAGGATTGGCCTAAAAGTAAAAAAACATTGCTTCTGTTTACTGCTGATATACAACTGATTGTCTTCTCCGTAGTCACTTGTCTATTGCAACTGGAAGGGTAGTGGAAGTGCTTGTTGCTCGGACATCAAAGGACACCTGCCACTCTCATTTGACAGCTTTAATTAACCTCTGTTTTGATGTTAGCCTTCAATAGAAAACAATTTTAAGACCACACCTTTGCTATTCCAAATTTTCTTTTCTATAATATATTTGCTAAGAAAATAATTTAGAAAAGGTAGATTTCTCCTCTATACTTAAATGTAGCTAAGTGAACCCTAATTTTCAGACTTGTCATAATAAGACAGAGAAGAGTTCTGAAAAAACTGCAAGTCCTTGATTATTATTTTTTTAAAGGGAAAAATGTGAAAGATTTAGCAAACTGAAACCACAGAATCCCATGGGGATGGAAGGGATACAAAACACTGCCTGCTGTGAAGGCTGGAGATCACTTCTCTCCATGCCAAAGATGAGACAAAGAGCAAGCTGTAGCATGTGTTGTTCTGTACTTTTATTACACCCTCACAACCATCTCGCTGCCTGTTTCATTCACCTGCTTGCCTCACTCTGTTATTTAGCTTCAGAGCCCTGGGGAACAAAGGCTGTCCTCAGCGCTTGACTGTAAAGAGCCCGGCACGTGGAGTACTGAGTCTGGGGTGGGTTTGATGCTGTCATGACACTCTTTTTCACAAGGACACACTGGCCCAGATCTCTACAGAGTTTGCATAGCTTCCACCTTACGTGACTAAATTTAGTTTTCTGGGCTTATTTTTCTACTTTCTATCTTCCCTTTGATGAAGAAACAGAGTTGGAGCAGAAAGGCATGGCATTTTTCCTGTAGCAACACCCAGTGTCCTTAGACACGGATGTTCTAAAATCTCTGACGGTGAAGGAAACCTCGTCATGTACCATTGCTGCATATTTTAGCAGCTCAGAATTTTGAAGCTGTTAAGAACTGCCTGGCTGATATTGTTACTAAGGAAAGAAATCAAGCCAAATCAGAAAATTTAAACAGAACAAAACAGTTAGCAAAGAGGTTGCAGTGAGCCGGCAACTTCAATATTTATTCCAGGTTTTCCAATTATGGGCCAGAGTAATAGCTCTCTCAATGACTAGACTGGCAAAACTACAGAAATCTCTATACACATTTGTTGTTTGCTTTGTTGTACCTTAGTGGGATGGGGTTTATTTCATTTACACCACCAGTTGAAGACGATTCTACTCCAACAAGCATAATTAGTTTTAATTTATAGTAACATAATTAAAAACTGACTTTGGCACTGCAGGCTTTGGGCACCTTCCCATTTCTTGAGAAAGTTCTATAAAATGTGCCACTTCCATTCAGCTGGTTGTTGTTTTTTTTACTTTTCAGTTACCACTTTTTTAATTCAGATGCAGATCTGGGATTAAATCGGACTATTCAGAATTAACTAGCAGGTGTGGATTGATTTTAGAAAGTGTTTCTTTATGGCACTTTGTGCCTGCATTGTGCTATCAGATGGAGAGAAAATGAAATTCAGTTCTTAAATTAGTGCAATGTGTAAGCTGGAAGTCCTAAGCTTTTCTTCAGATACAAAACAACAAAATCCAAATGAACACATATCCGTAAACACAAAGAAGGAAGCAGTTCTGAAAAAAATGGGTAATTCATTTCCTGTGACACTTTCTTTGGGAATGTACAGTCCCTCTGTTATCTACTGCCTGAGCTCCATCAACACTGGATCCAATTAAGGGCAAGGGGAGTTGTTTGGGTTTTGGTTAGGTTGGGTTTTTTGTTTGGTTGGTATTTTGCTGTGTAAAATCACAGCCTATTATAGGTGATCATTTAAAAACTCATAGCCTTTACTGTAGGTAAATACATACTGTAGGTAAATACATACCATGCTATTTTTGATTTACAGAATAATTTATCAAGATTTTTTTATGAGGGGAAAAGTACTATTTCTGTAGGAAAAATACTTTCCGTGCAAATTTTATGCAGAAATCATACTGGTTGTCTCTGGAATCTACATGGGGAGATTGAAATGCAGTATATTTATTAAATTGTGAACTGCTTAAACTCTGCATTGCACAATGATGTCAAAGAAAAAATACATTCAGTGCATCACTGGAACCTTTACATTTTGTTGGTTGTGTTTCCTAGTAAATTCATAAGAGATGGTAATACAGACAGGATGGTAGAGTGACAATAAAGGTTATTGTCAGGTGTCAGTCCCACAACTAGTACTGATCATGAACAGGATTCATCTGTTATAGATCTAGTCTTGATACCTTTAACAACTAATACAAAGAAATAGGTACCTCTACTAATATCTGAGAAGTCATCTTCTGGATGACTGTTTCTCCATTAACAGCAAGGAGACACTAGGGAGTTAGACTGCTGAGTTAGGAACCCAAGTACACTGCTTGATATCAATTAAGGCCTTAAGCTACTTAGGGTGTCATTAGTCTATAGTGATTATTTGCAGAATAAGTTTACTGCCCTTTTAGTGGGGTTCCCTAACTAACACTCCATTACTAACCTGCTGTTGATTATGCCTTAGTACAGATCAGGGAACTGGCAGGCTTCTCTGCACTTCTCTTCAAACACACCCTGCAAGTTATAACACGTGGGTGCTCTCTTCCATCTGTGCAACTCCACACAGGCTCTGCCTGAACTGCTGTTCTTGCATGACTATGTCCTGAAAAATCATAAAATGAAAGGGAGAAATGGAAATGAAATAGTTTGTCACCTGTAACAATTTGCTCAATTAAATATGTTTGGGTTTGTACAAACCTAAGAGATTGTCTCCACCCATCGGTCAAATCATCTGGTCCAAAGAATAGTAAAAACATTTTCTACCTACTGTGAACAGCCACTGTAATTTACATTATCCCTCTCAAATTATTGACAGCCTGTTGTTAATTTCAGCATTAATGAACCATTAAAAAAGACCTAGCATTATAAAATTGGGATTCCAGTGGGATTTTAAAAGAATATTAGCCATTTACAATATTTGGCATGTCCTTAAATCAGCCAGAAATTGAAGGCAAAATATGGTAAATTGAGAAGTGAGATGTTTTTTACACCTTTGGATCTTTGTGTTCCTACAGTACAATGCATGCTTTAATCATTCCATGAAGTATACTGCTACTTGGTTCCTTTTTGCTTAGTACAAATGGTTGATAATTAATTCTGAGCACATTCCAGCTCAGAGAAAATTCCAAATTATATTACTTCAGCTCTACTGAATCTCCTCAACTCCCATTTCAGTTCTGGTGTTACTTTAGGGTTTACTCCTAATGTGAAAACCACATATATACAGGTTCTGGAACACCTGACTTAGGTTTTACTTTTGCTCTCATGGGAAAATTGCCACACATTTTAAGTTAGGGAGGCTAAAGTCAGTCAAATGTGTCTATATTAAAACAGCCAGTTTAGGGGGAATGCTAAGCACCCAGTGCTCTTCAGGAATTCAGCAGAAGTTATACGTGCTTGGTACATTTAAGAATTTAATTTTTCTCAAGGAAGCAGCTCTATATATAGCTTTTAAGTGAATGAGGAGAAATAGCTGGAACCAGACTTGGCACAGCAGCCCATCTCTCCCAATAAAGTATATTCCAAGAAACAAATATCAAATTACAAATTTTCTTCTCACTCCGCATGTGATTTAAAACCCGTTCTAATAAGAACTCTCTAAAATGTAAGTGGGTTTGGGGTCATACAGCATATCAGGAATGGCTCCACAGGACTTGTTGGCATTAATCTGAAGTAAAGTATATGTCTGCGGACACTAATCCTGTTTTAGGAAAGATTTTTCTGTGAATGTCAAAGTAGAACTTTGTATATTTTTTTAAACCCTTCAAAACAGATAAAGTGATTAAATTTTAAAGACATAGTATGCAACTTTCCCCTCAGCAAGCCTTGGTCTCCTTTCACTGCCTCCAGACTAACAAGCAAAGGGTGTATATCCCTTTCCACATTGTTTGTCCCTGAACAGCAGATACACACACAGAGTGGAATCAAGCACGGGGTGATATCATATTGATTAAGCTATTGTAAATGAGTTCCTTGATCTGCTTTAGGGCTGGGAATGTATTTGCCTGTGAATCATCTCTGATTCTCTAAATCTAAAATCTAGGGTCTAAAAATGCTTACCCATTTTTCAAACATAACCCATTGAAAATAGCTACAAGATTCATCAGGCAGCTTTTCCATGGAACATAGAAACTGCATGGGTTTTAATGTGGTCTTAAAATAGCTTGCATTTTCAGCCTACAGTCAGAAGACTACATATTTTCTGCTAAGTCACTGTATTTCTTTTTCTTGACATAAATAGAATTTTTGGTGCTGCCTTTCAGAATAGTTAAGTATTATATTTAATATAAATGACCATATTAGTGAGAACAAGATTAGCACGAACTCAAATTTCCATCATTCTATGTATAAAGTGTAGAGGAAGAAATAGGCTGCATGAGATTTATGAGATTTATTTTCTCTTTACACTCAAGAGCTTTACCAAACCATCTTCTGAGGTAATATTGTAATCAGCTAGATGTAACAGTCTGTTCTGTAAATGAAACTGTACATCAGAAAGCCAACACTGGCTGTTCTGCAGAAGGGGGAGGGGGCAGGAATCCTAAACCTTGCAATTCTATTTCGGTGTAAAGAAAATGCATACTTTACAGTATTTAGCAGTCGGTTGCTAAGTTTAACGAGAAGTCTTAATGCTATTGCTTGCACCTAGGGTATATACCTTCCCTTTTCTCAAATACAGAGATTCATTTCAGGGATCCTTTGGTTCTCCAATTACAGACCCAGAAACACCTACGCACAAAGTAACTAGGTAACTAGTTCACTTTTCAGTCTGATTATTGTTAAATCAAGCTAGCAGTAGCTGGGTCTGTTTTTTTAAGATAATCGGAGTGTATAATTTCACAGGTTCCTTTTTTCTTCAATGAAAGATACTAATTTACGGAAGTAAAATAAAAGAGCAACAGTGTTCTTCATAGTGATACTGGTATGCATCCATAAGGTATTGCCTTGTTTCTCTTAAAATATTTGCTTTCAGTGCAAGGTGGTTTTTTTAGAGTTACTGTTCTGTTAGCATGCCACATAGCAGCTAATTATCATATGCTTCTTTCTTTCATAACTGGAAAACCTCACAGAGTAACTTTTTATTTCATTCCACTTTTTGAAAAAAGGAAGAGGAGAATACTTCCTTAGAATGCTACGGAGACTGCAATCATTATGAGTAAACTACATGTTATTTTCTTGTTAACTATTTTGCATAGTATAGAAATTGCTTTAATGCTTAAACCTGTTTTAAAAGAATTTAGAATAGTAGTGCCACTCGTGGCTGGAAGAACAGCACATTGCCTGGCCACATACTTTTGCAGAGTACGTACTCTGCCTCTCAGTCATGCCATTGCACGGCATAGGCAAGATAGTGTTTTTATTGAGACAAGTGTCATGACCTGATGTTCTTTGCTATATTTCATTTGTTTCCCATGGGGATTAGCTACAGAATTTTTAAACATTTAGCTAATGACTTGACCTATTAACTGCAGGCAGTATTTAGTATTTAGTGCTTGTACACTTACCATTAATTTTAGGTCTAATTACCTTTTAGTTAAAAAATAGTGTTAGAAGAGGCATGAAGATATCCCACTAGAAAGCTACTATAGGTAAGGTTTTATTTTAACCTAGTCCATTCTTGAAGAATTATGGTAAGTGAAAACTAAGAGGATTTATAAAGGTGATTTCTTTCATCTATATTACAAATGGAAAACCAATATTGGGTAGTACTGAAGAACAATAGGTTTTGAAATGTGGCAGTTCTGAAGGTGGCTGTATGAAAAGATGGATTTATATTTAATATAAAGTAAATTATTAGGGTTAGCATTCTCACTGTAATATTTGGTGATGTGAATTAACTGTAAAGATTGTTGACACAGTGAATACTTTAAGTAATGTTATTCTTCACCAGCCACAGTCTTTGTCAAGTTTGTAAGGGGTGTGGTTTATGAAGCCAAGGAAAGCTTTAATCTCTATTATCACAGTGCTTGCTTTAGTCTTTTTCTTTCAGTTTGGCTTTTTTGACGATCCCTTCCACATTTTTCTTTCTCTCCTTAACTGTTATTTCAGCTTAGATAATTAGTTCCTTTCACAGGAATTAGTTCCTTTCATCCTGCCACTGTGCTACTGTCCTTTCTAGCCTCCTACAATTTTATATTTTAATAAACCAGAAGAAACAGTTCTTCCCCTCCCCTGTGGAAAGTAGGGAACGCATGCAAATAATTTAAGAACATACAGAAGGGACTGATCAGTTCCACATCACTCTTAAGTTTACTGGGCCATCATGCTGCTAGCATTGTTGGGGAAGGAAAATTATACTCTTTCTATATGTGTCTCTTCTTGTGCAAGGACTTATCTAATAATTTCTTTTCATCTTTGAAGGACTAGATTGAAAAAGTATCTGTTCAGAGAGTACCAGTCACCAACTGTCCCAAATAAAAAGCCCTAAAACCTAGGCCAGCTGGCTTGAAGGAAAGAATGTTTTGTTACAATTGGCACATAAGGATACAGAAATCAAATAAAAGTCATCAAAATCCAGGAACTGGTCAAAATAAATAATATAGGCCATTCCACGTGTACTTGCAAAGCAGATTTGATGTTACTTTATGCTACTTGTTTTGCATACTGTGATAAACAGTAAATTCTGGGTGCTGTAGAGAGGTGGCATTATCATCTGCCAGAGCTAATGTCCCTTATACTAAAAATTTGCCTTTGGCCTTCATTTATTTTATGTCCCTGCAAAACGTATTTATTAATGGTGTTTTAGATGCTCCACTACACACTATGCAGTCATGGGTCATATCAGGCTCATGGGGACTGTATTATTATATGCAAGTTGTGAAATCATTTTCTTGACATTTAATTACAAAATTAGGTTTTCATTTATAGACTCAATGAATATCAATCTGTTTAGTTCTAATAAGAAGGGGGAAAAAAATGGCAAAAAGAAATTTGCAGCAAAATCTCATATCATGTTACAACTAGCTTCAATATTCCTAAAGTTGGGAGGGGTGTTAAAAACTCTCTTATACCATCAGTGATCTCTGCCTCTGATAACGCTCATTAATTAACACTTTCTAATACCTTCATAGTGGCTATACATGTTACTGACAAACACAGCTTAATTATGTTACAGAAAAGCATAAATATATAGGTCTATTTCTAATAAAGAGTGTGTATGCGCTTACAGTAGGATTTGGATAGGTTTTGCAATCCTGAAAACCCCTCCTCAGTTGCTGCAACTTTGGCAGTGATTACAGACTAGATGCCTCTCTGTTAATCCCTTAGATGGCTAATTCATCTCTTCTTGCCATGCACAATGTTACTTTAATCTAAGATCTTTGGCTCATCATTTATCACTTAAATACCATCCCAAAATGGGAGTTCAGAAACTAAGCAGCCCTTCTGATGAGTGCTAGCAAGATCATATTTCCCAGAATACAAGGACATGGCCCCTTGTTCTTAGAGGGTGCATGGGTGCGGCATGAGGCAGAAACCTTTCTCACATATGAAGCATACCAAAGAGGGCAGAAAGGATGCAGAAGAGTCCTAGTTTTTAACTCCTGGGGTTGGTGTCCAGAAGCCAGTGCTCTGCCCTCCCAGCTGACTACACTGATAGGCTCAGAGTACCTTCTTCCTTTCTGGTTCCATGATGCCTGTATCCCTGGATGCTCAGTAAGGCACATTAAACAGCAACAGTAGGAGAAGCTTTTCTCCATTAGCCAGCCTTCACCTGTGAGATGCAAGACAGTACTTAAAACCCTACCACCATTCCTCCCTGCTTGGGTGAGTGTTGTGATTATTTTACAAAGCAGGGGAGGTTACACCACCATGCCTTCCTCTAAAAGACAAGAAAGCTATGTTTCCCACTCCCTGTAAGAAGGGCAGTGCTTTTCACAGACAAGGTTATTGACTGAATTCTGGGCTGGGTGCTAAAGTCTTTTATTAAACCTAGCCCTTATAGTTTGTTTTTCTATCCAGCTCCACTATTACAAAGTGTTACGGGACCTGTCAGAGAGTTGACAGGAATCTGGACTGCAGTAGGAGTTACCTGCAAGGTCCTGAGCTTTATGTGAGAGGAAAAAAATACATGCCTATAAGGAAATCTCCCACCCAACTTCAAAAAAAGAGCAAAGTGAGAGTCATATATTTGTTTGGAGGAGAATCAGAGTGAGTGAGCAGCTCAAATCTATAGCCAGAGGTAGGCAAAATCTTCTCCACTCCTTCCTCTACCCTACCTTTATTCACCGACCTCTTTCCTAATGTTATTCTTTTCAACTCACCTGCACCCATGCTTAGGGAAATCAAAGACCCAGCAATGAGAAACGGTGAAGGAAAAGGCAACAAAATGAACTGGTTGCTTCACAGTCATGTAGAAGACAGGAGAAAGAGTGTGGAGGAAGAAGACCATTGATACTTTCACAGCCAGGAGAAAGGAGAGTTCTGATGAAGCAACGTGTATCAGGGAAGTAGGTCATACATTTCTTCTGAGAAAGCACATTCACTCTGCATGATAGACCGTTAGCTTTTACCCACTATGTCCTGAGAAATTACTTATCATTGTTTCATATCTCCCTACCACTAGGGAAAAGCTTTGAGATTTAAAAATATTGCACTGCGGGTGAAGTTCAGAGTTGAGGGAATTGGTTCATTTACAACTGGATTAGGCTGCTCTCTTTAATTTTCTGAAAGGCAGGTTAAGCATCAAGTAACTCCACCATCATTTTCTTCATACACTTTATGTCAGGAACATTAGTCACAGCAAAAGACTTAAGCACTTGCACCTCATCCTTCCAGTCCCAATTACAGACAGTTTTCTTACAAGGTAGCTCAACAGCCCTTTTTTGTTCTTCAAGGAACTGAAACCAATACCCGTATCAGGTTTATGAAATACCTATAGCCCCCCAGTGTACTTCAGAAGCACCCTCAGAGAAAAAAGGAAGAGTGAAATTAGGGTATGGCTCTATGAAACAACACACAGCAATGTTTCTCAAGCCAAGGAACATAAATGCATATCCAGGCAGGTGGGAAAAAAAAAAATAAATCTAGTTCTCAGCATAGAAATGTCTTTATTATATCTTCAGATTTCTACTCACTTCAAAAATTTCAATTAAAAATTATATTTCTTATTTTATGTTTTGTATGGTCAGCTGAAGTTCTAAAACTAAATCTATTTACCCATAAGCTTCAACCAAAGGATTGAGGTATGGACAGTATTATTATCACCTAAGTATGGAGAAAAATAAAATGAAAATGTTTGATACTGCCCAATGGTATCATTTTTCCCTTAAAAACTAAATAGGACAAACAATGTAAAGCAACAGTCCCATCCCTGCTGATATATAAATACGCAAGATCCTTTGCATATCAACACTCGAAATAGAAATGCTTATTTTGCAAGCTATCATTAGCCTCATTTTATAGATAGGCAATCTGAGGCAGTGGCAAAAGCATCAGGAAGTTACCAGTTTCCATACTGAGATGAAGCAAAAGTGGAAAGAAGATTTAAGAGTTCTGCAGCAGCTCTAATGTTCTGTCTGCTAAGTTGCACTGCCTTACAACTGTTGGCAGTGGAAGAATGTGCTGTTCTGAAGGCACTTTGACCTGTACATCCTAGAAATCACAGATTACGACTTTTTTGGCCTTTTTTCCACATTTTTCTTTTCTAATGGAAGTCTTTTTGGGAGACTTAATTACAATACAACATAACTTTTGTACTTTGATCACTACCATGAATAGGCAAGAAAAGCAGTGAAATGTATTTAATTGAATATTCTCTCTGCGCATGTATCAGGAGGCCCTCACACTGTACGCATTGCAGTTAGAAGGAGAACGGGGAGTAGAAGCAGCTGTTTTCAAGACATCTCTTGGGCACCAGCCACTCTGAAACTCCAGCTTCCTAAAACTTGGTTTAGATGAAGTGCCTTACTACAGCTTTCTCCATCTTGGTTTCAGTTGTTCACATCAGTTCAGTTTAATGGATTGGAATTTACCCTAACAAGCAGTTAACATATATACTCCATTGAGATTTTTAATTAATTCATATATTTGTTTTTCTTCCTACTGAAATCATTAGGGCATTGAAAATAAATTTAAGTAAATATACTTTTCTAGTTTCAGTTCAGATGATTCATTGTTGTTTAGCCATTAGCATTTGTGGTTTGATTTTGAGAAGAATTGGCTATTGTTGCCTTAAGGAATAAAAAAAATATATATATATAGGACATTATTTTCTGTTTGTTTCTGATAGTAAATTCTCAGTTTCAATTCAAATCATGTTTATTTCTCAGAAACAAGGTTCCAGCTAATCCTGTTATTTTGTTGTTTTGGTATTTTTTTTCTCCCCAAAAGTGTCTCTGGCTGTGCCTGAACATCTTATATCACATAAGTAATTTCTATAGGATACTGTTACAATAGAGTTATAATCTACTGGCAACAAACCAAAAAGACCTATAGTTGTACTAAATTTCTTTGAATGGGATATTAAATAAAAGGCCCTTAGAAATCGGTATCCTGACCATTTGTTCCAGATTTTGAAGACCTGATTTACCTGTGTACTTGGTTATGTCAGTTAAGCCCACATTTCTGCAGACCAGGAGGGTAAATACACCTACATGTTACAAATTCTGCGTGCCTTGCCTGACCTGAACATGCCACCTAGGCAGGTTTGCACATGTAAATGCACTGTGTTAGCACATCCAAATTCAATATGAAAGACAGGGCATAGAATGTAGCTAATATACATATAAAAAGTAAGGTTTGAAAACAATGGAGCATTTCTTGTAGTTATGCTGAAGTGATTCTGTCTTCAAACATACATATATATCAAATGAAAGAAATTGATGGGTATTATCATCTGATTATAATGAGTATGCTTTTTAGACAAAACATTTCTAAGAAATCTGAGGTCTTTTAAAACTGAAGATAAATAGATATTTCAATCTTTCACTTGTATTTTTCTTTATGTGTCTTTTTTGTCTATAGCAGTCTGGTGTATTACTGAGTAACATACTTTTTATTGGCTAATAGATATATTAACATCGCAGTAAGCAGTAGTGCAAAAAACACATCTCTCTGAGTAAAATGGCTATTTGACTGAAATGTATGGCTTTAAAGAGGAAAAAAGTTTTTATTTCATAAGAAAGATTTAACTACAAGAGGAAGGAAGCCTCAAAGTGCAGGCTGAGGAAGCAGAGTTAGATCTCTCTAAACCCAGGACTCACAGAAGACAGTGAAGAGCAAGTGACCACAGGAGAGACAGGGATCCAGAGGACTGACTTTGTATCCCTTGATTAGGGGACTCACACAGACTGTGGAAAGATTTATGTTAATTAACATTCCGTTACTTATACAAAGCAGGAGCTTTGACACGTTACTCTTACCCCACCATTGATGCCCAGAAGCCTGATGAGTAGGTTACATACCTGGTGTCCACAGATTTGTCCTTCTTCCAGTTCAGGAGAGATTGTGAAACAGGCCTCTTGCTCCACGAGTGAGCTCCCTCGTTACCTGCCTTGCTTTAGATTATGACCCACTAGCTACAGCCTGCTCCTCACCGGTTTTCTGCCCATGGCCTCCTGGTGAGGTGTGGCGCAAGTTTCTACCAGACTGCAATCCATAGTTCCTCTGAAGATGGTAGAAGGACACTTCTGGGACATCAGTGGGAGCAGCATTTCCCAACCCTTGACTACAGATGAACAACATAACATCCCAAGGCATTTTAACAGCACTTAAGTCCCTATAAGTCAAGCAGTTGCTGAAGATCCACTTGGTGCATCTCAGTGGCACTTGAATGCTGATGTTGGGTCCCTGCAGGCAATTTTCAGCCCAGAGCATGAAGCATTCACTGCACCTTCCATAATGTGAGATACTCTCTTTCCCCTAATGGAGTTGTTCTAGTTTGAATAAGTGATCTCAGTTTAAGCTTACATTAATTTAGCTGGCTGAAATGAGTCACTCAGGACCTAATTCATGAGTGGGCAAGGCTTTCCTCCTTTAGTAGAGAGCAGTTTCTGTAAGAAGGACAGGGCTGAGAATTAGGAACAACAATTTCCACTACCCAGTTATAGCTAACTACTGCATACCTGTCACAGCTCTAAATCCCTGTCCAGGCTTAATTCCCTGCACCTACTTCCTGTGTCAAATGGGGACAAAAATACTTCCTAATCCCTCATGGATCTTGCAAAAACAAATCATTTAAGAGGTGCTTAGATCTGGACGCACAGAGGTATCTTAGGTTAAAAAATTAATTGTAGTTAGATTTAATTCCTTCAAAGATGATTTCTTGAATGCTTATTCTTCACAAAGTTGGCCATCCAGGACTGCTCTGAGAAGAGGCAGAGAAGACATATTTATGCGCTTCAGTGTCACATGTGGAACTTCACAAAGACCAGAAGTAGAAGTGGAAGGACTGATCCCATGAAGTCCAGCAAAAGATCATTAGATCAGATCATTCACCAGCTACAAAACTGTATTTTCAATTAATCTGAAGCTTTCTGTGTTGGCAAAACAGCAAAAAAAAATTTTGCTTTTAAGTTGACAAATACCTGAAATCACTTCACAAAACATTACAGATCTGACTTTTCAAATGACTTGGTTTGCAGATGTTAACAAATAATTTTTTTTAAAAGGAAACAGATTAATGAAACCAATCAGTAATGAATATAACTTGCTGTTATTTGACAGCCTGTTTTTATTAAAATTACCACTAAATATCTTAGATGGAATTAAATATATCTAAAATTTCAACTTGTTTTGTATTAATAAAAGGTATGATATGATGGTTGATGAACATTTTAGTGATGATGTCTGAACTAATTACATGAGATGCACTACGAATCCATCATATCAAGATCAAATCCAAATCTGATTAGTTTCCTCCTTTTGGTCATTGTTATGACTGTGCCTAGAACTTTAATATCTTTCCACACCAAGATCAGAAGGAAAAATATTTCCCATCTGGATCTAAACAGTAATTTTTTAATCTTCACTTAATAGTAACTTCAGCCTCAGGCTCAACAAAGCTAACAAGACTACTGCTGAGATTGCTCTGTGTTAATTCTATGAAGTTTTGTTAGGTACAAATGGTTGCTGAGGGTTTTATACGTGTTTGCCAGCCTGGTAACTTTAAACAGTTCAATTAACATCAGTCTAATGAATCTTTAATTTGGTGGTTTACTATTAAAGGAAAATGACTCATCAGGTGGGAGATTTTGATTCACGAGTCTGCATATAAAACTGTCTCTTGGTACTGACCATAGCGTAAACATTACTGTTCCCTTTAAAAATAATTTCCTATAATACTCATCAAAGTGCTGCAATGTTGTTATCACAAATTGAAGTTTTACATTATTAGAGTACTGTGATTTTTTTCATAAAGGTCTGAAATAACAGTATTATTTGCAGACTTAGTATGAAACATGACGATTGTGAGAAATTATATTTTCTTTCAATTGTGTTGCTCCATTTTTCTTCATTTTTCTGTGAAGCAATTTGCATTTACTTGAATGTATAGGGAATATGGAAGGAGGCGGCAGGGGGAGGGAGGGGCAGATATTCCAGAGGCTGCTGCTAGCCTCTGGCACAGATGCACTTCAGACACTGAAGCCCCTGGAGGAAAAGTGCAATTCAGAGCTGCTCATTTAGGCCTCTAAAGGTTTGAGTGTTTTTGTGATACCCTGATAGACTACACTTTTACAGCCAGATACAAATTTAACCATAACAACACCAAAAGAGTGGAGGGAAGGTGGCTGTTCCCTGGTACCAGCTAGAAGGAGATACTTCCAAGCCTCACCTCTGTGTCAAAACATGGGAAGATGCAGTTTTCACAGCCTGTGCATGCAAATGCACCCATCCTAAGGCTGTCATGTATCCTTACAAACAAATAGTTTATTAAGATTCCAGCAAACACATATAGTCTGTTTATAGTCCTTAGTCTTTATTATTATTAATATTATTATTATTATTAGTGACCACTGTTAATGGAAAACATGCAGTGTATCTGGAGGAAGGTGTGTTTAGGTGAAGAACTGTTCCCCAGGAACCTGGTGTCTTTATGTGACGTAACCCAGCATTAGAGCATCAGTCTCTCAGTAGAGAACAGCTACATTTACTCAGCATTCCTCCTGCTTCTAGCATTGGGGCATGATATCACAGTCCTTTAGAAAAACAGTGTCAGTTATTTTTGTCCTCTCCAGAAAAATGAAAAGAAATTGTGTTTCAATACCTCAGTTACACAGCCAGTGAAACTGGGCTGTAGGTTGAGGCTAGTCTGGAGTTATCAGAAAGCACAGGAATGACTCCTTTAAGAGTTTTCTACCACATGAAAGTTTTTACCAGAATATTTTTCAAATGGCTACACAGAGTCAGGTACTAATACCAGAACCTCAGCTAACTTCTGCTGGGGCACTAAGAGGAACACAGCTGCAGTGCAGTGCCTGGGATTGCACTGCTCTAAATGATAGACCTGCTCTGCACAGTATATATGATTTGCTGGTTCTCCTTGTGTAACCAATTCCCTTCTTCATTCCAGTGCTGCTCTTTTTATTCCCTATCCTGTTGCTATTTCTATTTCTCTTCATTTACTTGTCAATTCTACTGTATTAGAACATCAAAGACACTAATTCATTTAATTGCCTTTCTAAATGCACATATTCGCCAAGTAGATGCCACAGGTACCCTCAGAATCTCTGTTCAGCTGCTCCTTAACTTTGCTTTAACAGCACAAATGCCTAAGTTTTGGCTAAAACATGGAGTTCTTGCTCACACCAGCCACATGAAGCAGTATTCCTGAGTTAAACACAGCCAAGTTTCAGAGTTATGCTCTAAGCCTGGCCAACTCATGCAGCTTGTATGAAGGACTTCTACCACAATCCCTACAGTAGTTGTCTGGTGTGCAGTGGGCACAGTTACAGACCGGTCGGCACCATGCTGCCTGTCGTTCCCTGAGCAGTTCTCAGGGAAAAAATACGTGGCAGTGGGGTGCTGGCATAGCCTCTGCAGCTTCCTTTTTGGCATACTCTACTTTTTAAGTTCTAAAACTAAATGTTTTAGCACATTTAGATCCTTGCATGATGTTCAGCTGATGTGTTCCTTTCTTGGTACAGCTGTTAGCTTCAGGCTCTCCTGAACACTAGATGTCAACTAGAACAAGCTAGACTCAGTTTTCAGTGTGCAGTGCAATGTATATTCACTCAGACTTCTCTTTCCTCCACACTTCCTTATTCCTTTTACTCCTAGCACTATGCATGTGTCATCTTTTAAGATTAACCTTAAAACTTCTCCGTAAACCACAATCAAACAAGAAGAGAAATTCCTGAAAGCAAAATGATAGAAGGCTTATTTCGTTGTTTATTAAGTCTTATGGGTGCTCACTGCCATCATCCCAAATGGAGGACACTCTTTTGTCTGTGTGGTTCCTCTTCTATGTATGTCTATTCTTCCGTCAACTAATGCTAGACTTTTAGCAAAATATTAGCAATGCCATCGATAGCACCAAGGTACACCATGATAAATGTATGTCTTCCACTGTTTAATATTCATTTTAAAAAAATGCAAAGGCTTGCAAATAGTGTTTGCATAGGCCTCCATTTTATTTAAAAACTCATGATACAGTCATCCACAGTGATTCTAGTATTCAGATCACATCAGTGTTCTTTCTTATTGTGTTTTGCTCTAGTAGCCAGGAGGATGATCCCTAATACAGGATTATTTACATAATGTCTGTTGCAATGACAGATAAGATACAAGAAAAAAAAATCCGTCTTTTCCTTTTAAAGTACTGCCTTTTGTTATTTACCTATAGTACAGTAGAGAAAGAACAGCACAAACTGTACCAGAGAAGCAGAAAAGTACACAGAATAATTCCAAAACAAATTTAGTTGATTAAATGTAGTACATTAAAGTGAGACATTTTAATGTTGACATTTTAGTATTATTAATGAAGGGCCCAGCTATTGGTCTTTGCTTGGGCAACTGTCTATTGAATCCACTGGACTTAAATTCAGAAAAAGTGTAGCCTAATGAATTTCAAGTAATAACTGCTACACAAGGTAATTGCAAAATTTGCATAGCAAAGCTCCTCTGAGAGAAATTTATGAGATTTCTACATCAATCTGAATGTGCAAAGGCTTGCAATTCAGCATTATATGAGTTATTAACCTCACTTGAATAAAGAAGGAAAATAATATTATATTTTGTTCAACCTCTGCAGCTTCAGAATTCAAAAATTATAGGGCTCTATGAATAGATCAGAACAGCAAAAACTTAGTAATTTTCCCTGGTTATCTCATTATGTGGAGCAACGTAGCTCACTCTCTGAGGGGAGCTACTAGTTAGAATGATCACTTAGAAAAAATAAATTCACATAATAAAAATACTGGATCATTTCATTAAAATTATTATTTAATTCTAGTTACTGAACACATGTGTTCCTTTCTCCTGACTCCTTGATGTGCACCCTGAATGAAGCTGCTGTGGGATATGAATGGGCAGTCAGGCAAACCCCTCTTTCTCCTATTGGAGTAGCTTCTTGAAGCACTTGGGTGCTAGGGCTTGTCAGAGACTGAAACCTGGACTATATGAACTATCACAATCCCTACATTCCTTCATTTCTCCTAAGCAGTGGACAGACATTGGCTTGCTCCTGTCCACCAGCTCTTTGTCAGTATTCCTCTGTTGGAGGATGCCAACCACGTGCTGTCAGAGCCAGCTCTGCAGTTCATGTGAGCTCTTCCTAATCGGCTCCAGGCAAAAATCAGCCAGGTTAGTTTACACAATGCGAACTGTGGTCTGAGCTAACTGAGCTGGTTTTGCCTGAAAGAGGTTGGGAAGTGTTCATGTGCACTGCTCTGGCATCTGTGCTCTGAGGCTACGGCATCTAGCATGGTGAACCGCTTGAGTACCTTCAGCCAACACAACTGGATTCAGAAAAGGGGTCTGCAGCTTCACACTTTTATAATCAGTGAAGCAGGCTTCATCATCATCAGTTATTGATTTTCAGGGTTTAGTTACAGCTGGAAAAGTTTAAAACAGCTTCTCATTATGATGAGTGCTTTAAAAATAATGAATATTCAGATTTTTATTATTTACAAACAAGGTTATTTAAATTTTTAGGGTACTACTGTATTTGTATTAGCATTACTTTACGAAGAGATCTTTCTGATTCAAACCAAGGTGCTGATACTGTTGGTTCCTCTCCACATTAAGTACTCCTTCTCATTAACACAAAATCTTTACTGAATACATTTAAATGAGGAAAGAAATAAAAAATCCTACTTAAAAGGAAGTGAGAGTTCTCACTGACTTCTGTGGACCAAGATTTGAATGCAGAATTAAGCTGATGATCGCAAATTTGAAAAATTTTGTCGAAAGAAGGAATGGCCTGCAACTCTATCTTCTATAAAAGTTTTCCCAATCCTTTTTTTTATAAATATTTATGGACAGCAAACTAGGGAAAGAAATTTAAAAAAAATGTATTCAGAGCATTGCAACCAATATTTTAATCCTCAGTTTTGAAGGTGAAAAATCTCTTGTGCCACAGTTTAAGAACTGAATTCCACAAACCCTTGCCTGTATACCAAATACATGCATCTAAGTACTAAAATTTCTCTTTGGCATTTGATCAAACCTGTTTTCCCTTGCCCCACTGTTCATTTGTGGACAGCTACCGGGGCAAAGACTTTGAACATTTTTGCAACAAGGGAATATGAGACAGCAAAGCAGCTTGTGGTTCTGCAACATTGATTGTTGGTATTGCTGGTATAAACCACATATTTAAAAATTCTAATATGAGCTGTGCATAACCTCATGGATTTTCATCAAACAGAATATAAAATCTTCTGTTCCATTTCTGTGGAAAATAAGAATAAAGCCAAGAGGTAAAGAATCCAGAGACGCATCCTTATGCTTAGTCCAGAGAAAAGGATTTCCACATTCGCATTTGGATGTGAGATTAATGCCAACCTGTGACTAATGGGAATCAATAATACACAAGTCAATACTGTGCTAAGAAAGTATGTTTAGTATTTCTTAATTTCTTTTTTTGAATGCCTTTGTAGTTTTATTACCAGTTAATAATAAGAAAGACAATGCATCTACTTGAAATTTTACCAAGTCATCATAGTAGCATGCAGCTCAGTACAGTACTCTCAACAGTACTTCATCTTACACTGTATCTGTTTCCCTTCCTAGTAATTTCAAAGTCATGAAACTATTACCACACTGATTTTTATGAAATTCAGCTCCCAAGGAGGGATTTTACATAACTAAAAAGAAAAATTTAATCCCTACTTTTCTGCAAATACACAGGGCCTATTGGGAGAGAAGTACGGGAACATCCGAATACCAGGGGAGGTTGAGTCAGCAGAATTTGAAATGATCCTGGATGCCGCTGTAGAGGCCAAGCTAGAGACAAGGATTTTAGAAGAGTGGTACTGCAGGGATGAGAATGCAGTGCCACCAGCATATTACCTCAGACCAAAATCTGAAATGCTGAAGAACTACCAGAATACGGTAAGTCATAGTCGCCTTCTTACAAAATTCTTCTCTATCATTTACAGTGGTGGGTAGTCACCAGGGCCAGGCACTTGCTGCTGTCTCTGAATTAGCTTCTACAGCCCTGTGCACACCTGAGCAACTGGTGCTGTGATGCTCCTTTCCTATACGTGGTGAAGGGAGCAGCTGCGAAACACCAAGGAACATGACTCGTCATGACTCCTGCGCTGATGTGCTCTCTGATAACAGCTAGAGAAAGTGGATTGTGGTCATTCATGACCTGTTGGGGCTAGTGGAATGGTTGTACAGATTTCTCTTCCCTTCCCTGACATTGGAATAGGGAGAGCTGAGGCTCTCCTGCCCTGGTATTGTGCTTTTGCTAGATTTCAATGAGTGGGATTTGCAGAGGAAATACACATTTTCCCTTATATCCCCATACAAGAAAGCTCTTTAACAGTCAAACAAGTGCTTAGTGCTGTGCCAAGTCAGATCTCATACTTTTAACTTACTAACTGTATTCTAACAGAAGATTTTTGAACACTGTTAATTATCATTTTTAAAATAGGCATTTGTCTTCGATGACAATAAAAACTGTATATTACCCAGGGCTCACTTCTACCCTTCTGCACATCCAATATACCCAAGGACAGATTTCAGTGTATCAAAAATGAAGTCCTTAACAGAGTATTCACTTCATTTTGAGTGCATACTGTATTATACAAGAAAATGAAATTAAACCATTATACTGCATTCACTTATTGTGTAGCAGAATTTTTTCTCTGTCCCATGAAAAAACATTGAAAACATGAAAAACATAGACATGGAAAGAGTTTGAATGAGTTGAAGCCAGTATAATATGACTAATTCTTAACTATTGATCACAAGGAAGAAAGCAAGTTTTGTAACTTTGCATTGTTTTGCTAGTGCCTACAGTATCTCTTTGAATAAAGCTTGGCTTTTTTGTTATTAGAACTTTGCACCTTTCCTCAAGCTACTGATACACAGAAGTAAGTAAAACGATGTTCATAACTTAAAGCTAACATGGAGTTATATCTCAAACTTAAAGTAATAAAATATACACAGCTCTGAAAGTGTCAAGAAAGAGTTGCTAGGGAGCTTATCCTGGAGGCTGTTCTTCTTCCTATTACACCCTCCAGGAAAACTGGAGACCCCTTAAACACTTCACCTGCAGTAAGTAATGCAGCAGTGACTACCAGCTGCCCTACAAAAACCGCCATCATGGCATCTGTGACATACCATCTGAAAGGAGTAGTGAATTTATATTAGAGTCTCTCTTTGATGACAGGAAGATTACTGTTACTATGGCAATGAATGAACGAAAGTAATGTCAGATATAATCCCATATTTTTCAAATATGGTAGCTAATATGAGGTGCTTAGTTACAGGTACCAGGAACCTCATTTTCAGTTTTGAGATCCAAGTTTAAATTATTATTATTATTATTTCTCATTAAAGGAGCGATAGTTTTAGCAGTATTACTGCAGGTTTATCATCGTTATTTCAGGCTTGGTTCTCAAAACCCTCTTTCTATAAACGTGTTACTGGTCCTATTCTTGAAAAATATTGCATTAGCTGCCTATAGTAGGAATTCAGAAAATACTCTAGCTAACATAATTCTAAAGTGGAATACATTATGATTATCTGTGGTAAAAAAGTTGAACTCTTATTTATTTTTTTTTAGTGCATGTGTTTTTCTGTTACCACATTATTTATGACTTCGAATATTAGACTTTTACTTTCTGAAGTTGTAGATGTGTGTATTACAGCTGTTTAACTATGGATATTTTTAAAAGATGGAATCTTCTTCAAACTCTATGAATGAGAACAAATGGCAAGATGTATCAGAAGAGATTAAGAAGATTTTTAAGACTGCTGTGAAATTGCTGTATGAGAAAGGAAAAATGAAACACAGCCAAGCAAAGAGATATCTTTCCTCTGGTAAAGTTCAGACTATTTCTATATATTAATTTATTATCTTTTCTATCAACCTTTCCACAAACATGGAAATATATTTCTGTTGGCATTTCTCATGTAATTGAAGAGAAAAAAAAATGTTCATTGGGCTTGTTTGAGACCAAAACCCATACAAAAGCATCCAGAGTTTTTTCTGTGCTTTTTCTGTTTTTTACAGAAAACAGATGCAATCATTTAAGAGTCTGCATGTTGGAAGTGGGGGATGTTCTTGAACTGTTTATAGAGAAAAGATAACAGAGACTCTGTGTTCTCTTTTCATCCTCAGCTATTGAAGATGAACTTGATTTTGCCTTGGGTAAACAAACACCAGCTTTCCTAAAGAAGTGTGTTTGCTACATTCGGAAAATTGCCAACATTGAGCGTTTTGTTAAAATTCCAGAGATGGGAAAATACATGGATGTGGTACATACAGCTGGGAAGTTTCTACGAGATCCCGAAGCCCATGAGAAACTGATCAAGCTCAGGGATGAATTCATTCCTACCATTGTCGCATCATCCAATCTGAGAGTGTACACGTCCGTCACTCACTGTGACATGAAACTGGGCTACTCCCAAGAAGTGGAGAACCATTACATTGAAGGACTTGGTAAACAGTTCTATGAAGACATGATTGACATAATCCAAGCAACAGTGCAGCAGAATTTTGACACCGAGACAGACTTGCTGTATGATGAAGTTCTTCAACACTCATCGCTATGTAAAACATACTCCACTTTTTATGAATACAGATGTGAGGCATTAAACATAGTTCACAAGTATGTTCTACCTAGCAAAATAGGACATATTAACCCTCTTATCATATACGGAGGACCATGCACCGGGAAGACTCTTTTATTAGCCGAAGTGGCGAAGAAGGTACATAAATATTTTACATAAATACAGTGATGTTAGGAGCGTTAGTGTGTAAGGGCCAACTTAGTTTTCATTCTTCCTTTTGTCAACAGATCTGATATCAGCCCTCAATATGTAGAATAAAAATAATAAAAAGTATATTCTGCATATTATTGTAAACATAATCAGAAAAAGACTTACTTTTCAATAATAACGTGTCTGTATCATGTGCTTAGCCAAAACAAAAGTACCTAATAGGAATCAATATATTTTTTAATTAACAACATGTATTTTAGAAGAATCTCTTTCCTTCTTGTTCCACTGAGGTCCTATGAATATGGAACCATCTAAATATCGTATGCTGGTTTTAGTCTTATTCACAAATATGTCTTTCCAAGTCACGCCGTCTTATGTTCTCATCAGAAATTATTCCAGAATTAGTCTGATACACTTTTTGGAAATACACTTGCTACAAATCTATCTGTAATAACCTGCAAAAATACCTGTACTCATTTATGTGACATACACCATTTAAATCATTGAGCTGAGTACTACAGGGAAATGAGTGAAACACTTTGTGCAAGGCAGGACCAGATGCAGAAAAAGACCAAGCTGGCATCTCTAAGCCTAATTCTCCAGCTGGGAGTCACAACTTTGATTTCCCTGCAGGGTGCTCAGAGAATTTACCACAGTGGGCTGGGAAACAGCCATATCAGCCAGAATGAAATGGAGAAGGGAACAATAATGTTTAAAATCCCATATCTTTCCCAAATGTGGCTTCCTATAGATTAATATAAGTTGTGTATATGAAATTGGGATTTGCAACTCAAGATCCCATTTCAGATCTGAGTACGTAAGTTAACCTAGGGACTCTGGTTACGCTTTTCTCTTAAAATATTCTGTAATAACTTAAAGTGAGGTGAAAAGACTTAGCAAGTAAGAGAACTGAGTGTGTTACCCTGCACAGACTGAGGGGATTTAAAGCCACATTCTTCACTTGCTTAGAATATGCTAACCAAAAAAACAGCAAGAGATACTTTTTACCCCTTGTGGCAGTGCATAAGAGCAAAAGTCACTGGCACACCAAGACAGAGTGTACTTCTGTGGTCCAGGAATTAAAGTAACCTGCTAGTAAAGAGCAATCTGTACTCTGATCCCTGTCGTCTAAAACTGTCAGGGTGTGCATTTATACTCAGCTGAGAATCAATGTTAAACAAGTTTAGGTGGCAAGCTGGTCTGCCTGGCCAAGGATGACATTGCTTAGTGTCTAAGGAAGTTTATTAATAAGAGAATCTACTTACTGACTTTCAGAAGTGAGACACAGATTTTGCAAAGTGTACCCTGGGATTTATGGACTACATTCTACTCAAGTCCCCTTAGACATAAGCCTTTTTGTGGATCTGGGTCTTAGTGTTTTGGGATATTACCTGTGCTAAACAAAGATGACATATGATACAAATTTCATTCAGTGCACATAAATCAAACCAGCCTTGAACTCTGCCAGTGAAAGCATTTCCATTCAACCAGTAACATTTAAAAATGTTTATTTATATATAGGCAATCACTATTTATAAAATCTCTTATTCTGCTTCATTTAGATATTAACTGAATTATGCTCTATATTCTAGTCCTATTCCTGGCTGCAAGAAGAGATGGGACCAGAGTCTGACCCTGTCGTAGTTATAAGATTTTTGGGATCCACGGAAACAAGTACAGATCTGAAGAATATACTTCAAAGCATTTGTGAACAACTAGCAGTCAACTATCGTTGCCTCGTACAAAGTTACCCAAAAAAGATTCATGACCTTCGGGACTTGTTCATCAATCTCTTGAATGAGTCTTCATTCCATAGGCCGCTGGTGATAATATTTGATGCCCTAGAACAGCTAACAGATAGTGATGATGGTAGGAAGCTCTGGTGGCTTCCCATTCACCTTCCACGTTCAGTACGGATAATTTTGTCAACACTGCCAAACAAGCATGGGATCCTGCAAAAACTGAGGTGCCTTATTCATGACGAAGACAACTACATTGAACTGACTGCAAGGGATAGAAAGATGTGTAGCCAAGTACTGAAACATCAGCTGCTGCGAGTTAAAAGAAAAGTAACATCAGGGCAACAAATCTACGTCAATGAAGCATTCTCCAAGTGCACACTGCCTATGTTTGTGAACTTAACCTTCAGAGAGGTCAGGAACTGGAGATCTCACAAAGATGTGGATGAGTCCTCCCTCTGTGTCACTGTCCATGAAAGCATAGAGCAGTTGTTTTGGTCACTAGAAAACAAGTGCGGATCCAGACTATTGTCAAGAGCACTTGGCTACATCACTATGTCCAAATCTGGCCTGAGTGAAATGGAACTGGAAGATATTTTAGCCCTTGACAACAGTGTTATGTACGAACTGAGTGAGAGTGTCAGAGAAAGTAACCCACTGAGAATTCCATATATATACATTGCAAGGCTTAAGGAGGGCTTACAGGGGTACTTGATAGAGCGACAAGTGAAAAATGTGACACTTCTTCTTTGGGCAAATAGGCACTTGCAACTAATTGCCCAGAAATTGTACCTGCACAATGAAGAAGATTTACACGAAATGCACACAGTCATGGCAGAGTATTTCCTTGGTGTTTGGTCAGGTGGACGAAGAAAACCTTTTTACAGCAACAACCAATATCTGAATGGTTGTCCTGACCATGACAGTAGAGGCCTGAATGAGGATGAAAAGCATTGCATGGATCAGACTGCTTTTGACAGGCAGGCACCTGATCAGCCATGGGTCTTTCAGTGTAATCCATTAGAGCCTGATATCTTCTTTATCAATCACAGAAAAATGACAGAACTTATTCATCACTTGACAAGGTGTGGAAGAACAGATGATCTTCTGTACGGAGTCATTATGAACTTCAGCTGGCTGTACACTATGATTAGAATAGGGCAGTTTGATAAAGCACTTTCTGACATAGAACTGGCTTATACCTACTCGCAAGAAAAGGAGCTGAAATTTCTGGCCAGTACCCTCCGCAGTATAAAGTTTAAAGTAGTAAAATACCCAGGTTCGCTCTCTGCTGAATTGCAGCAGAGGCTTCTCCCAGTAGTAAGTTCATTGCCCAAACTGAGACATCTCCTCTTAGAATGTGACAAGGATGGACCCAAGTATTGCTCTATCGTCCCTTTGCATTCCTCCATGGATGTGACTTACAGCCCCGAGCGCCTGCCGCTGTCATCCAGCTGCATGCACGTCACTGAGATTTTGCCTACTTTTAATCCCAGCACAATTATTGCTGCTTTAGAAAATGGCTCCATCAGCACTTGGGATGTAGAGACCCGCCAGTTACTGAGGCAGATTACAACAGCTCCATCTGTTATCTTAGGGATGAAGCTTACTAGTGATGAAAAGTATCTTGTAGTGGCTACAACGAAAAACACTCTCTTGATATACGATAACATAAATTCCTGTCTTCTGTCTGAGGTGGAAATTAAGGGGTCAAAACATTGTGGAATTGCAGGGGGCTCCAGTTTTATAAACGGATTTACGTTATCAGTCAACCATGCGCTTGCTTGGCTGGAGGCCAGCAAAGACGTTACTGTAATAGATCTGCTTTATGGCTGGCCTCTCTATCACTTCCACTGCTGGTATGAAGTGACCTGTGTGCAGTGTTCTCCAGATGGAGTTTATGCGTTCTGTGGACAGTACTTGAACACCACGACCATTTTTCACTTGGGCAGCGGAGAGAAGCTGGCCACCGTGACCTCTGAATTTTCTGGTGGATTTGTGAAATTCCTTCTCATTCTGGACACAGCCCAAGAAATGGTGATGGTGGACAATGAGGGTAGCCTCTCTGTTTGGAATACAGAGGAAATCACAAATCCCCAGCTTACGGATGACTTTGACTGTAGGAGAGAAGACAGTGAAGTTGTCAGCATTGAGCTTTCTGAAGACCAAAGTGCAATTTTAATTTGTAAGGCTCTCAGCATTGAACTTCTTGACACTCATGTGTGGAAGGTGGCTGAAAAGTTTAGAGCTAAACACAATGAGCGCTTTATCTCTGCCGTGTTGTCCAAAAATGGCAACTGTATAATTGCTTCAATGGAAAATACCTCAGCCATTTTTGTTTGGAGAAGAGATACAGGACAGTGTATGGCAAGCTTACAGGAAATCTCAGGAACTATAGTCAGGCTAATTAAATCAAATCATCATAACATGCTGCTATCCTTATCCACCAGTGGTGTCCTTTCTATTTGGGATATAGACATCATAACTGCTATGTCCAATATTGACAAATCTGGCAAGCCTATCCAAAGACTGGTGTTGCCAGCCAGAGGCGAATTAATATACACATTGGATGGATCAGATTCTGTCCATAAGTGGAACTTCAGCACTGGCTTTATTGAAGCTGTGTTCAAGCATGAAGGTATTGTTGAAAACTGCGTGCTGACCTCTTCTGGAGAGATAATGGTTACATCAGATGATAAATGCAGCCAGTATGTATGGCACACGGTTAGTGGTGAAAATATCTTTCGCATTAATGGACAAAAAATCTCAGAGCTAATGATTACTCACAATGATCAATTTGTAGTCTCTCTCTGCGAGCAAAATGCATCCAGAGTTTGGCGACTGGCTACAGGACATAGGGTTTGCAATATTTTAGTTGCCTTACAGAACGCATTTATAACAACTGCAAATACATTCGTAGTTGGAATGGCGAAGAATAAAGTGTTGGCAGTGAGTCTCTGGACAGGCAGTATAACCAAGAAGTTTTGCTGTGATGATGGTGCAAGCATTGTCGATATTAAGCTGATACCAGACTGCCCAGATATTATAGTATTTATAACATCTACTGAAACTGTGAACATCTGGAGCCTAACAGAGGAAGTCATCTGCAGACGCGTACAATTGCCTACCAATTTCTTAAAAATTTTGGAAGACTTTGAAATATCTCCAAACGGGAAGCTAGGAATTATAACCCGTGGTGATGAGAACATCAATGTGCTTGATTTATACAGCGGAAAACTTCGTGTGGTTCATGCTCCGGGTATCATCTGGCGGCAGAGGCTGTCTCGTGATGGCCGCTATCTTGTGTACATCTGTTTTCGCAGTGAAGAAGATGATGATAATGGTGCAGTCTCTAGCTTAATTGTAATGAGGCTAGCGGATGGCAAAAACATCGGTGCCTGTTCTCTTTATAAAACTCCCACTTTTCTTGCACTCTCACAGAGACATTTAAATATTATTATTGGATTTGATGACGGAAGTATAGGTACTTACACTGTAGTGGATCGAGTCGATGCTGCACTGAAAATCAAAATTGCTACTTCAAACAGCCGTCAGATTTTCAACAACACAACACAAGTGATTAGGCCAAAATGTCACAATTATAGCTTCAAAGCGACTGCAGACTGCATTTGGAGGGAATCAACAGAAGTATTTGCAAGGGATAGTCCCATTACAGTTACAGAGCCTGAGGTGAGTGAAGCAACACCAACCAAAAAACACAACTATTGCTATGAGAAAGTGTGCTCAGCCATAGATTGCAGAGGACACAGTTTTGCTCCTGACAACTGAGTAACCATCTGGACAAGCTTATCTGAATAATAGTATACATGCATAGATTTGTCTTCTGAATTCACCTAAAAACCAGTGCATTTCTTGGAAGACAGACAGAAACAGCAGAGGGCAGACCAACTGTTTTTTTCCTCAACAAATATTCTTACATTTATGTAAACATAAAAGCAAACATAAAGCAAATGGGCTGCAGGGTTTTTTAAATTTCGGAATACAAGGTTCAGTCCAGGATTTCACCAGGGCCTTGATTAAAAATTTCTAGCAATACTATCAAAATTGTTATGCTATTACAGAAGTTAGGCGATCTTATCTGGGATTGACAAACTGTTTTAAGTAGAACTAAAGCTCCACAGGATCAGTGAGAAGAGTCAGACCACTATTTTATATACCAAGCCGCCTAGATGGGTCTATAGCTAACAGCCAACTTTATACCCACTTGCAAAAATGTGTTTTTCTGCTTGATGGTGCAATGACAAGATGTCACCTGCCAACCTGGAACACTTGATACATTCCATCATCATTTAAAAAATACCTACTTCTTTTTTTTTTTTAATTGGGATTAATCTTTGGGTTGAAAGTAGTAGGTGCCAGTCAGCTCCAAACATGTCAGTGTGTGAGGTGATAAGTATTTCTTCACCTCGATGAATGGACTGAAAGATTTTTCTTTTTAAATGCATGCAGGGATTTCAGGTTTCTCTATTGTGATAAAAATGATAAAAACCTAGGTCATAAAAGGAATATAGGGTTTGGGGTTTTATTTCTGGTTTGGGAAATTTTTTCGTCTTCACCGTGTGTATTAGTACAGGTCGTAATGAAAACTTTTTCTAACAGAAAGGGTGTTACAGATGACCAGTTAAATACATTAATTTCTTTATGTTAAAAGGTTGCTATCCATTTTGTTGTAAGAAAGTCTAACGTATCTCCTCTGTCCCCAAAGTAATCTTAATAGAAATCTTTCAGACATGCCATGTATTAATCTTGATAATATTTGCCTTACTATCATTTCTGTTCTTTCCCATAATCAATACAGATCAGATGACCAAACACTCTGGGATTGCTTGTGTACGTGCTGAAGTATTCCACTAAATGTAAAAGCTGTCCAAAGGTCCTTTACTGGTCCAGTTTGCCATGGGTTTTTCTTACTTCCACATACTTACAAGCTTCACTTTCTGCTTTAGAACTGTTCTGCGCCTTTTGTACAGTTTTACCAGTTTCAAGGCAGAAATTGTGAAATAATGACAACTGCTTTAAAAAAAATTACGTTTTGCCCAAGTAAAAAAAAATACTGGACAATATCTGAAAGGATCATAATTTTCCCTCCCTACATATATTAAAGATGGCACACCTGTGGAAATATTTTCAAATTATTTAAACAAAACAATTTTATTTTTAAAATCAGAACTCCATGCCACAAATTTCCAAGAAATGAATGCTAAGCTAGAACTTAACGTAGTGTGTGAATGTTCAGTGTACAAGCCAATGTAGTATATTAAGTGACTTGAATGATTTTTCCTAACTTGTTTGCAACTAATAGATCATATTGAATGTTTTTATGTAAACTTTGTATTGTTGGGAAAACCTACCCAATCAGAGATTTATATTTTCATAAATGTCAAATTTAGTTAAATTTTGTTACAGAGTTGTTAAATTAGAAATCTATTGCAGTCTTCAAACAATATACAGTCTTGTGTATGCATTGTTTGTACTAATAAACTATGGAAAAACAGATTGTGTGTGTCTGTTAATTTCAGGGAAATTTCACTCTGGCAGAGGGACACAAGGGGTTTGCAGCTCCCATTAGTCTGTATTTAAATATTTTTATTGGCTATATTTGTAAGGAAAAATTCTAATATTTTTCCCACTTTGGTTAACAAATCAAGCATTCAAAAAACAATGAGATTCACCCAAAAAAAAGCATGCTTAGGTGCTGCTTATAACTAGATTGCATACTGCCAGTGTGCCAAGTCAACAAACACGAAGGCTTGTGTAACCTACCCAGAAGAAAGCACAGAAAAGAGAGGAGCGCCTGAAATCCCACTCCACTTCAGACTTGTGGAGCTATCGGAAGGGGCTCTGGGATCCACGCCTCCCGGGATCCTGTCCTGAAGGTAAGCAACTTCCACCTTCTTTCAAACAGTGGGCATGACTCAACGCATTTCAGCCTTGAACTCCTTGTGCATAACATGCATAATGTTGGAAAGTTAGTTCCTTCGTTATCTTGGAAGAGTAAAAATACATCTCCTATCTGCCAGGAGAGTGGCTAACTTTGTAGTAAAGGAGTATAACATAGAAACAAAGCAAAACACAGAAACAGAGAAATGTTCTTCCTTTTTGGGAAGCACTACCAGAACCCAGCTGGTCCCAGCTCAGCTGAGGGGCTTATCAATAGAGTACCCAGAGACTTGTTCCTTTTGTTTTCTGGCTCAATGAACTTTGTGGTCTTCTGCACAGTGGCACGGCTTCTTGTGGCAGGAGATAGTCCCCAGCAAAACAGAGGATTGGCCTAAAAGTGAGAGCAGCCTTCCCTTCATCTTGAGCCAAAGAAGGAATTGATTTTAGGCCTTGTCCAGTTGGTCAAAGCAATAGGCTGACATGTGAAAGCAGTGATGCTGTATATAAAAAGGCAAGGGTGTTCTTGTCCTGCTTTGAACTTTAGTCTTTTATGTTCTAACCAAGGACAGTCAGAGTGGGGCAGCACTACTATTTTTTTAATCGTAAAACAATGAGAAAGATGAACATGAACATGACTCCTAATCCACTTAGGCCTTTCAGCCAAGTATTGGGTTCCTAATCTCATTCAAGGATGCTGTTTTAAGTCCTGTCCCTCCTCATAATTTATCTATGCCTTAATACATAAACTATCTCATTCAGCTTTCCAGCTTTCTGAATCTATTTCTCAGGGGGTCAGACTCCTCACACTGAGCCTAAGCAGCAGACACAGGTTTCGGAATGGCATTAGGCTACTCAGTGTCCTAATACTTGGAACTGCAAGAGTGAGGACTCCACAGCCCCTCACAAATCTGTCCCTAAGTACATCTATGCAGTGGTACAGGGACAAAGTAGTTTCTCTAATAATGAGCCATCCAAATGCCAAGTGCTGTTCTTTCCCTACATAGGAATAGAGCACTTTCTACTTTCTTTTAAGGAGCACTATTTGCATATCTAGAACAAAGCTTTCATTTATTCTTTATCTAAAGTGCATCAATAAACAGGCTCAGATGGGGTCCATATTTTCTGATACAGAAGATTCTAGGAATAGCCTGTAGCTGTAAGAAAGCTTTAGAGGGGAATTAGCCGGAAATTCTTTGGCACACAGAGGTAAGCCGGAGGTCAGATAGAAAAAATATTTTTATCAGTCATTTCCTTTGCACCATAGCTGGGGAATGCACAGCCTGTGACTTCATTTCATACGGCCTGTGGCCATTTGAGTTTTTTCACATTATTATCAGATAACATCAAAATGTGAGTTAACATGTAGCCTGGAAAAGGCATTCAGAAAGCATTCAGGTTTGAGTGGTCCCCCAGCCGTGATTTCTCCATGCTGCATGCTCAAGCCCTGTACATAAACCTGTGGAAACAGAATTTTTAGCCAACTAGCAAAGGGAATTTAAAGCAAAAATCCATTGCTAAAATGGCATTCATATGCAGGGGGAACTATTTCAGCCCCAGATCAGCTTAAAATCCTGAGATTTTGCCCTTTGTCAAAAACTTCTTACGTGTGTCTGTATGATACATCATAAAATGGGTCCTTTGGGTCATTACCATTAGGCTATTAGCAACAGTCTGCATTGTTTTATTTTGTTGATTAAGGTTTAAAAAATACCTGTTTTAACATAAATATTAAGACTGCAAATTCTGAAATCTATTTTTATTTCTTCTAATTATAAAACCAAAGGCATCTTACTTTTTCACACATTATTTTTTATGTAACCATAAAATTATTATGGAATCATCCAAGTGTGGACTAGGGTCTTTGGATAGTTTTAGCTATCAAGGATTTGTTATTAAGAATCATTATCAAGCATTTATGCTACAAATATGACCTACTTCAAAGTTCTTGTATGCTGTTAAGGATGTTACTCAGTATCTCTTCCTGGAACACCACATCACTGCAGGGAGAGTAATGAGCTGCATTCTTTCCCATAGTTTAACTTTCCAGCCTGGTCACTGAACACCATTCCTTGCATATTGGAGGTAGTCTCCTGACTTACATGATGTGAAGTGATGCTCTCAGTGTGGGTCTAAATCATAGTCTCAATTCTCAACAGGGAGGTCAAAGGCTGAAGGAATAGTCATCATGAGCCTTCCCTGGGAGGGATGAGGCATTTTATCATGTGCTTCACCAGAAGGGGCAGTTTACACCACCATCTGTCTGTGAGAAAGGGTTTCACTATTGAGGACCAGCTACACAGTGCTAAATTCACTTGAAAACACAGGCCAAATAACCAGAAGAGTGTGAGGGAACTTTCTCCTAAGATGTCCAGTCCAGCAGAACATGCTCTTAAAATCACAAGTGGTTCCCAAAGTGACTGTCAAAATCTGCCCCTAGCAAGCTCTTCTCCTTGCCTCCACTACTCCATCATCCTAGGCCCACCCTGCTCCTGCTTACCAGGGTGGGTGATGCTCCCATCCAAACTCAGCAAAGCCCCTGACATGTTCCCAGCCATGGTACACTCTCCATGTGCAGCGCCTACCCTTTTGGCAGCACACCAGTCACCTCTCCAGCCTCAGCATGGAATATACAAATGCAGATTTAAGGTATGTTCACATGTTCCTGCTGTCACAGCTTTCACCACACAATGCTGCCACACCAGCACAGGCCTCACTTTTACATAGCATGTAACAGAGATAAATAAAATCATCTTCCCACTTACATGCCACAGCTCTGACTCCACATGCATTTCAGTGCATGTGAGAAAGCCTCTAGACTAAAATAGATCTATTTCAACTGAAATACACACACTTGCAAGGTGAGAGATGAAGCAAAAATCTGGACATGCTGTAGCACAGTTGAAAACAGAACATCCAAAAAGCAACAGGATAGTTTGCTGCCATTTGTCTCCATTACTCCATTGCCTGTTAGTAAATTTCCCAGCACTTCCCACTGTAGTATCATGTTGACAGTAGTATCTGAATTTACAAAGTTAACCTTTTGGGCTGTAATTTTTCAGGGCAGACTTCTATCTCAGCAGGAACATTCTCCAAAAAGCCTCAACCAAAAGAGTCAACTAAGATACAAAAATGAGATTAGAGAAAGAGGATTTCTGCAGCTGGAATGCCTCAACTACTTTTCCTTTGGAAAAATGTTGTCGCACCCATGTTTTTGAACAAGGACTACGGATTGGTGAGACAAGTGATCATTTCCTGCTGGACACATCTGTGAAAACCTGATCAAATGATCAGCCTGAAAAGATCCCAGCAGTTTGCACATATTCATAGAAACGTTAGGTTTCAGGAACAGTGCTATAGGAGTGCAGCTTGGGACTGCAGGGGCTGCGGCAGAACTTCTCTACTACTGCAGAAATACTGGGTGTGGGTTCGAGAAACCGCAAGAGTGAATAATCTGTGGAACGCCAAATATACAGTAGCCCTGAAAAGGCTCTGATGAGGAGGCCCGGTACCAGGAGAAATGGGGAGGCAGCCTCCCCAAGGTCACTTCCAGTGGCCTCCTGGCCTACAGCACAGCTTTTTGACCAGGATGTTTCTCAGGCTATTAGCCCAGCTCATTAGCCCAACCGCCATGAGGGTAATGGCAAAATACCACCGGACGCAGAGCTGGCCCACGGGGGCTGGCTTCAGCTTGGCAGGGCTGTAAGCCGGGTACGCAGAACGCACTGTGCACAGGTCTGTGCACAGCATCATGCTCCGTGGTGCAGAGGTAGCCCCTAGCTGTTTCCATCTCCCGCCTTCCTCACCTCCTCTACAACTTGGGGTTATGTTAGCCTGACAATTCTTTACTCACTGACCAGAAAGCCTTTGGGAGAGTTTAGTGAAGGTTTTGTAAGAAGACATTCCCTGACTTTCGAAGTCAGCTAACACTAAAAGCTTGCAGGAGAAAAAAAAAATTAAATCTCCCAAAGAGCTGTTGCAGAGCTTTGCGGTTTGCTAGCTCACAGACTGTAAACGGTATTTGGCCTTTACATTATGACATAGCTCTCTGCTTAAAATAAGCATATCCAAAGCAGCTTTTATTAATTTTTGCTGGCATCCGATGCTTCAGCCTCGAGTACGCAGCTCCGCAGAGGGCGGCTGGGGCCAGGTGGCGCAGCTGAGTCCCTGCTCCCGGGCACGGGGACCGGCCTGCTCTCAGCCCACTGCTGAAATGAGTTTGAACAGTCTCATCTTTAGCTCACTGCAGCGCATACGAGGGGAAGCACAACAGGGCAAACCCAGCCAGCTGCTGAAGTGGGATTTTAGGAGGATACTTCCCATGAGAAAGGCAAGCAGGACTCCAGCACAGTCCTTCCCCAGGGAAGGCAAGGATGCAGCCCGCATCAGGCAGGGAGGCAACCCTAAATCCACATTATTTTGGGTGAGAACAGCACACCTATTTGTACAGCAGCTGAACCTCATGTAACTGCTTCCATGAGGCTTAACACCACAAACAAACAAACAAACAAAGGATTTAGTAAAATGCTTTGTTAGCGCTGCTTTGGACCCTCCAGCTGTGACACATGCAGTTAGGTGATGCAATGTTAGTGCCAGTTTTTTCCAGGAGGTTTGTTGTTGTTTTTTTTACAGTTTCCAGGCACATCAATATATGTTAAACATTACAGCAGGGAAACACCTGACCCAGCTGCTTGCAGATACTGCTTAAATTAAATCTCTCCTCCTGCACAGGGAACACTCTCCTAACTGGATTACGGGCGCAGAACATCTTTCATATCACTTTTGGAAACACCATACTCAAACCAAAATGATTCCAGGAAAGTCAGCAAGTTTCACAGGTAAATGTGATGCTATGCCTGCAAATATACCTTAGAGCAGAGTTCCTCCATAGAGCATCACCCAAAACAGTGGGGATTAAATGTCACTGCTAGGCAAAACTACCTGATGTAACAGAGGAACTTTCTGCCAAATCCCTCCAGCCAGCGCTGTTTGTGACATGGGGAAATTTAATTTTACAAATATGAAAATGACATCATTCATACACTCACAGGCTCAGACTTTGTTGTGGTTGTTGTAAGCAACTGTCCCGGAGGAAAAGGAATTATTTGGCACATGTTCTTCCTCTTCTCCTTTTTCTAATCCTGACCAGAAAACAGTGAGCTCTATCAGGTTTTTATCCAGCTTGCAGGTAAAGGGTTACGGATTCTAGGAAGTATTAAATGCAAACTTTAAAGGATTTTATTTTCATCTAGAGTCACATGACGCCTTAATACCCAATGACACTAACTACAGTGTCTCATTAAGAGGTCATGCAAACTCCCAAGCTAAACAAGGCATTCTTACATATTTAACATTCAAATGCAGAAGCCAAGCTAAGCCATGGAAGATTGTAATCAGAAAAAAGCTACACTTCCTGATCCACACAAAAGCTACAGGTAGGAAAAGTTCTTCTTCCTTTAAACTTGCAATGCTGTGCTTTCAAGAGAAACTGTTTACAGGGAATATTTTGCACTCTCTTTCTTTTTTAGCTGTCAGAATAGTCTAATAGTTTTATCCTGAAAATATCTGATCTCACTTGTTCCACCTGTTGTTGAGTCAGTATTGTTTTTATACTCAGAAACACAGTTGGCTCAGCAGAAATCCCAACAAAACAGTTTTTTAAGCCAAATCTATTTAAAAAGTAATAGTTTTAAAGATTTCTTAGTTATTTAAATGGTTGTGTTAGAGTATGTGGAGCAAAGGGGGAGTTAATATGTCTTCAATGTCTGAAACGAAGGGATTTAGAACTCTTCTGACTTTACTTATACCATGAATTGCACATTGTTTCAGTCACTTCAATCAAAGTGTATTTTAATGGATGTGGCTTCCTCACTGAACTTACATGATTTCTGATTTCCCCTCCCAGAATTTGGTGCATTTAAACAAAAAATCTTACAAAAGCAAATGAAAGGCAGATGGGAAGTATTACAGAGCTCCATAAAAGGAGAAAAATTTACAAAATAGGGAGTAAGAAAAAAGTCAGTTATAACCCAGTTAATCGAAAATTTAAATTACATTAAAGCATATCCATTTTCACATGGAGTGATAAAGTTTCACTAACAATTGCTGGCAATATTGCAGGAGCTCAATTTTTTTACTTGTGCTGAAGGATTTTTCCAGGGTACAGCATTAGCATTTTTATCACAAAGATCTTTTTCTCATCACAATTTTCCTTTAAACTGTAATTGTTTACAGGCAGTGTTCTAAATACTCAGCATTTTAATCCCTGTATAGGAATTTAGTTAGAGACTACATTCTACAGAGCTACAGAACCTATATTTACTAAAAGATCTCTCATACATTGTAAGATTTCCACCCCTGAAGATTCCCACTGCACAAAAGCAGCAAGCAGTGTTTATTGTTTCACTCCTACAATGGTTGGGTAGTGATTACAAGCAATGTTTTTTTTCCTCAGTTTATTCTATAAAACCCATCTCTTCTTCTTCCCACATAATGCTAGGGCATACTAAAAAGTCGGGGAGAATAATAATACTTACAGCACCTTGCTTCAGATAAGCTCTCAACTTTCTTGGGGTGGGGGGGGGGGGGTGTTTTATCATTACCAGTACTTAAAATAAATTTGAGAAAATTTGAACCCCAACAAGTTTACCAGTAGTACTTAAAAAAAATGAATACTGTCATTCACTTTCAAGGTCCCCATCTCAAAACATAGTAGGTCTAATGTTGAGAAGGGCCAAGACCCTAATATGGCCTAGTATGTTCAGCCTGAGACATCAAAACATTTTATATCAAACTAATGGTACGCCTAACCTCCCAGCAAAGGAGCTCACAACTGCATTGGTGGGAATATAGCAAGAAGACACTACACTTTAAAAGAACTATTCCAAATTTGCTATAACTGACCTGTGAACCTAAATTATTTACAAAAATCTATTTAGAAACTCTTGTAGATAAGGAGTTTATTTGCTAAGCTAAATTTAAATCTTAAGGGAGTGAGGGGAACACACCAGCTCCCAAATAAACAGCCATGCTATTACACAGGCTTTCACTGAGAAGGAACATGGCACCTGACACGCTAGGAACAGCCTGCCATGGCCAGTCTCTTTTAAGAAATGTTTGCACAAATTGGGTGTGTCGTGGTAAACCAGCACTTAGTAGTTCAGTAGTTAAATATGTTTAATGTTAATTACGCAAAGTATCTTTGTGGGGTGGAAGGTAGGGCAAACACTAAAGTTACTCTGTGACCAGAAAGACAGACTGGCCATTGAATGAGAGAGAGCAGTAACTCCTTTCCTAGAGAAAGGAATACAAATTAGGCATTTACCATCTAGCTCTCTAGCAGTTCAGGTGTCCTTTATAATCACAATTTTACACTCATTACAGGAATTTGCACTGCTTTAGTTATTACTCTTTTTCCTAACAAAATAACCCAACCTATTCAGTTGTTTTGTCACGTCTACATAAAGCCAAATGCAGTGTTGTTTCATGGAGGGGGCACACAAATCAAATAATTCCTGCTCATAAACAAGAAAAGAGAGTGGTTCTTGGAATCAGATTATTGGAAACCCGAAAGAGATTTTTTCACTTGGATTTTGAGGGAAGTCAAGCAAACGTAAAAATCAAAACACTACCAGAAGTTTGGAATAGTTTTCTCTACCCTAAACCCAGAGCTAGGACAAGCGTTGGTCAAAAGCCAATCCAGATATTCCAAAAGGCTTTCAAATCTCAGGAAACTTGTACCAGATTTAAGGCTAATACTGAAAATCATCAACCTGATGATTTTTGCACAGTTCTAGGTAGGTGGGAAGACAGAACAAAGCAAAGGGAACTGCAGCTTTCTTGGAAAGCCTGGCTGAAAGCAGTCACTGTGCAGGGTAAACATTTATGAGTACTGAGGCCCTTCTCTAACCACACAGTTGATTGTATGTGATCTCAAACAAACTTACTTAAGGTAAGTATTTGCTCTCAGGTTTTACTGAATGAAAGCCAAGGAAAGCCTTTCTTCACATCTTTCAGGAAGGGATGGTCTTTTGCTATGTTTGCACAGTATCTAGTTAAACACTGCCTCAGCATTATCTACCTCTTCCACTGGTACCATTTCACAAAAGACTTGGGGTGGGGGGGACTCAACACACGCAACCTCCTGAAACATGATGAAATGTAGCCAGATAATAAACATTTGTTTGGAACTTATAATTCCTCCTTCAGACCCTGTTTATCTGGGGATTATATATCGTCACCTGTCAGCAGAGTATGCCTGTGATTTCCACACAACAAAGTTGTCATGGGAAGGGCACGGCTAATGCAGAGCAGGAGGCCAAATCCCCACTGCTCCTTAACCAGGAGCACTTCAGTTAGCATCTGATCATGCTAGAGAAGTAAACTTCATGCCCAAGCAATGATACATGGAAATCATTGATTTTTGCTGAGCTACAGAAGAGTTGTGGCAACCAGGATGTATTGCGAAGGAGAATAGGTATAAAACATGATGTAGTTTTTCTTACTGAAAGTCTGATATCAAAATGGACAAAATAAATGAGTTTTGGTAGAAAGGTCAAAAGGGATTATTGGAAAGGCGGGGGAAAGGCAGCAATTTTCCTTTGAGCTCTCCTCTAAGTCACTTTCACGTAGACATATGGAGGAACTTTAACATTTTATTAAGAGCCGAGTACATTGTTTGGAAACTAAACATTTAATCACTTACAGCAGGAAGCAGGGAAAAAAGGGCCAAGTTCTCTTTTTTGTGTGACATTTTTCTGTCTGCGGTTTATATACAAGTTTATTTAACTTCCATTTTTTCACTTTAACCACAGATGTTTGCTGCAAAGCCACAGATGTTTTCTGGTTAGAAAAATATTGCTGGTTGAATATTCTATTATTAGGTCACATAAGTTACTTTTCCATTTGGGATAGCGAGGAGTAAGACATCTCCTTGTGGCTTACTTTTTTTTGGTGTTACCAACAGCGCCTGGCTCAACTTTGCATCATTTCTCAACTATTTAATATAGTTGTATATCTCTATTAAAGAGCAGTTAATTGTCTGATTTTATGTAAACAAGGTCCAATGCCTTGCTGTAGCAGGCAATCTGCTTTCCTGAAAGGGCTGAATTACAAGGACAAGAGTATCCCACGTCAAGAACACACACCCAACAACTGAAACCCTTTCAACCTGAAGTCTACCCTGGGAACTTTTCACACTGGCTCCAGTGGCAATAGTATAAAATCCTCACACTGTCAACAGAGACCAGGGGAAAAAAGAAATAGGCCAATGTAAGCCATGCCAGTGCTACCCAGCACACCGCTGCTAGCAGAAAATGACAGCAAGGCAGCAGTACAGGTTTGCCTGTGCTGGACACAAGCTCTCCAGACTATATCAGAACAGACTATTTCACTTCTGCCTCATCTCCTGTGCTCAGGACAGGTGCATCTGGATGTTAAGGCACTTTGCCCAGGCAGGTTGGCATTAATGTCCTCGTAAGATACACCCTGATGCAGTCTCTGAAAGCAGCTTTCAGGCAGGAGAGGCAGGGAGTGTCCCAAATGAGCCACATGGAGCCACACTGCCACAGTCCTGAGGACCTGTCAGGCTGTGGGTCTGTTCCTCCTCTGACTGCCTGTATTTATTGCAATGACTGTATTTATTGACAGGGGTGTACTTATGACACTTACTTCCCCCTTCATCCCACAGCCACTTTGCAACGGTTTTATCAGCAGTAGATTTGGGAGTGCCCAGCTTTATCTACCTTATTAAGCACCTGAGCTCTGTACAACAGTCTAGGATGCAGAAAGCACCACCTGTGCCCTGACACAGCCGCCCAAGGACTTCCTCCTCTTCCTTCTGGGCCGCGACGGGCGCTCCCTCCCGCAGCACAGCGGTGCAGCGGTGCAGCAGCACAGCAGCGCAGCAGCGCAGCGGGGGTCCTCCCCGACGCCCACCATGCCAGGGCGCCTCCCAGCTCCGAGACTGCGGCCTGCAGCCAGCCCCTGGGCTCCTTTGCCTGCTGCTCCTCTTGCCCAGCTAGCAAATCCACACTGCTCCACGTTAGGGGCAGTTTCTTTCCCCCCAGAAAAGTGTTATCAGCTCTTACTCCTCTGATGGTACGCAAGCTTGATAGCGATCGCATTTGCATGATTTTAACACTGCAAATTTCCACAGAGATATTCTGCTCGTCTACTTCTGATCTGCTCATAGTAAAAGCAGCGTTAGGTCTCAGGTAAATTCAGGCTTTTGAAGTAAGCTGCCAGTCTTGTTCACTTACAGCTCAGTGGAAAACAAGCTGCTACTGTCAGCTGTCAGGAACCTGAATAAAGCTTTGTTAAGGGCCCCTCTATCTCTATTTTTGGTTTGGGTGTGGCATGGAAAAAACAATATTTACCATCTCAGTAGCTGTGCCCTTTGTGTATTTGTTTTCATATTCTCTTTCCCCATGTGAATTCAGCAGATGTTGCACGGCTTGATATCGGCCCTGCATTTGTTGTCGGAGTACGTGTATGTCTCTACTGAACATTAGTAACGAATAGGCAATGTTTGTGCAGCAAAGACACAGATTCAACTGCCAGGCACCGTTTCAGAGGCAAACATGAATAAAGACCAAAAGTACCGTAAGATTTCATTTGCAATGTAAATGAAACAAAAGCTACAGTCATCAGCCCTGAACTGAAGGCCTCCAGGGGCCTGAGAAGCTATAGCCATGTACAGTGTCCAATTTCTGTCTTTAACATCTCTTTTTAAATTAAAATCACTTGTAAATATTTTCCATTGCTTTGGATGAATGCACACAGGTTGCTAAAAGCCTAGTCCATATTTACCAATATACATTAAAAACTAAGGTTCAGTGCAATTATCCAACTAATTACCTTCTATAAAAACATTTCCATTCACTCTATGTTTATATAGAGTACAAACATACAGATTTGCTAATGCACAGATGATCAAAAAACCCCAAAGACAGTTTAAGAAATCAGAGCAAAGCCAAGGACAAAGAGCTAGAGGCAAGGGGAACGCCCGCTTGCTGCTTTCACAGCCAATACCAGCACCCAGTATTCATCAAACTACAGCCTTAGCTTTGTTTCATTTCTCTGCCATCTTTCCATGTAAAGCTTCACAGCAGTACCACCAAAATCAATGCATCTGGACTTGCCTCCTGGAGAGAGTGAGAGAGCACCTATTTAGCTCAGAGCACATATTGTTACCCACATTTTGCATGGGGGGGAAGGCCAGGTTTGAGAAGCAAGGAGCTGTATCAGCCCCATAGCTCTGTGCGTGAGGCAGAATTTGAATCCAATCTCCCAAACGCTCTATGAGCCAAATCTGCCTCTAGAGCCCAGCACCCTTTAAAAATCCAACCCAGTGTCAGTAACTTTCTTGCCATGGGGCAGTATGTCAGACTGGCCAATAAATAAAGTTCTAACACACAGGCAGCAGGTATTTGCTTTATGATAGAGCTGAGACACACCATGGCATGAGCTCTTCAGAACAAGGAGTTCTGCTGGAAATGTCAGCCTGTTGTTAGCATAAAGCATCATGAGCAACTCCACTGCCAAAACACAGTCCAGCAAGTCAGACTTATTAGTGCAATTTTCATTGATAATTTTGGTGAATACAGACTATTCTTTTGCACAGGATTAAAAGAAAGAGAAAGAAGAAGAAGGGGGAAGGGGGGAAGGATTACTAAACTGGCTTGATGCCAGACAACACTAAGACTTTTAAGGCAATGAATACTTTTCTATAGCTTTCAAGTATTGTTCTACTGAGAAACTGAAAATGTTGCAAATGCAATCAAGATAAGCAATTCAATAATACAACAGAAATGCAGCTGTATTTCACTGCTATCTCACCATTACCATATCTTAGCCACATTTGGACCTTTTTAATGCAGTGGTCAGTACTTTGGACCTGCCTTGTTCTGAGAAATGATTATTGTAATTATAACATAAAAACTCCTTGCTCTTGTTCACGAAGTTATTGTGTCTTATCGTTCCCCTAGCCACCCATCATCACTCAATGTCTGTGAAGGAAATTGTTTTAAAATAACCAAATGGAAAAGTTCACCCACACTCTAAACAGCTCTAGATTAAATTATCTCTATAGTTTACACATTAATCTAAGTGCTGTATTTAAAAGAAAGGAAAAACCCTTTGAATCAAAATGAACTCATGTAAGAGAAAAAGTCACATCACATAGAACGGTCTTTATTAAGGTATTGTATCAGAGTCTTTTCTTGAAGATTTTTGAGCGTGACTTCTAGTGTGTTCTATATTTTTCTGTTCTAAAAGGTTTGTTATCCATCTTCACAGTACTTTGTAACTATGGCCCAGATAATCCTCTGCTTTTCTGCTCTCTGCTGACTATTCTTTATGTGAAATGTTCAGGAACAATCAGGTAAAAAATGCATTCTGGTATGTTTCCCACACTTGTTATGTAGAAGCAGTACTGTGTAGGGGGAGCATCATGAGCAATGAAATTGGAGGAAGAGACACCCCCACTCCCACCCACCCCCCCAAAAAAAAAGGGTGAAGGAAAAAGAAATGCATCAGGTGTATTAATATCTTCAGGGTATGTCTGATCTGAGAGTTGATACAGATATAACCTGATAAAGAAAATGGTTTACATGGCTTATACTGTTTTAGAAGGATTCCTATTTTTAGTGCATGTATTTGAACCTTCTCAAACATCCCCATAGCTGACTGGGTCTAAGTAGTTCTACTTACAGGCTACAAGATCATCTCAGAAATAACTGCCTGAGCCAGGCACACCATAGCCTTACCATTCACTGAAATACCAGGTTCTAAACATTTGGTGCCCCTAATGTTAGGCATTCGTCTGAACTGTGGACCACCAATATCTGACATAACTAACTATATTACCATTTTGCTCACAAAATAAACCAACTCTGCTCCTACAACATGTCAAATTCTTCTGCTGAGGAAACGATCCTCTTCAGATATCAACTGTGTAAGGAAAGTTTGAGTTTTGTTTGTTTAAGATGAGCAAAGTCAGATTTTTCTTTCAAACTCACTGACTCATCTGCACCAAGTATATTGTTCTCCAGGCTTTACATTTACTTCTCCCACTCCATTCTTCTGTATATGTCTTAGCACAAACACTGTGCCCTATGCACAGCCCGATTCTCAGACCTGCTAGCAGCCATGAATTTGGGCAGGAGACTAAGTTGTTAATTCATGGTGTTCTCTTTCAGTCTTGCCAGGAAAATATATGTTTTGGCTGAACAATTAATTTATAACATGTGCTTTGTGGGTCATACCTACTCCTCTGTGTAGGATTCACTTTGGGCTAGCAGTTAGAAACCAAGGTTTTAACTCTTGCAAACTCAAGCTATTTATAAACAGGTTTCAGTATCTTTTCCTTCTGTTTCCATTCCAATTTGAAGATCCAGTTATAACTTGAAATCTTCCAAAAGATTTTCCAGTCTGCCAGCCACACAAAATACTTTTTTTTCCCCTGTATCTACCTAAATTTCCCTTGAAACAATGAAACCAACATTGACTCTTTCCCTGTGGGTTCTGTTTGTTCTTCAAGGAGCTAAAGTTTCACGTTTCTCCCCAAACCTGTTGAGTTGTCTTAACCTGTTAAGCTGCCACACATGTTAAATTGCCTTTGTCACACGATTTTGAAGTCTGTAAACCATTGATTTTTCTAATCTTATGAAATTATTTTCCATTCTCTGTATCAGTCCAACTTGATGCAAAAAGACAAATCTGCAAAAAATTGTTTCAAAAGGCCTGTATTTGAGATGAGCCCCAGAAGCGCAGCTTATTGCAAATCTGTGGTTTGCACTGCTGTAACAGCTGCATTAAATGAGTATTTGTTAGGATAAAATAAACCTGACTGAATATCTCTGAAGTACATTTAGGACAGATAATCCAGCAGTGGTATGCTCTCTGTGCTACAGGGCTTGCATTGTTCAGTATCATGACATGAAAGACCCTAGATTTGTATGTTCTATTCTTGACATGAAGTAAAGTTAATCATAGACTGAGATTTCTTTGTTCGGGAAAACAGATTTATTTTTTTTTCTGGCCTGTTCAATTCTACTTTACCTCACATTCCTACAGTCTGCAATATTATTCTGTCCACAGAGCTCACTGTGCAGTGCAGTGCTACTGCAGTTGAACAGTTCACCTAGATACTGGCACAAATTCTCTAACCCAAGCACTGAGTCCATCAAGAGCCACCTGTTTTCTAGTTTGGCCTTCTGTTTCCCAATCTGTGCAAGTATCTATTGTTACTCTGCAGGATTTGTACTTTATTCAGGTTCTTTTGGTTTTCCTCATCTCCATGGCATCATCGGTAAGGAGCACAATATCCAAAGATACCATAAAAAAGCCTTTTGTGCTCCAGGAGATATACTGTGTTTCTTGAATAAGGCTCTGGAAACGTTGCAAAAGAAACTACATGAGTAAATATACTACCACCCAGGAAAAGCCATGCTCCCTCTCCCAAGCAAATGGAAAGTTAACTCCATCAAGCCCTGAAGATTCCAGAGTCCTTCATCCTCAAAACTTCCTCATCACACAGCTCTCGCAACATACCTGATAGAAGGAAAATTAAGCTTAATATGGCAAAGACCCCATTCATTTATGCCAAGAAAATCCCACATAATTTAGAATTAATCAATAGCACAGACACCCCCTCCCACCTACCACATGGAGCGCAGTCTCAAAAAATCTGCAGTCTCTCTCTCTAGGGTGGTATTTGAAAAAAGCCTGTTTGTAGAACTAGCTTCACCCTCCTCCCATGCTGCCTTCCCACACGAAGAGATCTTTTGCTACTTTCCTCCCATAGAAAAAATAATACACCTATGTAGAAAATGAAGGCTAGAGCATCATAAAAGCCTGGAAGCACCTCATTTGAGAAAATCTTCCCCTCACTGAGCCAATACACTTTTCTCCCACTAAGAAACACTTATTTCTAGCACAGCAAAAAAGCAACACAAACAAAACTTAGCACTTGTGTCAGTGAGCCCTTTTGAAAGGTCTGGTAAGAAAAGTATGTCTGAAACAGAGCCTGGGCTTCACCTTTCTTCTTTCTCCACGGTTTTTTTTGCTTTCCAGGAGGCCTGAAGATCTCTTTATGGAAGCAAAGATTGCAACTGATTGCCACAAAGCTTTCTATGAATGGCCTTTTTGAAGCATCCAGGTGAGATGCTTGGAAGACTCTGCAGTGTTTGTTATTCACAGCGTGCAATTCCCCAGCTCCCATTATACTTCAGGGCTTTTGCCCCCTCCCTTCCTGCAGGATTTCCTCATATAAAGAGGCTGTAGGTGCTTTGCCTCTGAGTTACCTTCAGTTCTTTGCAGTATTTCCTTGTTTGTGTTACAGCAGCACCTACAGACACCAGAAGTGATAAAGGCCCCATTGCCTAATAAGACATATACTATTTAAACCTTTATAGATTACCTAGACAGTTCCAGACTGGATCTGGACTTCTGGCACCTGCTGACTTCAGGGAGAATAAGGAAGCATAATCCAATCCCATCTTGCTTATTAGAAAAGAATACACTATCCCTGAGAAATAAACGCTCTGAGTTTTAATCCCTTTGGATTTAGGAGGCACTTAGCCACCGGTACCTGAAATTCCTAGTGATGGGTGACATCATGATGAGGTTATTACACAACATGTGATGGCCACTGCCTCATGTGGCTTTGACAGCAGTGGGTTCTGGTGTCTGCTCTGTGCATGAGGTAGGCTCAGAGCTCACCCAGAGCAGCAGGGACTCATCAAGGAAACACTAGGTTTGTGAACCTTAAGTTGCTTTAGACAACGTGGCTGTCAGGCTGCCTTGCTCAGACAGAAGGGTACCTGTCACAAGCATGCTATTGTCAAGCCCAGTTACAGGACTTTAGACACCTACACAGATTTTGTGGGGCAAAATCTTATACATAATATGCACTAATATCCCACACAGCTAGGTAGGGCCTTTGGGAATTGTTCTGTGGTGATGTGGCACTTGACTGCTGCCAGAGCTAGGCTGGACCTGTGTCCCATAGACCACTCCTGCAGCCCACCCACCACTGGGGCAAAGGAGAGCACAGGCAGGCAGCGCCAGCAGGAAAGCCACAAACAGACTGCTTGGTGTTAGTCAGGCCTCTTAATCAAAGCTGTCCTCCCCAATCATTGCTCCACCCAAACCACACAGCTAACTGCCCTAATGTTTGCCACCTGTTTCCTCCTTCTTAGGCTGTACCTATGGAGACATCCTTTCCATAAGCCCAAATCCCCAAGTTTCCACACTTCTTTCATGTCTGTAAAAATTTCTGAAAAAGTAATAAGTGAAGAAAAAAATAATCAGGGGATCTTTCAAAATAGCTTGAGCCAGCAAGCTTTCGTTTCTTTTATACAACATTATGTGCAATGTATTCCTTTCCAGAGGCAACAACGGTGAAGAGTTTCCAGTCCCCTCTCCCCAGGCCCCCCTGCACAGGCTGCAGCAGTGCTGGTGTTTTAAGACAATGTCACAACAGCACAGGCATTGCAAATTAAACAGCAGGATTGTTTTGTGAAGTCCCTTGTTGGTTTCTGACTATTAAATACTTCCTTTATAAGAAGACTCCTTTGTTAGAGGAAGAAAGGAGGAAAATCAGCAGAGAGCTGCCTCTCTGTCCTCTCACCCCTGGGGAAAACTTCTCCCCCCTATTTCTGGGGGCCACCAGACGCTGTGCTCAGAGTCAGTGCCCAAGGGGACACCTTCAAGACACCCTCAGCTCCAGCTGCCTTAGGACAACGCATGGTTTCAGCCTGTGTCTGTCTCTGGTTCACAGGCTCTCACCTTATGGGCTCAGATTAAGCTCTAGACACAGCAGACTGTTGGGGTTTTTTTCAGGACTTCTCTTCAAATTCACTTTTTTCCTTTTCAATACATACAGCACAAGCAATAGGTGAGAAAAGGGCCATCTCTTGGCAGCAGTTCAGCATCACAGAGATTTAGTTGTGACAGGAAACTACACCACAAGTCACTCATATGTCACTTTTGCTGGAAGAAAGTTTTGCTACAGAGAAAATAAAAATATAAGTTTGATACATTTAAAAGATTTCAAGAGGTAATATGCCAGATAGCACAGTGTGAAAAAGCCTTCTTTTCTGTAAAGGACAAAAATATCTTATTCCTTCAGACTGCTTCCTCACCTTATCACAATGAGCCATGTAGACTGAAACTTGATCAGATAGCAGAAGGGTTAGGAAAGCACCAACTACATTTTTATGCAGATTTGCCAGTCCAGCCTAGCTGAAATTAATTCTCGTGTCTTTTTGACATGAACAAGGTGGGATTTGATAGAATCTAGCAGCTATGTGGGTCTCCATCAGCAGCTCAACCACTTTCCTGTCGCTTCACCATCTCATCTTACAAGGACTGTGATTCAAACTGGTAAAGAAGCTCAGTTCTTTGGATATCAAACTGGCAGCCTGACAAGGAGCACGAAAACTAAGCCTTGATGTTTTTCTGAGGGGTACAAGAACCTCAAAGCTCTCTCAAATAGGGAAAGACCACCACAAAGATCATCTTATAAAGTTAAAGGGGAAATCGTCTTTCACAGATAATTTTTAAAAGAAACCACCAAAAAAAAGAGTGTGTTTTCTCAACCAGAACAAAGCTACATTTTTTGTGGCTGCTGTAAACCAGACTTACTATTCCCCACTCATCCTTATTACCATATGCCATTTGAAAAAAATATATACAATAAATGTGAATGTCTCTAGATGTCAAAATGTTGGGAAGTGTGTATAGTGAGTCACCACAACAAAAGGCCTGGAACACTGCAGTGCAAGGGATAGCACAGACCCTTACGGGCTCTGGTGTCCCTAGGCCATACAGATAACCCTGTCACTAGGACCTGAGAAACAGCTTAAATAGTTGAAGGGGAAAAAAGTCCTTATTATTGGGGATAATACTGATTTTTAGTTCCCATAGATTACTTAGGTGCTCAGTTAAAGGTGACTGGTGCATCAGTCCAGTGCACTCCAGTGTGTCAATATTGGCTCTGGGATGAATAACAGAGGTCAAGATTTTAATTTTAACCAATTTTAACATTAAAAAACTAGGTTTTGTCAAATCTGGGGAGCCATCCATTGTGAGAATCAAATCACATGACTGAAGGACTGATATCAGACATATCTGATTACACTGCAGAAAAAGGAAGTCTTTGCTACAGATTTAACCATGCTCAGCAACTCCAAAATTTAAGTAAAGCTCATTCAAGATGTGATACATTGCATTTGTTAGTGTAAAATCAAAAGGAATACTGATTAACAATAACTTTTGTGTTGTCTTCTTAAAACCCCAGGAATACATACAAATCATGCCAGTTAGTTAAGTTAAACCTACAAAAGAAAAATAAATAGCTGAATTTGAGACCTTCTTTACAGATGTGATCAAAGACTGCAAACAGTGAGGATATTCTCACCATTTAAAACTATCCCTTTAGTTTCAATCCTGCATATGCAGACTGCAAGTAAATACCAACACTGGCAGATCCCAAGGAAGCCACTCTCACATCAGGGCACTGCAGGGGTCCCTCAGCACAGGAGATGTGAGAATCTAGCCTGTATTAAATTCTGCAGTGGCACTGCTTCAGCTGCAAAACCATTGCTCAGAGCAGCTCACAGAAAGGCCAATGTGTACTACACGCACAGCTCTAAAAAAAGTATGGTGTTGCACTGGCGTAGTTATACTGAAGCAATTTTGTACATAAGTATTATGTGCTGATTTAAAATTGGTCTATTTTGATTAGTTTACTCTTGCTTCACAACAGTGCCATTTCTGAGGGCAAACAAGGCTTCAGTCTTAAGTAGACGCTTGGACTGCCAGTCTCAAAGGATTAGCAACTTTAAATTAAGGAATAGGTTGCAAGAAAAAGTAATTTCATGCTTCAAAAAGAATTTTTATTTATTTCAAAGGCTTGAAACCTAGAACCATCACTCCATAATCGTATCCAAATGTTGATGTCGTCAATGCATTTTAAAGCAGCTTTTAATTAAGTTAAATAAAGAAAAACAGATGCTGCTGAAGAAATGCCCAGTAAGAATTTCTATTTCTAGATAAAACTGCTTTAAATGCATAACCAATTCTGCTAACTGTGGGATGTGATGCACACGACTGAGTTTATAGGTGTTTAGTGAGAGTTTTGTGCCATTTAATATGTCACTGTGAGCAGTCAGCACAAAGATAATGATAAATATAGAAGAGTGGGCCTATAACCGCCACTTCTTCTAATTAAAAATGTATATAAATTGCATAAGTCATATCCAGTAGCATTTGCTCTGGGCTGCAACAGCATTTACTTTCCTTCTAAAAAGTTTCATCTGACCTAATCGAAAAAGTCCTTTTTCAGTTTTCTTAGCTCAGATGAGCATACACAGAAGGCAACCATTCAGGAAACATTTTCTATATCTAAACTCTGTCAATTAATGGTGCTGTAAACCAAGTCCCATCCAGGCCATAACATGATCTTAAGAAAGTTAAATTGTATCAGTGCGGAAATCTGCAGCCGAAAGGAAGAAATAAAAATTAGGTCAGTCTAATTGAATTGCAGTAGCTTGTCTGAAAAACACCTTTGCTACCCACTTTGAAAGGACGTTAGAGACCACATTAGGGAAATGTTTTCATTTTCAAAATCTTCATTACTGCCCGCTTTGCCAAGATGGCTTTCAAAATGTTCACCTTTGCTACTGCCTGCTTTGCTCAAAGGACTCACTGCTGATACATCCTCCTGAGCTTTTATTTGACTAGAGGATGAAAATATTGCTAGCATTAAAGCTAGAACTTTCAAATGGACCAGGAGAAGCTATCTTCAGCAGGATTTTATGTGCCTTTTAGGCCCTTATGTACACATTGAGGTTTATAAAAAATGCTTAATTTTCTCACCCAGAGGATGTACCCTAACTGCAGTCTGGTCTTGGTCTGTTTTATGCAGCATGCTGCCTGCACACAAAGCAGAAGGAGAAAACAGTAGAGCTGTTGACCACTTTGGCAATGGGGCTTTCTGGCCTTTGGGGACAGCTTTATAGCTCTCTTGCACAACTTCAGGAAAAGCAGTAAGCCTCATACTAACACCTCACCTCACTGACACCAGCTCCAGCCTTGGCTCTCCAGCACTAGGTGCTCTGGGAGAGATGCAGATGCCAGGAAGCTGTCAGCTAAACTCCCCTGGACTGCAATCCCCATCCCCTAGATGTAACAGGGGTGTTCACACTGTGAGTGCAAGTTGCAGAAAAAAATTTGTCTTATTTTGAGCATATATTGGTTACATTGGTTACTGATGTAACATGAGCTACATAAACGTATGCCAACTATAAAATAAGGGTCCATCCATTTGTTCCACTCAGTATCCTATTTCCTAAGCAAGAGGAAACATGGCTCCATCCTCTCAACAAAAACTCATTTTCAAAAGGATGATATACCCTACCAAAAGCAGGAGAAAGAAGCAGCAGCCACTGTGACTCACTTATCTTTCTAACCAGAGGAATGTACACTATTAAAAACTAACTTGGATAGTGTAGGGCTTTCCACACACTAACCACAGCAAGCAGGGATGTATATATATATGCACATAACAAAAGTGATGGGGAAAACTTGCTCCCAAGCCTGTGTTTGCTAGCACTGAATATTCAAAATGTCACCCGAAGTACCTCTATTCCACATTGGTTCATTCTTTAATTGTGTCAGTGTAATATTCACACAAGTACAAACTATAATGAACAAGTCCCACTCTGAATTTGGGGCCTTAAAGGCTGCATATGTTATCCAAATATATAAGTGAATGCTAAGCACATTGGGATTCTTTCAACCACAAATCTACATAATGACAATTATTTCAAATGTTGCAATAGGAGAGTCATGTTCAACTATTTATAGCTCAGAACATTTTGCTACTATGTCTACTCAAAAAGAAATACTATTCCTCATTTCCCCAATTTTCATAGCCTTCAGCAGAATACATCTCTTACCTCTATTAGCACAATCTTTATTAATAAGCCATTTAGGTAAGTTAGTTTTTGAGTTAATCTCTAATCTTCTGACAGGATTATAGACATAATGTGTTTCCTCAAGAGATTTTTCTACTTACAGAATCAGTCTGCAATCTTCTCACTGTCTAAATTATAGCCCATGATTTAATGTCATCCACTTCCACATCCTCAAAGACATGAAAGGAAGGAAATCCCATTTCTACAGGTAGCTCCATGGCTCTTTGCTGACAGAAGAGCTTATAAGCTTATGACAGTACATCACACTCTTCAGAAACCTTCATAAGTTTTGTAGCTAAATTAGATGTTGCTTTGTCACCAGTGCCTGAATGAAAATAGTCGGAGACTGGGAGATGACTAGGTGTCTGGGAGTACCACTTACAGAGCCAGGTCCTAAACAAGGTAGCTGCAACCCAGACAAAAGCCGGCAAGACTAGCTAATCACATGGATACATTTGCATCAGGCAGTGCATGCCACATCAGACAGATCTAATGAAAAAGGTAGTGGAAAGAGAAGAAAGACATCCACAGTACACACATGTCCCCTTCCCCTCCGCTAGTAAATATGTACATTTTTTTGAAAGAATAAAGACAACACAAGCTCCCCGGTAAGTGCAAGCAAGGAAAAGATCCATGGCAGGTCTTCAGAGAGGGTCTGCAGGGAGCAGAGCATCAGGGAAACTGTGAGGTCAGGCTTACAGCATATCCTTGGCTCTGCCCAGCTGTAAGTCACCTCTTACTGTTAGGTGACACCACAGCATTAGAACCAGGCACTGAGCCTCAGCGTTTTCCAGTGCAGCACAAAAAGCCTGAAAACAAGCCTTTCCCCCAACGCATCCCCATGAAGCTCTGGACCCAATGCAGAGATAGGTTAAACAGGTTAAACAGCTAAAAGCTGGCATGACTTGCAGATAAGGCCCTGCCTTTAATTTGTCAGATGCTTCAGCAATCAAGCAATAAAACAACACAGAGGTGAGTCTAACACTCAAGTACAAATGATGCACAGTCCAGCTTTTACCAAGCTTAAGGACCACACCAGTTTCCTTCCATTGGAGGAAGGCCCACTGCCATGGAGAAGACATAGTAGAACACGCAGCAATGAAGGCTAAACCGCAATAAATTTCAGTTCACATTAATATGCGCTGTGAACCCTGGTAAAAAGGAGTAGAAGAAATGCAGCCTCTTCCACCATCCCTACACTGAAAATCGCCTTATCCCGTAATGAGATAAGGCCAACGGCTGGGGATGATGATTTGCTTTTTCAGCTATCCCTACATAAAACCCCAGAGCATGCAACACAGCCTTTACACAAAGTTGTGATGATGAAATCAGGCTGATGAAGATTTTTTACATGATAAAATGCTGCCAGGTGTAACTTTAATAATAATTTAAGAAATTATTAAAGTCTTTTGATTAAAGCTGTTATATATAGATGAGAAAGCTAAAATATTTATTCTACAGTTAAATGAAAAAATGTTCTCTTATAACAAACACAAAGACCTAGCGCACCAGCCACCGGTATCTGGCATTCTTTGTGAACACTTCCCAGAATTACTGATCTCAGTGTCTGGCCAGTACAGCTATAAGTGTGTTAAATATTTAAACTTAGAAAAGAAGCAGAATTTTTTGACTGAAATTTTTTATGAATGTTCTTGTTTTGGCATGACTGTTTAAAAACCAAGGATCATGGATCTTGTCAGGATATGAGCATTGACGGGGAAAGGAAGAGAGGTCTGAGGATTTTGCCTGATTAAAATGTGCAGTGGCCTGCACTCTTAACACTCACTCGGAATCTTAAGTTCCAGATAAATATTCATAAATGTACTCACCACAGGTCTGGTAATGTTGTTCAGAAATTTAGAGGCCTGATTCTCCTTGAATCCCCAGGTAGGTCCTGCCCAAAAACTCTAAGCAACAAACAAAAAAAACCTAGAATTGATACTGTTATTACATTATCACAGGGTTCAAGCAATCGTAGGAGAATGGATGTCATTCTGCACCTAAAGTTTTCAGAATGCTCTCACACCTGTAGGCAACACAGGGAATATAAAGCAACATTCAACCATTTTTTCAGTATTTTCAAGCTTATTCCTGAGTATTTGAATAAAGCATGGTTTTCCAACTAACTTAGAGATTAACTCCACATCTCAGATATCCACACTAACCAAAAAGACCCATCCATATAAAAAAGCCCAAATAATGCTCTGAATAACTCTTTCTTCTAAAAAAAGCTACATTTCTCAGTATACATTTTTCAAAGTCCTCTAGCTGTCTAGAGCAAAATCCTACACTGCGTTGTAGACTAAAGGGAAAATGTAACCATCTTTTTATACAATATAAAGACCAGGGAACATTCAATCAGCTCAAAAAAAGGGACTAGTTCAGAATGGAGCAAACAAAATAATTCCTCCAGCATAACCAGTCTGGGCAATTGCTATCTATAAATTTGTTACCAAGGGAAAGAGTATAATGAGGCTTCCAAAGAAAACAACAAACACTATCCAGCATCACAAAAGTGAACATGATAATACCAAATATAAGTTTTTTAAAAATACAAAGTTTTAGGAGAATGTAAGTCTTCAAACTCAGAGACTTAAGCCATGTTTGATGTGATGTAAAAGTTGCATAATACCAGCTCCCTGAGGGGTGTTTGCACAACTTCTTCTGAGGTATCTGATGCTGACTACAGCACTGAACTGGGGTCTCAACCCGCCTGACAGTTTCTATCTCTCTTTATACATAATAAGGTAGAATTAAAAATACAAGAAAAATCAAACAATGCAGAGATATTCCTGATGATCCACTGCAGGGACAGTTTTAAAAGAATAAGCTTTTTTCCTTTTTTTTTTTTTTTAAACAGAGTGGCAGGATAAATCTACTTGATTTTTTTTTTGTATTATAATTAAATTCCCAATCATAGAAAACAGACAGAAAAACCCACTCTTTTTGTTTTCCCCTAGAGTTTTCTGTAGCGGCCATTTTTAATGCCTTTGTTGAGCAGAACTCGGGTGGAACCAAGAAAACAGGAGCTAACCTGCTGCTCTTTTGTGGCTCTGATCTGGTGTCCAAAGAACAAGGATTTGTTGCAGTCATTGGCTTGGCACCTGCCTGAGGCATTCAACTGTATCTAGCACAATGATGCTGGAAAGCTTTAATGAGTAAATACACAATAACATTTGTATGTTTACAGCATCTGCGAAAGGTGTGGGTAGGGCAATTTCTCTACTGTGTGTTTCCAGAGCAAGTCAAACCCATTAATTAAATTCATGCTCTTGTCCTGCTTCAAAAGGAAAAACAGAGCTGATTTATGGGCACTGACAGCTGCAGGAACCAGGAGCTGGTTTTGCTCACTCCCTCCCCTTACCTAATTTTTAAGCATCTGGGTAGGTCGATTTCTCAGATTCTGATCCTATGAAAGGCTGCACGTCCTCAGTTTCTACAAAGAAAGAAAAGGAAGCTGCTTCATGCAGAGTACAGTCTGTAAGACTGTCGTGGTTTCTTAGTACTGGCTGAATAGTATCTACAGGAATTGGGTACCTGAACATCTCTGTGCCCAAGCAACTTGCAGGATGAAACTGTAAAAGGTCCCACTCATAAGACATTTCTTATCTAGTCATTATTTTACTTGTCCTGACAACAAAAACTCTAAAATGAGAAAGCAGTACCTGAGGAACAGTGCAATCTCCTGCAACAAAAAAATTCTCTTTTTAAAAACAGTGGGGGAAATTGCCACAAATACTTTCTTCTAGAGGGAATATAAATGTCTCTGTATTGCCATAGCACATAGTGATATATGCAAATAGCAATATAGAGCAATCCTCCAGTATGTTCTTTTCTTCTAGGTTCTTTAAACAGGAGACAGATTGCTAGCATTTTGGGCTGAAATCTGGTGGTAAGCAATCAGAACACATTTAACACCCAAGCTAAGAACAGGAAACCATTACAGAAGTGGAAAATTTTGGTTGCTGAACTTTCACCCTAGGCTTTGGGGAGATTTTTCTAATAAAGAACCATACAAACATGGACACAGTATATTGGCACTGCATCACCTGCCCAGCAGAGCTGTATGCTGCTGCAGACACTGCCAATAAAGATCAAAGCTTTCCATGCATTAATGAGCTAAACCTGGGTGTTACATGTTTCATACCATGCTGTAGACCTATATTGACCTCTACGGAGTGGAAGCTTGGGCCAGATGAACTCTGGAGCCCCCTTTCAATTGATTATTTTATGATTCTGTACAACACTTCATAAAACATAAGACGAATTTATTTTTTTTGTGATTCATAGTCCAGGCAGCAGAAAGCCTGCTGGGAACAAGGATACTACCATCTAAAACAGCTCATAATCACTAGTTACCAGGAAAAAATAGGAAGTAGCCAGCATGGTCTAATAAGTGGTGGAACAAACAGACATAAAAATATCTCTTTCTGCCAGTGAGCCAAAGGGGCCTCACTAAAGGATGACTATGGTTAAGAACCTGTATCTAGACATAAATGGGCACATGATACTGGACTGCAAGATCAACTAAATGGACAGCGCTATCCTAAGCTGCCTTAGCTAACAGAAAGGTGGTAATTCTCCAGAAATCTCTTGTACATATTTGAATATACCACTTCTTACAGTCCAACACACCAGCAGTCTATGATATTTTCAGTTTATGGCAAAATGAGCACACCTAAACTCACACAGGTGGCAACTGGAAGTTCAGCCCATGCACCCAGGACCTGGCAAGACCACAGAGCTCTTCCAGACAATTACTGCCTATTTTCAGCTGTGGATCAAGATCTCTCCTTTTGTCAGCTTGTTTTTACCACTCAGGAAACAACCTGTGCCTTTTCAGTTACTGAGCAGGCTCTCCACATTTGGGGGAGATTAGTCAGATCTCAAAGAATTGTTAAGCGGTGTTCATTCAAATGTTAACTGGTGCATGGTGTCTCAGTTAACTGCTTATGTTCTTCATGTTGTTATTGCCAAGTTTGATATTTACAAGGAGCGTAATGACAGAATTCAAGACCTAGCATGCTGATAAATACATCAAAAGTCTTGAAAAACTTTCTGAATTCATGAAAGATTGCTAGAATAACTAACCTCAACACGATTATATTTCCTAGGTACTTTTCATGAAGAAAACTGAGTATTTATTTCTCTTCCTCCTCAATTCCCCCAGTAAACCAAGACAGCTATAGTTACCTACATTTTTACTGCTTCTCATCCCTATAGACCCTAGGAGAGAAGTGTGCAATTTTACAGTTGAAAGATTATTTCTTCATTCCAAGCATTCACAGAAACGATTTAAGATTTTCAAATTCAGCTTTAATTTTACAAAAATTGTCCCATTCATGACCTTGCAACAGAGTCTTAAAGGCTTTGATTCCACTCCTAACAAGGTCAACCACAGTTTTACCATCAACAAGCAGTGGGTCTACATTTTATACAGTATCCCTCATGCAAAACATATCTCAGCTTGCCTTGCACAAAAAGCACATTAATACAACCATATGTAAACAATTACAGTGAAACACATGGGCAGAAACACAAAGAATGTATGGAAATCAGAGGTTTATTCCACTGAAATTTGAATTGAGATGAAGAGTTGAACTGATCAAAAAGACCCCAAAAAAGCTGTTGGGCAACAGAGTTTGCAGCAGAGAAAATATTTGAACAATACCACAAAAGCACACATGTAGCAAGGCCAAGGGTATTAGAGAAGGGAAGGAAACTGTGAGAGGAATGCAAACCTCAGGGCATAAATTAAAACCCCTGTTGATAGCTGAACATTTTCTGAAACTGTCAGGAACAGCATGGAGTACTAATACGTTTGACCAACGAAGGAAAACAAGTAATATCTACAACCTGCTGATCTTCAGATCAGCTTGGAGGACCAAGTTATGAATTCTGGAAAGAAAGAGTTAAACCCGGTATTGTTTGAGTAAAACAATACATGTATGTTAGTATGTTAGTTCTCTTTGATCCTTAGGGTGAGGGAAGCTCCTTTCTTATGAAAAGTGCTGGTCTACATCACACATCATACAACAGAGAAACTGTGTATGGTGCCTGAAAAGTTCAGGGTGGGAGATCCTAATGGAGTAGGACAATAGGTGGATTGGAACGACAACTGTCAAGCCTGCATAGAGAAAGCAGCACCCCACGCACTCTTCTAGCAGAGGACAAATACAACGTTAAAAACCCAAAAACCTAGAAAGGGATTCAACAGCAGCACTAAAAGGTAAATACAGAAATAACTGCTCAGTGTCCAAAAGGTTAATTTTGTCCAGCACAAAACACAACCAGGGTCTGAAGTGAATCCATGGTCTATGCCAAAGCAGGCTTAGGGTATTGCGCCTAGCTTTTGACTATATGACTTTGAGATAGCATGTTTTTCAGCAACTAAATGAAATGGAAAATGCAAATAGGAGCTTCTGAGAACCTAATGATTTTGTTTAAATTCCAGGTTATTTTGGAATGTGAAAATACTTGCTGCTTGGATCCATGACAACCATGTAGATACTATTCACTCGCTTTAACTATCTACACCAACATGGTAAGCCATATGCCAAAGATCAGGTCTCAAGTCACTTGTAGTTGTGTCATGTAATAAGTTGGAATGACTGGGTGTTTAAGGCTTCATGTTTCTTTCTCAAAAAAAGTAATATAAAAAGTACTAAACAACATAAGCAAGCAGGATGTGACAACATTCCTTGATTACAAACACTGTTTTACACACCAGACAAGTATTAAGTTTCCCAGAATATCTCAAAAGGGATGTTACTAAGCAAAGATGATGGTAAAAAGAGTATTTAATTAAGGTGTCTGAGTGTACTTTGCAGGACTAACAGCCATGTTCCAAATTATCACCAAGCAGAAGAGGAAAAAGCTCCAAATACAATGAAAGGGGGATATTTTTAACTCAAGTTTAAGGACAAATATAGAATGGTTTATGCCTGATCCTGACACAGAAAAAATGAATTATTGGTTCAATTGAAAGCCAGCTTCTATACGTATTCTTCCATTAAATAGCCAGCATTTGCGACTGGGTTTTCGGCACTAATTTTAACATTATAGGCAAACAGTTTCACTGATTCATTGCTTTTTCTTGAAGAAAAAACACAGTCTACTTTTGGGTCAAAAGCCAGTCACATGCATCAGACAGAAGTTCACAGTGAAATCAGTTATCACTTAACATGATATCGTGGGTAAGTTTACAATCTGCCAACAGCTGTGACTCCCATCAGCTCTCCTTTTTAGCATTTTCATTTTAAATTGCCAGGGAGTTATAGAAACATATTTCCTGGAAGCTTTAAAATAAACAAACAAAACCCAATTATAAATTAAAAGAAAACCCTATAGCTAACCTTCTACTTCAAAACTTGTAAAACAGACAAATGCAATTCACAGAAGATAAGGATGCACTGTAACGTTTAGTTAAGCAGGCTACATCTTTTGCATTTGTTAAATAAAATCTGCATCCTTTCAACACGAGGCAAGAGGCCACGGATTTTATTTTTCATTTTACTTTCATTGCATGCAAAAATGTTTAGGCCATGACTTGCACAAAACAAGTAAGGACATCAAGACAGAATTATACTGTAAGTAAGATTAATTAGAGATTGGAACAAAAATTAAATGGAAGAATCTACTTGGTAATTAATAATGACAGCTATATCAAATAAGAATAGAATTAAGGTAAAAAGAGACACAGGAGGACCCCAGTAAAAGGTTGCATAAAAACAGGAACACACAATGACTCATTCTTCATAAGCTTTATTATTTACTCCACCTAAAGTACTGACAGCACCTTTAACAGATACACAGAAACACTCTCAACCCTTTGCAACAGTATAATAAGATTAAATAGGGCTATAAATCTCGAAAGTGCTGTACAAACATTAAGCTCTGAGAAGGATATGAAATGGTAGCATACAAGACAAGTTAAGTGACTTGCTGTAGGGCAACAGAGCAACGCAATGAATCAAGGGTTCCCAGGTTCTCCTTAGCAGTGAGACACATCAGATATCTGAGCCACCTCAGTTTGCATTTAGTTTTCAGTCATATCTCAGGCTTTTAATAGAAAAATCTTCTAAATATCACCTATGGGTCAAACACTATACATTGCTGTCTTCTTGACTTTGCAGGCCAACAGCAACCATGAAAATACTGATAGAGCCAAGGGTACTTTCAAACTTGAAAGGTAGCAGTAAAATTTTATGAGAACTTTTCAGAGTTCTGAAAAATATAAATGCAAGGAATATGTATGCAAAAAGAGCATAGCAAAACCAGCAGCAACAGCAATAACTGTGAAATTGCCTTGTACTGTCCCTCCCCAGCCCCATTACCTATGGATGCTGAATTGAGGAATGAACTGCCTTGGCTTAGATCCTAGGAGAGTTCTGCTGAAAGGGATCTCAAGGCCAGTAAAAACCTCACTCTCTTAGAAGAAAAGCCTTGCAGGTTTCAAGAATGGTGCAAGCACAACTCTATCTGGATTTGTGGCTTGTAATGTAAGCTGCACTAAGATTTTTCAAGTTATTGTCACTCAAGCTGAGAGATGCCGAGAATGAAAGGACGCGCATGGCCCAAATTCTAAAATCCACAGCAAAATACATTGCCTGTTTCACAGAAATGAGCTCAACTTGGTGATTAATATTCATTACAGGTTTGTGTGCACACACACAGATCCACATGGGCATATGCCCACACTCCACTCACTACAAGAAATACAGAAAATATTAATATTTTTGAAGGAAAAAAGGGATCTGCATTGTTTCATTCTAATTCTATCATCTTATTAATTTATCTGTCTCTCTCTAAATTCTTAATAGAAAACATTTTGCTGAATTTTCAATTTAGCCTGGAGCACACATATCTGAAAGAACAATAGTTTTACCAATACCTAGAATATTACTGGAATTCCAGAGGCATTTCTTAAGTTTCAAAAGTTTGTGAAAATCTGAAGGAGAAAGTTCTGACAAGCATACAGTAAAGGTAAAGTTTTAGCTGATACTATAAATATCCTGGCTCCTAGCAAAGAAAAAAAGAAATCCCATAATAGTGCATATTTGAAAGTTTTCTAATTTTACTGTTGTTTAAAGCGTAAACACTTCACATGAGTCCTAATCCACTGTAACAGGCAAGCTCATGCTCACTTTAAGCAGGTTAGCATTCCAGTTCAGCTCAAGGGGATGAGCATACTAAAGTGATTTGTTTGATCATTGTCTAAATTAAAAATTCACAATGGCACGAAGAGGAGGTTGTTATGTTTCCACATTGTTTGCAGTAGACAGCCTACACCTCAGAGTATCCTTCTTACTTGTGTAGGCACATGAAGAAATCACTTGCAAAGTGTTGTTTTACTGTTACAGGATCAACACGTTTAAACCAAACCTTTCAAGCAGTCGATGGAGTACAATCTGAAAGGTAGGATTATTTTTTTATTCTCGTTATGTAAATCTAAAACTTACTGGCCATCCACTATTGTAACTTCAGCACTCCACAACAGAGAACATCACTGGATTATTTTTCTCTCTGCAGTACTCCACCATATTTTCTAATGATGATGCTCTGACACTACAAGCACTGGTAACAGAACAGGTTCTGAATGGTAACTGAACAGGTTCTGAACTGTATTTCCTTCCAACCCCTAATATTTCTGATGTAACAAATAAAAGCTTGCCAGTTTCCACTCCAAAGTTTAGAAAAAGATACTGTAAAAAATAAATACAAGAATACTAAGTTGACTCATTCTAAGTCAGTTAACACAGGTGAAAAATGGCAGGAGAAAATGTGGAAATGCAGGCAAATGGTATGGGAAGAACAAGCTAAGTCAAGGGGGGAAAGAAAGAGGAGAATCTGAGGAAGGAGAACAAACTGGAAAACATAAGGATTGATTTGGCTGGAGAGGGAGAGCACGCTGACTTCTAACGGTTCCCTTAAAAAAAGCTACAGGTTATTCCATCAAATGGTCAAATGCAATATCCTGACAATTTTAAGAAAGCTCCTTGATCCATTTGTTGTTTGTTTTTTTACAGAAGAGAATCACTGACTCATACTAACTGCTCACGGCTTTATCCAATTTTCTTTGTATTAAGAGAGGCTGATGTTCTGAGCAGTACACCACCACAATACCTGCCACTAGCAATATTTTGGATGATATAAACAAATCAGAAGCATCTGAAATATTCAGGGCAAGAGGATTTTTGGGGACACAAAGCTACAATTGAATACCACAGCTGAGATCACATATCCTACCTGGCCTCAATCCTGCCTAAAGGCATATACCCAAGAAACTCCAATACCTAGTTGAAGCAATCCCCACAGACATTCAAGCCTACTTTCAGAATATTTCTCCCTTAAGTAAAAATGTATGGTATACACTTAAAGGATAAAGGCCTGCTGAACTCCAGCAGTGTCTCTTCATGCCCATTTCCAAAAACTCAGTGGGGGGGCTTGGGAGAAACAAAGCACTGAGCCTATCCACAAAACTGATGTGCAAACGAAAAAGAAGTTTTTAATAAGCTAGAATGCCAAAATTACATGAGTTAATTTGTACCATTTAGTGCACTTATGCTTAACTGTTGTTTTCATAAGTTTTATTATTTTCTTATTTTAACTTACAAGAATCTTACAACATCTAAAACATATGAGGTCTCCACCTTATCTCCTTCCCCATCTTCCTCTACTCACAAAGTGCCTCTCAGATCACCTAAAGATTCAAAGTCTTTCAACAGCATTTTTTAAAGGTTCTGCTATCTATAGCCCCCAAGAAGGCCATAAATTTTTTCTGGGTTTTCACTGCTGCACAGAACTCACCGGCAAATACAAGAGGCAACAGCTTCCAGCAGATGAAGGATCAACGAAGAGCTTGATTTCATAGCAGTGTACAGTATGCTGCTATGCTGCAAGCTAGTGGCAGCTATGTGATAGTGTACATGGCATAATCACATAACATGGCTGGGAACCAGTCTAGCTTGCCAAGTTTTTCTCACAGACTAAATCCTGTGGCAGTAGACTGCAGCCTTCATGCTCACTGTCTGATATTTTCCATTTTCCTAATGTCCCAAGCAGAATTTCTCATTGATTTCAGCATCCATAAAACTGATACAATAAAAATGAAATTATTCCAGGAGGCTACAAAAATAGGCTTTATATATATTCATGTTCTATAAATATAAAAAAGTATATATTCAGTTGAGAAACAATCCACATCTAGAAAATACTTCCATATTTAAGCAGGCTTATAGTCTTCAGCTGATTCTACAAATGGAAGTCTAAGTAAAACTGACTTCTGAGCCAGAAGACAGAAAACAAGTAGCTCCACAGCCAGTTGTGCTGACATACAAAATTCAAGTTAAAGGATTTGTTTGCTTTCCTGTCAGTACTGCAAAGAAAATCAAACTGTGCAGTTTCTGGCTCGTTCAGCCTCAGAGTAATAAATATTCTGAAAGCCAGATTCTGTCCTTATTTGCATTCTCTTCGTCGCCTCTGGTAAGGGTGCAGGAAACTAAGGCCACATCATGGCCAGGAGAGAATTTCTGCTTTGTATTTACATTGCCATGTGGATCCTACATTGCTACAGGAACTTAGGGACCACCATACCACTTCAAACCAGTGACCTGAGTGACAGCAATACACCAATTGTCAGCTCAGTACCTGAGTTTAGTGCTACTTCATGTTTAAGTCACACATAGGTATTGAAATCCCCCAGCTATGCCTCATTAGGCACTCTAATGCATCAGTTTGCTCAGCAGCATCTCACATGTGGTACCTTTGGACATAGCCAAAGGTAAATCTGTCAAGGGCTGGATGCAGCTGCAGACCCTGTCATATTGTTTTCTTCAAATGTACCTTGCTGACCTCAGCATCTGCCCTTCCTCAAATTCAGCTAAAATTTCATTCTGATCTTTCACCAGGGACAGCAACATCTTTCAACTATTGCTGTCTTTACAGACAGCTTTGACCTCTCGGCAACTGTTGAATTTTCTCAGTCCTCAAAATTTACCAGTCTTTAATATATTGATGGATCAAGAAGCATGCTTCTGTCCCCTCTCTCCTCTTTGACACCTAAATTTATTGACTCCTGTAAAGTTAAGTCACTCTTCATTACCTCATCTTTCATCCAAAGGTTGAAATCTCACTTCTTCAGCTAGCCCTCTAGACAGAACTATAAGTATCCATAAGAAAGCTCAAGACCTTTAGTTGTTTTCATTTCCTTAATATTTTAAAGAGAGGTCTGAGACCCCTACTGGGGGAAACAAAAAAATCACCAGATTTTGAACTGTATGTAGTTTTTATGCCAGGAGAAATGGTTCAGCCATTAGGAAAAAAAGAAAGTGTAAAGAACAACAACATACATATAAAAAACCCTCAGTGTTTCCAGTGAAATAGGCAACTAGTCAGAAATCAGTCAATGGAGGAACGCATCCAGATTTTTTTTTAAGTAAACTGAAACGTCTCCACAGTTTTCAGTGTATGATTGTTTCTCAAGTAGGCACACAGAATATGGATGCACCCAGTGCAAAAGTCTTGTGGTCTTCAGGACACTCAGACCAGTCCACTGAACAGGATTTAAATTACAGATTATCACTAAAGCAAGATAGAGCAGTTCAAACTTAGGTTTGATCCTCCAGCTAACACAACAAGCGGAAATACCTAGGACAGGCATTGGGTAACACCTCAAAGTACAGATATTTCTAGCAAGAAGCAGGAAGCAGCCTCTTGTGAAAGTACAGAATAGGAACTATATGAAAAGACAGGGAACAGATGAGTATTTTGGAGTATTTAAATATTTCAGAAATTATTAGGAGCAAATAATAGCTTTTAACAGCTACACTAAAAAGATGTGAACATGGAACAGAATTTCCAAATTATAGCTTTTATTTTTACTGCAACTTCTTTAGAAGCTACCTCATATTCTAAAATAAACATTAAAAAATAGAACTTGGACATTTATGGCATACATCAATCATCATGAACTCTTCTTTCAGCAACCTCATACAATCAACTCAAGTTCTCTGTGTGATGTCTTCCTACTATTCCCTTGAGAAGTCCCTGAGGCATAAGAGAAACGACCCTTTGAAATCCATAACCAGGACTTCAGTAGTTATGTTTCCAAAGCTGGGGAGCAAATGGGACAGTTTTACCAACAGGAAAACTGTTGGACTACCACAGACCTATTCCCTGTTTTAAGACCTTTTAATTTATCTATACATATATGTGTATGACACCTAAGAAGAGGTACATTTATAAATACCTAAGGAGAGGTACACGCATATATAAATAGAAAAACCTAACCCACCACATCATTTCTTTATCACAAAGATTATGGCATAAAAATGACAAGCCGCTTACTCTAGCTGAATCTGAGTTGTCCTGCAAGACTGGACAAATGAGGCAAATGAGTCACATTTTTCTCTTGAAAAGATTTACTGCATCATATATATGACACACATGAAGTCTCCACTGTCCTCAGGGAGGAAAGTCACAAATCAGCTGCCAATGCTCAGTTTCTACCTATACCACTGCTATACCAGTGGGACCCTGATTCTCTGTGGTATAATGCCTAGCTAGCAGAAAAAGAAGTTATCCATACGGACAACCTGTCCTCAGACCCTATTCAAGCTTCCATTTCACTAAGCCCAAGCCAATCTATTGTATATCCCACAGATGTATAACATCCAGTCAGTGTAGAGCCTTTTGAGTCAGGAAAATAGAGCATCTTAAAGTATTTCTTATACCAACTCCTATTTTTAGCGTCCTGGTGACGCTTCAGGGAATTTTAAGTGCCCAAGCCCAAAACTGAAATCCACAGCACTCTCTGGAAGTCCACAGACACTGCATTTCCACCCAGGTGTCTAGCTGACTAAAGCTCTTTTGATGGACATACCAGAGCTCTCACCATCTTGCCAGGTCTCAGCAAAATATCTCCTGCCAAGTTCATCTGGGAATTGTAAAATAAGCAGACTATTTGTATTAGGAATCAGGAAAGGCTGTCCAGCCAAAGATATAATAGAACAGGGAGTCCAAGTTAAGAGCAAGGATTTATAATCAATATCCACATGCCTCTATGCCCGGAGGGACAAGGCACTTCAGCTGGACACCCAGCCAATTCTGCTGAGAGCTTATGAACCCCTTGCCCCAAGGTGTGACTACACCAGATTTCCTGTGGCCTGAAACCACATGGTGTTGCTGAGTCTCCAAAGCCTGGCAGGTGCATTAAGGCCACATCTCACACAGACTAAGAACACAATGTTCAATCTAAAACACAGCAGCCACAGCAACTCCCAGTCAAAACCACAGAGGAGGCGGTGATTATTCTACATAGTATTGAAAGGGTTAGAGAATGCCCTCATAAATTAGGAGCCCTGGTTCAGTTTGACCCTCAGCCTCAAAGCTATGCCTCACAGCTATCAGTCACATCCTTGATGGCTTGCTGTGAAGAAGGCTGATGAAACCTGCCGCTGGGAAGGGAGCTGTTCCAGGCAAAGTCTAAGCAAAGGATCCTGTGAATTGTAGCCCGGTGGCAGCACTACCTCAGCCCCTGATTCTAGAGCTACTTCTATGTTAAGTGTTTTAAAAAGACATTAGATACAACCAAGGTTTTTCAGACCAAGGGTTGGAACCCAAGAATCTGTTCTCCAAAGTGCAAAGTTGTACAAGATTGCAAAGAGACATGAGATTTCAGATACAGTCCCTCTTTATTACCTAAAAACTGGCTATAACTATTTTGAGGCTCCAGCTGTTTTCCCAAACACAGATCCCCAGTTGGGCCTAGCCTAACAAAGCTACTGAATCAAATACAGTTTCTCTGCTGATTGCTTCTTTCACACATACATGACCATCTGCTTATCATATCCATTTTTTGCCTTGTCACACTTTTAGACCATGCATCCCTTGGGAAGGAGCACATTTCTATGTTTGCCTCTGCACAGTATGGCCCTAAACATGATTCAGGGTTTTAGGCCTCACTAGAGTACAAGCTATTGTATTTTATGGGATTAACAATTTTAGAAGACAGGAAATATAAACTTCAGTAACTTAAAAACCAGACAGTGATGTAAGTTTGGGAAGACCAGATGTAGGGAATAAGCTTGGCTGAAGAGGAAATGAGTGTTTTTATGCTACAAGCTGTATTTGTTTTTCCTTTGAGCAAACTGGCTAATGATTGTGAGAGTTTTACCCTTTGCTCCACTCTTCCTTTTAACCATAAAAAATAAAACAAACATTTTGTATGGTAAATAATGGGGGTAGGGAAATGTTCTGTGACCTAGTGCTGTGAGTGATGAGGAAGTAGTCAGAGAGACTGCATTTCCTTTTAAGTGTCGTATAAATATTTAAAATCAATTGCAAAGAGCATAACAGGGAAAAAGGACATGTTCATATCACCTCCAAGTTGTAGCTCATGTGTCCTCTAGGGTACTCCATTGCAGTAATAAGGGCCTCACAAAAAGGTCCACCTTCCCTGTGAGCTGGCCTTACATTTTCAGAGGTGTTTACAAAAATGCCTACAGCTACCAGAGAGATTAGTCAGTGAATGAAATAGTACAAGAATTACATTAAAATAAAAAACATTGGCAGAGTAGAAATAGGAATCTATGATGAGAATGAAACATGGGACTTCATATACTGACTAATACTGTCAGGAAACCACTAGGGCTAAATGGAAGATCTGCAGGACTTAACATAGCTATGCACATCATTACATTTTTTTTGGAAGATCAGCTTAGGCAATAACCAACAGTTACAACTCAAGACAAAACACCTTTTGTAAAACTGATAGCATCTACTTTTTGTTACCTTCCCCTTTCGCCAGCACACCTGCAAACAACAAGTACAGGTGTGCTCAAGCTGCATTGGCAACACTCAAGCTTCCCTGCCTTGAGACCTGCCCACCACTGCATCTTAGTTTGGTGCAAAACAGCTGCATGAAAAAGCAAGAAGGTGAAGGGGCAAGGCAGGAGCAGAAATACCATCAGGATCTGATAAAACCATAGCTAGATGCCTGGGGAGAGAGCAGCTGTAAACAAGTGAAGCAGTTTCTCATGTTGCATTTGCATCAATGCAGATGCTCCCCATTCCAGCTAAATTATTTACACTGGCATGTAACAACTGGCAGGTATTGCCATTGCCAGCTATACTGGTATAGTTTCTTGGTAGTACAACTACACATATGTAAGATAATTAGCATGTATTTTTCTAATATCAGCAGAATCAGGCTAAATCTGACCTTTTCTCAGCTCTTTGAGTGAGAATATGAATGTAAGCAGGTATTTCCATTACTCTGAGCATCCTGACTGCCAAAGTCGCTTCTCATCAGATTGTTGCTGGACATCACATTGGCAGGATGCTTTTCCCCAGTGTTGAGAAATGGCACAGCACGCACCCACAATTAGAGGACATAATTGACCCCTGTGCAGCAGGCACACCTCTCAGCTAGGAGACTGCACTCTCCCTTGAATGCTGTTATGAATAATCCAAAAATATAATTTTCAGTTTGTACTATTTCATGTACATAGTAATTAGTGTTGACTGCTAATGTTGTGATCCTGGGACAAATAACACAGTGAGTGCAAATTTTTGTCCATTGTTATTATTACAAATTTCCTGGATAAACACTTAATACATGCATGCATTTTCAGATGACACCACATAGATAGAGGTTAAAATCATGAAAACAGTACTCCCACTGGTTATTTGGCGAGTAGGCCATAGTCTGGTGATTAGCTGATGCTGTATTGATGGTTCATCAGGCAAGCATAGTGTTTGTTATTTGGGTGTTTGATATTAAATCATTTTGCTCTCTTATCTCATGAAAAGTGTGGGATTCAGCTAATTAGAAACAATACTGTTTAAGTGTCACTTGGTTTGCTTTTCCCCTTGCTATGACTGCTCACATAGCTTTGTCATTTAAGGATTCTGTTATTCTGCCATGTACTACATTGATGAAGCAAAAACATGTTGTGATATCAGAGCTACTTCCTCCGTAACAAAAGAACTACTCTATATCAGACTACAAAGCATCAAAATTTATGAAGCCATAACTCACCGAGTCCTATAAATTCCCAGATAACAAGCAACACATGCTTCCAAGGTATAAGAAACTCCAGGTTTTGATACCTGCCCTGGTTAAGCCACATTTCTCCCTTGAAAAAAATTACAAGTCTAAATCAGTTTCATGGCTTCATTGGGAAGAATCATAAATTATACCCCTAAGTCCCTACACACAAAATCAACCCCAAACTTCATGCCTTGAATAGCACACAGAATACATCAAATTCTTCCCTCATTGAAACAAACAGCCATTGTATGTACACAGTGCCAGTGTGTAATATCACCCAGAAGTTTGACACTTCAGTCACGAAAACACAAAAAGAATCAGGCCGCTGCCTTAAACAATGTACAATCCATAGGCTCAATTCAGCCTGGCCAGGGAGAAAAAAAGAGAAAGAAACATCTTCAAAAAAATACATAAATATTCTTCTCAACAACTGAAGATAGTGTAAGGATTATTTGCATTCATGCAATGATGACATTTATCTGTGAAAAACAGGGGATCCAATTTGAAAAGGAACAAGCAGAGGGTGGCAATGGGAGTCAAACATCCAAAGCTGACTGCCGTAAGTCAGCACTGTAGTTAGGCTGTGGCTGAAGAAGTTTTATATGAGTCTTTGATGGGTCCCTTTGTGTCAAATTCTCTTATCTTCACAGTTAGCTGTACTAGAGATGCACACAAACCATTCAGTGGGCAAATAAGGCCTCAGTGGAAAAGAAAAATGGCTGGTAGACCTGCGGAGCTCCCCAGCTTTGTTTGTAAAGTAAATGAAAAGATGAAAAGGCTCTTTCTGGCAGACACTCTGACACTCCTTATTCCCAAATATAGAACCTGCCTCCCTCAAAACAGGAGGGTAACCCAAGCTGCACTAGGAAATCCACTTGCACAGTTCCCTTTTCTTGCAGAGCAATGCAGGCAGCAGGGACTGCAGGGTGACTCAAAGTCAATGCGCAGGTCATACTCCATCAGCAGGATGGCACAGACACGTATCTCACTAGGGCTGGACTGCAAGATGGCTGAAGCACAGAAATGACACTTCAGCGCCGCACTTTAAGAAAGTCTGAACAAAGAGACTGAAATCAATTCAGCCACAGAAATACAGACAGACCAGAAGATCCCATGAGGTAGGACCTGCTTCCTATAAGGGAGCAGATTATGGTATTTCCTCAGGTTAGTTCATTTATTTTAGATTATATATGACAATTCAGTTGTTCCCTGAAGCACTTTTAAAATAAATTTCCAGACTAAGATTCAGTCAGGAAAAATGAAAGTAGACAGACTTCAGTCCAGCTTTAAGTGGATTCAATGCAGAATTAGGCACAGCCTTGTTACAAATTGTTGCCTCCGTAACAAATGCACTAAGACAAGAGTTGCCAAAGACTCTAGAGACTTGATGAAAAAGATCAGGCATTCTATGCCACTTTAATTTTCAGGTTTTTTGGTTCTCACCTATATGCTAAATGTGACTGTTCCAGCCAAATTGAGCTGTAACTTTCAGGTTCAGGAGTAGAACTGATCTGGAGTTATGTAGGAAAGTAATTTGTTTTCAGAAGACATTTTTCTGTCAGCTCCAAGGGTTTTGTTGGTGGTGTCAGTCTCTGCAGAGCATTATAGAATCATAGAATAGTTCGGGTTGGAAGGGACCTTTAAAGGTCATCTAGTCCAACCCCCCTGCAATGAACAGGGACATCTTCCAATAGATCAGGTTGCTCAGACAATTCTGGGCCCAGGATGGTGGTTTGTTTTTTTTTTTTTCCTCTCTCTCTCTTTGGAGGCCCTTTGGCCTCAGAAAAATGACTAAGGTCAGGAAAATAACACCACGGGATTTTAAGCATTGTCTGTATTTTAAGCAAAGTGAGACAGTTCTTACAGATGATATTCATCCAATACTAGTGATTAGCCTGCACAGTGCATGGCTAACAAAGTTATGTCCCTGCTGTTTCTTCCTTTACAACCTTTTCCGTTATGCTCTCTCTCCCTCTACCACAGGCTGGTAATTTTTTCTACTGTATGTTTACTAGTTTTCTAAATTTCTAAATATAGTTCTTCTCAGCTCTACCATCTGTCCCACAATCTTTCTGTGCCTCTTTTATATAATCTGTCATCCAGGGCAATTGTTCTTCTGCCTCTACCCCTCAGTAAAATATTGCACTTCCCTCCTCCAGCCTAGACACACCTGACCCTTTCTCAGACCTTGGCACATGCTGAGGACAGCCTCTGAAATGTTCTGAGGTGTGAATGCCTACTCAGCACAGAAGGCAAACTGCACCTCCCATTTAGAGAAGCTTGCCAAGTGCTAGAGCTCTCTAAGGTTATTCCCACCCCAAATTCTTTATATTCCCTCTGTACATATTTTTCTGCAAATGCTTTCTCTTCCCACATTTGCTTCTGTGCATGTCTCCTAGCTGGTTAGCACTTGGCTTCTATATGAGACCTCACCAGAAAAAAACAAACAAACAAAAAACCAAACAAAAACCCTAAGTAAATCATGTTTGTGTTAGCAGTGAGACAGCCAGGCTTAATTTTGGTGAGTGAGGGTTTCTGTCCATTGCAGAGACTAGTAGCTCAGGCCGGTAGCCTGAGAATGGAAATGTTTCACTGAGGAGTACAAAGCACAGCAGACTAATGGGGAAGACACTGGTAGGGTCTAGTCTGAAAGGTGCCTCTACTGGAAAAAGTCATCAGAAAGAGGTGCCCATGGCCTCTGGCTGATGCATCATTCAGGCTCAGCAGCCCAGATAATACATACGCAGAAAGATACTCCTTACTTTGTAATCTAGAGGGGGAAAGGATGGAGGATAGAGAAAAGCCAAAAACCAGCAAAACTTCATAAAGCACCAGGGTGTAGGGGAAGAAAAACACAAACAAACAAAAAGACCAACCGGCTTAAAAAGAATGACCCAATCAAAAGTCACAAGCCAAAGTTTATCAGTTTGAGACCTACTAGAAAAGCTGTTTTAATATGCTCTCCCCTCAGCTATCTGTCTCTGCTCCTGGAGGGTTTTTAAAAAATAAATATATATTTAAATAAAAATCATCAAGACAGAAGAAAAAACACACCATGAACAAAAATAAGATCATTCGCCTTCTGTTTCTGTGTAAACTTCCAAGAATATTGAGAAACGTTGTCAAACCATTTTTATTTCTCCAAAATATTTCTCCTTCCATTTTCATGACATTATCTTTCATTTGCCTTTTGTTTATTCATAACACAGCTACAGTTTAAATAGACAATAGAAGCTATGTTATTACCTAATTTAAAATCAGATATGTTTTTTCTCTCAAATCTGATAAACCAAAGCAGACTTCTCTTAAAGCACATGGCAGCTTGAAATGCAAGGTTACGTTTTTGGAGTCAGACACTACTTTTGTTATCCTCAGCAAGGTCTCACAATTTAAGAAAAGTCCCATTTCATTCTCTTAGCAGCTGCCACCACGAAAGTATTTAACAGCCTCCCCTTTTTTACCTTTTTCAGCATTTGTTTTACTGAGGGGATTGGCATTCTGCTCTTCTCAAATTAAGTCTAATTACTATCTCCTTCCATAGTAAGATTTTTTTCCAACTGATTTTAAAACAGTTGCTCTTCTGTATCAATTTCCTTTGAAGGAAGTCACTCTTTGATAACATCCAGTCTTCCTAGTCTCTCTGTGAACACTTGTTTAATACATTGCAAGGACATTATATCTAGACTATGTTTTGCATGGTCAGCTAAAGGTCTGCTGGTGTGTCTGGGGGAAATACACAAAGAGTTGGGCCTCTTCCATCTCTTTCACTGCAGTAAAGTATCCTAACTTTAACTGAAGCAAGCACCGACAAGTGCATATGCAAACCACAAGGCTATCCTACTCTCTCATGCTGCAAGTATCTGATTATTTTGTAGAAACTGGTACAAGGTCAACCTCAGAGACACACTTTAGAAGATTCAGCAGCTACTCAAAGCTGGAAAGTGAAAGTTCAAAATTTAGCAGAGTAAAAAAATTTAATTCTAGGCCGCCTTCATTCCTCTCACCTGAACAGCTCCATCTCCTTCCTGTAAATGCCCCAAGTGTTCCAGTGCACGTGTTAAAAAAAAACAAAACAAAACTGTACTTCACATTTTAGTAGAGCTTTAATGCCAGGTGATGTGTTAGTGTTCACGATTAAGTGACTGCATAATAACCAGTGACAGAAATTTACAGGTCTTCAGGAATTTCATGATTGAGAAAGAATGATGTCTAAGATTAATGGCAGTTTGATCTGAATTCTGAGAATCTAAATGTTAAGGCCAAGCATTTTACTGCCACTTCAGACCGGCAGCCTTTTTTTTGGGGGGGAGGGGGGGGGAAGGGGGGGGGGGGAGGTGGGAAAGGGGGATGGGACACACTCACCCCCCAAAGCATTATGCAAGCAAGCATTCTGCATCATGTCATGATCATCTAAAATTATCTAACCAATTTAGCAACACAGACTATCTAACAGAATAAAAGTCTTATAAAAAGCCAAAAAAATGTTGAACATAAAAGGATGCAATGTTTCTAAACTCGGTATCAGATAAGGTATCAGTACCCATTGCTTGAGCTCTCTAACCACTTCTTGTTGCAAGTCTGTATGTAGCATGTGCTTGACTCAAACGGCTCCAGAGAGGAGCTTATTAATACTGCTTATCTGTTAATGAAACTATGAACATCACAATACATGAGCCTTTAGAGCAAAGTACCTAAAACAACGTAAGTAGGATTAAAGCATGCCTTTTCATGTTATAAAAGCAATTTGTTCCCCAGAATTATTTTCCAACTTGACTTGAAAGATTATTATAAATATGGAAGAAAAGGGCAAGAGAAAAAAAAAACAACAAACCAGTGTTCATACAGTGACATTGTAAAACCATATTCCTATTTCAGGGATATGAAATAATTTATAAGATAATACAACAAAGTATTTTCCATATGTAATAGTTTATTCATGCCAAAGAACTAATCAGTAGAAAAGCTTAACACAGTAGCTGTAGAGATAATTCAAACAGTAACTAAACAACACAAACAGGAAAGTGCTTCCTACTAGAACAGCAATTTCCATTTATAATAGCCTTCTGTGATGATCACAAGCTTCTTTACAACAGAATAAAGGACAGCAATTAGCACTTCCCAACAGTTAAAACCTACGAGCAAGATTTTGTGCTTTAAAAAAAAAACACAAAAAGTTATAAATAAAAGCACTAAGTAGGAAATTTGTCAGATAAAAGTTTAAACAGAAGCAGCCTGACCTGAAGTGCCCACACCCAGCTACAAGCAGTATCTGTTCTCAGAACTGGTCAACATAAAAACTGGGACTGGTTTCACCAAACTGATAAACTTTAAAGTGAAGCCAAAGGCTGTGTGGGCATTTCAGTGGGCTCACATGGCAACTGACAGTAATTGAAGTTATCATGATTTAGCAGAGCTGAAATAATATTTGCATACTCTTAGCCCATGGCAAGCATGAGGGATGATAAGAGTCTGTACAGAAAGAGGCTTAACATAAGCCAAGTTACATTGCCTTTCCCATGAACAGAGATCACATGGTGACTTATCTAACGCATGGTAACCTGCCAACCACTGAGACTTGAAGGTTGAGTCTATCAACAGCTGGACAACTTTATGGAGTTTTTGTTCTTTCAGGTTATAAGCAGGTTTAAGCTAAAACTAAAGATGTCAGTCAAACCAAAACAAGTGCCCACATAGGGCATAGCTCAACTGAATTAGCTTCAAATCAATCTTAATCTAAAGAAGAGCTACAGCTAACTAAGCTTTTAAGATGATCAAAGCAAATTGTATTAAGAATGCCTCTTTGGCTGGAAAAGATGGCTACACCAGCCAGCTCAAATAAATCCCATATCTAGTCAAACCTCTCCAACCACCTTTGTACTGCAGAGCAGCTGCACATAAGGAGGGTCAGTACACATGACCACCTCACCAGTTATCGCACCCTCTTCAGATGAAAAACCCTGTATCAGAATTCCTGCTGTGACGTTGTCGAGGGGTGGGGGATGACACCACACAGCACAAGATCAGCAGAGATGTGGAAGAGAGAGTGCATTTAAAGAAGAGAGAGAAGCAGCACCAAGACAGAGGAAGGAAAGCAGCTGGCTTACAAGCCATCCCAACAGGCATTGAGCTACAGCAAGCTGGCTACTCCCGAACGAAGTTCCTCTTCCGGAATAGTTCACATGCAGACAAAGACAAAAAGCATAGGAAGGAGCAGCTATACCCTAGGTAAAACCAGCTGCTGAATGATTGTAGGACCGTAGAGACTCGAGGAATGAGGGGCTAGTCATCAGGCATTTTGTTCAGTGCTCACACCAGAGGAAGTCAGATTTTAGAGGAAAAAAGGTGAGACAATAAGCCCATACAACAGAGGTTTGATTGTAATTTCTGCTAGCATAATCACTGGTGTGCAGTTCAGGCCATGCCTGGTAAGAATAAATCAATACTACCTTCCTTTGGTGTTCTGTGAATAAATCACTCTAGAAAATACCCTAACCTTGCATCATCTATTTCTTTTTATGGGAACTGAGCTGCTGTCCTTAGGCAATGGCAAAAGTATGTGAGGTTGTAGAACATCAAGAGAAAAAGCAGGAGCATGAATAACAATGGACAAAACATTATCAACTTGTCCTGACTTGATTAACTTGAAATAAGATAGCCCCAATCTATAAAGAATAATGTTTTTTCTAAGATTTTGGGATGTTCAAATCTGTATCTTCACTTTAGATTCAGAACATAAAAGCTCTCAAGGGTTGAAATTAGCAAATTATTTCTTCCCATAATAAAAGACTTTGGCATATGAACCATGTAATATATAGCTCTTAGCATCTCACTGGGTCAGGCAATGACACACATACACAAAAAGCTTGCAATATACAGAGACATAGCAAAACACAAACACTCTGCTAGTTCTAGTTCAAGTCTGAAGAATTTACCATAGTGAAATGCAGGTGCAACACACTGCATATAGCAAAGTGCCAATCCTGGCAATATGTCTGTGTCTAACTAAGCGACAGTTCCACAAAAATGTCACCTCAGTGCTCTGTAGCTGTCACAGAGCCAAGTGAGTGAGGACAGGAGTTATTAGGAAAAAATAAATCTGTGGTTCCCCACACCTTGAGAACTCTGCATTTGTGGTTCCCACACCTCATCAAAGGAGGATGTTGAAATGCAAAAGACCCAGAGAACCACCACAAGAACAATCTATAGGCATGAAACACTGTCAGTATGGTTAACATTTAAAAAGATGAGGATTCTTCAGACTGCATATCAAAACTGAAGGGGCAGTACAGGACCTGTACTATAGTGACAATATAGGACATGATGCTCACCAACTGTTCTAATACAAGAACTAGAAAGCATCAAATACTGCTTAGGTTCAAGTCAAACAAAAGCAGGTGCTTCTTTACACAGGCAAGGCTGGATTGCAAAACTCCCAAGTAAAGGATGCTGTAGGTGCTAGCACTTTACTGGAGTTCAGAAAACAAGGGGATAAAATCATGGAGGAGGGGTCCATCAATAGCTACCACATTAAAACAAAAAACCAAAACCACAACCAAACACTGCTTAGGAGTCTCCAAGTCATAAAATTGCTTAGGAAAATATTCTGGGAGAACACCACTATCTGCTTAAGAACTGTTAAATTCTTCCCCAGATTTTTCCCCAACTACAGGCCACTATCAATACAAGATAGCAGCCTAAGATGACCTTGAACTGTACTGTAACCTTTCTTGTGTAGGCATCTTTCTTTTTAGCTAATAAAACCCTTCTAAACATGAGCATAATTTTCAATGCAATTGCCCATCCATTAATTTCATAATGCTTCACTCAATTCCCCTCTCCCATGCCTTCCCTCTCTCTCTTTTCAGATTAAAGAAAATCCAGATGGGGTGCAGGTGCTGCAAAATGATACAAAGGTACAACAGAACAAGAGTTGCTTAGAGTGAATAAAAGGAATGCATTAAAACATGTGTCTGTGCTCCCCTACACCTGTTGCTTAAATTAAGCCTATTTACAAGGTTGGACTTTTCCTGAAGTTTACAGTATCTTTAAAGTCATGCCAGAGCATAGGCATACTGATTTCCTGTGAATGTCCTTTTGTTTTACTGTAATTGAACTCCAATTCTGTAATTCCTATCCCACAGAAAAATTGTGTGGCACTGAAAATTCATCTTTAGCAAAGCTTTTTCTCATTTAGGTATCATGCATGACCTTCCCTCAATTCTGTAGAATGAGGAACACAGATTTTGTCAGATCCTCCCTCTCTCCTAAGCAATGAAAATGAACTACAGATCCTTGCTTCCATCACAGCTTTTAAATGTAGCTAGTTGTGGGAACAATTCCCACATTAAAAGTCACCCTGGAGAGGAAGACTAGCTAGTTTTAGAAAGACAACACTTCAGCCCCACTTGATGGTTACTCCTTCCCTTGGCCACATCTCTAGAACAGGTAAGGAAGTGGAAAAGAAAGCAGGTACTATGAGAGAAAGAGTGGAGATAAAGAAAAGAGAGGCTCTGGAAGAAGTCAGTCAAGGAAAATATGGAGTAAGAAGAAAAAAATTAATTAAGAGAGGAAAAAGGAGGGGACAAAAATAAAAAAGGGACAAAAGTTTAAAAATTATGAAAAGACTTGAAAGAAAGAACACCAGGGGAAAAGAGAGGGAGATACTTTATCAGCTACATGAGGACATATTAATTAACAATACATGTGATGACTACTCATTGGCTAATCAACACCCCAGAAAAAAATAAAAAATAAGGCTGGAAACATGCAACAACCAGCACAAGGTTCTCTGACATCCTCCTTATGCCCCTGGTGAGTCTCTCTACAAGGACTAGTTATGATCAGTCCTGGGACACAGCAGCCTACAGTACAGCACAGCATTTCCATTCAGTTTACCTCTTTCTCAGGACCCCAGGTAAAGTTTAGTGACACCAGTTCCTCAAGATCTCCAGCTTAAAAGTGAAACTTAATCCTTTTTTTCTGATTATATTAACAGCATAATTAACATTTCCTCTACAAAATTTCCTTACTCCAGCTATATTTTTGATCCAGAAGAAGTACAATCACCTGGATGCATTCATGAAGTGAACAGCTATGAAAACAATGAGCAAGGCAGCAATAAATCCAAATTCAAAGAGAACAGTGAAATTCAAGAACATAAAAATGAACTCCAGAAGGATGAGCTAAACAGAACAGAAAACAAAAATCAGGTAAATAGCGCAAAAGAAACTCTCTGGAACCATGGAGGCAGTGATTTTCAAGAGGATGGCCTTATAAAGCGTGTTGCAAAGCTTGATGTTGCAGCCAATGGCGGCAACTCCTGTGCTGGAGTCCACTCCATGCTCAATCCCAACACAAACCCAGTGAAAGAAGACAGTGAACAGGGAACATCCAGCCAGTCAGACACTTCTTCAGCCAGCAATAGAGACTTTCACACCAATTCAAATAGGTCTGGCCAAGAACTTGACCTAGAGACAGGCAGCCAGAGGAAGGCAGCCTGCAATGAGCCAAACAGTATTCAAGATGGGAACTCCCAGTCTGCAGAAGATAGCATCTTTCTCAAAGAAAGTGCAATACTGGAGAAACAAAACAATGCCATACAGCTGCCAGATATTGATTATCCCCAAAATGACAATCAAACCAGGAACTATGTTGAAAAAGATAGCTTTTCAGTCAATTGTACACATTCAGATCAAAACACTGGGCCTTCAGCCATACAGGACCAGGACCCTTGTGTAACCCCACCTTCACCTATGAAGGAAAGCAGTATTGAACCGTTTAAAACTGACTCTGCATGTTTGAGTGAGGACATTACTGGTTGTATCACTGCTGTGGCTGTTACCAAAGTAGCACAGGCACCCACACACCCCAACCATAAAGATATCAATGGAGAAATTGAGGAGGAAGATGCAGAAGTTGCAGCAGCTCTGGCTGCACTGGAAGCTGCAACTGCAGGGGAAGACCTGGAAGATGACGACGAGTACTGATGAAGGTTTCTTTCTAATACACTGGGTAAGATCCAGATTTTGTTTCTGGATCTATATAAACACATGTACAGCACATGTGGACAGCTGTTATGAACAGCATATATAAAAGGAGTTGGGACTAAACCTCTGTCCCTTCAGCTGTTTTATACAGCCTTTTAATTTCTACTGCCTGAGCTACAGAAGTGCTCCCTTGGCTAAAGGTAATACTAACACTCTTCTGTATGGGGCCAACTAGGAGGACAAAGCATCATTTCTTCCACACAGGATATTCTGCTGTATACCCACCTCACCTGGACTCATGCAAATGTTTCCTTTGGTTTTAACCCTCAAGAGGGTCTGCACACACTGCATGTTCAGGTTCAGAAAACTTACATTATTTAAAACAGAACTACAGAAGCCACGGAGTTAGAAACCACAAATTTTTATCATGTTAGCACACAAAAAAAACACCCCAAAAAAAACAAAACAAAAAAAACCAACCCTGACCCAAAGTTCTATGATCTAATGAAGTATGAAATAGAGAAGGCAGCTTGGCCTGCACTTCTGGACCATAACTGCAGTTATGGTTCCACTCCGGATTAAGCCTAAAACTGTGCATGTGCAGCTGGTGATAACCTCATCTCTTCCCTTATACCTCCCCTGGACTTTGTTTGATACCCCAAGTGACCTGCTTCAGTTCATTAAAACAGCAGAAGCCTAGCCAAATCCAAGAAAGTGGGTAACTTTCTGTTGGTTTAATGAGCTGAAGTAGCTCACAAAAGAATTGCACGCCATCAGAGGTGCTGGAGAGGGATCAAAACTCAGTCCTAGCAGTTTGGATAGATTAAAACTGTTGTAAAACTGCAACCTCTCAACTCTGCTAAATTTTCAGGCACACATCACTTGCCTTAACAATACAGGTTGTGTCTCATAAACATTCCCAGCAAGATGTTTTGTTTATATACAAACAGGGACAGCCAATGTGGACACCACCCCACCCCCCCTCCGGCTCTGGTGCAGTCCTTAAACTTAGAGCAGGAAAGGGATCCAGCTTCAAACTTAAACATAAGACTTGAAAATATCAGCTGCATTCCTGGAGCGTTTACCCTTCCTCTGATCTTCAGATTAGCATGTTAACCTTTCTTGGGGGAAAAAAAAGGAGGTAGAGACCAACTTTGTGCTGCCAGTTCATCAAAAGTTGGATCTTAATGGCTGAAACAAAGAGTGCTTGACATTTTATACTGAAGTTTTGTGGTTTCACAGTTTCTGTTATAAACTCTTAATAAATTTATTTTTAACCATATAAAAATAATCTGGTGGCTTTTTATTCTTTATGCATTTTCTGATGATATAAGTTACATAAAACTACTATATGATATATCTGTCATTAGATACATGAAAAGCACCAACTATGTATTTGCCAACAGCATATGCTGAATCCTAGTCTAACCCCTAATATATGTAAGGACCACAATATTAGGAGGTGGGTTTTCAGTAATGTGTAGATATTTAAATGCAGATTTACTCTCTTCCTCCAAATACTGCAAGACCAAATCAAGATTTCAATTTCTCAAAACATTACTGATACCCTAGAATCAATTTAAAAAACCTAAACTCTCAGCTTCAGATGAACTATATTCAGCTACAGATGAAAGTCACTACATTGTAACTTTAAAAAAAAACTTTGTATGTTTTTAAAGTATTGCAGTACTGTTGATTTCTCTACCACTTTCCTACTTTAATAGGCCCTTCTAAGCATTTTCATAAGTGCATACAAGTTTTATGTGCACACGTGTGTATCAAAGATTACTGAATACCGAATGACAGTGAAAGACTACTTGCACATTGCATATTACTATTGTTACAACAGGACATGGCATGTATCTGTTTTTATACCATGAGGGTATCACCTGGCCTGACCATCCCTACCCCCCTCCCAGTCCTCCTCCTGCCATGCTCAGGGCCCAGGACCCCACATCAGCTCCCCAGGGGCATCAGACCCTGCCCCAGCTTCCCACAGCCCTGCCCAGCCCAGCCATGTGCCCCACCAAGCTGGACCCAACTGCAGGCTGACAGCCCAGCCCAGCCCAGCCTCAGCCTGGCCCCACCAGAGATGCCTGATGCGGGGTTGCCCTGGTAGCCCCAGCCTGCCACACTCCCTGGCTGGGGCAGTGGGACAGGCCCTGGCTGCGAGGTCCAGCCCTGCTGTCCCCAGGAGAGCCTCCGCTGCTCCCCACATCCTAGCCTCAGGGAGCCAGCAGCCCCTGGGGCACCATGACATGAACCACGAAAACTTAAGTAAAAAAAAAAATATGTTAAAGGAAGAAATGCAAACACACACCCCAGGAAACTTATCTGATTTTTCAATATCCACTCGATTAGGTTTTTCTAACCTGAACTTCAAGTACAAATCACAGCAAGTTTTCATCTTGCTCCCCAAGAATTAAAATACACCAGAGAAGAGCGCCTGTTCAAACCCAGCCAGTGCCCTGAACGCTCCAAACCAGGCGTCTCTTGTACAGGCAACTGCTCACAATTGTGGGCCACCGGAATTAAATCCTCTGCAAGAGATCAGCTGGGCTGATCACATTTCTTGCAGCCCAAGTTTTCATGGTCTTAAATAGAAGAAAGGCAAAAAAACAGTTTAAAGCAAGTATATTCACTGCATCAGAAATAACCAGTCAATGCTTCTCTTAACCAAAAGAGTCAGACACATGCATACCTCAAATCTGCAAATACCTATGAGGTATTTTAAAATTTTTATTGTTAGATGCAATTTTAGCTTTGTTAACATGGTTTAATCCAATTTCACAACAGAACTTTAAAACAGACTTACTCCCCCACTCCCCACCTCTTCCTCCTTTAGTCAGAGAAAAGCAATATTCCCTTCTACAACTTAATTCAGAGAACAGTATTCTCTCAATGAAGCAAGAAAGACAATGGCTGTCACGATTTTGTTTTTAACCCAATTGTTGAAGTACAGACTCCAAGCAGTCATCTCACAAACACCATGAATAAAACTATGGAGGTTACACCATTCCCTGCTCTGAATCTTGACTGAAATTATTATAGATTAAACAGGACTTAACAGGTTTTTGCTGTACTTCATAATTCAATTACTGCACATTACCAACTGAAAAACATTTTATTCTCTAGTGAAACAGAAAAAAACCCCAAGTCTTTAAGGAAATAGAGCATCCTAATATTATGTCACATTGCAGATGACTTAAGCAGTGCACCAACCCCACAATAAAACCATGTCACATGAAGACTGCAGTTTAATTTGTTTGCTCATTGAGCTCCCTCCTATTTACCCTGAGCTAGAGATTAGCTTGATTTTTATGAGGGTGCAGAAACAGAAAGAAGCAAGGCAACAACCATTCACCTTAACCTCAAGAACAGCCAGATTTTCAGTAACCTGTGATCACACATGCTATACCCTGCTCTTAACACTTGGAGCTGTACCAAGTGATAGCAAGTAACTTACCTAGGCTTAAGCAAAAGGAAAGAAAGGTAAGTGACACAGGCAAGATGACTACAGAGCAAAATGAATATATGAATGAGATTAAAATACTGGTTTTGAGGACAAGCTGTAGGGATCTGGCTAAGAATGAATAACCTAGGTTGTTTCCATCTCATGTCTAAAGGTTGGTACCTAAATAAAGCTTTACTTTCCTTTAGTTCTCATTTGAGAACCTCTTTCAGAAGCAAGATCGTATCAAATGAACTTGGGGACATTCCTCAGATTAGTTTTTGCATAGAATCCAGAAGAAAAGAAAAAAAAAAAAAAGATCCATACCAATTTCCATACTTCCAAAACAAGATGTGTTATATGAAGGGTCTTTGCTGAGGCCAGAAGTGGTACGAGTTTCTCCAGAATCCATCTCCAGAACCGAGGAAATACTACAGATTTTCAACCTTACAAATTTCAGCTTGGTAGATAAAAGCTACACAGGGGTTAATCTAACAAGTATATAGCATACTTTGCCAGAACAATGCCACTGTCTGATTTTGGTTAATTTTTAATCATTAATCTCCTGTTTATGCAGATTTGCATACAAAACTCATCCAGTTAGCATCTGCAAAAAAGAAGTGTACTAAAGATCCAACATTAATCAAAATCAAGACAAATTATCAACAGCCCTACGAAATACTATACATACTCCACCCTGGCCGGGAATTACTTTTCCAGTCATGCATGAGTGTTAATTACCAGCCGACGCGCACCGCTATTGTTTTGACATACGCCACACAGATCCTGTTCTCCCTCATCACTTTGATTAAAAATTTGGCTTCGGGAGAAGGTTACGTTGTTCTCCTTTTAATAACTGCAGCACCTACTTCCAGGCCACCGGCTGCTCTCCTCCTGGGGCACAGGAGAGCTGGCCACTCACTGCCAGGGCGGCACAATGCTGTCGCAGAGAAGCGGTGAGGCACCTCAGATCTCCGATTAAATATGGGCTTTTAAAAATTGTTTGGTTTTTATTTTTGTTACAGACATGCTCCAAAAGGTTTTTGAATGATCAACCATAAAAGCTTCAATAGCTCCCTCTGCTGCCAGCAAATATCTTATTTCAGCTGCTCTATGCAAAACCCCACTCGCACCTGACAGAAAACATCACATTCCTGTCTCTCTCTACATATACGTGTGTGTGTATACACACAGAGGTACGTAGAATCCTTGAAAAATAAGATCTGGGAAACACTATGGGTATTTTAATTTTACACTCTCCTAAGACTGCTGCTGTTGAAGGATAATTACTTTAACTGTGAATCAAAATACTGAACGCCGGTAGTTAAATACTCACTATTTTCATATGATAATTTAAAAAATACTACCTTATTCAATGCAAAAATCACACCATGTTACCTGGGTATCTAGCTGGATCTATAGTGACACCCATGGAGCAATGGCTAATTTTTTAGGACAGTGAAGAGTTTGTCTCAAACTGCTGCTGCCCTTACTATCACTACTGTGTTTTTCAGTCTTCCATCTTCTCAAGTCTTTCACACTCCTGTTGCTGCCTCCTCTCCGTACCTGCCCCTCTGCCATCAGTGCCAGCTAGCTTTGTTAGTTGTTCTGCTGTTGCTGTTTTGCAACAGCATAACGGCTGTTCTGCTGCATGCTGACAGCTATGAAAAGTTTACTGAAGCAAATGCCCTCTATTCCCCGTGACCACCGTTTCAAGACCATCAACACAACCACCCAGTACAAGCACAAGTGCCTCCCGCCTACCACTGCTGCACACTTAACAACTCTGCAGCCCAGAAGAAACAAGACTGGGATGACTAACTGAAAACAGGCAAGGAAACAACAGCTAACAAGGGAAGAAAGGGGGGAATCAGAGGGTTTACAGATATGAAAGCGAGGGGTTACACTGACAGAAAAACACATTTGCCAATATATCCTCCTTTGTACAAGACAGCTCCGCTGCAGCTAAACTTGATGCCATTGCATCTCTACAGCACTAGGGGCTGCACAGATACAATTTAAGAAGAGGCGTTTCAGTTAAGATACAAGAGGCCTACTCCTCAAAGAATTTATTTACACAGACCAAGACAAAGCAAGCCTGACTGCATGTCCAGAAACAGACGGCCAAGCACCACCCACATAAGAGGCTCTGGACTAAGGCCCACCCATGTCACAGGTGACGTGGTATCTCCTTACCTAAACTCACTAGCAAAACATAGCCCCAACCCCCTCATCCAGCCCAGCCACAGAAAATTCAGAGGTCACTCACTCTAACAGCACAGACGGCTTTCAGACCTTGACAGTATGTCTCTTCACAGACTCCCGCCATCTTGATGCTTCCAGCCCTACGGGCCTGGCGTGTCTCCCACCTTCTTTTCTCTGACAGTTAGAGGAACAGACTCCTACTTTCCCAAACTGCTCTGCTTCCTTTTCCTCATGGCTCTCCAGCCTTACATATCCTTTTATTAGTTTTTGCCTCACCAGATCATCTTAACCCGCCAGGAAATACAGCTCTGAGGCTGACTAGCTGCCTTGCAGTTCTGTGCAGGGGTGCTTCAAAAATCAGCTAGCCCTGCCACAGGTAGTGCAGAGGGAAGAAATGGTGCCTCCAAAGAAAGAGGTATAATCAAATTATGGCAAGACTAAACAGACCAGCAGCACCTTATTGCATACCCCTTAAAACTGGAGAGGAAAAAAAAAATTTTAAAAAAAATCAACAAGGATACAGAAAACATGAGAGAAATGGAAATTATATCCAGCATCTGCCAGTACTTCAGCCTAACCGCACACTTCCCTCAAACAAAATTCTGATATACAGGACTTCACAAAACACTGAGAAAAAAATTAAATCTAAATCCACCTTTATCTGGCCAAGTCTTACACATCGTTCATTAATATTAGATAGTGAAGGCTTAACCACTCTTTTCTTGCTTATTCATTAGCAGTAGTATTACGCACTTAGCAGGAAAAAGGAAAGAACAGGCCTGAAGTGCACAGAACCCCAAGTTTAATAGAGACAAATTGATTCGTACTTCCAACTACATCTGGGGCACAGGTGGGAAACTTAATTCCTTAGGAAAGACAGTCTCATGTTCCAACCCAGTAGGCACTTTCAGCATTACCAAACCAGAACAGACTGCATGTCCTCTTCTCATCAAGAGATGAATAATCTCATAAAGAGGCACTTCTTAACCCACATCACTTTGTGTTAGTATGCAATAAGTACAAGCTCAATTAATTTGTAGGGGGAAAAAAAACCAAAACCCAAACATATCTGACATGCTTTTCTCCTGTATTTTCCCATCGTGCTTTCAGTGCCCATCTTCCCGCATCTGTGTCTTTCAGTTTGGCTCTGCTACACAGCAGCCACATCTCTGCAGCAGGCTCAAGCGAGACCCTGCTTCGAGCTGTACACACACACACACTTCAGGAATACTGGAGCCTGGGGTCATTTCTAAAGTGCATAGATACAACATCTATCCACAGACTTCAAGTACACAGAATAACACTTGTGCTTTAGTGTTTTTATTTATTTATTTATTTTAACTAGACCAGCTGGCTGAAATAACACTGTCTTTCCACAAGTGACACACAAACACTTGTGAGTACAGGGATCATATAAGGTGCCAATTTTGTCAAGATTTCTGTACCTGTGATAAACAGGGAGACCGTTCAGAAAGAAAATGGCAATGAGCTACCAAGTACACTACGGCACACTTTTCAACTCAGGTTGTTTATAGATATTCAGAAATAAGAAAAGATAAATGCTTTAATCCTTACCATTTTTCAAAAATAGATTGCACATGTGCTCTGTGCTCTTTAGAAGTAAAATCAGCTTTTATTAGAGGTAGAAGTAGCTCCCTCATCCATTTTGCAACAGCAGCATGAAGTACAAACCTGAATTTTGGCATAGTGCTCTACTAAAAAAAAGTGTCTGTATTGGGGAAAAATAACAGAAGTAAAAGAAAAAAATTCTGCCTGGGAAAAAAATCTTCACATTTCTCTTGAAGACTTCTCTACGTCAGTCCAGTTATAATAGAATTTCTCAAACTTTAATACAGCAATCCTCTTGTATTTCAATATATGCACATATTATCTAATAAAAACTGTATTACACAAAATTACAATCTTCTATCCTTATCTTTTCTGGCATCAAAGTTTGTTGATATGGTTATATTTGCATTCAGTTTTAACTTCAATATAACCAGAAATTGTTACTGAAAGCATTAGAAACTCAACGAAAAGGGAGCAGGGGGAAAACATGCTAAGGGAAGAAGTAATAGTATAATATATTACTCTCAGGTTTTATTACGTAGAAGACAAAAGGAACACACAAAAAAAAAAATCCCTGAAAAATGAGAATCACAAAGCATGTTCAATTTCCAGAAGCTTCACCACAATCAGCAATGTCTCGATTTTCTTTGAAAATTAAGGCCTAGATATTTTTTTTTATTCTGAATACAAAACCACAGCTGCATATAAATGAAATTCAAATATAGACCTCAAAATAGACCTTGTGTGATACAGCTAGGAACACTGAAATAAAGAACAAAAAAAGATGAAAACAGGACAGTACACTGATAATTACAACGCAGCTAGCCACAACAACTTGCTTTGAGCCTCCTTCACACTATTAATACAGCAAAACCCATTTTAATGCTATTTACAGATCATAGTAATCTGTGAGAACGTCTTACAACAAATTAAGCATTGCAGTATCACAGAGGAACACAAGCTGAGAGGAAGCAACTGCATAGAGCTTCCTGTCATTTGTAATTTTTTGTTCCATACCTCATGAAAGAAATTGAGAATAATGTTGTGTATTTTTTAAAAGCTCAATGCCAAACATAAAAGTTAAAAGTCTTGATACTTTAAAGGTAAAAGGTCTTTAATCTAACCAGATACCAGTTTGAATTAAAGCATAGATTTTCTTCTTTCCCATATAAAAATATGGAACTAGTCATATTTGCAATTGTCCTTTCTCAAGAAAATAAAACTGCTCTTAAGTACATCACACAAGAACCTAACCTTCTCACTACCTCCATAAACAAAAACTTAAGATGCAAAGAGATTGTATTATACATTAAGACTGTGTAAAGGTTACATTTCACATAATGGATGCAGGCTTAAGAAAGTCACAAACAAGCTTAAGAATCAGTATTTTTTATTTACTGCTTGGTAGTACAAAAGTTGTATATAAACTATTTTGTTAAAAATACATCTGATATGCAAATTTAAGAAAGGCAAATTAACATGGCAATATCCATACCCCTACAAAACAGCAGAGTGTAGTGTTAAATGCAATGAAGCAGGCAGTTTCTAAATCCTCTTATTGAAGTAGCAATGCACAAATTAAATTCTTCCACATATCAGGTCTTATAATACCTTATGTGAGTATTTTATACAGGTAAACAATGTTTTACATATCCAACACGTTTTCTTTTCTTTTATTCTACATATTTCCAATGGAATCAAAATAGAAACTACTTTTAAATTAAGTAAAAAAATACATATTTCTGTTTAAACTGTTTCCCATACTTTTGGCAAATTTACTTGCAGTACGAACCCATCATGTATCAAAACACCATAATATCAAAATACGCCCCCACCCCCCACTTTTTTTTTTTTTTTTAAGCTTTCAGGAGTCTATAACTGTGTATCTCCTTTCTGAAAATTATTTGAAACTGCTTGGTTTTGCCCAACACTCCCTTTTTCCAGTAACGTTTTATACTCGTAGCTCTCAGTCTCTTGGACACTGAAAGCTCACTACTATAAGCAATACTAAAATTCCTCTAGGAACATTAGCTCTTCATACAAATAATCAAAGCTTGAAGAAGAAAAAATTCAAGAATATTAAGTGTATGCCTGTAAGGTCAGCTTGGTGTTTATGTTATACTTAAATATTGAAGAGATTAAAGAGGTTTAATGGGAACAGGGATGCTAAACACTGAAGTTCCAGTCCTGGCCAAACAGTTATTTTGGGCTCTCAAGGATGGTCAATTATCTCTAAAAATATCCATTTTAAAAGGAACAATAAAACATTTATTCTTTTCAGAGCTTGTGGGGGGGGGTTGTTTTGGTTTTTTTTTTTTGAAAATACAGCATCAGTGAAAAGTATGTATTGATAGGTCAAGTCAGTATCTTGTGGATACAAGTAGAAAGACGACCAGCAGCAGCACATATTTTCAGCAAGAATGAAATAAACTTGGGATGTTTCCTTACATGATGTGGGAGTATCCAATACATAAGCAAGAAGATTAATTTTTGTCTTTGTACATATTGATTGTTAACACTGCATAAACTGATGAAGAAACCTGATTCTCAGATCTGAAGGAGAAACACAGTTTATAGCACTTGGACTAAAAGGATTGAAAGCATTCATTTAAAACAAATCAATTCCCAAACAAACTGATTTTCATTGAGTTCATAAGGCAGAGTAAGTTACTTTACAGTTCTCAGAATATAGTGCAATCTCTACTACAATGCATTACATTAGAGCTTATATTCTTAGGCACTCAGAACAAATGTTATTTTTCAGTTTCTATGACACAGCAAAGTTTGCTGAAGTATTGCAAAGATTTCCCTCCCTGAAACAAGTAACATGACAAAACAGAGATCATAGGTAGACACAAAGAATTAACATCACAAAACCATCACTGGTATTTTCAGCAGTAAGTCATAGTTAACATGTGAAGGGAGTGACACTGGCTTAAGATTTTGGTGCCAATGAAAACAGCTACCCTCAGTCCAATAAAGCCACTCTGAAGTACTTTAGTATATACTCCATAAATTTTTAATGCCAAATATTCCATATCCTTATCTAATGGTTGAAATATGTTGCCTTAGCTTAATAAGGAACACCTGTGGGTAAAACAAAAGAGAAAGGCAAAACTATTAGGCATTCTTCAAATACAAGTGAGTAGTTACAAGAAAACAGGAGGACAAGTGGCCTTGAGGAAAGTAACCTTCCCAAGAGCTCACCCAACTACATAGAAAAAGGTGCTCTTCAGCCTACGTTTAGTAGTAAAGGGGAGGTAGAGGGGAGAAAGACAACAATTTAACATCTGCATATAGCTGAACCACTCTGTACTGTGCAATACCCTTCACAGAGTCTGAGGGCTTATGTACTAAAGGCACACATGCAGATTTTGGCTAATATTAATTATTTCCTTGTATGTTTTGCTTGGCTACTAGCAGTAGGATTAAAAGAATATTTTCATCTTCCAAAGGCTGGCTTTTATCTTCAGCAAACACTTGTCAATTCTGGAGGGGAAGAACAGAGGAGAAAAATCCAGATGGACCAAAGGGATGAACACAGTTTATCCACAGGGTAATCATATTACTCATAATATTAAGCTCATTAAAAATGCTTGTCTAAGTACAAAAAAATTAAGATTATTTGATAAGGCTTTTACCTTTCCTGTCCAAAAACTTATATGTATTTTTTCTTTCCAAGATGAAGCCAACATTTGGTACAAGGTCCACACAGCTCAACAGTATTTCTGTCTAAATCTTACTGATTTTACTGGTGAAGAACCATTAAGTGTTTAACCTTGCATAGATGCCATCACAGAACTTGTAAAATGCTACAGTGCCATAAATATATTTCCTTAAATAGTATGCATCTCTTGGGAGTTTTCAGTTTTCTCCAAAGTGCTAGCAGACAAGCTTCTTCTAAAAGTTCCACCTGCAAGAAGAGGAAAACAATTCTAAAAATAAGCCTAAATAGCAAAAATAGTTTTAGGACGAACACACCAATTAAAAAGTAAGCAGATGCTCTGAAATGGAAAAAAAATGCCACTATCGCATGAGGTGGTTGCTGTGCATTGCAAGTTTAGCATGTGAAATCCTAAAGGAGAAGAACTAAAAATTCAGCTGGTACTCATGAAAGGATCGACAAACACATGGACAAACTGACAAATCACATCACAGTGCAAAACACACACAACTTTGAAAAGGATACTAGGAATGGAAAAAGTTGTGTAGCTTCAGTGCACCAGTACCTAATTTTTCTTTACCCACTAGCTTAAAATGGATGTGCAAGAGCACATAGTTTTAAATAACTTAATTGATGAAATGGAGTATGCTGAGAACATGGATGTTTGAGACATGGAGTAGACATGCTACAACTTCAAATGATGCAGCCAGCAAGACACTAGTATAAGCTGAAACACTGTAGAGGTCACTTCAAGAAAATACTAAGAACATGTCAGCTTAGGGGAAAAAAAACCCAAACCTGAACTCAAGAGTAGCAGTGAACACAAGCAACCAGCAATATTACATCATTCAGGTACTGCCCGCCTCAGGAATTCCATCTCATACAGAAACTCAGTAACTGGTTAATGTCAGGCCACAAGGCACAAATCTACTGCCTCCAAATGCCAGAACAAGCCTTTTCTGGCAGTAGCTAAACACACACAGGTGTCTGCCTTCTTCCTCTGCATCTGAAGATCTGAGCCAAATTCTCCAAAACTATATGCTTTTTATCATAAATTTATTGGCTAGAGGCACACAAGTCTTAATGCTGCTTACCTGTTCAGTTTCAGTAGAGTAAGATAACAATTTATTAGAAGTCTGAAATAAGTAACTGAAGTAAAGGTCTAACTACTACCTGTTTATATGTGAACAGCTTTTCATGGCAGTGGACAAAAACTGATCTAGAACCATGCTAGGGAATAGTATCAGTCTTTCAAGCAAGAGCTGTTTATTTTTTGTAGTGCATATCAAATGGGCCTGGCTAGTTTCCCAGATGATTTACAAAATAAAGGTCTCTTCAGTCCAACAGAACTATAAGAGATTCCACAGAGCCATTTCTCTGCTATTAGAGCAGTTGTTTTCAGAAAGGGCAATACTTTAATCCTAAGGGAGGTCCTACAACAAAAAGCTGCCATAGATGGACATTTAATTATTTTTTTATAGCTATACAATCATATCTCTCTAGAGAAGAGCTTATTTTTAGATTAAAGTAGTAATGGTTTAAATTTAGAGAACAACTTTTAGGTAATTACAAGGAATAGCTTTCTTATTTAGGAGAGGAAAGAACAAATTAGAAAGAAAACTGGACTACAAAACATTTTGAGAGTATTTCAAAAGATCACTTTTTTTTTTAATCTAAGTGCACTGGAATTAACTTTATTTATATATATGCCCTTTTCTCTATTTCTAATGTTTAAAGAGAAGATAACTAGCCTGCCTTTAAGACCAAAATCATATTACGAACAGTCTGATCATGCTACCATTAGAGCTACAGAAAAGAAAAAAAAAAGATAGCCACAGGAGTAACAAAACAATTAGCTGGGCATAAAAATGCTAATGCAGCCAGTGAAGGAAGAGGTTATCTCCTATTACATTTAGCTGATACTGATTTTTAAAAAGGGAAGAAAGGAAAAAGAAACCACACCAACAAAAAAAACCCTGAGCACCAGGATAATTCTGAATCAGACAATAGAGTGAAGTTTGTCTTTCACTGAAATCTGTAGATTCTTCACAGATTACAGAGCAGCAGTGAGACAGCAGCCACTAGAAAGCTATGATTTGCCACAGAACAAAAAGCAAAACAAAAAAACCCAACCATCCTTACAGTCTACCAATAACCTCCAAGGCAAGGCCAGCTGTATTTACATTGGCTTTGACAAGCATTTGTCCAAATGTCTTACAAATGTCCAGCAATGAAGATATGACATCTTATTCCAACTTCTTAATTTTTGAAACCTGAACACCACCTCCTTGCAAATTAGCCTACTATTTACCTTCTTACCCACTCAGCAAAAAGAACAATTTACTTCATTACCCTTCACAGCTTTTTAAACATTTGGAAGCATCCCACATCTCCAAGTCTTTCTTCCTCTATGGCAAGGTTTCCAAAAATTGGGTATAATATAATGATGAGGCACAGAGTCCAGACAAGCACACTCCACTTAGTTCAACAGTCACCTGTGCTGCCAATAAAAGTTGGGAGAAGTACCCCATTGTATACCAGCTCTCTACCTTGTTTTCCTTTCTAAATTGATACAATTACAGAATGTTTTCTTACTGAATAAACAACAAAGAAAAGGCCACATCTTGCACCTTGGCTTTTCAGAATTTAACCTCAAGAAACTTGAGGAATTTGAGGTCTTGTTACATTTTCAAACATGCTCAATTACCACTTCTGCATTTCCCTCATATTTGCAGTTACTAAGAGTTTGAAACTGGACTGAGCTGACACAACATGACTTCATCCTCTCTCAGCATACAGAGAGTTTGGCACTGTGCCCTTTGTTCACTTACTTCAAATCCAGTGCCTTTATTTTGTCACCCCAGGACTCCTTTCTTCCCCAAGGGTCAAGGTCTGTATTTTGAATTACATTTGTGTAAAATCACCTTTCCCCTTCAGATTATCAATTGACCTGTCATCAGTTAGAAGCAAACCATATTAAATTACAGGGGTTTTCTTCCCCTGACATTCTTAACTGTTAAGAAAAAAATTAGTCAAGGGTGCATTTCAAAACCACACCAGACACATTTTTGACATGCTTAATGGGGTACCTCAAGCAATTCACTGAGTTTAATGACTCACAAGAAAATCCTATCCTCCTGGCTTAGTAACCTACCCTAGATCTCTGCAATACAAGCATTTTCATGTGTCTCCATTCTTATTAGCCAAAGCTTCACTGATCTATCAGAAAACTATTTAGTAAGCAGTCACTTATACAAGCACACAGTACAGGACAGCAAGCATAAGGAAGAAGCACTGTAATTATTCCAGTGATGCAGCTGTCAGCAGGATTTGTTTCTTTTGCGTAATAAGCACATTGCCACCAAATCTGAACCATCATTTATTGCCAAAAATTAATATGCAGATGTTTTATTTCCTGGACCAGTGATGCCACTTCCACAGAGTAATTTTTATTTCAACGTGTACTCTAATTACAAAGTCTAAATAAACAATTAGATAAGAATACGGTAGATTATTTAGCCTTTACCAATTTATCATTAACTGAGTGGTCAAATATAATTTTTGCAGACATCTGTAGAAAATTTTGAAATTGAAAGATGAGTTTTCACACAGAACTGATACATTTTCAACAGCATTTCTCCTTACTGATTACCTCCACTTATTCCACAACATACCACTTTCAATGGGAGTTCCCAATGTTTGACACCTGCGGTTTACTCTGAGCTTCTCCTCTCTTGCATCTCCTGTTTCACAGGCGTGGCAGGCGCTTCGCTCCCCTCCTGTTTCGCAGGCGTGGCAGGCGTATCACCATTGACACTCTCCACACCAGTAACAGACATTAAGCTTTTCCGTTCTTTGGAATTTGACTTGTGCTCCACTTTTGTGACTCTAAACCTGGAGGTAAACAAAAGGAAGATTCAGTTGTATTTCCCCTGAGATTAGATAGATCATTCTCAGTAGCCAGTGTATGAACAGGAACATGTTTTCAGGTCCCAAGACCCAGACATCAGAGCAGACACCCACACGGACCCAGCTTCCCTTCAGAGCAATCTTCCTTCCTATTACCTACGTGTACTTTTAACACTCGCTACTGCCGAATCACACTTTCTCAGGGAACTGTGTTTTAAAGCAGAACCCACAAATTGCATACTACTTCTTAGAACAGTAATTTTCTGAGACAGCTACAACATAAGCTAGGAATTAAAAATAATGAAACAGAATGAAGTCATTTCTATAGCTCACACTTATGTGAGAAATATCAAATTCAGAAACAGAGGAATTTATTAGTGTGCAATCCTTGTTTCTTTTTAGACAGTATCAATACAGCAATAGCTTTATACCCACAGGAAATCCCCATGTATTAACATAGTTCAAAAAAACCCAAAAACAAAAAACACACCCCAAAAAAAAATCACTTTTGCTTCTTCCAGAAATAACTTCAGTCCAATAGTAACAAGGTTATATCAAAAAAAAAATCACTGATGCTATAAACAGAGTAGAATCAATGCATATCTGATCCAACATGGGCCACTGTAGCGTCCCTAAAAAAAGTATACAATAAAACGACCTAAGTCTTACCTTCCCACAGAAAGGACTGTGACTTCTCCAAGACGACTTCTTCTGTGCTCTTTAGATTTGTGAGCTGGCTTTATAAGGTGCCATCGTTTGTGGCTACAACGAGTACAAACATCCTTTTCTACTACTCCTCCAACAGTATGGAAGTGATGGCCTTTGCAGCTGTGTTTAAATGGAATAGCACCAGGTGACAAAGGAGACCCTGGACTCGTTGGACTCCCAGGAGAGGTAGGAGATAAAGGGCTGTAGCAAAAAGTATAAAGGAAATTTAATGTTTATTATAAAATCCTGTTTCTTAAAAAGGAAAAAAGGGATAGCCTTCAGTTATGTCTAGCTAATAGCTAGTTTTTTTCAGGGACCATTTATTTGAGAGGATGTCTGGCTTAAGGTTCCCTCCAATGTCGTATTTTTGCAGTTAAAATAATTTCTATGAATTAATTCATGTGCAGTCATGTGGTTAAGGTAACTAACACAAAGAGCAAGGAAATAAAAAAAACCAGGCTAAAATAGAAGAGAACAGGTTACATGAACTTATACTGAAGAAGACATCTAATTAGCTGATGAAATTCACAAGTGGAGAACTACAGAAAGTATTTCAGAATTGCTACAGTATCTCTAAAAACTCACAGAAGAGCATAGTCCCACAATATTGCAAAGAGGCAAAACTAAAATGTCTACCATGAAGAGAAGAGGAATCAACAGATCATTCAGCTTAAACTTCAGAAAAACATTTTTTTAAAGTACCTAGAAAGAAAGAAAAAGCAGTACAACCATGAAAAGGCATCTATTGAGAATATCTAATCAAATCAATCTAATTTGCTTCTAAAACAGAAAAGCAGATAGCATAGATAGAAAACAGAAGATGTACTTTTTCGGACTTCAGCATAAATTTTGACAGTGTCTTGAGATACATTCTCTTAAAGCAAGCTAGAGCTCAGTGCATTAAAAGCAAAATTACTGTTGCATAAGGTAGCACACCTTGCTTTAAAAAAAAAATTAAAAAAAAAAAATAAAACAACAAAAAAAAAAAAAACCCAAAGACATACCAGAAAGCTATATATCAGCAGCTTACTATGAAACTGGAAAGACATACTAAATGTTGTTATTCTGGTCCTGATGATATTCAGTATTTTAAATAGTTCCTTGGGTAACGGAATAGAAGAATAGCTAAAGTACCCATAAACTTTGGGTCAGTCATAGTAACTGTAGAAGACAAGATGAGAAATCAGGATGATCAGAAGAGAGCATGTGTGTGAAAGACACATTCACACATACATAAGTCTCATGAAAAATACTGGATGTATTGCAGTAAGGACAACATAAATTTCAGTGCTTTACAAACCCAGATTAAAAAGCAACTAGCCAGATGATCATTATTCAGAAAAAGAAGGTGAAGATCACAAGCTGAACATGAATCATCATGATGTTGTTGCTTAAAAAGGACAAATTTCACAGTGGAAAAAACAGGAGTATAACCTGTGAACCTAAAGTTACATCACTTAGCATTAATCACACTTCAGCTGATCATTCCATCCAGTTTTGGAAGTGTTATTTCATGAAAAATACTAACAAACTGAAGAGACTCCAAAGGATAACAGAAAGAACAAGTTAAAGGAATAAAACATGCCGTAAAATACTGGAGTTACTTGGATGCTTATTTTCAAAACAAAAATACTGACAGGAGACATTTAATGGTCTTCAAATAAAGAATGCTATTAAGGGAAATCTGTTCAACATCTGAAGCAAAGACAGGAACTAATGGATTTACGTGGCAGAAGTGCAAGATTTTACTTAGCCATTACTATTCCTATCATTAGGAAGCATTTCATAGTGCACCAAACTTAAAAAGAAATTTGCACTTGAGTTACTATAGCTTTAGGAGTATCTGTCAGAAAGGATGTAAGAGCAGTCATTTTTCCCTTACTTTTTGTATTTTAATTCACCACTGAAACAGTCTAAAACTCCCAAAATAACATCACACATGCCTACGCAAAAATGTTGAGTTAAAATTCAAAAAAATATTTCTGCTGCACCATAGAAGTTTAAAAATAAGCCCTATACTTGAGCACTCCTTTTGCGAGTTCAATTTTTTTCTTCAAAAACCAAGCCTCTCACTGTAAAAGCAGGTGATAAACGGTTGCATGCTCAACTCTTTGTTTTGCTAAAACTATACTCCCACTTCTTTTATTAGTGACACAGTACTACTTGAACATTCATCTTCTCTGCCTTGAATATGAACACAGGATTACATATGAAGAGTATTTAGAGTAGTACAGATATAGTTTAAAGGTACATATGTACAGATACAAGTACTTTCACACAAATAATGCATCTGCAACTCAACGGCTGAACTACTTTCCCTACATAATTCTCTAAATAGGTGTAGGGTGAAATAAATAGGGGGTCAGTCAACTGATGTGTATTACCACAATTAGAAAGAAAAAAGTAAACCAGAAGGAGACATAGCAAGAGATGTCTGGTTTAAGTTAGCATCCATCCAAACGAAGCAAGTGCTGCTTCTGTTCTTTCAAGTCAGAGTAGCTTTGGACTAAGCCAACTTGTAAGTAACTTCACCCTAAAGTAAACAAGTATTTGCAGCCTCCGTAAATCTTTAGCCCAAAAAACAATAAATCCGCATCACATGCCTAGAACACATAACCAGAAAATCCAGTTACTAACCAGGGCATACATTAAAGTTTAGTGACGCAGAGACACCACAAAGAAAACAAAGTATTATCCTCTTAGCTGGTAACTCAAAGAAGTGATATAGTCTTAAAAGTGCTCAGGAGATAAAATCCTTTGAAAGGGTACATTTTCAGTTGCCTCAGGAAACATGCATTAAAAAGATAAGTAATTACCTTTCAGGTTCAAAGACACTGCTATCTGCTACCATAGCCTTTAACACATCAGCATTTGCTGCAATGAGAATAAATAAAGCTATTCAAAAGTGTACAGCTCTAACTTTAGAAAAACAAACAGCAAAATCAAAGGTCCACAAAGAAATTTCATCCAAAAGAAAGATAACTGCATTATATATATGTCCAAAAAGACATGAGTGAAAAATTATGTAAAAAAGAGTTAATATAATTCTACGGGGTTTTCTTAACATGAGCTAGTAAAATTACAGTTCATATTGCACCCAAAGCTCTGCCCCAATACAAGCCATATAAAAAGATCTCTGAAAATTTTAAAACATCCATTTCACCACAGTGTCATCACCTCACGTGTATAAAGCAACTTCAGATTAAAAACAACAGTTAAAGTGAGCGCAACAAAATGCAAATTAGTTGTCAGCCAAGAACTACCGATTGCTCACATATTCTAAAAAACACATCGGGTACCTAATCCCACCCTTGAGGAAAAATACACAAGCTTAAGGCCCTAACAGTATATTAAGGAAAAACCAAACCAACCAACCTACCCCTCCCCACCACCACCACCACCCCCCAACACCAAAACAAAAAACCCCACAAACTGACCCAAAAATACAACTTTTCCAGAGGAGTAGTCTTGATTCAGAAGTAACTCAAAGCCAGTTCAATGCTTAGGAGAACTTTGATTTATACAAATGTAAAATTAAAAGGGTAAAGGTTCTTGTATTATAAAAAAGCAGTCTCCTAAATGTTTCTTCTACTGGGCAAATACATTCTGAACTAACCAAGCATTCCATGGGCTGCTTAACTGCGATTTTTGGTTTTTTCAGTCGTATCTTCTTCTTTATCCTTTACTCTACGCACACAGCGCATGAAGATACCATGTCCAAAATTCAACATTAGTGCTAGTCTACCCTATTGTCTCAGTTATGCACAAACCTTTCATCTGGCAACAGCTGCAAGAATCATTTCAAGACAAAAAGTTTAATCTGGTCAAAACATAAAAGTTTCACATGCTTTAAACGTTGCCATTAAGAAAGCAACCTTGAGCTTTTACTTCACAAACAAAACAAAAAGGATGAACCAAAATAAATCAACCAATCAAATCATTAAAACATCAAGAAATGCATGCACCAAACTTACCATACAAAATAATTTTCAGGTAAGCAAAGTAATTCCCTATTTTGTTTGAAGTTATTGCCTTCTGAAAGCAATCTCAAAGAGTTAAGCATGTACAAAATGGTTATTAAATGAAAACACATGAACATACCATACTTCAGAATATCTGAAAAACCATACTTCTTGCAGAACACCAACAAAAAGGCTCATAACTTCAGTACTACAATACTATACCTTCATTTTTCATAATGTAGTTAACAATTTGTCCCACAGTGTCGCTATTCTCATGTATAGTTTCATTCATTTCTGTGCAAGGAAATAAATATGTTGTCAGTATCTTGACCTTCCCAGTCAAGAATCGAGTTATTTTAAAACAAAGTAAAAACAAAGATAACCAAGCCAAAACAAAAACAAACACACACCAGAAGAAGTTACATAAAAATAAGACAGGATCTGTTGTCACTTTGGAGGGAAAGCTAAGGTTAAGACTTTTTAGTCCTTATTCAGGAAAAAACACAAACACAAGTTTATGAAATCTACACATCAGCTCTAACATATTCATCTAAAACTTGAATAAACTCAGTATTTTCACAAGCATACATGAAAATTCCTTCTCTAGCTATTAAGAAGACAAACAACAGAGCATTATTTCTAATCCTAACAGTAGGGAGGGAAAAAAAAAAAAAAAAATCACACCAAAAAAAACATTAAACCGTCTCAAGTCACTATTTTAAGATAGGTATTATCAGCTTCTAGTATAAGAGGGATTCAATTTAAGCTTTTCACCACATCTACAAGGACATAACATTTGATTTTTTTAATTTAGAAGAATTCTCATATGACTCCAGGAGCAAGGGATTTAAGAAAGAAACCTCATGACTATACTTAATACTTTTGGAATTGATTACACCTATTAACAATACCGGAAGCTTCCCCAGAATAACCTCAGAAGGCAGAGAAAGATCAGGAAGAGAAATAGAACAATGAAGAGCGGACCTCTGCCCTTCCCTAATGATTGTTATGACTAGCTTTATAAAAAAAAATAACAAGATTGAGGCGAATTTATAGGTAAGACCCTAAATTTGTCTCTAAGTAGTAAATTAGGGGCTTCCCCATCTCTGTACCCACACTTCATCTTCATCCTAGGAACTGTGACTTTGCAATGCAACTTAGACACAGCTACTTCCCCAAACTAAGACCTAAAAATTGTCCCCCTTTCATTACCACTCACCTTGCTGTAACCACTCAGGCAAACTAACAGATCAGATAATCCCACTCACTGTGTGCATGCCCCAGGCAGTAACTGCTTAAGAACATACTGGCACATCATCACTGCACCACATGGCTCTACCCTTACCACACAGCCACTGTAATTTCCCCTTACTATGAACCTACTGACAGTAATTAACTGGGAGAAAGGAAGAGGCCCAAAGTATTTGCAAGTGACTTGCCACTTGTATTTGCTTAGCCAAATGCTATACTGGGTTACTACAGCCCTTCCCAAGCAGTAACACTCTTTCCTTGGTTTTGGGGTGGTTTTTTTCGAGTAGATGGGAATAAGGAACCATAATAACAAGAGCACAAACAAACATTAGGACAAAAACAAAGGTATCTAAGAAAAAATTATAAGCAGCACACAATACATAAAACAGAACGTAGACAGTCAGTCCAAGGGTTCAGTTTTATAGCAAGAATGACAGCACAACAGGAACAAATTAAGATTGCTAAACATAAACCTAAGATTTTAAGCTTAAACAGGAGTGACAAAAAGCTGCTCAGATAGAACTATGTATAACAACACTTTGTTTCTAACAGCATGTGGAATGCAGAAAAGCAACCTGGTGACTTGGGCAGCAGTCTATAGTTGCAAAAAAATAGGCTGGACACTTTGATCCTTCTGTAAGCTCTTAATTGATGTTAGAGGACTTGCATGGGAAATTGGCACACTCGTAGTTTTGACTGACAAAGATCAAAACCCAACAGACATACAGTGGTAATAAAAATATTTTTCTTAATATTGTTTTGATGTCAAATATAGACAGAAATGACAGAAGTCACACAATAAGTTATTCCATAATAGTTGCAATGTACAGAAATAGGAAGCTGTTTATTAGACTTGATTACCTATTTTTTCATCAAGTTTTTCTTCTTCTACTTGTTCAGCCTCTGTTGTGCAACGATATCCTTTTTTCTTAAGGACATGACAGATGAGGATCCCCAAGAGACCCATGATGAAGAAAACAGGAACCAATGCAAAGGCAATATACTCTAGGTGTTCAGCCTTGCCATCATTGCCATCAGTTTTAGTTGCCGAAGTAGTTGTCTGTAAGCCATAGCTTGACAAAACCTGGACAAACTCTCCATTATCTATGTAAATGAACAAACACAGTTATTACTATACACTGTAAATCACTTCAAAGCATTCAGAAAAGTACAAGCATGACCAAATCCCCATAGTGTCAAATGTGATATACCTTCTGCGGTAACTTGAGCAGGAAACACACACTCTACTGCCTGAGAACTCACACCTAGAACAGTAGATATTCCCTCTTCATAAAACAATTACAAAACATCTAACATACAAAAAACCCACATGATATTTCTTCAATATAACAGTGAAGAACAAACAATATTCTAGCCTGATAGGCTTGTAATCTCAACAAGAGGGTTTGCATATTCCACAGAATACCACCATCACTGCTCCTTGTTTCCATCAGTGAGGAAAATGCCATACCATTCCTCCAGTCCTAAATTCATGCAAAATTGCTAAAAAAAAACCACGAATCCTTCTGTAATCTAAGAGTAAGTACAGGATTTGGTATTGGCCCTTGCAAAGAAAAAGTTATCGAGTGTGAGAGAAAAAGCCTTGATTTCATGGCACAAAAGAAAGAACATTTACCCTCTACTCATCAGCATAAGGTGGGCTCATTCTTTGCTTCTTTAAGATTTGGAAATCATTTTGTATTTAAACTTGAAACAAGATGGGAAAGAGGCTTTTCTTTTTGTTTGAAAGAATTTAAGTTTCAGCACAGGCACACATTAGCTCTGTACCCACAATTAAGCATTTTTGTTTCAATTAAGCTCTGAATTTAACAGATGTATATTCCATGTTATAGACCAGGCGTTTGAACTACCAAAATTACAGAATATTTGCATTAGAAGTGACCTCTAAAGTTCCTCAGTCTGAACACTGCTAAAGGCAGCTCTGATTAGATCAGGTTGCTCAGGTAAGCTCCATTTGAAGGATGGACATTCCACAACATTTCTGGGCAACCTGTTCCAGTATTTACCCACTTTTATGGCCAATACACACAGATAAATTAAAGTCTCAGTACCTTCACATTTATCAAAGTACAAAAGTTCAACTGTTCAGCTAAATCCAAAAATATAGGCCTTCTGAACCTCTAGGTTTATACACATTCCCCACTAAATAATAATAAAGATTTAAATATTACTCTTCCAACATGCAAGAATATTCCTGCATTTCTACCCTCTATTCTTGTCCTCCACTTCAGCTGAAAGCAATTTTTTGGAGTAGGAAACAATGACAACAAAGACAACCAATAAAAAAAAAAATAACACTGTTTCAAGATATTTGCCATCTACTTGTTAAAATGGACAAGGCAATTCACAATTGTTTCATTAATCAAACTGGTTGAAGGAGTGAAGACTCATCAGGAAACCACTTACGTGACACTTTCACAACAGTAGTGTCTAGAACAATCAAATCTCTCCCTTTAAAAAAAATAATGGAAGCCTCCAGAAAATTGCCAAAAGACCCTTATTCCACAAACACCTCCACTGAATTGGCTGTGTAACTAAATTGTATTTGAAAAATACTAGTAAGGTGACAGATAGCTAAGAAGATTTTTAAAACTGCAGATAGGTATTTACCTTAGTTTTCTTTAAATCAAAACACTAAAACTTTTAAAGTACTTCCAAATTTTTCAGGACAGTCTTGAATTGTCAGTTCAGTAGTAATACACAACTTGCTCAAAGTGAAAAAACACTGGAACTTCTTTGAAACAACAACTGACAAAACCCCAACCAGCAAAAAGAAAAAAAGATGTGTTAAGCATTTCTCTTAAACTAATTTTCTAGACAATAGTAGAAATGCAGAAAAATGGAAAGAAATGCAAACAAACAACTGACTAGATCATGAGGCTAAATGTTAAAACAAAATCTCAGGATGTTTGCTTTAGACAGAGCCAGATGATCTAGCTTGCTCCCAAAACCAAAAGAGAAAGCTATTCACTTTTAAGAGAGGCCAGCAATTCTACAGATAATTGTATGCAGAACTTACTAGTAAGTAACATTTAGAAGCTTTAACTTTTGCCCAAGTAGGACAATTGAACAATACATACAATGTAACACTTTACAGCTGCAATTGTTTTACAGTACAAGGAAACAAAAGTCAGGAAAGGGTAATGGACACAATCACATAAATGAGAAAGTTGATCTTACATACAATTTATTTGCTTTCTAAGATTTCATAATTCATGTTTTAATATACCAAAATAAAATAGTTATTTTTTTAAGAAATATTTGCTAACTCACCAGGTAGCAAAGCTAAAAAGTCCCCCACTTAATCACACAAAGTAGCTTAATTTACTTCCCAGGGAGGAGAAAAGCCATCACACCAGAGAAGTATTATTTTGATGACTGAAACATCTCAGAATCTAAGAAATCCAACAGTATAAATCACAAACAAATAACACCTCTTAGTATCTTCTCCGTAACCATGGAGGTAATTCCCACTTCAAACCTAGAGAGCAAGTAGGCCTTACGACACAGCTGAAGACCCATGCTTCAGACTCTCCTCCAAGTAGCGGTTCATTATAATTTCTCCAGAGGCAAAGCAGCTTAAGCTGTCCCTTCCCCTCCAGTCCTCTGCCACCCCCCTGGTTGTGCTCCTGAAAGCAGTTTTAAACTGGATTACAGAGATGACCAGGGTTTAAGAAAAAATGCCTCAAAAAGTCTGCAGTTTTTAAGCAGTCATTTTACTGAATCAGTATAACCTGTGGTTTGGCAAACTGCTCTCTCCAGACAATCAAGAGACTGAGTAAACTGAAGTGGGGGAATAAGCAACCATGATCAAGGGTAGACGAATACATCTAGAACAAGCTTTCCTAAAGTAATTGTAGTAACATGGAGCCATAGTCTCAAGAGCGTGCTCCAAAAATAAGGGCAGGATGATTAATTATGTGTAAAGAAAAAAAGTATCATGTCCTACATAATTGTTTTTAAATCATCAACCTGGAACGCCATCACCTTGACACAGCCACTGAAAACATACATACAATTTAAAATACAAAGCTGATTCACAAAGCTGCATACAAACAACAGAAGAAAAAGGAACTGGGAAAATGGATCCCAAATACTATTAAATGTTCACAGCAAACAAGAAAAAAAATTATATAAACCCGAGCCAACCTCAAGTTCACAAGCAACTCCAGCAACAGAGCTACACTGCATTTTCAGAAGGATAGATCATTGCTGAGCAATCACTAAATACTATCCCCACCCTCCAAAAGAAGCAAACCATCAGAAACTACTCAGGGTGATATTCCCAGCCTACGTAATATATAACACCTGTAAATGCTTACATGGTAAGAACCATGGTTTGTGTTTCTTTGTTTTCTTTTTCTACCTACATAATCTGTTTTATGATTTAGTTTAGTACTTCTGCTGGTAGACTGCCATATGACACACCAATAAGTAACCCTCATCATCTACAATCTGACAATTACACACATTCCCAAAGGATAGATGCAACCTATATGAGTTAAAAGAAAAAAAAAAAAAAGAAAAAAGGGAAAATGCCACAACTGTGCCTATACTGGCACCTTTTTTCCTGACAGAAGGATGTTGGAAAAACTCATAATTTATCAACTAAATACTCTGTAGCACAGATTAGTCCACTAATTGGATTGAGATTTAAAGAGCTTTTGAACTAGGCAGGAAAATATACTTAGAAGTATTTTTTTCCATTTTAAAATGCATTAACAAACATAGATACTCCAGTATACCAGCCTATATAGATAAGCCTACGTGATTTTTCTTCACTTGTCCTTAGATACCTAAAAATCTAATTCTCCCATTAAAATTCAACAAGATACACACTACTTTGCAAGTTGTCTTATTACTAGTAAAACATTATGTCAATAATTTTTCTATATAAATACTTACACAAAGTCCACAAACTGCTTGATGTCATCCATTTTATGTTCAGAGATGCAAAAATTCACCAAAAGCAACCCAAAAATATTCCAGAAAAAATTAATTAGCTGGATCAAATACTTGGTGTTTTGTAACATTATAAGCACAGCAAAGCACTCAGCTTTCATTAAACACCCTACACATATCAGGAAATCTGCCCTCAAAAGCCTCAGCAGTTACAACATCATGCAAACACAAGGCTTGGTTAGCTAATGAGCAATAAATTTTATGTCCCAAGTCATAGCTACATCATTCATTGTACGTTCCCTATTCCTCTTCCCCAGAGGCATATTATGCTTATTAACAGACTGTTGATAAGTCTACCATATTCTCATGATGTATGATGTTGCTTCACAATGGTTTTTAATGACCAATGGTTTTTAAGTTCAGACCATGGCAATCTTCCTTCACTCAAGTCAATTCATATAGAAATTCATTTGCTTCGGTGTTTTGCTGTCCTCGCATTTTTATATACCTGTCATTGTATAGCAGTTTACATGTAAAAATTACTTGAAGATGCAATCTAAATAAAAAGATTTAGGAGCAATATTCAGCATGTTTAAAGTTATGTTTAAGCTGTAGATCCCATATTGCATTCATACTACTAACTCAGATCCCATGTACTCATTTGCTTAAAAATGAGTATGTTAGGTATTGAATATTGCCTGCCCTTACTTAATCCTTACCTAAAAAGTAAAATATAAGGACAGTCAACCTCAGACAGGTCTTTTACACTGGTTCCAATCATTACTACTCTGACACAACGGTAGCTTTCCTCTATCTCAGCAATGGCTCAAGAAAATTTTACAGCACCTTTATGGAATAGAATACAGAATGAAAAAAATTAGCACACTAATGAAAAAAATATTTCATCCTTCATTAAACTGCAATTTTTACACAGCCTTGACATATCTATTAACATTCTAGTTAAACACTGTATTCCCTCCATAGTGGTAAAATAATGTCTGACCACGAAAATATTCCACGATGACAATGTCTTGAAGGCTGTGATAAGAATGAAGCAGGAGCAGACCTTGTAAGCAAAGGTATTGCTCTGTAACAAACTTTCTTTCCCCTTAAGGTTTTATAAACTCACAGAAAAGATGGGAGCACCTTAGAGCAGTCATCCCACTTCATCCCACTGTCAAAAAACAGGATTAACTGTACCTAGACAACTATCTGCCAAGCATGGCTAAAGATCTTGCGAAGGTAGCAGCTTGCCCTCCACACTTACTTACTTTCTCACTGCAAATGGAGGGTCAGAACAATTCCCCCTTTAGTATCTACTACCACAACATCAGATTCTGCTTGCACTGAGTCACAGAATTACTTTCCTTGGTTTTAGCTGCATGTACTTGAAACAATTTCATACTTGGCATGATCACTATGACCTCCCCAACACGAGCCCCAGTTAACTCAAAGCTTTGCCTTTAGTATTGATCTAAACAGACAACTCTCAAACTTTTCATAAAGCATATGAGAAATCTCTAGAAATATTTAATATTGCTTAAAGAACTCAGATTCTTGAAAAATAAATCCTTTTTGTAACAAAGATCAAACCTGTTTAGTTGTTATATAAGTAATATAAAACTCATCATTAAACTAATGCATTATATTTATTTTTCTAAATCTCCTATACTAAACTTAAGCAAAACCTACATCTAGCTGATTACTTCAAGCACATTCAAGTAGTTTTTGTATTGTTTAATTTACAGAAAGTAGCCCATAAACAATGACGTAATCTTCTCTCTACTCTACTGATAAAGAATCCTATTTGGTTACTCTGGATTTTGCCCATTATGCCCATGCCATTTATTTCTTATGGCATGCCTTTTAGAGAATGTTGTTTACATTTTATAAATTTGATTGTTCTAGGAATCTACCTGCTAAAAATAAGTACATACATATTCACTATCTTCTTCTCCATGAAGTTCAAGCAGTTACATGATCATATTTCCTGCTTTCAGGCACAAAAATGAAATGTAGCTATCAACCTCACAATATACAAACTATTGTTGGCCTTAATGTAAATTAAAATTTAAAGAAATTAAACACGATCAATGTACAACCTATTTAAGTACAAGACAAATTAAATATTCAGATATGGCACATGATTTGCTCAAACATCTCAGCTAAACACAGCTGGAAAACATGTCTCAGTAGCAACATGAGCTTATGCATCAGTTCACCCATCTGTGGAAAAAGAGCAATCACTTAAGGTTCAAAATAATTTAGACAAAATATGGTTTGCTTGGGTGCTTTGTTGGTTCTTGGAGGGGAATGGGGGGGTTAGTTTGGCTGGTTGTTGGGGTTGTTTTTCCCCCCACAGCTCTTTTTCTTTCTTTCATACCTGGATCACTTCTAGTTCGATTCACCATGTGGACCTACACACTGTTTAACGGGCATAATCAAAGGACTGCTTAAGCTGGCAATGCCACAAGAAGGAATGGTTCAGGCAACTGTGACCTCAGTGCACCCTGCAAGGAAAAGGCACCTGATGATCATACCTAGTGCTTGACCCTCTCCTGGCTCTAGAGGAAGTATGCTTTGAACTGCATTAAACTATAATGACACTTGCTGCCTCCGGGCCAGACATCTCAGGTGGATGGATGTACACTTTGATTTAAAGCATTCATTTTAAGTATCATCTAAATTAAAACTTTTTTTGATTTTCAATTACACACTTTTACATTCAGGCATAAAAAAAAACCCAACTTGTTTATTAGCTCAATTTCCAAAATACATGCTAAACAGCTCACTAGCAAGAATTTAAGAAAACTGACTTTATTTTTAAAAACTTACTAAGGTAATGGAGTTTTAGTGAAATTATTTGCCAAAACCAGCCTGGTTATGTCCCTTGGCACTTCAGAAGTAACAGATATTTTCTCAAAAGAAAGAAGCTCTAAATTAGCTATTTATTTTCATTCAGTACACTCAACTTATTTAGGTATAAAATAAAGCATTCTACTAGAGCTGCAGTAGAGGTTTCTGTTATCAAAGTCTAACTTCATTTTTTAGATTCTTAAGTGCTTAGCAGTGAATTTGTTTAAAACTCTGATGGTAATTATGTACTGATTTAATACAGGGTTTTATTTATTTTAATGATAGTAAATATAGTCAGAGGAGTTTTCTGTGACTTTAAATTAAACATACTTTTAAAGAGTTATCTGATTTAAATAGTATTTATCTATTCTAGACACCACAGTCAAACTGCCTTTGCCTAACTAAGCAGATGAAGTAACAAGCAATTTCAGTAACAAGTCAAAATATATCACTGTCCAAAACAGACACACACTAATATATTTAGGAAATGTTTGGGCTTCTCTGCCTTATTAGTAAGATGGTAGCTACAAAAGAGACCAGGCAAACTAGAAAAGGCAGCAAAGAACAGGTTAAAAAAAAAAAGTTTATTTTCTAGAGGAAAAAAACCCAACTCTTAATTGAAGAAAACCTATTGCCTACCATTTGCTTCATCTATTGTTCAAGGAAATTGTACTTTGGGGAATATTCATAAACTGAGTAACAAAGGAAAAACACCTATCATCAAAGAGGAGCGTTCGACAAGTTTGTGAATTCCACTTAACTTCTAGCTTCCTTGTAGTAATCAGAACCTACAACCAGAAGTGAAATAAGCAGGAAGTCTGATGAGAAAAAGGAAGCCACATGATGAAAGAACATACTGACAACTAGTAACGGTACTGCCAATTGCCTTAGAAGTTAAGCAAGGTTGTTTAAGGTTTGCTGTCAAGAACAGACCTCAAAACCTTCATCAGATTTGTCAAAAGCAGTATCTCAAAAAAGTGAGCAGAAGGATCAACCATGTTTCTTTAAAGCTCGTTCTAACTGCACCTGATTGCAAACTCAAATAGTAAGATGCATGCAGCAAGTCTCAGGCATGACCTTCCTGAGTAACAGCATCCTTACTACCCAATATTGTATTCAAAACCATAAAACTGCAAGTCTTTCATAGTACCTCAAGCTGGAGCCTCTAGGAGTCCTTAAATTAGAGATCAAGTCTTTGGCTCCCTGAAGTCACCACAAAAATTGTGATTGTGTGCAAATTTTGCAGTAGGTCTGGAAAGAGCTTTCTACTCAGAGATAAGTCTCTGCCCTGTTGAGTTCTTTCCTAATCCCTATCCTCTTCTGAATTACATGCCTCATCAACACTTTCAGTAAGTTGTCTGCAAAAGTTTTAGGCAGGCTTCCCTGAAAGCCTAGGGGTGGGGTGGGAATTCAGAGAGGAGATACCTCCTATGTAAAGATCGGTCCTATTAACAGCAAACAAACTATAGCTAAAAGCATTACTGTATAATGCATGTAACCCTCAACAATTTTAAACCATTGCAATTTCTACGCTCCCAGATAGAGCTTGTTAGGAACCAAAAAGGAAGACCAAACCTAATAAATCATCTTGTCAGACACCCAGTCAGTCCAAACAATCACACCACGAAGGCATCTGACATTATTAAGAATTCAATGAGAAAAACAATGAAGAATATCTAGAACAGTTTTGTCCTGTTGAGAAAGGGAAAAATTGCAATATGAGGGGCAGTAACAGAGACTCAGTCCATTCCTTGTGTGTGACACAATATGCGGTTGATAATGCTGCAGAAACATATACAGAGAAAATTTTTCCTCAAATTTCAGTTTTCAAATAGAACATGCGCTGCATGCAGCTACCATATGCATTTAATAACGCACACTTCACCAGTTTGGCCGTTTTAAAAAAAATAAATCCTTCCTGAGCACACCAGATAATTAGATCCATATCAAAGGTACATTTACAAGGGTAAGCAGCATCTAGCGAGCTGCCTTAAATCAATGCTACCAAACACATCGTATCAACACATTTATACAACTAACATCCACAGTAGTTTACGCAAGTCAAAAATCAATTTTAACCAAAACCAGTATATCTGCTGTGTGAAGATACAGCAGATAAACTGACAGAAAGTATTTGGCAAACTCAAAGGAGAAAATTCTTTCATAGCTTTCACATTTCCTGCCAGACTTGCCAACTTTTAGCTTTCATAAGTACAATCCTACTCATCTAGGTATACTAAATTACTGCTATCGTTATTAAATCCCACCAATACACATGGCATACTAACAGTCCTCCAGCATAACCTCCTTAAAGCCCAAAAAAGCATTCCCAAGTATAACCATTTGTAAAAAGTCCCTATAAGCCTATGTATACACATCCTTTGGTTTACTAAAACATCTGTTTACATTCTCTTCAAGATGCCAAGTAGTAGGTAAATTGTGTAATAATCTCGACATGTAGAAACATGTAGTAATATGCGAAAGTAACAATCATCAAAGAGCAAATTAATTTTTTATCTGTTAAGATATTTTACACTAAAGCAACTGAGAAAAGAGGCGAGGAAAAAAAAAAAAAAAAGATGGTCACAATTGAGAAGAAAAATCCCCAATTCCTCTCCTCCTCCTACCTCTGCACACAAAACCTGAAAAAAATAAGAATTAGGGCCTTGGAGAGCACTAGCTACCTGCTAACACAAATTTGAAATTCAAGATGCTTAAACTTTTTCAGTGAAATCAATTATCTGGAGAAAAAAAAAAGGACTGATAACGCTAGTATCTTTAGCACTATTTTACTACCCCCAGTTGTACCTAGCAGTACTTCTTTCTTTCCACTCTCCTGAAGGCAAGGATGGACTGGATGACAAGCCTTCCATTCCTCCTGCTTTCAGAAAACAAATAGTAAGCGGTAGGTATCTCAATCCTTTCTGACCAAGCTGGCCTGCACCAAGCAATAATTACAGATGTACAAAAGTAAGCACAGAAAGACTAGAAACATTTATTGCTTAATTTTATGTTAATAAGTATGCCTATGTTAACCATTTCCACTAAGTTTAAAGTTTACTCTCAAGCAAGCTGGTACGCTCTTATCAATGTCATACCAGCCCAAGGTAATAAAGCTGATCAAGTTGAAAAATCACACCCCATAAAAAGAAGCATCAGCGTAAAACGTTTGAGAAGCAAAGACAACACACAAAAAACCGCTTCAGACTACAAAAGCGACAAAGTCAGTTTCACTTTGAGATTACTAGTACCATAACATTTGGGGTTAGACATAAACAAAGAAAATGTCATTTAAAACTAACTTCTTCTGGCGCTTGTATGTGTGCGAGCGTTCTTCAGAGATCTCAAGGGTTGCAGTCAACTGAATTTCCAAAACCGAAACGCTAAGCCAAGTTTAATCTCACAACAGACGGTGAAGTAGAAGCAATTCTTTGACGCATTTCTATCTTGTGAGCCATCCGACTCCTGCTTAAAGTGAAAGCAGCTACGGAGGGGCTACCAGACTCGAGTTTGTACAGCTCGTCAGGGTTTGTCTGTTTGTTTGTTTTCTTTCCTTCTTTTTCTCCCCGCAACTCATGGCCATACCCGACGAAGTTAACAGTCCGGGGCGGGGACTGTCGCGACATGCGGAGCCGCTTTACCGCTGAAGGCGCTCGCACGGGGAAGGCAGACCGCAGCGGTCCTCCCAGCCCGCCCGAGCGGGACCCCGGAGCCGCCGCTCCCGCCCCGAGCGCCCCCTCAGCGCCGCCACCGACGGCGGCCGCGCTCCGCCGGCGGGCGGGAGAAACTTCGGCCGCTGCCAGCGCGGAGCCTCGACCTCCTCCCGCTCGCTCCACCCGGGATGCCCAGGGCGGAGCGGGGACGTGCCCCTGTCCCGCAGCTCTCCAACGGGCCGCGGCGGGGGCACTCCAACGCTTCGGCCCCGCGGCGGTGGGGGAAGGGGGAACCTGCCGGGGGAGAGGCGGCGGGGGTCAGCCAAGGCGCCCGAGCGGCGGGGGAGGCCGGCGGGGCCGGCAGCTCGCACTCCCCGCCGAGGTCACAGCCGGCGGTGGGGGGGGGGCCGCCGAGCGGGGAGCGGGGCGGGGGTCCCGGCTTGAAGCTTCCCCTCCGACAGAGCTCCCACCCGCGGCGAAGGACCGAGGCCACGGCGACCCACCGAGAGCGGAGCGGTTGCCCAGCCAGGCAGCCGTCGGGCCCAGCGAGGGAGAAGTCGGCGGGATCCCGCCCGTCGCTGGCGGAGCCATACCCGACGCCTCGCCCGCGCTGACTCCGCTTTGGCAGCCGCGCTGCCGCCGCCCGGCCCGGCCCGGCCCACCGGCGGCGGGGCGCGCCCTGCCCGCACGGCGGCTGCGCGGAGCCCGCCGGCCCGGGGCGGTGCTGCGCCGGAGCGTCCCGCCCTGCGTGGGGCGGGCGGCGTTCCCGGGCCTCCTGCGGGGGAGAACGGGGCCGTGCCCGCGAAGCCGCTGCGCGCAGCGTGCCGGGGCCTGGCTTTGGCGAAGGGGGAAGGCGCTTCTTACGCAGTCCCGTAAGGATTTTCCGGAGGTTGTTCCCCACCCCCAGAAGCAGTTTAATACTGCAGCTCCTGGACGTGGTTTTCTGAGCCCGGCCGGCCCTCGGCCCCCCTCAGCCTGGGATGCTGGGGTGCAGCGGGGAGACAAGATGGGAGACGGGGCATCGTGTCCTAAAGGGCCTTGGGCAGGCCGAGCTGACTCCTCGCCCTGCTTGCGTAGCGTTTGTCGTGTGCCGCGACGACTCCCGAGCACCTGGGGAGCTGTGCCACCTTCTTGGCGTTGCCCAGAGCCCCTCATCCAGGCCCGTTTAGGTGCGTCTCCCCTGAGACCAGTGGGTTTCAGCTGTGGCCAGAGAAGGCTCGTCTGCCTCTGCCACCCCGGTGACCGTGCTCGCCAGCCAGGGGTGTGTAGCATGGTGGGTACGCACAAGGGCCGAGGAGATACGGCAGGGCAGTTGCGCTGCACCCAGGGCTCCTCGACGCCCGCGGGGAGTCTGTTATCAGAGCTGCATGGAAGCTACGTGGTGTAAGGGCAGGGCGGTATGCTTCCCCGGGGGGCTGCAGGGCCTTGTGGAATTTGCCACCACCTCCACTGCTGCATTTGCACCGGGACTTGCGAGTGTTCAGAAACTAAATGTGACCCTGCATTAGCTGTCCTTAGCGCGTAGGGACATGGCTCACACTCGCCCTATTACCTCTTCCCATCCACAAGGCTTCAAATTCATGCTTTATTCCTTAATTCTTCACAGCTAAACTCCAGCTTAGATTTACACTCTGGTAAACTGACTCCCCTGCTTAGACCTTGGCCCACTTTGTATTTCAGCATCTGCAACTGAACTTTTCTACTGACGTGGCATGAAACTAAGTAATATTCTTATATAAAGGCAGAGGCAATTATAGCTTCCCCATAGTTCCAAATATATTACTCTAAATTATTCTAATCTAAATAATTTATTTACTTGCTTTTGTTCTATTTAAATACCTAAGCAAAAAAAAAAAACATTTAAGAAACAATATTGCAATAATTGTAAAGGCAGATACATTCTTGAATTATTTTTTAATCTGGTACCAACGATGTGTGCAGAAATATCCTTATAAGCCACTGACTAGAGCTATCCGCAGCTAGGTTCAGTACACCAGACTGCTACCTTTTGTTTGGGACAATCACCCCATCTGACATCCCCCTCCTAGCCCCCGGCCCCCCATCTTCTTTTCTGGTAAAGAAAATATGCAGAAAATTATGTCCTCAAAAATAGTATGTCAGTACCATTTGTGCACTTCAAAAAGATAAAGCATTCTGGAAATAACCAGTTTTAACCCTTTCCCTCTGTGCTTGACTGTCAACTCTATTCATGGTACAAACTGTAGCCACTATTCTTTATAAAAATTTTTTTTTTCAGAGATATATGTATGGAAAGATCAGGATGATTTAGTATCTGAAATAAACATGTTGACAAGCAAAAAGTAAAAAAAAAGCTGTCTTCTATCCTTTTGGGCACAAAGGAAAAAGGCCTTTCCAGAGAATAAGCATTTTCTGAGTCTAGTGACAGAGCTCTATTGATTGTTTAGATACTTGTTTACATTTCCATTTTTAGCATCTATTAGTAGCATGATTTTACAATCCCTTCCACAATTCGAAGTTGAGTCCTCATAGAAGCAAATTCTGAAACACTTTAGCTGAGTTTGACTGCTATTTGCTCATCATCAGCATCCAAATAGAAAAGGCAGTACAGCAGCCCTGAGAATAGACAATGTAAGCCATCAGAAACAGTTATGGCAGATAATAAAAATAAAATGCTAAAGCCCAATTAAAAAAACCCTAAACCTACAGAATAGCCTACATAAGCAGAATAAGTAGGGATTGCTGATTTTTATTTTTTTTTTTGGCAAGTTTAACAGTTTAACTTGTGTATCAAATAAAATGCTCAGCCTGAAGGAGTTCAGGAATTTAATAAATACAGTGTTTATAATTGGAAATGCCTTTTCTCAGTCAAGTAGATAACCAAGAACATGAAATCTCAGATTTCTTCTTATTTGAAGAATTGGTGGGAGACTTACGTATTTATTAACAAAGAAAATGACCAAGGAATGAGCAGAATTGTCCTTTTCAACAGCAGAGGAAGCTAAGCAGTAGGAGACAGGGTTCTTTGCACATATAAAAACAAGTCTTTCTTCCTCTTGGGTTTCCTACAGAAAGTACCAGTGCTCACCTGAGTTGCCTCTGCTCTGTCTCTTAAATTTTGATTTACTCTTTTTTTTGAGGGTGTGGTTCTGTGTTAACTGCACTTAGTGCTGTAAAGGAGACAGACTCAGGGAGAGGGGGAATCCTCCTTTTCTCTTCAGTTAAGTGTAGCAACTGTCATTCCCAACTCACAGGTAACTGCAAAATCCAGGAGGATTTCTGAACCAAATCTGACTCCATGAAACAAGCTCTCCAGAGGTAGGCTTTATCTCAGAGTCTCCATCTGACTTCAGAAAGATTGTAGCTTTTTTTTTAAAAAAAAAAAAATTATTAGAGAACTAATCTGGATTTACAACACAGCCCACAAGCAGTGAATCGGCACAATTTCTGAGGCAATAACTTCCTGCCCTTCTTCACCCACTGGAACAAACATCCCTGGGCACAAGGGAACTCTTAAATCAGCTTTGCCACTAGAAGATCTGTGAAACCACCTTGCAGCTTTTACGGAGAATAATAAACCTCACTCAAAACACTATAAAGTTTCCTTAACAAACTCAAACCTACGTTTCAATAAGGTTTAATTGACCCAATCTATGTCAGTTGTTTCCTCAAGATTTCTAAAACATATCTTTAGTTTGTTCCCATTACTAGAGAATGCAGTGAGTTAGGAAACATGTAAGCAGTTTTTTGAATGCAAACCAGTCAAGGAATTTTCTTCTTTGAATAGTCTTTGGCTTTACCCACTACTAATTCTTGACACTTAATCTCAACCCCAGATTTATTTATCTTATTTTGTACTTAGTTTGTGCATGCATTTTGAAGAGTTTAGGTTTTGCCTCTTTTCATATGTATTGTTATGTATTTCTGCATTTCCCTTGGAAGTCCTCACTACTGTTAATGGAAATCTAGAAAATATATGTGCCTTTTCTTGACCTTTAACTAAGAGGCAAGTAGGTTTTGCTTGGTAGTTCTCTGGTCTTTTATTTTGAATCACACATTAACTTACGTGTTATTCAGAGGATGTCCTATTAATTACTTTGCTTAATTATTCCTTTGTTGTTTCATTGTTGACTTTATTGGAAGACTTTTTCTGGATTTCATTTTTATTGGTAAGAATGCTGGAACAGGCCAGACAACTAGCCATCCTCATTTGTAAAAGTTACAGAAAGAAAAAATATTGGCAGCAGTTAAGTAGAAGACAGAGAACCCATTGCTTTCACATCTTAAGCGGCACGGTCTTAAACTTGAAAACAAAGTGACACTGAATATGTCACATCATCAAGCCCTTTTATATGACTTAACGAGACACCTTATACTGAACTTGGAAATCATTGAGCAGGATGCTAATTCCACAATTAATTTTTATATATATATATATATAATTATGTATAAAAACCCCCTCTGTTACGTGTATGCATAAATACCTCAGTGTAAAGTTGACCAACGCTAGTGCTAGTAAAGCTTGAACACATGAAATACCCTTTGAAATATTCCCACATAATTTAAATGCTGAGTTTTATTACTGGAATCACAGTTAAGACATGGACTACTTTGTTTTCTGAAGGTTCTTTCTAAAAGCATTCTTTGTATGTATTATCTATACATTCAAGGCAAGAATACTTCCAAAACATTTTAAAGCTGCATCCAAATACCGGCGGTATTTAAAACACTCATATACCTCAAAGCAGTACTGCTTTGGTAGCGGTAACTCACCTGACAGTGGTTTACTTTACAGATCAGAATGAGCAAAATAGTAATGTAGAAGTGTTAAAAAGAGATTAACTTCAGGAGCTGGGATGATGAGGAAGAAGCAAAATAATTTGATAAGTAAGATACTAGGTATTTATTTAATTATCGGTTTTCTGACAGACTTTTTCTTTTTTTAATGTATTCATAAGCTCAGTTCCTCATTCATAAAACAGCTATTACAAATCTCTGTAGGACTGACACCACTTCTTACTATGTGCGTCTACAATCTGAAGACTAGGAAACATTGTGTATTTGTTTATGGCAAATTATATATTACAAAAGAAAATAAAATAAAATACACGGACCCAGGCTGTGTGGTACTTAGCTGCCTACTGGAGTTAAACCATGACACTTGGAAACGATCCATCTAACCCAAAGCAGCTATATTCATCAAACCTTTAGTCAAGAAAAAGTTGTAAGGAACATTCCCAGCAAACTATTTAAAAGCCAAACTCCTAATCACCACTTTCCACTTTGCCTAGTATGCAGCTGTTTCTGGTGATGAAAGTATATGTATTTCTGAAAGGTGTTGCCTTTCATGGAAAAAATAAATCTCTAAAGCCTAACAGAGCTGTAAAGAAAACACAGTTCTGTTCTGAAATTCTGAACTTTATACCTGAAAAATTGCCAATTTTTACAAGATTTCAGCCTGTCAGGTTGAGAAAATATCAGTAAAGAAACTAAGTTATAAGAGTAGTGTTTTTCTAGAAGTAATCTCTCTCTCCTGCTCCCTCTCTTTCTCTCCCTGTCTCTTTCATAATACTGTCCCTCTAATGCAATAATCAGTTAGGTCACAGGGCTTTCTTTGTAACCAGGAATTCAGTTTCAGTTTTATTTGTACTTACCTAAGGTCAGGGTTGTGGCTGCCACCCTTCAAGGAAACTGTTTAACCACTAGATTTTTGGTTTGGTCAGGACTGTCTCCCCTTTGTTTGTGATGGCTTGCAGTGATGAGGATAAAATCTGTTTGTTTGGACCAGAGAGAATAAAAAAAACCCTGGACTTGATTCTGAAGCCAAGTAGTTATGCTACTTGCCTGAGGAGAAGAGAGTAAGGTTATAGATACTGTCCCAAGGACAGAGCCAATACTTTACAATCATCTGCATGTGGACTGAAAAAAAACCTACTGAAAACAAGAATTGGAGCCTAGCATATCCCTCCAGGATGCCAGCCCTTAACATTATCGCAATTGCGGTAGGGAATAAAGAGGGAAGTGGTGCAATTAGCTTTAATTCTTAAAACTGTTGTGGTTGCCATTACATTTTCTGAGACGCCAGATCCTGTTGATGCTCGGTAGGAGTTCCCTGAGAATGCCTGGTAGATAGAGATAGAGCTCTCCTCAGGGGACTGACGGAGAGGAATGTTGATGTTCTGGATTCTGATCGGGTTTAGGCATGATTTGGTATTAGCTAGGTCCTAGGCATCAAAACAGATGTGCCTTCAATGCCTGGGAAACTTTAAAGGCTTAAAGGCTTAAAGCTACAGCTCTTAGGAAGCTCAGTTGCCTCTTAAGTTAATCAACAGGTTGGGGCTTCGGTGGAATATAAGGAGTTGCATGTTATTAGATCAGCTTCTTGGAACACAGGGAAAAGAGAGGATCTTGACCAAGTACCAGATCAGCTTCTGAGCTTAACAAGAGGACTACAGGGAAAGAACAAAGTCCATCCTACACTGGAAGGAGTTCTGAAAGAAGACTAGTGGTTTTGAATGTTGTGGAGAACCATATTCTGAATATACAACGTGTAGGGTGGCTTGCTTGGTGTGTGGTAGAGGCAGAAACTGAAGTAGCACAAAGCAGACCAAGCCCCTACAAATGGCAGCTTTTTTCTGGGTTTTATGTTGGCACAGTTGTTAAGGAATTTATCACACAATAGTTAGAAAGTAAAAATCAGCATGTAAATACTATATTAAGGTTTTAGATTGTAATGCTTGTTTTAAGTAAATTAAAAGTGAAGCATACGTCTACAGTAACGAAACCAAAATCCACTGGTTGCCATTCCCCATTCATACGTTATTATGAATTAATGTGCCAGAGTCTGAATTTGTCACAGCTGGGCAAGTACTCACTGGGGAATTCAACAATACTGGTGGGTGGAAGACTAAGAAATCCCAGTAGTATTGTGTGAAGTCACTAAGCATGAAATAATTGTCTTCATTAATGGCCTTATTACAAATAGCGCATTCACAACTCTGTATGCCTAAAGCTATATATGTACATACGAAAGGAAATTTAGAAGTAGAAATATTCTATTAATATTTTGATTGATCTCTAATCATTTTGGCAGCATCCATAAATGGATTTTGCATTTCGGCAACCAGGGAAGCAGGAAGGATGCATGGAGACACGTGCGTGGAAACCTGGAACCGCTTCTTGGCTCTGCAGTGACTTTGGCTGGCTGTGTAAAGGGGGACAGAAAGTATTTCTGAGTGGAGTCCCTCCCCATCTTCTGCCTAGGACAGACTTGCAGTGTGTTGCATTGCAGATGTTTCCCAATTCCCAGAGCTAGTAAGAAGATCAGTACAAATTAAAAAGCCTGGATATTCTAATTAACCAAATTATATTAATTTGTTTTATCCAGCCAGTTTGAAGATACTTGTTATCCTCACCGTCTCTATCACTGTTCGTATTAAGAAAACAGATTAACTGAAAGCTGGATTTCTTTCAAGTTAAATGATTTTTAATGTTCAAAACTTCAGATAAGATTTGAAGTAAGTCTCCCTAGCTTCTAAGATTTGATCATCAAAAACAAACTGCCTGTCCTATAATATGACAGTACTGAATTTATTTGAAAAGGAGAGTAACAAAATATTTTATAAAGTATAAATATTAATCAAGTGTCCATATAATAGATGATTCAGGAGTGACTTTGCCCAAATGCAACAAAGAGACTAGATTTTCAGTAGAAATGGACTGCTCGGCTCTCCCCACTTTCTGGCTTTTTATAGACCAATCATTCTAAAGCAGTCCTCTGTCTCCAGAGCCGTATGAGAGATAGGAGTTAAATCCCTATAAGAAGTGATTAGTAATGGCAAATATGCTACCAAATCCCTATAAGAAGTGATTAGTAATGGCAAATATGCTACCACGGACTCTTCAAAAAGTAGCTTTGTAATGCATTTGCTCCCTTCTGATTTCATGAAAGTTTTTTTCTTTTTGTAAAATGCATAAAGAGCTAATGTGAAACCAATTGCATTTTGATATTTTTTTTCCATACTGGCCTGACATAAGACTAAAAAAGGTAGCCAAATAGTGGTAATTTGTACATATTATGCCACATGCACCTTTATTGTGGAATACACACAAAAAAATTTAACCTGCGGAAGATTGTATTCATAACAAAAACCAGGCAACGAGAATACAATGGCAGTAAACTAATAAGGAGATATGGCATAAATATATCTGTTTGGCATTCACATCTCGAGATTTATGGTCCTGGCCTGTCAGCAACATCTACGCTTAGCTGTATGCTGCCTAGCCACTTTTGAGGATTTCTCAATCCTCATCTCAGAAGTTGCTTTCTCAGTCCTTAGTCACCCAAAAGTAATATTTTCCAGAAAATTTAGAATCTAATTCTAGGAATTATGAACTTAATTTCCTGGAAGAAAAAAGATGTAGGCCTCCAAGAGACCCCTAGGAAAGGACTTAAGTTCTTCAATTATTAGCTTAGAGGCTCACTTCCTCATAAAAAGCCCTACTTTAATTTGAGTGTGCTGGCTGTGCAGGTGGAATAGAACATTCCTTCAAAATAATACTGAAACTGGAACTATTAAGGAAAAATGTAAGTCACACTACCATAGTAGCAGTTCCTCATACATTTTCCTAGGATAAAAATCTGGAAAGTGATCTGTTAACCTGATCTGGTTAGACTTCTCATGCTGGTTGACCAAACTGTTAGCTACCATATTTAATCTCCTTAAGTATGAATATATTGTGAGGGTAAAAGCCCAGAGCCAAGAAAGTAATCAATAAATTACAATTTAAAGTCTTAGTATGTAGAGGACAGCCTTTCTTTCCTCCAAGATTCCAGAAGCACACTGTGCTTTATGCAAATATGACTTACCAAGTTTGCATGCAAGAAATTCAGTTTAAAGCTCAGTCAAGAACAGATCTGTTGAGATAAACTTCAACTTTTGTTAGACCTGTTTATTTCCACTGCTTTTTATACAAAGGTCTTCAGATAAGAAGCCACATACAGACTGAAAAGCTGTAGGGAGAGGGAACAGATCTGATTTGAATTCCAGTCCATTGTATTCACAACAGTATTTCTATTTACATGTATAATCCCTGGTAGGTCACCAAGCATTTAGAGCCAGACCACACTTAAAAGCAGTTGTACACAAGTAAAGTTAGAAAAATGTAAAAGCTGGAATACAGTAAGAAATACAGTGGATGTGGTAGTATGGATGCTTATTAAATGTAACATGCTAAGTATTATTGTGGTTCTTTTCTGGCAGAAAATGTTTTGGATTACCTAAAATAATATGAGTATTGGGAATTTCTGCAGCTCCTTATCTTGCCTTCTCTAAGCCCAGCTGTGCGGTCATCTTCAGACCAAGGTAGCATCTTGCCGTAACTCTTTTTTCTCTGGAAGACGCAGAATAGTTTATTGACAAGGATTGAAATGAGAAGAGCTAGTGAAGTCCTAGCTGATTTCTTATACACAAAGTTTTCATTGTACTGACAAGACCTTGTTGGATCAACTACCTGGGAATGTGGATCTGAAGCACAGTTGATTCAGCAGTTGATTAAGTTTGGGAGACTGAGAGAGAATCAGGGGATGGATGGGGGTGGGAGAGGCAGGTGGCTTAGAGCCTAGGGAAAACTCAGTGGAAGGAGCAGCTTCCTAGAGCTGGTCAGGAAATAATGTCCCCTGACTGTGAGGACTTAGGAGGTTTTGGCAGTTTTTTCTTTTTCATATCAGGGCAAAGCTGAGATCTGAAGCATGATTAAGTCAGAATAGTTTTTGGTATAACAGCTCATGAACAATAAGTGTTTGTGATGGCTTTAAAAAGGTACAATATGTAATTCTGAGAAGTCCAATCTTTTCCCCCCAAAAAATGTACTATCGATAGACTAATCTTCTATTTCGTATTTGCTTTAAATTAATGAGAATTTTCACTGGGGACAGAAAAATGTAATCAGCAAATAGCTAGTGCCAAAGGGCAGCGGGAGTGTTGTGAGAGTCACTCTGGGGAAAGAGGAGAAGGCTCAGCAAGCAAAACGGACTCCGGTGCTATGTTCTTTGAAGAGAGTCTTGTGGCATTAGGAAAGATCCTGGTGTCACAAACCTGGGCCTGCCCTGGTTAAATTAAGCCCATTGTAGAGCCCACCTATCTTTAGTGTCATACTTTCAAAAACGGTAGTGGTTAACTTCGATACAAGTTCCACTTAAACAATAATTTTGTTACCAGAAGGCAGCATGCTTTTTTAAAAAAGAAACAAGTAGGTTGTGTTCTCAAACAGTAGATAAAGGAGCTGCTCATCTTCTATGTTTTGTGTGGAGCACACGGTCTTGTTAATTGTCCTGGTTACTCTGCTGTATCACCTACCTTTGCCACAGGTTTTGCGATAATTATCTTTTACAGGATTTTAATAGGTGTGTGATAATTAAATTAATATGAAAAACATCTTGTAGTTTAATTGATTTTGTGGTTAAGATATGCCCATACATATCAAGTCTTAGCAAGTTAGTTTCTTTTGGCTAGGGTGATGTGGGGGGAGGGCAGGGGTCAATAGTAAATTCATTAAAATACATGATTCCAGATATGCCCAAACTGTTTATTAAATGCAGTCAAACTTGTTGAAGTATGATGACAGAGAAAACATACTGCAAAAGGTGGGATCAGGTTCACACGTTCACAGAGGGAGGTGACGCTTTTTAATCAAAAAGCCCAGCGTGTTAGCCTTCCTTATGGATGTGGACAAGTTGTTTGATTTCCTTCTGGATCTGAAATTACTTAAATCCATAGGTCCTGCTTTGTTAATCAGAGCCTTAATCAAAGGGTTGTGGAAGCTGAGGTTGGCTGCTCTTTTTCTGTTGTGGATGTTGTTCTGCTTCATACAGCTAGCCAGATCTTCAGAGCAGCAGAAACTAGACAGCACTATCTTGTGTCCTAATCACAAGGATATACAGTAATTTTCTTTCTTTCCTGCTACCTCAATGATTATTTGAAGATTTTTTTATACTTAAAACCATGTCAAGGTCTCAAACCATTGCATAGTCTGATGATTTAACACACTGCCAGAATATATAGTTCCAGTATTCTGAAAGAATATAGCAAATGCTGAACTACTGGGGAAAAAAAAGAAAAGAAACTCCTCCATAGCTTATCTTTCTTTTTTCCTTACTAATAGTTTCAAAGAAATATTTAAGTCAAACATTTCTGATTAAGTGTTTTTGCTTTTTATTTTCAGGAAAACCCCAGCTTTGGTACAAAGCAAATCAGTTTCTTCCTGCCAGAGTATTTTTTAATGGAAATGGGGGCGGGAGTGAAAACATACAAGCAAAATTGCTTTATAACCAGCCTAGACTTGCAAAGCATTATCTCAGAATAGTGCAAATAATATTAATACGTTAAGATGAGGACAGATTTATAAAGGATATTTTTTGTGTGAATCACTATGTACACCAAATACTACTCTGTAACAGTTATATCCTTAATTGTCATTATTGCAGGAACACTATTTAACCTAGCCTTTCTCAGGAAATTCATTGCCTAGAGTTATATCAGTGCCTAGATAGATACAATATATTATAACTCTCTATAATATTTGTATGATATGTGATATATATCTCTCTATCATATGTATAATGTGTAATATATTATAGAGAAATATTATCACCTAGAATTGTGTTAGGTAAAAATCCTAGATTCTTAAATGACTTCACAGGGAACATATAAGTAGTATATGGTACTAGAGATTTTTTTCTAAGGTTCATTTGACCTTTATTCAGCCTCCTAAAGTAAACACCCAAATTATTCCATAGCATCCCTTAAGAGTGTTAAGTCAACAAAAGGCCTTGTGTGTCCAAATACTTGCTTCTGGTGATAGCACACTACAAATAGAAGCCATAATCAGGATTTCCACCTGATGTTTATAAAATGTAATCTTGTCTCAGCTACTGAGGTCCTGTGGTAAAGGTAAGAAGGTCCTGCTGAATATTTTCACATTCCTTCAGTTCAAAATATTTTGACTGAAAAAAAGCAAAGGCATTTTTTTCCAATGGTGTTTGTCCATATACCACAGTAACATCAGAGTGCAAGCCAAATCAAAACAGTGCTGCTGTCTAAGGTCAGATCCTTCACTTAATCCTTCACTGCAAGGAACTCTGACAAGATTCCCCACCCCCCCCCCACCCCCCCCTTTAAAATATGAAATACCCTTTTTTGAAAGAAAAAATCAAACTCCAATTTGTGTTAGGTAAAACTTTACCCAGTGGGGTAAGTTCTGTCAAGAGAAAATACCATCAGGCAGTAACACTCTGTAAACTTAGTGTTAATACTTTTTGCTGCTTCCCTCTCAGCCCCTTCTCCTGCCTTTTTGCCTGACTGGTTTTTATGGGTTGCAGGAGGCCTTGGATGCAGGAAGATGACTAGCCCCTTGGGCAGCTCAGAGTAACTGGAGTATCAGTTAGAGTCTAAGAGATGCTACTGAAGCTGGCATTTGCCATAAATTCACATCTGTGGTTAAAAGCAACACAGCTTTTTTACTCTGCCTTTCCTGCAATTTGGAGTTGAAAAGCAGCTGAAATCTGCCAGAAGAGTAAGCAATAGTTTGAATTATATTTTGCTGTTAGGAGGCAAATTATACAGATAAATTTTGCTGTTTCTTGTAGGGCCACTGATAGTAACAGAGCTGGGAGAAAAGAATTGTGATCGGAGTAACAGGAGGGGGAGCAAGAGCTGATTAATGGGCACACTGTCAGTGGTCATCATTGCTAAAGCTGACGTGGAAACACAACATTACGGTGTTTGAGGGAACCCACAAGAATGGATGAGAACAAAACTTGTCAGCGATCAAGTGGAATCAGGGGGTTTCCGAAGCAGGACATTGTGCTTCAGCAAAGGAGGGGAGATGCTGCCTGCATGGTTTCAGCTGAGCATTGCAGAGCAAGGAGCTCTGCACCTTAAAATAGGAACACAGATCTATTTCAGCAGCCGAAAAGGTTACCAGCTCCAATATAGCCACGCCAAGAGCTTGTGGATTAATCAGCTGAGGAACCATTGGCATGTGATCCTTGCCTGTTACACAGATAGCTGCCTACAAGCCTTTTCGAGTAGGGGATAGTAGTGTTTTCAGGTTAACCTAGGGTGGTGAATATGGTGGGGAGAGGGATTACTTTTGCTCCTTTGTGCATTCTTGGGGTTTTCCCCCACTTTTGTACAGATAAGTAAAGCTTATACTGCTGATTGTTTCTGTGTTCAAAGGGCTGTTACACTTCCAGTGGGTGATTAACAGAAAACACTTCTATAGTATATAATTCTGTGGAGAAATGCCCTATTGACACCTGGGATTTTGTCTCATTCAGTCCTTCTCTCTTTCTTCCAACCCTTTTTGCTATTTTCTGACTTTTGTAGGTGTACATTAGTCTGTCTGGTCAAATGGCTATACCTGTAAATATTCCAAATAATGATAGAAAGTAGTTTTTTGTTTGCTTGTTTGTGCTATGGTCAATGCATCTTCCTTGCTTTGACAATTAACACTTCTCCATGTGCTTAACAGTGTTGTGGACATTGTATTTGATGCCTCAGTGCTGGCTGACCTACCAGGAACCTCTGCGCCATCACAGCAACCCTGAAGGATCCTAAATAGCTCATAAGTCTCACAGCAAAGGTGAAACGGAAATCATGGCTCACTGTTTCTCTGGGGAGCTTCTCTCAGCTAAAAATAAGTCACTTCATTAGAATTTAGTTGGTAAACTTTAGTTTCCTGGAAGTGCAGGCAACATAAGGCAAAATTTAATCTCAACTCACTTCACAGTCAGGGAGGAAAGAAGGTATTTTACATTTGAAAGCCTCTCTTTTATCCACTGCCACCCTGCAAATTTAGTTAATTTTCACTGTAATTCTCACAGCACTTCAAATACACATGCTTTGCTATCTTCAATATCAGCATCAGGGTCACATCAGAATAAGCTTCTAAGCCAAAAGAATCAGAGGTGCCAGATTAAATTAGCTTGTCTAGAGCTCCAATTAAAATTTTACTGTAATGAGTAGGCAACAACATGAAGATATTTTGGGTATCTTCAGAAGTGTGTTGGCTGTCAGCTAACAAAAGATTGAACTTTGTCTTCAATGTAAAGTGTTGCCTTACCTAAAAGAGGGACCAATCAAGAAAAATCTCCACCTTTATGTCAGAAAAATGTGATCCAAAAATATTACACGGGTCCGTTTTTTCAGTACACAAAAGTATTAATGAGAGATGTTGGACAACTGATATTCTTCACATTATTCGATTATTTTTTTATAAGATGTTTGTTGCTTTTGAGAATGCAGAGGGCCAAGTTTTTTCAGTGGCACAGAAAGTAAATCTGAGTAACTGCATTGGTTTTAAATTATTTTAGTTGTCAGTGGTTGCTAGCCTATTCTCTACAGATATAAGATTAAAAAAATGCTATTTTTTTCATGAAATGGGTAGTAATTTAAGGAACACTCTGAAGTCACTGCATGATAGAGTAGCACTTCCATAACCAAGTGCAGAGAATTAGGGGAACATGTTCTCTGAAATATGGGGGGGGGGGGGGAGGGGGGGGAGAGTGCTTTACCTTTTAAAAAAAAGTTTTGGTAATTTAGGCCATTTTTTCCCTAAAGATTGATTCCCAAGTTAAAATGCTGCTTGTCCTGTTTATATTTCTTCAGTGATGTCACTGATATTAAGACTGGTTATGGAAGGCTTTTATAATAGCTATGATGATACAAGTGTTATTAAATGAGAAATATGATAACCTGCAATATTGTACTAAAATTTAAAATTGCTCAGAAGTCCTGGAAGTCAAAACGCTAATTACAACCTGGAGTACTGTAGATTAAACTGGTACGTAGTGATGACTCTTTATAATCTATCTATCTACGTTATTACAAAATGTTAGCTGTGCTGCAAACTTACTATGCTGCTTTACGCTCCCTGTCTGTCCTGTCCTACAGCACCTTATGAAAAAGCACTACACCTTTGTACTCAACAGTGGGTTATGTGATTATTTTTTACCTCTTCAGTACTGTGTTGTCCTGTGGTGTGTTATCTTTATTGTTGGTAACAGGGTAGTGTCTTCATATTACCGCTGTACCAAAATGTCTTTCTTGGGAAAGGGGAGAGGCAGGGTGCAGTCTGCTTTTTAAAATAAAATAACAGAAAAAAATGGAAAGCAGTGAGGAAGTAGTAATACTAGTACATACAAGATGTTTTTGCTAAAACTGTGCCCTGAAGAATGCGCAGGTGTAAACCTCTGCTTGTGGCTGAGTAGAACAGAGAAAGGTCTCAGTGAGAAGCATCCCGAGACACAAGAAACAGAAATCTGTACATCAGATCTGCTAATATTTAGATTCCTGGAAGAAAATGAGCAATATGAGGGAGAGCTTTACCTCAGACTCGGGATCTGCTTTGAAGTGCTATATTTCACGCAGTAAATATTTTTTAAATGTATTGACTTTAGGAGATAACAGGCAGCAAAATAAATCAGAGGATGCAGATCTCTAAGGAAGGAAGAAGTGGTTGGCAAGAAAAGTGATGGGTTAGTCATGCTGTAGTTAGAGCAGCTGTTGCTGTCCAGCATGTACTTGTGTTACTTTTTTGAGGGGGGGGAACCTTTGCCTCTGTATGGATAAACAAGGTTTTCCCCTAAATACGTTTCTATCTACAAGATGATTGACAGCTGAGGCCCATAGGTGTTTAGCCAGACCGAACAGACTGTGGGACACAGCTACTCCATCTGCACAGCCTCAAACAGCCTGCACCCTTGCACACATGGTTGGAAGTGATGCCTACATATTCAATAGCCCTTGCTGAAATTCTCTTCTAATAGCCCTGTGAACCATGCAGATTTCTAGCATCCTTAGCAGGGAATCCCACAAATTTACATCTCTCACGAAGAACCTTCATTTTCTACTTATATTTAACGGGTCCTAGCTCTTGCACTGGATAAGAGCATGGTGGAGGAGGACTGGGATTCTGTGCACAAGATCTCAGGGTGGGAGGTGACAGCACCAGGAGCAGAGGCAGGAGGATGCTTCTCCCTCACTCACAAGATCTCGTCCTCTCCAGCTTGCCCAGCAGTGAAGCCCATCTAAATATTTTAATAAAAAGCCTCCTTCCTCATGACTTCTTCTGGCGCTTCCTCAGCCCATCAGAGCACTAAATCAGCTCATGGGATGGGTGGAAGCTTTCAGCTCTGCACCTGGTGGCCATGTGTCCTGCTGGCTTCCCGGGCAGCTTGCAGAGGGGGTCCGACACCAGGCAGAGGTGGGAGACAGAGGTGGGGGGACCCACGAGCACCCCTGGGCTTGGGAACATCCCCTTACCCCAACACAGAACACTCATCTTCTGGAAGCACAGAAAGAAAAGTATTTTATTTCCTTGCAGTTTTTATTTCCCACTTTTGCCACAAATGTTTATCAAATTTCCTGTTAAGATACCAAAGCTGACTCTTTTTTGAATACTTAAATCAGAAAAAACCATGACTCATAAAACTGCAATATTTAACGAGAAAGCTGAGAAAATACTTCAAAGATATACACATCCCTTATTTAAAAGATTGCAAACCTAGTTTTAGAAGATACTGGAGTACCCAAACTTTTTACTGTTAGATTGCTGTGTATAAAACTTTTAGCGCTGTTTAAATTTGCTACAATGTATGCTAACAGTAGTAGAATTTCCTCATACAATATAGGGAGGGGGAGAAAATAAGAGGATATGTGTTTAAAAAGAAAACACCCCAAATTTATGTGCCACCCATTTTGGGATGCGCTGAGAAAACTGCAGCTACTACATGATTCAAAATTTGTAGCGGGGGAACTGAGTGACTTGTGTCTGTGTGTGTATTTATCGGCTTTGTTTTTAAAGCATGAGCTGAATGCTGTGTTTAATCATTTCAACTAAGAATTTAGTGTATTCAGTAAGTCTTCTTGCTGACAGTTTATCTGGTGTGTGACTGAGCTCACATACTGCTGCTTCATGAAAAGAAAGATGTGAATGATTGTCTGTGTGTGTGTGGTGTGCTTGCCCACACTGACGATAAGTTGATATGTACTGGCTATATATGGGATTTATTCTTCCAGCTTACTTCATACATACTAATCTTTCAATCTATAAGACAGGTTATTGCTTTAAAGTAAGTCTTTAAACAAAAAAAAAAAAAGCATTATCTCATCTAATTGACACTGAATTGCTTGAGAATTCTTTAATGATGTTTTTGTCAGGAAGGCTTTGTTCCAGCAAATATTTACATCTATAGAGGAAACTGTACAGTTTCCCCTACAATAGTATTGTATTACAACACACCAGCAGTATGTACAATAAAGTAATGGTAGAGTGCTGTAATAAAGAACAGCTTTCAGAACATAGTGTTAAAACTTTATCATTCAATATAGTCCTTTTATCAGCTGGCACCTATAGAAACTTTGTTCTCTCTCTTTGTCATTGGTGCACAATACCTATAGTTCATTCACCAAAGAGGGTTTGAATGGCAGTTGTCCCCTGCCTACATGTCACCAGATTTGGGCTCTTCCATGTCCACACGCTGTAGAGGTACCACACCATCCTGGCCTCTTTGCTGACTACAGAAGTGCTAATAAATGTCTCCTCAGGTAGAACTGTCTTTGGGTTATCTGGGGCTTGTTTGTGGACAAATGGAAGCTTTAAATTTGTGCCCATAATTGTAAACTCTATATTACTTAACTTGTTTTAATGTTACTTAATACTGCAATTCTGTCTCTTTCTTACTAACAGCCTGCTCACTTTAATAAAACTTCTCCCTTTTTTCAGAGTGATACATCTCCTAAATGGAAAGTTAATTCTGCTTCAGGCCTAGACAGATATTCTAAGGATAAATCTGATTTCAACACAACTAGGAATGGAAAAATAGTCCTTCAGAACTGATAGTGTTGCTCCCTTTGCAGACCTTGTAGCGAAGGGTTTCTGCAGTGCTGGTGTTGTACCACATCATATTTTCTAAGAACTTTCAAACAAACTTCAAGCTTCCTAAGAATTTCACTCAGGCTTCTTCTTTTCCTATTACCCATCTCTATCTGCAAGTATGTTTTTTGTGCGTGGAGTGGTTTCCTTCCTCACAAGTAAATCTTTCGTAAACTGCTTTTTTTTTTTTTGGCTAGTCCTTTTTTTAAGGTTTGGTTACCATATCATCCAAAGCAGTACACTATGAACTATCAGTTCCTAATATAGATCTAATTATATGGTGGTCATAGATCCCTGGACAAGGCAGAAATGTCTCTTACCGGTATCAGATAATTGTGAGGGAGGGGGCAAATATTATGAATTGCTTATAGCATATTTGCAAAGAATTACTGTTTATGATGTTGTGAATCTGTTGTTGTTATATAAGAAAGAAACTACAGTTTAAATCAAACATGTTCAAACCTTTTCAGTGCATTCCCATTCTAGGGCATGGGGTAGAACTGCAACACATTCTAACACTACTTCTTTTGATCATGTATCATTGCAATCTTGCCATGAAAAACAAGCATCCTATGACTAGTCTATCGCCTACAAAATACGAACAAGCAGGAAGTAGCTTTGAGTCCAAGTATTTGGCAAGTAAACCAAAAATAAAAATGAACATAATTATTCTAATCAGAAAGCCAATCTCCAAACCGTTTCTAAAGCAGTGAAGGCATCGAGCCAAATACCTAGTGAGATATCTGCATTTACCAGGCGTCGTGGTTCCAGCCCCAAAGGTCCACAAAGGACCACGCAGCCGCTCGCTCACTCCTCCCGCCTCCCTCCGGTGGGATGGGGAGGAGACGGAGGAGAGAAAAGGAAAAAACCTGGAACCTCGAGGGCTGAGATAAAGGCAGTTTACTGGGACAAACACACACACACACACACAAAGTTACAACAACAAGGGTACTAATAAAAGAGTATACAAAAGGAGCGATGCACAGTGCAACTGCTCACCAACCCGGACCCGACGCTCCGCCACTTCCCCCACCGAAGGTCGAGAGAGCTCCCCCCGGCCCGCTCCCCATTTATATACTGAGCATGATGGCACATGGTATGGAATAGCTCCTGGGCTAGTTCAGGTCAGCTGCCCCGGCTATGCCCCCCACCTCCCAGGTTCCTGCAAAAATTAAATCTATCCAGGCTGAACCCAGGACACCAAGCAAGCACATGACACCAGAAAACTCTATTAATACAGGAATGGTTACAGAAGCAAATTGTTCTCAGAGGTGGCGACATTGATTCCTTTCAACAATTTGCTCACAGAAGACAGAAAGCAAAACAAACCCCCTAGGCCCATAGTGAAGTTTCAGAGTCTTTACTAAATGTCTTACTATGATAATTTACTTAAGTTTTCTATATATAAACAATAGGATTTCAGAAAGTAAAATTTAGTTGAATATAACTGCAACTTAAAGTTTTATGCAAAATGAGATATGGGAAAGATGGTAGTTTTCCAAATGCATGGAGCTCCTGTTATGTTCTCAGTATTTCTTTTCATTCCTCGACAATGGAACATCACAGAAACAGGAATATGGTAGCAGCGTGAGGAACAGTGCAGATATTTTTTAGTCACTGACAATTGTTTTCCGTTGCACAATTCTAAATTCTAAAGGCAGGAGGAAACTCCTGCCCCCAAATTACAGGAAGACTAACACTGAATTATCAAACAATTGCTATCTGGCAGAAAGGTGGGGATTTTTTTACAAGGCAGGACACTACAAGGCACTTTTTTACAAGGCAGTAGACCACTACTACAAATGCAGGTCTAGCTCAACTATGCTAGTAGTAGATTACCTCTGGACGACCAAGAGAGGGCAACCTTTTCCTATAAAATCATGACATGAATACTGAATTAATAAAAGCTTTTGAAGAACCTAGTTAATTTTTTTAACTATTCTGTTACTTTTTAACTAAAACTTTTTGAAGTTTAAAAATGCAGCTGTTTAAAAAGCAGACTGTAGTTCAATCTCCAAGTTGTTTGGGGCCATTTTAAGACCTGCTATACAAACTTCTCAGTATAGCCTTTCATTTAGTGCATATATGGTTTCAGTAGGATATGCTTTATCTCTTCTACCAAGGGTAAATAATCTGCATTAGTGAGAATCTACCTCTTTTAAACCAGTTCTTTAATTGCAGATATTTTTACTTATTCAGGAAAAGCAAGGTAGGGCATTTAGTGCTGCCTCCTTCTTAGAGCAGCTTTCTAGCACAAATGTGAAGCTACCAACTTTCCATATTTTAGATACTATTTCCTCCTTCAGTGGGACATCAGATAAATCTTTTGCAAGTGACCTTAGTTTTGCTGGCTGTAAAACAAATATTTCAACTTTGGTGGTGTAAACTGTGGAGTGTAGCTGTATATTATAAAAGCATACCGTGCCAGTTTTTTTAAAGCAACCGCCTTTCCCCTTTGATATTGCCATCATGCCTCTCAGTCATGCATTTACAAGCCTGAGCATTCAATGGGAACTGCTGCAGGTTCAGCACTTTTGGGAAACAGCTTACTTAGAAGTCTGAAGTTGGATTTAGAAGCTTAACATTTTTGGGAAACTTGTCTATAATCCTCGTAACTTACTGTTGTTAAGGCAAATATCTATCCAGTATATTTATGCTGGGACCACTTTAGATTTTTTTACTTCCACTCGGGGTAACTAATACTGGTTAAGGAAACCTTTCCGTAACTTCGGGAGAGAGAACAGTCAGAATCACTGTCAACCCCACTTCTGTAACAGACAGCACTGTGTTGTCCAAATCAAGTTGTAGGCTTAGGAAGTCTACCTAGGTATCCAGAAATTTATCTAATGAGGAAAGAAAGTTAAATTACAGTTGCAAGATAACTGAAGAACATATATAAAAATAGTGTACCCCACTCCTTTCATAAAGGAATTGGGCCAAAATAATGTGTGCATATTACTCTTTAATTCTGTGAAACCAAATCATTAAATACTTCTTTTCTGTCATGGCATAACTTGAGTCATTTGCATAAGGGGTGAGTTCAAGATCATGTATTTATTAGTCAGACTAATTTTATTTTTCACTTAAACTTGCATTTTTGGTGTTTGAAAGTAGAGCAACATCTCAGAGAAGGGCAGCAAGCCAAAATACACTTGTAAAGAACTGGCATTAGCTCTAACTTTGTCCTATCTCTTGAACAAACGTAAGTGAATTTGTCCTTGAACCTGGAAACTGGGTGCTGTCTAGAACAAGATGGAAAAAGCACGTTTTAGTAGTTCAGCTGCCACAGGATCCGAGGTCTGCCTGCCTGCCTGCCAGAGGTCAGGAGTTTATGCCAAACAGTGGAAATTAGAAAAGACTTTCAGTTGTGAACAAGAGGCTTACAATGAACAATGGAGAAAAAATTTCCAAGAGGAAATTTAAAATAACCTGACACATCCTTGGGTTAGCTGGTAGACAACAGAAGTAGAGAACAAATACTAAAATTCAAGCCAGAAATACAATATCCACTACATCCTTCCTTCTCTTCCCCTATTTCCCCCTCCCCTCTCATCAGGTTACAAGAAGAGTGCTTTATTTAAGACAACATCCTTTTCTGCAGGTTATATGCGCTTTTTGACATGTGCAATGTGCACCACAGTTTGCCAGTCAATCTGTGCTACAGAATCAAAGCTTTCTTCTCTCCTGCCTCCCACTGGTATTTCAAGCTAGTGATGAAAGTGGAAACTAATAAAATACCCTGAAATTTTCAGACTGCACAAAGTAGTGGAACTAAGCTATGTATGCACTTTAAGCTCTGAGAAACTACAGCTAACTTGTTGGCAGTAAGATCCTATAATCCTTAATCCTTTGCCGTATTTCTGTAGGTACCACAAATATCAATTGCTATGTCCTAGTTGGCAGTAAATAGAGAATGGTTATGCACTAAAAGCACACAAAAAATGGGGGAACTGAGTAGAAGAGTTTAAATGTAGTATCTGCATATGTAACAGGAAAATATCACTGACTGTGATATTCACTTTCTGTTAGCGTTTCACAATTTTTCTGTACAGCTGTATCACAGTAATGCAGAAGTCAGCAATGAAAAATTTAGGTTCCTTACCAGAACATACAACATCTCACCTATCACAGAATGGTTGAGGTTGGAGGAGACCTCTGGAGGTCATTTGGTTGAACCCCCCTGCTCAAGCAGGGCCACCGAGAGCTGCTTGCCCAGGACCATGTCCAGACAAGTTTTGCGTATGTCCAAGGATGGAGACTCCACAACCTCCCTGAGCAACTTGTAGCAGTGGTCAGCCACCCTCACAGCAAAAAGGTATTTCCTAGTGTTCTCCTGGATCCTCCTGTGTTTCGGTTCGTGCCTCTTTCCTCTGGTCCTGTCACTAGGCGCCACTGAAAAGAGCCTGGCTCTGTCCTCTTTGCATCCTCCTTTCACGTATTTATACACCTTGATAAAATCCCCCTGTACAACCTAGAGTTGTAGATAACTGGATTTTTAAAAAATCCTTATTAAGAGTTAACTGGCAATCTCTCATTGTTTCAGCATGTGTGAAATAGTATGCTATACTGAAAGTTTCCCTAGGAAATGTCTTTTTAGGATGCCTATGAAATTTCTAAGATAACATAGTTAAGGTCAAGTAGTCTATGACTTAAACAGCTTCAGAGTCTCCTTAGCTCTTTGGCAGATCTCATCACCTTACACCAGCTTCCTTAATAAATGCGCCTTTTATTCTGTCACACAGCAAACTCATCTATTACCTGAAGAACACAAGTAATATTTAATTACTTGGGCTAACAATTGGTGCTAAACTTCTGTCATGCATTGAAAATGCAAGACGTCACTGGCACTTCTAACTTGCTGTTGCTATCTGTATTTCAGGTGTTAACTGAAGCACTGAATCTGACAAATTGGTATGTGGGCACTGACAAAAAGGAAGAAAATACATCTACATCGAACCATTAACCGCTTGTCTCATCTCTTATGTTTGCAGTGCCCTTATTTCTATGGCGGGCTGGCTGCATGTGACAGCTTGTGCAAAGCCTTGCTCACACCTTGTTAAGCACCCATGGCGTGGTTTAACCCCAGCCAGCAACTAAGCACTACGCAGCCACTCACTCACTTCCTCCCCACGCAGTGGGATGGGGGACAAAATCGGGAAAAGAAGTAAAACTCGTGGGTTGAGATAAGAACGGTTTAATAGAACAGAAAAGAAGAAACTAATAATGATAACACTAATAAAATGACAACAGTAATAATAAAAGGATTGGAATGTACAATGATGCGCAGTGCAATTGCTCACCACTCGCCGACTGATGCTTAGTTAGTTCCCGAGCAGTGATCCGCCCCCAGGCCAACTCCCCCCAGTTTATATACTGGGCATGACATCACACAGTATGGAATACCCCGTTGGCCAGTTTGGGTCAGCTGCCCTGGCTGTGTCCCCTCCCAACTTCTTGTGCCCCTCCAGCTTTCTGCTGGCTGAGCTTGAGAAGCTGAAAAATCCTTGACTTTAGACTAAACACTACTTAGCGAAAACTGTTTCGCATACTGAACTCAAAACATAGCACTGTACCAGCTACTAGGAAGACAATTAACTCTATCCCAGCTGAAACTAGGACAACCCACCAGAAGAAGACAAAGTAACTATCCGCCAGTATTCCATACATGTTTCTCTTTTCTTCCTTATATTTTTTTCCCTATATTTTCTTCCTTGGATTTCCTTCCAGTGATGACACTGTTCAGTGTGAAAGCTGGGACAAAGGTCTACATTACAAAGTGCAACAAATAGCCTGCCTTGCAGCTTACAGCCAAATGACAACCAAAAAAATATGTAACATATATTAGATAAACCTCTTTCATCAGCCAGAAAAGTAGCATCAGATATATAATTTATCAAAATGCCATGTTTGTTGACAATTACAGAAATTACATACTGTTTTGACTTGGGAATGATCTTCTTTGTGAACTTAGACTGAGTTGAAATTTAAAGTTCTTTAAATTTCTTTCAGGATTTCTCTTCTGTTGTAGCTATATTGCTCTTAGAGAGCAATCTGTAGTAGTAACACCTGCTGCACCAGCAGAAGACCTGTGGGCTTAGAAGTTCTCCAAAAGGTTGCAAACTGATTCCTAGTCTTCTAACTGACAAATAAGACTGTCTCTACAGTTTACTTTGCTAAAAGCGAAAACACTATACCCAACACAGCAGTCACTCTGTGAAATACAATTTGAACAGCATGACATGGTCCAAAGATACCCTGTGTTGTGGCTGACTTGCAGCCATGAGTGATTTTGGAGCTTTACAGTCATTTTGTTGTTGGTTGTTTTTTTTTATTTCAGAGAGCAGGCGTGTTCATGGACTGCCATGCTTTGAGAAGAAATGATATGTTATTTAACCACCATACACAGAGACTGGTTCTCTCAAAGTTGGACCAAGCCCTTAAACCACCCCACCCCCCCCCAACATAGAATCCAAAACTTGCCAGAAAACATTGATGAGCACTACTGTGGTCATTTTACTAATTTTTCTTCCTATCTACAAGTTAAATAAAGCAGTTTACTGCTGTGGTGTTACGGCTAAAGAAATAACACAGTTAAGCAAATGCCATTTAGTTCATACGTGGTGTGAAAAGCCTGTGTGGCTGCAGCCATACTGAGCATGAGTTACAACATTCATTATCCATCTGAAGCTTTTTGGTTCAGTAAGTGTAGGGATGTGTAGGGATGAAGTGGGATGTTTTAAATACCCCACAAAGTACCCCACTCTGAAATTTTAGCATTAATTTGAATTTAGTAATGGTTCCACATGGTTTGAAGAAGATTCAAGTAAAATTAGCTACAGTATTTGAAGTTCCCAGAAAAAAAAACTATAAAGTTAGTAAATGTACTTGTTTTATTGGTTGGGGGTTTTATTTTATTTTATCTTTCGGTAACTTCAGTTGGTTTTGGTAACAACTGGAAAAAAGAAAGGAAAATTACTCCATCCTTTATGACTCAGATTTATCTGGCTTTGATCTGTGGTCAAACAAATATAAGTTTTCTCCAATCCAGTATCTAGGGCTTCTCGTGAAATACTGTTGGTTTTCTAATTCTTTCTTGGAAATTCACCTTCTGGAAGGGCCACTAGGAAGGATCTAATTGTTAGATTATCTGATATTTTGAAATTATTTACACTGTATCGTTTGCATGAAAACGACATTAAGCACAGGAGCAACTGCCGGCAGCAGTTGGCTGTTCTCCCTTTTTCAGCCTCTTTTAGTCCCATTAGCTCATGAAGTTTTAGGGACTGTGGCACTTTCCAAGTTGCGTGGTTCTGGCTGCTCTGTTCAGAGCAGTCCCAGAAGGTATTAGGCAAGGACTTTCAAACAGGTTTTCAGTGACACGGCTGAGCCTACGCTGTGAAGGATCCTGATGACCGCTTTCCGCCATCTTGAAGAAAATCTGTTTGATTTGTAGTCAACCTGAGGCACTCAGGAGAAAGAGGAGATGGTCCATGGACCTGTGTCTGTCTGCCACCACTCCTTCAGTCGAGTCAGTGGTAGTAACTTTGTCAGGGTGCTTTGCAAAGTCAACATCTTGGTGGCTATGTCGTTCTTCACTTGCGCAAATGCTGGGGTTTTTTCTGTGGTTATTTCTCCCCTGCCTTTGAGAAGCATGGCAGAATTTCAGTGACATTTCCAGACGGGCAGCGCCTTCCTTGTTTGCCTCACCCTTCAAACAAAGGACAAAAGGGATGCTAAGATTGTTCCCATTGAAACGCTGTCGGAAAGTGCCTGGATAGCTATATCCCTCATGGGAGTTCAGATTCAGGACTTGGCAATGCCGGCAAGTTACTCTGCTGGCTCCAGGGTGTCTGCTCCTCCTCCCGTACATCACCTTCACAGTGACCTCGCATCGCTCAGCAGCCGCAGTATGCCTGCGATACATATGCTGCATACATACCATACCCAGGGATTTTCCCCCTACCTTGGCCTGTACTGCAGAGTCGAGCCGGGAAATCCCAGTCACTCTTTATAGCTCTCTCTGCAGTTATGTGGCACCTGGTCTAGCTCAGCTTCAGACAGAGGCTGACAAAATGGAGGGAAAAGCTCCTGAACAGCGAGCGCCTTGTCCCCGAAGCTTCAGGGCAATCAGACCAAGCCGATGCCAGATATCTTGTTATGCAAGAAAGAGAGTTCAGTGTTCTCTGGACTATACTTCTGCCCAAAAAGTTGGAAGAAATCACACTGGCCAAAGGGGCTTACTGTGGCATCTTCAGGGGATTCCAGCCAAAACCCAAGCTAAGTTACAGGAACTGTTTAGACAGAGCAACAGCTTGGCAACTGAGGCTTCTCTCAAAGACACTATGCTATAAGCTATAATTATTCAATCAATGCACTATTAACTGTTCTTTAATTCTGGCAGGAATTAACAATCAATTTTCCTGAGTGAAATTCAGTTACCTCTTTTTTTTTTTTTTTTTTTTTTTCAAATTCAATTTTGCAGCTGAGGGCAGATCTGTGTCCAGCCAGAGAGACGCAGAGGCCGGGGGAGCTTCTGCTGAAGGATCATTACCAAAGCGCTCGAGGAGAGAAGGCAGATGATTCCAAAAGCAGCCAAACAACATACTTTTTTGTCTGGTTTTCTTACTCTTCACTTCCCCTGATCTTTCACCTCACAGTTTTTCCAGAAGGGTATCTTAACAGTTACTTTTAATGATCAGTAGTGCAGAAGGATATTCATTAACAACTTTGTAAGTAATGTGTAGCATTTCTCTTTTTCACATGCATCTGGTAGCATGCTAATGAACTTTGAAAGGTTTCCAAATATCTGTACAAGTCATTATTTCTATGAAAATTTACCCAGTTAGTACTCATTATTCATGCCATACATGCCATCAATATGTGGTTCAGTGTATAAATGATAGCACATAGAAATAATACATTTCAGCTGGTAACAGTGAGCAGCTCCAACTAGAAAGGGTGTAATTTATAGAAAATTCATTCACAAATAAACAAAAAGCATTCTTCAACATGACTAACATATTCACAATACTTAACAAGCTCTTTTTAGGAATGGGATTTTCAGCCCCCCGTAGTGGGAATAGAGCTAGCCGACTTCTCAGAGCACTGAATAGGATTCATCTGAGTAATTTCTCTGAAGGGGCTGTGATCTGAGGCCAGACTGCTGCGTGCTCGCTCAGAATTAGCAGAAATAGAGCACTGTGACTGTGACTTCCATAAAGAACTTCCTGTGGTTGTTGGGTTGGCACAAAAAAAGAGAATAGAAGTCCTATTAAGTTCTGAAGTTCGAGACTAAATGCTAAAAATAAACAGTTATAGGTCAATTCATTGAAATACCAGCCCCCCCCCCCCCTTGCACGCCGCTTGGCTTGTGCAGAATTCCAGCTTGTTCTGGAGTGTATGGGACAGAGCAACAGAGGAGGAAAGCTGGAAACTGAGTCTCTCTGGGCTGTTTCCCTCTTGGCCTCCAGGTGAATGTAATTTGTTCATTTTATTTTTTTTATGGGGCAGATTGGCTACACTGTTGTTAGGACGTCAAAAACCAGACAGGGCTAAAATCTTTTCTTGGGTCCTTTGTTTTGTCCTTTCCAGACTACCAGACGGTGGACAGTGAGGAGTGAATAAAGATAGCCCCACATAGGCTTAAAGTCTAAGTAGGTGACTCCATGTCTGTATTTTGCTTATAATCTTTATCCCCAATCAGGGTTCTTCCGAGATCATCCCTCATTTGTACCGACTTCAGAAAGAAACCCAAGTAGCCTCAGCCCAATGCCCACGAGAAGTCGCGCTGTTTTTCGAACAGCCTCGGTTTGCTCCTGGCCCTCACGCTGAGAAGGAGGCGGCAGCTCGGCAAGCGCAAGGCGAGCCGTGCCCTTCATCCCGTTTCCGCCGTCAGTGCCCGGGAGCGCGCTCCCCCCCGCTCCGCGCTGCCCGGGGCTGTCGGGGCGACGGGCCGCGCCAGGGCCGGGCTCAGCCGCGGCTCCCCGCCGCCTCCTCTGTCCTCCCGTTTGCCCCCGGGGGGGGAACACGACACGACACGACACGACACCCGCCGGGACGCCCGGCACCCTCAGGGCGCCGGCGGGCGCTGCCCAAGCCCCCGGGCCAGCCCCGTCCCTGGCCCTGACCCCGGGCCCGGCCTGGGCCCGGGGGCGGGGCGGAGGTGGGGCGGCCCGGCCCGGGCCCGGCCCCGGCGGGCGGAGCGGAACGGAGCGGAGCGGAGCGGAGCGGAGCGGGCGAACTCCGGAAGAGGGAAGGAGCGGGGCGGCGGCAGCGGCGGCGGCGGCGGTATGGCAGCGCGGCCCTCCGCCGGGGACGGCGCGGTCCGCCGTGCGGCCGAGCAGTGGTTGCTCTGGGACAAGGTGAGGGGCGGCGGCGGGGGCCCTGCGGGGCCCTCCCTGCCCCGCGGGGAGGGCGGGTGCCGGGGCGGAAGGGGCCTCCCCGTCACGCAGGGACTGACTGGGTGGGGGAGGCGGTGGGGGCGCCGGCTGGTTAATGAAATAATTCCCCAGTCTTCAGTATTGTCGGGTTTCGTGGGTTTTCTCCCTTTTTGTGCTGTTGCTTAGGAACACCTCCGTATGCGTTACTTCCCTTCCTGTTAAGGTGCTTAAACATCTTGAGGCTTGTCCCTGTGTCCTCAGTTTTGGTCCCGATTTGGTAGAATCTTCTGTGCCTTCCTGCGTTCCACATGCCCGAAGAAATGCCTTGCCGTAGTGGTGTCGCTTACCTTGCTGCTCGCTGCTGCAGTTCCCACCGCGATGCAGGCCCATACTCCGTATGTGTGGATTGCATTTGGTTTTGTCCCTGTACGTGCCGTTTGTTCGTTTGGCTGTACTGGAACACACCGGCCATTGTGGCCACTTCAATGACTGCCCTGGGCTCAGCATCGTACAATGCTCTCTGCGTTTTGTGCAAGCCACGTATTTGTTTGGTAAGGGGTCTTCTGCTCTACCAAATCCCTTGGTAAGGGATTATCAGCGAAAACGTAGAATGATTTTTTTTTTTTTAGTGTTCTTTTCAGGTTCTAAAGGGCATCATCAGAAGTACCTCAAGTTTGTTGTGATTCTTCATTAAAGATCATTTGACTGGTTAACTGATCAGTTAGCCAGCTCTGTTTTTATTAATGATAATGCAGTACCAAACCAGCCCTTCTTTCAGAAATGCTAGTGTATCACATCAAATGACAATAAGCTTTCGTGTCTTTTTTTTTTATTATTCCAGTTTAATTGATTTTGAGAAAACAGTCTAGTTTTAAAGGGCCTCTTACTTCCATAACTTCCTTGACTAATGTTAGTTATATTCCTATCTTCTGTGTACTAATTTAATTTTCAACTGGTTATTCCAATTATTCTGTGAAACCCTCTGCAAATCTAATGCAGCATCCCTTACAGGATCTTTACTTTTGAACGGTTAGGTCTTTGTTAACAATTGCATCTTTGACTCAGTAACAATTGACTGGTGTGCAATACCCATTGCTGATTGCTCAAAAACGATGAGATATCCCCATTTCTCAGGGAGCTCTTGCGTGTTTGTATTGAGTAACAGAAGAATCCGATATAACCCTTGTCCATTTACTCTGATATTAAAAAAAAAAGTTCCTTTTTGATGTGTAGAGATAGGTTAATATTTAATGATGATAAGCTGCACGGTTTCTTACACATAACAGTTTGCAAGAGCAAGCCCTTATGGCTGAAGAGAGTCCCGCTGACTTAACAGGAAGTTTCTACCTAGATGAGAGTTACTGAGCTTGTTACCAGGCTGTTTTTGTCACAGTTCATTACAGTAGTACCATATTTTTCATTCTTTCCGTTATCAGTCATAAAATTATAGGTAGAAGGTGGCTTCTGTTTTTGTTAAAAATAAAACCTGCTTAGTCAGTAGGTGTCCTTCTACTCTTAAAACCTTGTGGGGACTCCTGCACTGATGAAACCTCTTTGGGGCCTTCCTGCTATGTAGATTAAAGTAACTCAAGTGTTACCAGGTGATATTTAAGCAAATTACACTACTGGATATTATGTAGATATACTGGATACATATAATACTCTGTATTAAATCATCTGCCACTGTATTCACAGAAATCAGTATTCTCATACTCACATCCAGTTTTATTTGAGAGTAGAAAAAGTGTTACCTGAGAGAACCAATCAGCGCTTCGTCCTTCAGATACAATTGGATCCTTCTTCGGTAGAGATGCTGTGAAGATTTGGTTTTGGCCTTTTCTTCTGCTTCAAAAGAAGTTTAGTTTTTTTTCCTTAGCTGTATACAGTGGCATCATAACATTCCTAAAATTGAAACAAAATGAGAACAGTTGTCTGCACAGTAAAAAAAAAAAAAGGGCAGATTCTTAGGAGAATATAGCCATAAACAATTACAACAGTAATTCTGGAAAAATCCTTCTGCTATATTGAACAGACTTGGGCCTGGCTTTTACCATTACTTGGGCGGGAGCAGCGGGGGGAAGAGGGGGGAACAAGCTAAACAACTAAATTCATGCAATAAAGTTTTCTCTACCAAATGATGTGGACTGAAACTCCGAGACTCAGGCAGCCACCTGGAGAAGTACGATCATTTAACCAGATGTGAAAAACTGGAGAATCCCTGTAGTTTCACGGTAGATGCCAAACCCGGGAAATTCTTCTAACAACAATAACAAACAAAAATCTCCTTGGTTGTGAGAGCTACAGGATGTTCCGTGTCCAGCTGCCCATTTGTACTGGCATTACAGCTTCTAGTCTGTCCAACATCTATACAAATGTGTGCAGCATCTCCCTAAAGAGATGCCAGTTTTGGTGGCAAGAGACAACTCCCGTGCACAACGCTCATGCAGGGGCGGAAAAAAAGGTGACTAGGCAGTGTACAAAGCCTGATGCAAAAGTGTCATTCAGGCTTTACCTACGGGACAGAGGCCTGATATTTCATCAAAAGGTTCAGGTCAACTTTTAAATAGCCTAAACTCAGAATAGTTATGCTGACCTATATTATTCTGTAATCACATAGAATTATATTTATTACAGAATATAATTACTCTATAATAATACAGAGTTATGTTGAGCCTCCTACAAGGAAGTGTCAGTTACAACATTCTTGGTCTGGTAAATTGGTAATTCTTAAACTGTAAGTCAGTAATTTTAGGGTACCTAATTGCTTATTGCACCCAGGAAACCTGATTTTTTTTCTTCTTCTTTCTTATTTAGCTTATTCTGCATGATATAGTTTGCTCATTAGCACCAAAGGCTCTTTTGCTTTTTGAGTATTTATTTAAACTATAGCATTTGTCCTGCAGCAGCAGGTGCACAGGTCAATGATTAGGGCATCCAGACCCTAGTCTCAGCATGGTGTGCAGAATGCTTACACCTTTGTATGCAAGCTCACTCACATGCATGTTCTGCAGCATTTTCCGGAGCTGCTGAAAATAGATATTTTTTTTTTAATTTTTTTTTTTTTGCCTAGGATTCTGTAAGCATACCTAGGTCATGCAAGAAATAGTAAAGTCTGTGACTTTTATGAGGTCATTTGGTTGACTAGAAATCAAAGCTTGTGTCCGTTTGGAAATCATAATCTTTGTACTCCAGTGTAAAGTGTGTGTAATCGTGCGGTGAGTAACCTGTGGAGTATGCCGCCTTTCCACATAACCCTGTTGCCTAGTGGCTGGAGTGTGCCATCTGTCCTGTTGGCTCATCAGTTTTCAAGAAATCAAATACTAAACTTAACAAATCCCATGTTATTAAGATTGAGATGTTGGGGCATATAGGACTTTACTAATTCCTAAGTTTGGAAACAAAGAGAGTTGATAACAATAAAGAGTTGATACAAGCAATATATGAAGAAAAGCAGTGAGACTTAGAAACTCCTCACTGTTTGCAGGCAGTCTGATGTGGCCTGTCCATCACCACTCTGCACAGTCATTTTCCTGAAGAATTCAGCTGTAGTTGCTAAGCTTTCATCCTGAGGGTTGTGCTTATTTTTACAAGCATTACATGCAAATATATTGCAAATTGTCCTCTTTATCTTCTGACCAGTCTGCTTAGTATTGCTGCTGCCTCTGGTGTTCGCCAGTCTTGGGACAAGGTTATGATTTATATTTTTTTTAACTCTACTTATAGCACTATGGAAATAACAAATATTTCTTAATCATCAGCTTAACTTACTTACATGTTTAGAATAGTTCTTGTGTTGTGATGACAAAGATTCTGTGAACTGTAAAGGTGGTTATTTTGTTTCTTTTGTTTTTAAAACCAGAAAATATTAAAATAGACATCTTGGAAATCTTCTCATTTCCCAAAATGTGATACATACACTGCTGTCAAGGCAGCATGTTCACTTAAGGAGATAAATCTAAAACAAGTAATACTTCAGATTGTACTGACTTACAGTTAGGAAGAGTAGCAGGAGTTCTCATGTTTGTGGTGCGTGATGTTTTGATGCTGAAATAACCCAGTACAGTGAGTGGGAAAGGAAGTCAGTTTTGTTAAGAAGCTTAAGGGTATTAAAAACAAACAAACCAACAAACAAAACCTTTTCTAGAATATCTGAATTTTGTATTTACAGAATCCCAAAACTTCTGCAATAGTGAAGCAACTGGTTGCTGATGGCAATGCTGGAGAACTGCAGAAATACTTCGGCTCGCGGATGGAGTTTGGCACAGCAGGGCTCAGAGCTGCCATGGGAGCAGGGATTTCCCACATGAATGACTTGACTATTATCCAAACAACCCAGGTACTGTGTTCAGCACTTTATCTCACTTAACTGGTTGTATATATAAACAGAAGAGCCTCATTTATGACAAGCAAATGGGTATTCTATGGAAATATAAGTTTTTCACTATTCCTCCAGTTTTCAGAAGTAATTTAAATTATAATTATTAGCTGAGTGCTGATCTCTGAAAACAGAGAGAACTATTAAGCCATTAAAATAAGTTATTTTCCATATTTGATTTGCAATTGAATTTATACGCAGCTACAGTTAAGCTCAAGTGGATCAGTTAGTCCTGATGTAACAACTACAAAAAACGCGAAAGGTAGCCAGCATTTGGTTAAGCTTTGTGTATGTTGGACATAAATTTACATAAATGCAGTGAAGCTATATATACGTATATAGGTCCTAAAGTAGATCTCCTTGGGGAGGGCTTAAAAAAACCCCAAACCTTAAATTACTGCAGCCTGGAGTGGTGGTGTATCGTGTCCTAAACAGGTGTCATTATTAAGGGTGACATTCAGTTAAACAGAGATTTCAGTTAAAAAGATAAAATATTGGCCAGTTGTTCTCTTCCTCATCTGAGACCTGACACAACTAAATAATTTCTCAAAATCTGCAATTCAGACTAATAGTGTTAACTGTTTCTTTCTGGAGTTGGTTCTGATTTTTGGAAAAGTACTTAAATTCTGTCCAGCATCACTATATTGATTTGAAGGTTTTTGATATTCCTTGGTGTTTATTGGTCCTAGACAAACTGAACCCCAATCCAGTTCAGTGAGATGTTACGTGCACTCACCTTTCTACAATGTCAACATCTTAGCAATCACCTTAATGCCATTATAAACTAAATATCAAGATTGGGTGAATGAGGTGGATTTGTTGTTGTCTTCAGGGATTTTGCAGATACCTTGAGAAGAATTTCAGTGACCTGAAAAAGAGAGGAGTTGTGATTGGTTTTGATGCTCGTGCCCATCTTTCCAGCGGAGGTAGTAGCAAAAGGTACTTTTTAGGTTTTAAGTATTTTGTAGACGTTTTGCGTGATCCATTATGGTTTTATATCTGCTTGAACAGTATTTTCTCTTTCTGTAGGGTGAATTAAGATGAGGGATTTATAGTAATTTTATATTCTGTTAATGGCAGAGCAGTTCTTTGTCTGTTGGGAATTGTGAGGGAACACATTTGAATTGGGTCTGTATAATAATTTGGGGTTTATTTATGTGGGGTTTTGTTTGTTTTTGTTGCTTTTTTTTAACTGGAGGGGTGTTGGGGGGAAAAGCTGTGAATTCTAGTAAACTAATTGGTGAGAAAATGAATGTTTCTTAGGCGTGTTTTCTTCCTTTTTAGGTTTGCCAGACTTGCTGCTAATACCTTCATCAGTCAAGGAGTTCCCGTTTATCTGTTCTCTGATATAACACCAACTCCTTTTGTGGTAGGTTTCTTTATTATATCTTTTTATGTACACCCAAATTTTGTCAGATATCTTGCATTACTTACATTAAGGAAAAATAGACAAACCACTTTTAACTTTTTAAGCTCTACCTGCAGTTAGTCTTATGCTTATGTAGCTATATTTAGTTTAGAACATCCACAGCAAGAGAAGGAAGAAGCTTAGTGGAATATCAGTGACAGTGGGATGTGTTTCTATTCATTCCTGCTTTCAGGTGGATTTCTTGTAGAAGACATCTTACTGTTTCTAAATTGCTGTGGAATCTGAAGTCTGAAACATACACACCCATTTAGTTTTCTGATTTTTGGTTGATTGGTTGGTTTTGTTGGCTTTTAAATTTATTTTTTTTTTTCTTTCTAGGGTATTGAATCCAAAGTAGCATTTTTAAACAGGTTGTGCAGCAATGCAGTGCAGCCATGTTATACCGGGAGGGTTGTTGAATGGCTCTGCATTTTCACCATCGGATCACTAGGTGTCAGCCCTCTAGAGCAATAACGAAAACCCCTACCTTTGCACTAAAAGCAACAGTTTCTCCCCATACCGCTTGCTCCAGTGAGTGCTGCAAACAGAACATAGTGGGATGAAGACTGTCTGTAGCATTCTTGTACTGATACAATTTTTGGTAGATTGAGGGTCAAATTCTTCATAGTGCAGCTTAAAGTAGTGTTGCAAGAACTGCCGTTAATTGCATTCACTATTAAGTAAAGAGCCAGGAGTAAACTCAAACTGGACCTGTGGTCACAAATAGTACTTTATTTTTAATTCATTCCATCTGTTTTGGACTAAGTTATAAGAGCTCTCTCCAAAACAATTCTCTTCTGAACCACGATGGAATAGTTGCTCCACAGGCTGCTCTCAAAAGATAGTAAGGATGAGACTGCACCAGTTGTGCAGACTTCTGTCATTACCCCAACAGACTTTGCACCCTTAAAGACCTCAGGTATCTCAAGTCATTCTACAGTAGGCAATGCACACATTCGGTTTTCTTCTATAAAAACACTACTGTAGAGACCCACAGAGCATCTGAAACAGTAAGAATATATAAATGGGAAAAAGCACAAGAAAGCACCAGGGCTAAAGTGCCATGTGGGATCTAGCGGAGCAAGTACTACTTAGCCTCTGCTTTAGAGAGTCCATCTGTTGGAATCACATCCTGACTTTCTTTTCATTCAGCAGTATGGAAATATTGCATATGCATGAGAATAAATAATATATAATATTTTGCACATTCCACTTCAGATAACTTTCTCTTGTTACAGCCGTACACAGTAACTCACCTGAAGCTTTGTGCTGGAATTATGGTTACGGCTTCCCATAATCCAAAACAAGATAATGGTTACAAGGTATTCCTATGCGATCTGTTTTCTGGCTTTTTTCAGACTTTTTTTTCCATGTAGAGACACTAATACTATTGCATACAGTTCTTACCATGGTACAGGCCAAATTAATTGATAGTTTGATTTCTTCTAGATGTATGGATTTAAAGCTAGTAGCATGTTATAATTAAAATCTTAGCTCTAAAAAGCAGGAAGATAAGTAATATCATTGTGTACTTTGGAACACTTTAAAATATTAACTGACCTCTTTTCAAAAGCATTAATCATTTCTCCAATTCATGATTTAAAAAGATCTCTTCAGTTTTACAAATCCAGAGAATTAAAAGTATGTGAAACCTAATGAGTTGCTTGTACAAACTGTTTTGAATAAATTCTGTTAATTTCTTCTTTGTTTTTCTTTTGCTAAATGACAGTTATTGGTGTGACTTTTTTCTATGACAGAAATCTGCTTTCCACTGAAAAAAAAAAAATGGCTGAGCTGCCAGTCTGCCAATCATCGCATAGCTGGACTAGTCATATACAGACTGTTTCCAGAAATACACAAATGAAAGTTGGGAGATCTTTTTTGTAGTCTTAATAGAAAAACAAGGCATTAGCAGGGATGATTTCTTGCTGTTTCTCCCTCCAGAACTTCATGTCTGTTTAAAATTGTGGGTTTTAATATTTCATGTATTGATCTTGGTAGCTTGTTTGGATGTTTTATCAATTACTTTTTTTAATCAACTTTGGTTTTTCTTAATGTTTTGTTACTTAGGCTACATAAGTACGTGGCCCAGATCCTGTTCGTTATTTTTCCTTAAACTTGTGTTCTGTAAACCATCAGTAGAAGGTAGTGTGCAAACAACTGTCAAAAAGTAAGACATAATAAGTACACCTCTTCCTGGATGTGTAAACAGTCAACAAAAAGAAGACTACAAGTAAAGAACATCTTGAAACTTAGTTGAATTTGTGCTTGCTGTTGTGGCAACACTGCTGCTGTAGGCGGCTGCAGAGTTTTTGTGCCTTTCTCCTTTTTTTTTTTGTGGTAAACGTGTTTCACTTTTGCACGCTTTTTTTTTTCTTAAGAATTCTTCTATATATACTCATTATACCTAAAAATCTGGGAAAAAGTATATGAAATAGCATGGGCAAGTTATCTATCCCAAGACTGGCAGACAGGCTGATACTTGAATCTTCTCAATAAATGAGCTGGGTCTTTTTTTTTGTGTTTCATTATGGATTTTGATATCTTCTGATAAAAAATTAACAGCTTTTTTTAATAGAACAAAAATGGGATGTGAGAGGAAACACTTGAGAATATGAACGAGAATACTTAAGTGTAATTTACTGTAATACTTTACTGAATGTAGTGCAACTTAGCCAGCAAAAGAATAACAAAGCTATCCTACAATATTAATGACAAAATACTGACTTACCTTTATTTATTATTTAGGTTTACTGGGAAAATGGTGCTCAGATCATTTCTCCTCATGACAAAGGAATTTCTCAGGCTATTGAGGAGAACCAAGAGCCATGGCCTCAGGCTTGGGATGACAAACTGATTGACAGTAGCCTGCTACTTCATGATCCATATGCCACTGTCAATAAGGATTATTTCAAAGACATACAGAAACAGTGCTTTCACAGGTAACTGGTGTTAGCCCTGTTATGAATACAGTAATTTCCATCTAGTATGTCAGCAGGGCAGTTTAAATTGATGGAAGTCAGAGTGGCTGTGATCCTGCCATGATCCAGTTCTGTCTGTGCCCCCTTGTCATCTTTTGTGGTAGCGCTGGCAGCTGTGTGGTGACGTAGTAAGCCAGTTCATAAAGGTGACCTGGCAGAAGTCTAACCCAGCAAAGTGAGCAACTAGTTTCTGAGTATATCATCTCCCTGTATTCGCATGACCATGCATCAACCAAATGCCACAGCTGGGGGTGAGCTGACACTGATGGTCCGACAGCCTTAAAATGGGCTTCTAAGAGAGAAGTTGAACCAGGCTGTTAAGCCAGTTCTGGAAGAAGGAGGCCTTGCTCTGCCATTCTAGCCTTGCATGTGCTCCTGGTCGCCTCGGGTGCCTTGCACGAACCTATTCCTGTCACTTGCCCAGTAAAAACTTTTCTCAACAAAATCAAGTGGATGTTTCTCTTTGTGATTAACAAGTAGAATTGGTTTGTGGACTAGATGACCTGTTAGATCTGCTTATTTACATAAAAAAATTTAAACACTAGTAACCATGTTCTTACTCTTGCTAAAAACGAAGTCAGAATTACTAGGAAGTTGGGGCTATGTGAGAAATTATGCTGCTTTTTCAGAATAGGAGTTAAATGTCTCCCTAGGAGTTTGCCTGCCTTTAGGTATGTTCTATACTTTCAATAATGTACCTCATAAAAATGGAGTGTGCTCAAATGAAGCATGCTGCTGTTGGTTCACTAGGCTCACAGTCTTTGGAGGTGGTTTAAATGCCGGAGTTGGGGATGAAGAGTCTTATTAGTCAGTTGTATTTGCTTTCCACTCACCTCCTTTGGGGTGCATAGAGTGTACTACCTTTCTTATTCCAGTGATTTGCACATACCAGGACATTAGATGTCAGGAGTGACTCATTGCTGAAAAATGAGGCTAAGCCAATTTTCAAGCCATTACCTTTAAAGTCTGACCTCCTTTAATTTATAATCTGAACAGTGATATAGAATACTGAGTCATATCTGTTTCCAAATGTCGTCAATTTTGTGCAGAATATTCTTCCATATCCAAGTTTACTGTTAATCTGTTTTATTTCAGGAATATAAACAAGGAAACAAACCTGAAATTTGTTCATACTTCTGTGCATGGTGTAGGACATAAATTTGTGCAGTTGGCCTTCAAGGCATTTGACCTTAGCCCTCCTTTTGCCGTTCCGGAGCAGAAAGATCCTGATCCAGAATTTCCCACAGTGAAGTATCCAAATCCTGAAGAAGGCAAAGGTGTTCTGGTAAATAGATTTATTTTTTTTTTTCCTTTAAAGTTGCAATGTCTTTCAAACAGTGTTTCCTTTCTGCCAGTAGTCATGAATATAAATATTGGTTGAAGGTCTATTTTGTTTCTGTTTTCATAGCCTTACATTTAGTGAAGAGTTAGCTGGTGTACTTTCGTTTAAATTTATAACTCTTTTTGAATCAGTCAGGTAATTAGCTATAACTTTAAACTGCTTTGTTCTGTGCTCTGACAGAATGGGCAGCATGTGCACATAGAACAAAGTGATACAGTTCCTTCTAAAAAGTAAAATAAAATAATAATTTAAAAATCTTCACAGTTGGTTTTGGAAAGTTTCTACAATTTACATCTGAAATACAAGGACTAAACTGTTCGGATATGACACTGGGAGGGGTCTGGGGAAGTCCTGACAGGTGGTTAGAATTTCTGCTACAAGTATTTCTGCTGCACTTTGTTATTGAAGGATCCTGTTGAATCAAAGTAGCATTTGACTCGGGCTGCGGAAGTGGAATGTTATAGGTGAAGTTAAATATCCTGACTGTGCTCTCTACTGCTGCCAGGCTTGAAGTTTATTTTTTGTAGAGACGCATCATGATTTTGGGTGTTTGAGATTTAAATAAATTGGTAAAATTATTTAAAACCTATAAAGAAAGTGAAAATATTATTCATGAGTATTAACACTCATCTGGTCTTGCTTACCACTTTTCCAGACATTGTCTTTTGCTTTGGCTGAAAAAGATGGGGCAAAAATAATTTTAGCAAATGATCCTGATGCTGATCGACTTGCAGTGGCAGAGAAACAAGAGAGGTATGGTAATAAAGAAATGCAAACCATTTACATTTTTTACTTAAAGGCTAGGCTCATTTGGGGGATTCTTGCTACCTGTGTTGCAGAGGAAGATAGAGTAGTCACAGTAGTCATTTTTGGACTGAAAACACACAGAAATGTGAGAGGATTATATGAAGCAGAACACAGTGGGGGCAGTAAATGAAGTAATGATTAATATTAGACACTGTACAGAAGCCTGAATAAATACTTGATACTTGCTGTACTTGAGGCATGCACAGAAGCATGTGAGTTGTTACGATTGTGCTATACCTTTTTAAAGGTAGGTTTTCAGTTGGAAAATTTTCACAGAAGACTGATAAACATTCTTCCTTACTATGTTTATTAAATAATAACTTGAATATTCAGGAGAACCTTTATAGTTCCCTGATAATCTCAGGAATAGCATTATGCATAGAAGTGGGGAACTGAGCAAGAGAGGCCCAAATCATCTAATGATTAGTAACATGTCTGGTCTAACAGTATTTGAGAAAGATGGAACTCAAATATGTCTATGCATAATCTCATGTACCTGCATTTCACCTTTAGCTTTGTGAGTGTTTGGTACTTCTCAGTATATTAATTTGTACTCTCTCCTTTAAGGACCAGCTATACATGCATTATTTATCTATGTATATCCTGTCAAAGAACGGGATCACAAAAGGTAAACTTGCTCAAAGAGGGGCTTCTCATAAATTTTTCATATGTATGGAACATGTAACCTATAGTTCTGACCCAATACTGCCATTACCTTATTTCATGCCCCCTGGTATCCTGTACTTCTACAATTGTTTGCATTTCTGTATTGTGGCTATATTTGATGAAAGAAAATAAGCTGAAGTACTGCACTTGGTATCATATCTACAAAGAGTGGTGTTTCTCTTTTATCTACCCTGATAAAGTAGAAACTAATCCAAGCAGTTAGAAACCATAAATCTTTAATAACAGTAAACTTCAAGGTTTTCAGCTCAGAGAGGAGCAGAACAAAAATCTGCTGCTGGGCCGGGAGCAGAAATGGTGTAAATGAATTCCCTGTGCCTGTGAGCCAGAAGAGGGATATAAAATCATGGCAACAGTCTTTGGTACCCAAGGGATGAGATGGTGGCACCTGCCAGATGTCCTCAGTGATTGTGGATGACGCAAATATTTGAACCTGTATCAGTTACGCAAATTCCAAAACCCCAGTAAAAGGAGACAGTGCAAATATCCATCTTGCTCACCAGATAATCTCTTTGGGTCTTGTAGCAGCTTCAAAGGCAGCAGTGTTTTCTTTGGGGTTTTGGGGCTTTTTTTAACACATTAGCCTCACAATAGGAACTAAGGTTGCTTCTCTGCATTTAGAGGAAAAATGGGCTAATCGGCACTCTCTGGGGTATCTTGGGCAGTGTTAGCTGGAATATCCTCATTTTAATGTTTTTGGCCTGTGCCAGCCTCAGTTGGCAATTCAGCATTGAGGAAAAAGCATAAAAAGCTTCCGTTTGTGCTAGTTATGATGCATTAAAATAAGAATGCAAAATCACTCATGTTTTTTGTCTAAAAACTTATAGCTTTCAGAGACTTGAAGAGGGGGTGTTAACTTACTGTATTTACCACCGCTGAGAGCTTGGTGCTCTCATTCTCCTACCTCTTTGCTAATCGTTTAGCCAGTCTTAGTTGTCTCCTAACTTTCAGTCCTGTGTCCTCCTCTCAGACTTCTGCTGTAGCTGTTCATACACTAATCGGATATTAATATAGGCTTCTACAGTATCTGTACTTCTTCTTTGACAGAAACTCCTGCTAGAGCACACTCTCTCAGCACTCTTACACTAAGTTGTCGCTGTGCATTGCTTTGTGCCTGTTGGCATCAATAAATGCAGGAGACTGAGTCTGCTTCTCTTTCACAACAGGTACTGTTTCTGTAGGTCTTGATTTTTTGTCAGTTTGGCAGTGTCTTTGTCCCTTTTTGTGACTGGGAATTTTGGGGCAATTTTGACATCTGTCTTTCCCTTTTTCTTTCAATTTTTCTTGTTCTAGCAACACATCAATGTTAATCTTTATTACCTGTTTGAGATTTTTTCCAATCTTCCTTAATGACCAATTGGTGTATTTGTGATTAAATAAAAGGTATTTGTCACTGAGTCAACTAAAAATACTGATCATTTGAGAATTATATTTTTGTGTCCCTGTGCTTGTCTTAATCATTGAGTTTGTAATTTGTCTGCTGAATGTTTTTGTTAAAATATGTTGGAAATATCCCTGTTTCATCTTCGGATAAACTCAAAAGCTGGTACGTATGATGGAGGAAGAAGGTAACAGCTTCAGAATTCTTTGGGGGAGGAATTTTGTTTGTTTGTTCTTATTGAACACTTGATATCTTGTTACTGTTACTTGGAACTCAGATGCAGTGGTTTTATTTGCTAGCGCTCATGAATGGAAGAACTAGTACGTTCCCCCCCCCCCCCTCCCCCCCCTTATCCTTTACATTCATATACTTTTTTTTTTCTTTTTCTCCACCACCCCGACCCCCCTCCCCACCTCCAGTGGTGAATGGAAAGTGTTTTCTGGAAATGAGCTGGGAGCTCTTTTGGGCTGGTGGATCTTCACTTGCTGGAAAAATCACAATAGGGATACTAGTGCCATTAAAGATGTCTACATGTTATCCAGTACTGTTTCTTCCAAAATCCTGAGAGCAATTGCACTAAAGGAAGGTTTTCACTTTGAGGTAAGCTGTAACATGTTATTCCATGTTCTTTTATTTGCTTACCTACACAGTGTTGTATCTTTGTAAGACATTGCTTTCATTTTTAATGCCTTTTTTCTCCTCACTGCTGTAGGAAACACTGACAGGTTTCAAGTGGATGGGCAACCGTGCCAAACAGCTCATGGACCAGGGAAAAGCTGTTCTTTTTGCGTTTGAGGAGGCTATAGGTAAGAAACAGAACATTATGCTCTAATATCCTGTAAAATAGTAAAAGTAGGACTATTGAAAAAAATGGCAATGAAAAGGTGCCCTCAACCACAATGGATGTATTTCCAGTGAGTAATTGATATCATCCACGTGGATGATTGATACTACTAGTTTTAATCCTTCCTATCTCTGCTTAGCACAGATTATGATGATGTGAGTTAGGTGTATATATCTTCAGTAGCATGGCTTATGTAGACTTGGACTGCAAATTCTGTGTGAGCTATTTAAAAAAAAAAAAAAAAAAAAAAAAACAAAACCAAACACATTTTTCAGACTTCAAGTTGAGTATGTTTAGCTGGCAGTTTTACGCTAAGTTTGAATGTGAATAAAATAAAGTAAAAACTCCCCCAAATTATACTTGTAAACTGGAAAGCCATCAATAAAAGCTATGAATTTGTGAGAAGGAAATTGTAAAGCTATAATGCTATTTCTTGAGTATCTCATACCTGAAAACCAGAGAAAATGTGACTAATTGAACGAATAATTAATTGTCAGTGTTACCATATGCTGCCATGTAAGGGTAATAGCATTTGAGAAAAAAGTTCTATACTTCCATTGTTCCTGCAGTGTGGCATTTCCCTTTCATGAGAGCTCCAAAAGTACTCAGGAACATCTGGCACTGATACAATACAAATTTGTCTCTATCTTGAAATTCCATTAAATACCTTGCTTATCTAAATTAACACTGATTAGAAGATAAAGTTTTTCCACTTTTGGTTTAACTCTAAAATGTCTATACTATGGTAATGTGCATTTCTCCTTTAAAAGATGTTGGTTTGATTAACTTCCTCCTCCCCCCCATTTTATCTTATTTCCTCATAAAAGTCTATCAAATATATACAACTTTCTTTGTTTAGGCTATATGTGCTGTCCTGCTGTTCTGGACAAAGATGGTGTCAGTGCTGCTGTTATAACTGCGGAGATGGCTAGCTATTTGGCAACCAGGAATTTGTCTTTGTCTCAGCAGCTGAAAGCTGTCTATGATGAGTGAGTTCAATTATAGTTGTTTGATTTTCAGATTTTCTCCATTCCACATACTGGGGTTAATAGGGAGTCGATAGCAACCTATAGCATATGAAGAAATAAAAATTGGGTTATTGTCATCTTCTAGAAAGCACTCCTGCGTCATGGGCATGAATATATTTATGACTTCATTTTGTGTTGTTTTGAGGTATTTTAAAAAGAATAATATTACCTTACTAATTCCCTATTAGTTAATCAGATTTTTAAGGGGTTTTTTTTGCTTGTCTGAAAGGTTTCTCCCTTTTGGAAAGTTCTGCTCTTCAGTCCTTTTATAGAAGATTGGCCTGGTTTTTGGCCAGCAGTATTGCGGTGTTGTAGAGATTATAGTGCCTCTTGCTGCTTAAATGTGCTAGACATACAAAAACGCTGATGGCAGAATGGGTCTAAGTAGCTCTGGCATATTTAGGCTACTCATAGAAGCCAGCTTGCTTCTGTCCCACTTGCAGGGCTACTTGTGATTAAATTAATTCTAGTTGGCTCTAAAGTTAGGCTTTTTATTATATTATTCCATCTTTTTTTGATGGATAGTATATGTTGGTTGTTCTTCCAGTTCCTGAATACTGAGATTTGAGCTGATGATGCAGAAGTGCTGTGACTGTTTGGCCATAACTATTGGCTATATACAGCTGGGTATCCCTCTGAGAGCTTTTAATATGAGGCACTACTTTTCTTTTGTTGTTATTTAATGTGTTCAAAGACCTACAGAAATCAATAGCAAAGATGGCTGTTGGATTTCAGGGGGCAGGGAGTGTTTTTTGTGAGGGTTTTGGGTTGTTTGTTTTAAAGGAGGGAGCAGCACAGGCTGGCAGATGCTCTCCACCTCTTCATGTCTCATAGACAACAAAGGAGTGGTGGAACCTGCAAAGAGACTCATGGAAAAACTCCAGCCTTGGTGCTGCTTGTTTTCCAGTCCTCAGATCTCTCATTTGCATGCAGCACTATCCATGGGTGTTTCATCCACAGTTTAAGAAGGAATCAAGTGGCAAAGACTTGCTAGCACACTGCATAAATAAATAGTGGAATTTATCAGCTATTGTATGTGGCAGAAGTAAACAGTAATCTAAATGCATGGAAGAAGAATTCATGCCTAGAGCTGCAAATACAGCATCTGATGTGAGAATTCCCTTAATTAATAGCTGGAAGTGTATATTCAAATCCTTCTCTGGCTTATGCACTTTTTTTTAAAAAAAAAAAATACTCATTCAGTAAACACCAGCTTTAGGTTGCTCTCAGAAACAGAACATGTAACTGAGTGGAACTTAAATGTGCTACAGTGCTACTGTGTACTTAGGCACTCAAGAGGACTCTGAAGGAGCTTATTTAGCATAAAAGCAGTCTGTAGATGCACCTCAAAGTAAGATGTCACTGCACATAGTCACCGTTTGTGGAAAAGCTACAGATACAGGGAAGGATACAAATCTGCCTTATTAAATTGGTCCTTGATAACTAGAACTGGAGGTGCGGTGTTCTTGTTTTGTTTTGGGGGGTTGTTCTCTGTGTGTGTGGCTTTTGTTTGCAGTTTGTTTGCAGAGCTGCAGTTTTCTATTCCTTACTACTTCATTCTTCATAAGATTTGTCTTGTGAGTTGCTGTTGAAGCAGAAGAAACTATACTCTGTATTTTCGAGGTATAGAAGGGGGATCTGTTCTCAAAGAAGTAAATGCAGAACAGGAGAAGGACACAGTCCTAGCAGGCTCATCGCTTCTTTCAAATATAGGATAGGTTTTCTAAATTCTCTCACAGGATTCTCAAGACTGATTTAACAACTATTGACCTTCTAGATGTCCGCTTTGGTATACACATGACCCTATTTAAGGACCTTTCAGGTTTCTAGCCTGACCATCCTAGTACTAATGAAAGATTCTGGCCTTCAGATTTTCCCTGGCGTCAGGAATACTCACTTAATAGTCAGAGCCAGGCTTGTATGCTTTTCAACAACATGCTGTTTTGAAAAGTCAGTATTAGCAGGTCATTTGTCTTTGATGCAGATTCTGTATCATATTACCTGGCAGCAAACAGGTAAGCTAAAGAGACGATGTTCAGAAGAGTTTGGTTTAGTAGAAGTGCTTAAAGGAGAGCAGCTTCTGAAGCGTGATTGAAAAAAAAAACAGTCTGGAATTTGTTTTACTCGGAAAAGGTCAGATGGAATCCAGTCAAGGAAGCTATTTAGATGTAGTCTGTTCTCTTCCTGTGGTGGTTAGATCTCTTCAAGGCAATAACATCTTTTTTTCTTCTGGTTTAGCCATAAACATTCTCATTTTTAATCATTAAAAGGAAAAGATGTCTGCACAGAAGTTTCTTTAAAGTATGTAAAACAGGACAATTAAGCTGTTGAGGCCTTTTTAAAATTGTAAGGGGGTGAACTGGTGCTACAGTTAGGTGACCATGAGTATAGATTCTTGCTTTAGAGAAGGTTTTATAATGTGTATGGTGCACAACTCTAAGAACATCATTGCTTCTTCAATTCATTAATATTGTGTCTTCACAGATACGGCTTCCATATTACCAAAGCTTCATATTTCATCTGTCATGATCCTAAAGTTATTCAACAACTTTTTGACAACCTTAGAAATTTTGATGGAAAAAACACATACCCAAAATCTTGCGGTAGATTTAAAGTTTCTGGAATAAGGGATCTAACCACTGGGTATGACAGCAGCCAGCCAGATCAAAAGGCTGTAAGTATATTTTTAAAACTATGTATAAATCATATCAGCATGTATATACACATATAGAAAAAATTCTATGGAGAAACATGCTAAACATAAATTGGGGATGATTGTTTTGGCTTGGTGGGAGGAAATGAAGGTTGGGGGAGGGTTGGGGTTTTTTGTTTGGTTTTGTGTTGTTGTTTCTCTCCAGGATGACAGTCTGTAAAGGGAGGTAGGAGGATCTTGCTGTCTTGCTACACCAATCTTGCATTATTTTCTTGTAAGTGTAAGTTAAACTGTCTGCTGAGATGTGGCTTTGGGTTCTTTAGTTTTCCACAGTCTGTGTTTCTTTTCCTCCTGGGAAATGCCATCACAGAGCAATTTCTGTTTGCAGTAAAAATGTTGACTAGACTTGAAATGAGCTACCTAGTAGCAATGTAGTGCTACCAGATTCCAGGTTGAGGGTAAGGCTGTCATTTGCCTGTTGTGGTCTTAAGACCACAATTATGAAGAAAACGGAGGAAAGCTTAATTTTAGCTGATCCTTTAGTTATGTTTTGTGACATCAAGTCATGGGTTTTGCCTTGAATTCATTACGTATAGTCACTTTCCAAGCTTCTAAAAAATTATTCTTACTACTTCTAGATACTTCCCACTAGCAAAAGCAGCCAAATGATAACGTTCACTTTTGCTAATGGAGGAGTGGCCACAATGAGAACCAGTGGGACGGAACCAAAGATCAAATACTATTCTGAACTTTGTGCACCTCCTGGAAACAGGTATTGTCACTTACGGCAGTAAGTGCTGTGTAATAGGGGCTGTGTGGCTTTTTGGTATTGTTTTGGCAGGGATGGGGCTCTCCATGATCAAATAATATTACTGCAGTCATTATTTTAGCAAATGTATTTGCATAAAGCTTCGATTCTGCAAAATTTATTGACGCATTCTTGTCGTCACTGAAATTCCTTTGAACTTGGTTTCACATTTGGTAAAAACAGTATCAAGAAAAACATTCTGCCTTAAATGAAAGTAGATATATTCACTCTCTTTTTTACATACATAGTTGCTTTAAACTTACATAACTATATATAGTGTTCTAATATAATTTAAACACTTTTATGTTTAGTAATTATACCCTTGACTGATTAGCCTTGGAAATCATATAGTCTTAAAGATATATGCAATTATTAACATATAATGAAAATAATGCTTTCTCACAGATGAAAATTAATCTGAAAATACTATTACAAGTATAAAAGTTACATTTCTAATCACATATATTTAGTAATAGAAGATCTTCTGAACTCAAACTGGCTGTTTTATTGTAGTTATATTGTGGGTTTATGTTTCTCCATAGTCTTAAGTACCTTCGTGCACATCAGTTGGAAGTGAACATCAGTGTATTACCATAAGAAATCAAGTGTATATACCTTTAGTATTAATAGAAAATGCTTGTCTAAAACAATGCAACAGACTTAAAGATTCCTCAGACTGAAAACGTGCTTTTTAGCTTCTCCACTGTGACACTGTTTTCTGTATTTGTGTGGATTTTCTCAGTGATGTTGAGCAGCTGAAGAAGGAACTAGATGAATTGGTCAACGCTCTTGAAAAACACTTCTTTCAACCAGAAAAAAATAATCTTCAACGAAAGACTGAGTAAAATTGCAAAATTACTACCTTAATTGTTTTTTGCAGCATTAGAAGTACATTATTTAAGAAGTGAGGATTTTTAGGACCAAACATCTGAGAACTCAGACTAAACAGACTTCTGCTTTTATTAAGGGTCACTCTGGGTACTCTTGGATCTAGTATCTTATTTTGGAAGTACCTTTACCCTTAAAGGACCAAAAAAACCCCAATCAGTTGAACTAAAAGCTTTATGAACTAAAAGTTGACTGCAAATGTATTTCAATCAAAACTTGTTTTAATTAAATATTACGAATAATATCCTGGCCTGTTTTGTGGGGACTTTTGTTTCTTTTGTGTGTAATCTGATAATACTGTGCAACTTCATCTAGGTTTAGATTTGCAAAGCAAGTTCTTCTGTTAACAAGAAGTAGTAAAAGCCTGGGGTGAGACTTTGACAAACTTGGGGCAAATGCTTCAGAAATAGTGATTGTTCTTGGAGATTTCAGCCCAAATAAACAAGAAAGTCACAGTGAATTTGCTGAAGAGCTATTTGCTGTGGGATATACATCATATTCCAGGTTAGAGATGCTAAGTGTACTACACTGCCTTTTAATACCATGAACATACTAAGATAATATATCTACATATAGCACCTTTCTGTTTCCTCATTGAACTAAGCATAATTAGTTCAATGTGTACCCAATCTCAGAGTCTATCATACTGTATGCTACCATGACTTGGCGCGTAACTCTGCATGTCTAATTTAGAGCAGAGGTTTCCATTTTATTGCATGCTGTTGACTGCACTTGCGGAGCCTGAGAGGGTTATTTGGAGGTTACCAGATGACTTTAATACAAGGTTTTTCTGCATTTTCAGTACTTGTTTGGGGTATCAGTGCAGCTCTAACAACCCCAGTACTTCTTGGGTAAAGAAACTTCTTTGCCAGAATTAATTCTGGTATCCCATGGAGAATGACTAGTTGCCAGACCAAGTATAGATCAAATTTAGCAAACTATTCATAAAGGAACAAACTTACTATTCCATCCCCAGTAAATACTAGCTTGCCTTGTTAGCTAAGATGGTAAGCAAAGAACACTGGATACCTGCTTTTACCTTACAGACTTTAGAGTTGTCATTGGAGGACACAAGGAAAGGAGTAGTCCCTGCATTCTGTGGCTGTCATGTCAGTTTTTCTTGGCTGTGCAGAATCAAAGGCAGCATCTGAATAATTCATATTGAGGTCCAGCTGTGTGGCACAGAAAATTAACGTTAAAATAAAGAAGAGTACTGATGAAACAGAATATGCTGTGAATCAAATCCTAGTCCTTTAGAGTAGAAAGCTAAAAAGACAGGTTATTAGTTTGTGCAGAAAATGCTTGTTCACACCTTCCACTTTTTTGTTTCCATTTCTCTTATACTAAACCAAAGATAAGACAGGTCTTTATTGATACATGTTTATTTGGTGCCTTTATTTGGAGCAGTCCCTACTCCTAAATAGGACCCTAGGGGCTACTGAATGTAGTAATAACTGTAAAGGGAATCTCAATATTGACTTCAGTGCAATCAGCTTTGTCACATTGTGTGAAATTTCTGCACGTATCAACTCCCACTGTCCTTTCTTTCTGAAAATAAAAGCTAAGGACAAATTAAAGGCTCAAAATATATAGTATTTTAGACTTTTTTTCATGCATGTTAAGTGTGCTAAAACAGTGCATTTGGCATGTTGTAAATCTGAACTGATTCTCAAAAAGAAGGTAGAATTTAAGACACTGAGACAGATTGATCACCAGTCCCTTTCCACGTGACCTTGTGGCAGAAAAGTCTATTAATCTGCCATTAATTCTGCTATTAATTCTGATTAAAGAACCTTTTTGTTCATGAAATCTGAAGGCAACATTTCCAGTCTTTTAAAATTTTGGGGTATGTCATCTTATTTTTGTCCCTGGAGGTATTTTGAGAGTTTGAAGTCCAACTCATGCCTTATTGTCTTGTACTGAGATGGGGAGGGATTTTAAGACCACCTATAAGAGGGAGGCACGAAAACAAGGATTTATTATTAAGGAATTAAAATGACAACTTTAGCTTTTGATATAGTCCAAATCTGAAGTACTTCTCAATAGTAGATGTGCCCTTGCTCCATTTCCTCTCCTCCCTCAGTACCTGAGGAAGTCCTCAGCTGCCCAAGACCTGGAATAATAGGTGTGTGGTACAAGTCTGTGGGACTGGAGTATGAAATGGTGCCAACACATGACAGAAAAAAGCATGCACCTGGGTCTCTGAGGTTTCTGTGATAAGTTTCAGTGTGGCAACAGCTGAAAAGAGAAATTAAGCAGGAACCTTACCCACTGCTCCCTAACTGTGCTATTGCAAAGGTTCCTCTTTTCTTCTTTCCCTGCCCCTTAGCACATGAGGTTGTGCTTTCCTTCATTTATGAAGAGGCAGCAGGGAGATGTGAAAAGAAGAAAGTAAGGGGGAAGATTAAATTGAGATAGCTTGCGGAGATTGGGTCCTCCTGTACTCAAGTAGAAGAACAAAGCTGAAAGGAAATAGCTCCCATGTGCTATTGCTCTGTCTTTTATACATTGATTGAAAGAAAAGAGCAGGAGGATGAGAAGCAGGATGGAAGATTGGGGCACCTGATTCTTGTAATTTGGCCTTAATTTCTTCCCTCTGCCATTCTGGGTAAGAGCCTTTCTATGTGGAACATCCTCCTTCGAAGGAGCGCTGTCTTTTTGGGTCTGCAGGATAGCAGTTGATGTAGGGTGTCATGTTCAGCTGCACCATCAGTTGTGGCAGAATAAGTAGAAGGATGAAGTTTGCAGAGGAAATGGAATCTGGTTTGGTAACTGTAAATTATGACTTACATTCACAGTCATAGCTACATACTTCTTATAACTGCAAAACTTTAAAGCTTTATTATCCTCCCAGGAGTCAGGTTCTCTATACAACTTGAGGATTGCACCAGCTGTGCAGCTGGGTACCGGGAAAGAACCTCTTGGAAAGCTCAAGAAATTTCTCTGCATCATGAGGGGAGGGATGCATGCATTCGTGTTCAGCTATGATTTGTTTCACCCAGCATGCAGGTGCGATTGGTTCTTCCAAGGAGTAACACTTTTTATCTGGTGGCATTGGGCCTTTTTGCTTCTGGGTAATCATCTACTGCAACCTGGTACCAGTCTGTCACTACCGGCCTGGCACATACACTACTGAATATCCATGCCTGTCTCTAGCCCAGTGTCAGACTGTGGGGAGGAGGGGGAGACACAGGTGCATGGTCCCCAGAACAGAGTAAGGGGCCTTATTTTAAGATACTGGCTCTGTGAGAAGTGGAAGGGTAAATGTTGGGTCTATACCCAAATTTCCCTCTTGCTAGAGTTGAACATGTGGCTTGTGACTTAACCACAGGCCACCCTTGCAAAACAATGGTTTCCTGCCCATCATTGCAGCCTGTGCTTCAAAGCAAGTGGCTTTTCACAAGCTCCGAACCCAGACTGCTCGCTGCCTGGTTAGATGATGTTGGTCAGTGCTTCCAAGACTGACTTGTTCATGGTGTCCAGCCTCTGCGTGAACACTGTGGACTGGGGTTCAAGATTAAGACAGGCCACCCAACAGCAGCACCTTTGCTAGAAGATATAGCAGTAGGGTGCGTACCATGCTGGGGTGCAGATCATCTTCCAGCATGCCAAAGACAAAAGCTTCTTGAAAGAAAAATGCTGAAGCGAGAGCTGTAGTACACGTGATAAATGTAAAACACTCCCTCAGGAGCCTAAGCAGGCAGAAAACAAGTGGTGCTACAAACCTGTGGCACATGGGGTGGACTGTGCAGCCTCCACCTGTGGCCCTGGTTGTATTTGACCTTAAACCGCAGTGTGGATGGATGCAGTGCAGCTGGCTGGGCCACCTGTGTGACTCAGCTGTGAGATCCCCAGGTGTGTGGGGCCCCAAGATGTAGAGCACAGACAGAGGAACAGTTTGGCAGGAGGCAGGCTGGGCTAGTGCCTTCAGTTTGGGTGCTGATGAGCTATACCCAGAGCAGGGGGAGCTTTGTGGATCTATACAAGCCTGCAGCCCTGGGCTTCATCAGGGGAGGTGATTCTCCCCCTCCACTCTGCTCTTCTGAGACCCCACTTGGAGTACTGCATCCAACTCTAAGGTCCCCAGCACAAGACAGACATGGACCTGTTAGAGCAGGTCCAGAGGAGGGCCATGAAAATGATCAGAGGGCTGGAACACCTCTTCTGTGAGGAAAGGCTGAGAGAGTTGGGGTTGTTTAGCCTGGAGAAGAGAAGGCTCTGGGGATGCCTCATTGCAGCCTTTCAATGTGTAAAGGGAGCTTATAAGAAAGACAGAAAGACACTTTTTACCAGGGCCTGTAGCGATAGGACAAGGGGTAACAGTTTTAAACTGAAAGAAGGTAGATTTAGATTGGATATAAGGAAGACATTTTTTGTCATGAGGATGGTGAGATACTGGAACAATTTGCCCAGCGAAGTTGTGGATGCCCCATCCCTGGAAGTGTTCAAGTTCAGGTTGGATGGGGCTTTGAGCAACCTGATCTAGTGAAAGATGTCCCTGCTCATTGCAGGGGTGTTGGACTAGATGATCTTCCAACCCAAACCATCCCATGATTCTTTTCATTTGTAGCATGGGAGGTCTCGCACTTCTTTTGTTACAGAATATGGTAAAGATTGCTTTACTGAATTCATGGGGAAGGTCTGAAGACAGTAGGATTGCAGGTCCTGGATTTTTTTTTTGTTTTCTGTATTTATTTGAACACCTCCACAGGCTAGAGGCATGTTTATTTTACATCTGCCTCTACATGCCAAGCCTGGATCTGGATTTTGCTAGTATTTCCTCTCTCTAGGAAAGCCATCTGTGTTCAGCCTTGGCCAGAGTCTGTCAAGGGATGCTAAGGAGAACTGGATGGCCTGGTCTCTCCCCCAGGTTCCTGTGACAGGCTGGGTTTCTGCTGAGCTGTTGCCATTTTTTTGTGGATCACCTACATGCATTAATTACTACTTCTCTCCTGCCTGGAGATCTCCTAGGGATGTCATCTCTCCTAGGAGCTGGCAGTCCCTGGTAGTGCTGGGGTGGATGGGTGGCCACCTGGCTGGTTCTGCTAACATGCCGATAGTACGGTCATGATGATGTTGCTGCCCCTACTGTCACTGTCTTCACCATTCTCCTTGTTCAGACCTTTAGAGGGAACCTCCTCATCCCTCTCTCATCTTCCACCTAACTGATACCCTAAACTGGTTACCTCTAACAGGTGCTGGTACAGCAAGACTGTGATATATTGTCATCAGGCTGAGAACCCCCTTTTTTGGGCTATACAGAAGGTCTTAAGGAGCAGATGAATATGGTATAAGGCAAGACAGAAGGGCCTTTATAGCCATCCCACAAAGGCCTATGAGAGATTGCTTGCTGTACACCGAGTGGATGCACTTGGAGAACTCTGCAGGTGGCTTAGAAGTCTGGCAGTGGGGCCAGCAATGAGCTGACGTATACTGAGACATCCTTAAGATGGCTTTAGAGCATCCTCAGAAACAGTACAGATACGGTCAAGATAATGACCCAATCTGTATAATTCTGTCTTCCCCGGGACAAGGAATTTACTTGCTCGATTCCCTGCTCTGTTCCAAAAAGAAGTTCACAACTTAGCGTGGGGGGGAACAAAAAAAACAAACACCAAAACCCACAGTGGTTTATCAAGTTGATTGAACAATTACGACAAACTACAGAATTACAAGATGAAACTTGTTGCTGCTAGAGTCTTTACTAACCTTGTCTTGCATCAGAGAAAGAGGATCTAGAACTGAAATAAAGAACCGAAAAAAAGGCAGTAAGAGTATACCAAAGAGAGAAGTTAGTATTGTAAGTTGGAATGGGTGTTAAACTACAGCTGCTTCACATCTGGTCTGATTCCTCCATCAAAGTGTTGTGTAAGATAATGAAGCCAATTTAGAGATGATTAGTCCCACGACAGACATTAAAGAAACAGACAAATGTAATTTGTGAATAACCAGCCTTGACCTGGGAGCAGAGGCACTAATATTTTATCCAGAAATGGGAATTGCCATGACTAGAATAAAGAACACTTGCAGCCCAGACTGAACTCAAGTGTAAGGGAATCCCTGGCTAGTCCTAGAGAAAGACACATCCCTAAGTTACCAAAACCATGTAAAATGAGCCTGTCTTTTATAACAGATGAATACACATAATTCCAATGAAAGTTGTAAACATTTGATCCTATAGGTAATCATGCCTATGAGACTAAAGATGAAATGCCTCTATAGCAAGAAGAAATTAAGATAGTACTAAAAACTCTGCCAAAAAAACCCAAAATGTAGACTTCACTTGAAGGTTATTAGTTTGTTTACTAGTCACAACTTAAATCTACCCCTGAATTTTATTTTTTTCAGTAAACTTTATGAAACAGTTTGGCTAGAAGGAAGTAAATACATTTCATCTTCTTTATAGGCTGTGACCTTAGTCCACAGCATATTATGGAAAAACAAGTATTGTACTTGAGTTGCAGAAGGATTTATTTGAAACTTTTGCTATACAACAACAAATCATACAAGGATAACTGGAATTCACTGTAAAAGAATATTTAATATATAAGCAATTATTTTAATATTGTACAAGTATGTGCTTAAATCTGTAACTAATTCACCTGCAAAGTTTCTGTAAGTGAAGTTTCCTGCTCGCTATTGATTTTCAGAGTTCCAGTGGTTGTGGGTTTTATTTTGACACACCAACAATAAGCAAACCTTATATCCTTGTTAACAGTCACTGTGAATAGCAACATTAAAATGATATTAAATTAACGTTTGTTAAGCACCAGCATAAGTCTTTAGAAGATTAGGGACTTATAGGATTCTGTGGCTGAAGGCACCGGGATGCCATACATAAATCTAAAAATCTAAAAATTAATTGTAAATAAAAATAATCGCCAACAAAACTGCTCTCTGCCAATAAGTACAAAAGTAATCAAAGGTAATTAAACTAAGCTGAATTACTTTCCTTCACAGTATTTCTTTGCACTATATAAGCACACAAATTTCATCAAGGGTGGTATTTCTGCTCAACTTCCAAGTGGAAGCCAACATTTCTCTTTTGTATAGCAATTGCCAGGTAACAGAAATGAGGTCATGCACCATCAGAACACTGTGCGTAATGGGATGAGCCTATTAAACTGTCCAATCATATCCTAACATCCACCTAAATAAAATGTAATATAAATGATGGCATAGCAACAGCAGCTTCCAAACAAAAGGAAGAGCTTAAAGTACTCGCACAATCACTGGTAAATCATTTTTAAATGTATTTATGGGAATGAAGGGGAGGGAGGATTAATCATGACATCTGAAATGCACAAAAATGCAGAGACAGCAGCAGGCAGGATCTGTAACAGTAGCTCAACTCTTTCTTGATTCTTTACTCATGATCAGTGATAACAGAAAGCCTCTTGTCTACGAAGATAATCACTAACTAATGTCACTGGCATGCATTCCTACATATATGAAGTAGGCAAATGTGCTATAATAACAGTTATCATTCAAATTTTGTTTATGAAATGTCTGGAACTGTATATAAATAGCATCTGGAGATACAGTGTCATTGGATAAGAATGTAGTGCTTCATCCAGAGCTCACTTAAGTCAAAGGACTGTGAAACACTTAGTATCATGCCCTTAATAAGGTACTAAACAGATTTACATGAAACAAATCACAAATAAAGACTTAGACTGTTTTATATAATAGCAATATAAATTTATCATTTTGGGTAATCTGGAGGGAAGAGCACAGAGACTTATAATGCAACTGAAGCATAATGTAGGTGCCCGCATTCAAATTCATAATCCAAAATGTTACTGATCAACTGCTGCCCAACTATGGAGCAACTTGAACTCTGAAAGCATCATGAGTGGAAACTTAAACCTTCCCGTTTGCCTTGTGGTACTTCAAGGGGTGCATCCACAGTCACAGCAGCCCCAATTTCAGCCCTCACCCATGGCCAGGCACATTCAGCGTAAATTTGTACTGACTTATGATCCTGCCACAACTGGGATCAAGTGAGTAGATGCTCCTCCTCCTTAGCCTACAAGAGAGGCTTCATTGCCTGCATGTTCTTATAGCATGCCTCATACAAACCTGTATATTCAGGTTCTGTACAAAAGGCAGTGGTGGGGTTGGCTTCATGTTTTTTTAAAGTGTGACTGGACAAAGAGATAATGGTTAAACTGGTGTTCTTTTATACATCATGTTTGCAGGATGTGGAAAGCCCGGGCTGTTTTTCCTCTTCACTCTGAAGAAGTTAATGTGATGGTAGTATGTTTCATTTAATAGGCTACTGTAAAAATAAACTAGCCTGTGAAGGAAAAAAGAACAGAGATTTACTGTTTCAGAAAATCAAAAATTATTAGGAAGTCTGGTGCTCGGGACTTTCACCTGAATACGGGGATTCCAGTCCCTGGAACACATGTAAGTGTTTACTTTTTGGGGACTGGAACATATGACCCCTGTTCTGGTTCTCTTCTTGTTTTCACAAATGAACCTTTCTTCTTCCCCCTACGTAAGTAACAGTTTCATCAGGAAGCAGAGAGAAGGAATGCTGTCCAATGTAGCCTGGAGGCTGATGATTAGGTAAATTTGATGGGAGGCAGGCTGAAAGCTCTCAGGCCAAGTAGAAAACAAACTGGTCTTCCTGCATCCTGAATAACTGACATAAAAGACAAAGTGACCTTTTTGTTCTTCAAATAAAGCACCTAAATATCTATCTTCAGGAAAGTGTGGATGTTGAATCATAAAAATGGGGGACCACATCTTGCAGACCTGATAGGTGCTAAAACCAGAAGAGAAGGTGACTTTACACACAGTCCCATGTTCTACATTTCTGTATCACCTTATGTAGCTCATGAACTATGTAACATTAAAATACCTTTCTACTGCAAGGACAGACCATGAAGAACAATTGCAGCTTTACCGCATGGCTATTCAGAAGCACTCTTTTGTCCCATGACAGTTCTTTCTCTTGTTATCACCAGTCACACCAAAGGGTGTTCATACCTACATGCTCTGTTTCATCTGATACAGCTTTAAACGCTTTCTTGTGCATTGTTTCTAAACCTTCTCTGCAAACAATTTGATTTCTGCCATAGCAGTGTTTTAAGTCTGTATTACCAGCACTGAAATGAATGGTCACTTATATGTACACTGCTGAACATGGTGGAGTTTGCTCCACATGCTTATAGTGACCTTTGCGTTTCTCCACTCTTATCTCATTAGTAATATGTTGTTCTTAATGACATTTTCATCTGTTGTTGAGCTGGTGACAGACATCAGACTAATACCTTCTAAAACCATTGACAGATCTTGTATTTTTATTACTTGGATTTTTTTTGATAGTTTTAATAAAAAAGCAAAATATTCTAAAATAAAATTATCACAAAATTTTGCAAATGTGATACTAACATTTCCTTTTTGAGGCATTCACATACTGTATTTTTACCACACCTTACCAATAAGCATTATAGAAACTGGCTGGATTAAACAGATGAGTGACTGTTCCTGAATAGTTTTTCAAGGTGTTTGCCAAATATAAACACTTCAGGTTTTTGTCTCCTATTAACTGTAAGGAAATATTTTATGTCTACTTGAATGAAAAAGGGGACTTTTTTCAAAATTAGAGCAAATGGAACTATTAAACCAATATAAGTGTAGTTCTTATCCAGCACATTTCACTTTTCTTATAAAATATTGTACCAGAACATGAGTAATTTGACAAAAAACTCTGCTAGGCAAAGAGTTAAAACATATGAGCCAGAGATAACAGGAAAAATAATAGAAGGCCCCATGAATGAGTTCAAGCAGAGTCTGATTTCTATCCCAGCCATCAGTGAGGAGAAGGAAGAAAGGATTTGTATTTTTGATGCTCTAGTATTGACTTCTGTTGTTGTTCAAGGATTTTCCAAGCAGCAAGAAATAGTCTTGTAGGATTCTTATCTGTTTCATTATCACCTTCTGAAAGGCAACAGTGAAGCAGTAAAAAATGTCTTCCTAAGATCATTGGTTGGTAATTTGGGAATCCAGGAGCATCGGCTGAAGTGCTGGAGCTGTCTGGGTGGGGATTGCAGTTCACCAGCTTCTAGAACATGATTACCAGAGGCATGCGATGCTCAGGCAGCAGGCTTAAAATGAGCAAAAGGACACACTTGTCTCAGATACTGAGGTTGGCAGGTGATAACTGGAGTAAGAGCATTGTCTTTAGCCGTGACGGTTTAAAATGTAAGACAGGCACGGTTTGCAAAGAGGTGGCAGTCCTATTCCCAAGGAATGTAAAATACATCACCAAAAAACAAGAGGCACTCCTACCTATTCCCATGTCTGAAGGAGAAACGGCAAACCATGAACTGAGTACAGATTGGGAACAAGTGCTTGGAGGGAACTGCTGCTTTCATACTTCGATTCACCTATCAACGATCCCATGAAAGTACACCTAGCAAGCAAAAGCCATGTAGATATAACCACCATACACTTTGCAAGTAGGGGATGTGCTTACCTACCAAAATATGACTTGTTTTTCATCATCTGGGGCAACATTGTGCTTGCATCCAACGGCTTACTTGCCCGTTTCCCTCACGGCATAGCACACGTGCAGTAGCAGAGCAAATTTCCTTGAGAAAGCTCTGATTCTACAAATCTGCACAAGCTTAAAAGTAAGTAAATCAGTGGTCTTACTGCCAGGACAACTTGAAATTAATTGAGTGCAAAAGTGGTTCGCAGAACGGGAATGTAGGCTGCCTTCACCATCTGGAAAGAGCACTTGCAGAGGAGTGTAATTAAGTCTCCGGATCCATTCATTCCTTAACCTCTCTGGCAACTGAAAGACCGACTAGTGCCAACCCTTACAGTGATTTTATATAGAGATGGATGTGTGGCTTCTCGTGCATGGAAGAAGTTGGGAGGAAGGCTGAAGGTGATCTGCAGAAGGCGGGCCCGCAGAAGGCCGCCCCACGGCCAGAGCTGGGCCCAGACCCGAGGGGCGACTTGACCGCTTCTGCTTCCAGCTGCCGGGCTAGTTCCAGTTTTGTGAGCAAACTTCCCTTTGGAAGGGGTTCCCGCCTTACCTTCTGCGCCCCCAAGTACAGCGAACCTCGCGGTCCGCCCGCGCTCACTACGGCAAGGCGTCGACGACGTGCCTGCCTTCTGCGGGAAAGGAGAGCTTGTGACAGACACACGGCGCAGCGCCGCCGAAACGCTCCTCGAGTGGGACGACCCGGGCCGGCGGAGGCGGCCTCAGCTGCCCGCTGTCGCGACACGAGCGCCCGCCTGTCGCCGGCCGCCCGCCTGTCGCCGGCCGCCTCTGGCGGGCGCCTGTCCCTCTCCGCCCCCCGCCGGACCAGGGACCCGCCGCCTGTTGCTATTTTTGCCCGCGCTGGCTGAGGCGGGAGGAGGGAGGCGGCAGGCGGCCAGCGGCAGCCGCCGGGTGTACGGCCCGGCCTCCCGCCCAGGCCGCCGGCAGGTAGGGGCGGGGCGGGACGGGACGGGACGGAACGGGGCGGCCCGTCCTGATCGGGGCGGACAGCAACAAGAGGCGGCGAGCAGCCCGCTCGCCCGGCCCGGCTCGGCCCGGCCCGGCCCAGCCGAGCCGGGGCGCCCGCCGGTGCCCTGAGGCGCTGGTGTGGCCTCCCCTCCCCTCCCCCGGCCCGGCGTCCGTTAACGGCTCTTTGCCCCTCTCCCCTCAGCGGGAGGAGGGCAGGCGGCGCCTGACAGCCCGTGGCCGCTGCCCGCCGAAGGCACTTCCTTGCAGCGAGCACATCCTGCGGCGGAGAGGCGGCGGTAAGCGGTGGCGGCGGCCGGTCAGCCCCGGCCCCAGCTCCAGCTCCAGCCCCAGCTCCAGGCCTGGCGGGGGGCGGCCGCGGGCCGCTGTGGGGGCCGCCGTGCCCCCGCTGCGGGCCGGCCCCGGGGGAGCGGCGCTGGCTGGACCGAGCGGCGTTTTTGGACGGGGGGGGGGGGGGGGGGAAGGAGGAAGAGCGGTTTTTAGCCCGGAGGAAGTGAAAGAGTTGAGGCGAGAAATTAGGCGCCCCGCCGCGGGGGGCGGCTGCGGGCTGGCGGGGCTGGTCCGTGCGCTGTACCCGGACTCGGAGGTGGCAGAAGCCTCCGACCGGCCGAGAGGAGGCGGCTGCGAGGCGGGTGGCGGCTCCGGCCCGGGGTCCCGCTCCCTGCCCGCGGCGTGGGTAGGGCGGGCTGCCGCCCTCCCGTCTCTCGCGGCGCCGTTGCGCCGTCGGTCGTAACGGAGCCCCCCGGTGAAGTGGCGGCACTTGCTCAGGCGACAGCATTTCTGCGGGGGCGGGACGGGACGGGACGGGGCGGCCGGTCGGGAGCGGGGCGGGGGCGGCGGCGGCGGGGCGCCGGTGCCGCGCTTCTCAGCTCGCAGGGTCCTGGGAGAGCTGGCCTCTCAGCGGAATAACCAGAAGACCTGCTTGAATTTAACCTGATGTGCCACGGCCTGCTTTTAGTTCTGTTTCTCACTCTCGCCTGCACCTTCCTCACCCATCGATGCAAAATCTCCCGGTGTAACTCCTCCCAGAACCTGCTGCTGCTTAGAGCGACACAGCGACTCATCCCATGGGGGTAAAACTAATCTTTCCTACAGCAGCACAGTTGAGTTTAGCCTTAAAATCCCCCCACACTGGCGCAGTGGGTTTATGGCCCTTTAAATTCGTGTACTAAATTAACAAGGGAACGAGCTCTTGAAACCACGTTCATGAGAGGTATGAAACAAATGTGGTTATTTATAGTGCAGTTTGAAAAGATTGAGACCTTTGTATGCTGTGTTGTATTTGGGAGAGAGGCTAATATGGCAGATCTGCGGTAGGAACCTTTAGTAGTGCAGATGGAGGGATTTGTGCCGGCTGTTAAGCCCAGAGATCGAATGGAACATCGTGGGTCAAAATTAGTAAAAATATACATCTCCTGAATTTCAAATACCTCTGAGCTGAGGAATATGATTATACTTTTAACACTTGTAACTGCCGAAATAGAAATTTGTCACAGCTCGTTTTATAGAAATGCTGAAAGTCATAGCTAATATGCAAAAGTAGAAATGTTTGCAGGTGAGAAAAATGACAGGCTGGAAGGAATGTGAAACACATTCAATGATACGTAGATGACTTAGCACTTTTTTCACTTTATAATTTGGTTAACTGAAAAGTTGGGTGCAAGTGTTTTGGCTGTGGATATGCAATTGAATAAAAAGGAATGGCATTCAGAATGTAATTTACCTAGCAAGCTTTCTTTTACAAAGATTTTTTTTTTTTTTTTTAGTGCATTGCGGTGGTAGAACAGCCCAATATTTTGTTCAGGTCCGAATGAGGCTGACTCAGAAAACCTCAATCATCATCATATTAATTTCTGTGGACTCTACTAAGGAAATAGCAACAGGTGTCAAGGGCAGGAACAGTGAGCTACTTTCTTCATCTGATAGTTGATTATAAACTTGTATGTTTATAATCAAGAACATATTACCATTTCACTGAAATATTTTTTTTATTAATAGTCTATTTAAATTTTTAACCTGTTTGAGGAGTGATGTAAATCCTGGCTCTATTGGTAAATATTTTAGGTGTGATTATTACCACAAAACCAATTTTTTGCTCCAGGTACATGGTGGAACATTATTCAGGGCCATATCTGAAGCTGCTGACGGCATTGAAAAGAATCTTTTAAAAGTCAGCATTGAATGCACGTATATGAAAAAAGAACGGAAATTAAAAATAATTTCTGAGGCAGACTGACTTTTGGACTTCCATGTGCTGTTGCCCACAGCAAGCCATAGCTCCAGAAGGAAACAGCAGATAATAAGTAACTATGAGATAAAAAGATCATCCTTGCAACAGAAGGGCGTGTTGTGATTCCAAGTGCCAGTTTGAGTTAAATTAAAACTATTTGAAAACTGAGAGGAACCTGTGGTATGATAGCTAAACAATCTTATTTAACTGTAGAAGACAGCCCAAAAATGTTGTTTGAAGCCTCAAAAAAAAAGTAAAAAAAAAAGTTTGCAGCTAGCAGCCCCATAGAATGATCTAAAGGATGCTGCGTTGTGATGCCAGAGAAGAGGGTCGTTTCATGCATATTGATGGAAACGTAAAAGGACCTCTTCTCAGCAGTGACCATATCATGGCATACCTAATGCATATTCTCATTTGTGTTTTTCTATATATCCTGCTAGGTGGATAGAGAAATCTGTCAGCATGAGTGAAGACAATGTAAATCTCATTCAGGGATCAGACAGAGAGGGAGAGGAGTGGTATTTAGTTCTGGCTTGTGTTCCAGAGCTCTGGCTGCAGGCCAGGGCTCCTCATAATCCTTAAGTAGTATGATACTTCTGCTAAAATAATCAGCAGTGAAGTGCAGGCAGTACCAGTGCCTCTGGTTCCATTTGTCGGCATGGTTCAGCGCTAATGCTGTGCAGGGAAGAGCTGAACAAATTTGTGCTCTTTAAGACCAGCTGTTTTTCACAAGACCTTGCTATATGGTTAGAAGTTTTGCTTAGCTTCTTGGAGGGGAGAAAGAAAACCAATGTACAGAAAAAAACCTGCTGACATGTCAGAGCCTGATGTGGAGTAACTGCACAGTTGTCTCTTGGATGAACTGCAAAGGTTGAGGAAGCTGGGGTCTTTCTGTTCAACAACTCACAGGTCAAACTCCTCATTTAATCATTGATGTGTGGAAGCTCTGACTGCTTCCTTGCTTGACATGTCTTGTAAATTTGTCAGTTCTGCTGTGGGTCCCAGCACTCCAACTGCTACCAAACCAGGGGAAGAGCTGGAGGAGAGTGAAGGATTGCTTAGGTCAGTAATTACCTATGTTCTGAACAAGAGTCTGAAACTTTTGGCCACATGTCTGTATTGAATTTAGTCCAGTCCAGAAGAAACAGCAGAAGAAGGATAGCTCTTCACCACTTTCTGCCTTTTTTTTTATTTGTGTGTGTTCATTTGGTTTAGAACAATCTTTTCCCTTCTTTGTCTTTTTTTCTATATTAGTTTGAGTCCATCCCAAATCTGCCTGGTTTTCCTCCAGCTGTCAAAACATGATTTCCAGTGCCCCACCCTCCCAGGTTAATAACACAGTCTGTTCTCTGTACCTGACAAGATTCTCCTTCCTAATCTCAGAGCTGACCTGGCCCCATCTAGCTGAATGGCACCCAGAGCCTGTACCTTGTCCTCATGATAAAGTCTTTGCTCTCTTGAGAGAAGGTGAGTTTTGAGGAATGCTGTCCTGCATGATGCACAGCTGCTTAGGTACCTTCGTGCAGGGAGGACCTGGGGTCCAGAATGGCAGAAGTACTAAGGTGTCCCCTTCATGCTGTCCTGCCATCACCCTGACTTCTCTCTGAAGGCATCCCTTGTAGTTTCTGGTGACATAAAAAGGTGAGAATTCAACTAAATTCAATTTGGGTAAACAAGAGCCCGATATGTATTTTTTTAAACACAGTATCAGATTTTGCTAGAACAGGACTATCAGCGTAGTGTTGCTTCCCACCTGTGGGAAGTGGCTGGGTTGATCACAGTGAAAGAGAAGTTGAGGACAAAGAGCACATATATGTTCCCATATGTATCTTTCACATTATTGAGTCAGTCTGGTGTTTACTAGTATAGAAGGTGAGGTTAGATTTATTAGTGTGGTTTGTGTAAATACTGTATGTGCTACAGTTTGCCTGGCTGTTTTTATGCTGATGGAGCAAATACAGCTAAATCAAAGCAGGTTAAACAGTGGCAACATGAAGATACTGTTTAGAGAAGATTAACATTTCTCAGACAGCAGCAAAGCTGTTAGCTGAGGAGTGCCGCTCAAGCTCTTCTCAGCTTTGAGTGCAAGGGCAACATAGATCCTTCAGAAGATGCTGATGGAGGGGAGAAAGTGGAGCTGTCCCAGTTACGTCCGTAAGCACTGGGAGAAGAATTGGAGGCACTCAGCCTGTGTGTGAAGCAAAGCCTGGCAGTCTTCTCTCAACCCAGAGTAATGGAGCTGAACGGGACTTAGAGCTGTCATGGGAAGATCAAAGTTTAGGTGGAAGGAAACAAGTGGGCAGCTTTATTTTTATGCCTTTTCTATTCTCTCTTGGGTTAAAGGTGAAATAAGCATTTGCTCTGAAGAAACTGTTAATTAGTCAGACACTTGGGAGGAAGAGGAAGCTTGTTTGAGCCTACTGTACTAATAGGGATGGTAAACGGATACAGTGCCTGCAGAGCCAAGTTGTAGAGGGGATGAACTGATTGGTGGCAACCAGAGATGGGTGCAGGTGCCAAAATTCTGAGTGGCGGAGTCAGGGCAGACATGGACTGGCTCAGAGCGCAGACACTCTTTGGCCATAATGTGTGCTTAATTTTACGGTTGGGAATAGGGAGATGAACAGAACTGTTTTATGTCTAATTTAAGCATGTACATAAATACTTTATGGTCTTGAAGTAAAACCTAGTCCTTGGTGTAAACTTAAAGGACATTAATGCCGGCAGCATGAAATTGGTATAACTTCTGGTGGGATTTGCATGCAAATTAAGATAACGATGACAGGGTGAGGAAACAAGAAAGAATGGCTGGACAAGGGAGACGAAACATGCAGAACGGTAACATGCAGAACGATGTGGGTTAGATAAGGAGACCTTCTGATGCTGCTAAATTTGTGCTCTGAGAAACTGCACTTTTAGCCTCTCTCAATGTTAGGAAAAACCCCTAGCGTTCTGACTTCTAGTTAACTGTTTTGATTTAGTATTAACTGTTATTCTTTAGAAATAACAGATGCAGACATTGGTGTATTTATGCTGTTGACTTTGCAAGGTGTTTATTTTGTTAAAAACAGATGGATGCCAAGAAGCTTTGCATTTATATTAAATACATTCCAGCAGTACAGTGTTTGCTGAAGTGTGACAGAGTATCGACCTGTTTTTTTTATATACTGTTCAGTCCTTAGAGTTAGCATGCAAAATAATGTATTATATTGTGATACTTATTCCTGTTTGAAGCTGCAGTGCCTTGTAGGTTTGGGGTAAAGGAGCATGGTAGATAGTGGTAATCCAAATGAAACTTCTCTTCCTTGAAAATTCGATTTAAATGAGGGTGACTTTGTTGTATTTTTACATGCATTTTATTTAATTGCATTTTTTTAAAAAGAGTTCTGAGAAAACACAATTGAGAAATATGGTTACAAAAAGCGTGTGGCTAATAGGCCATCATTGGTGCAGTAGCTCAGTTCTGTTTTCAACTAAGAATGGAGATTTCTTAGGCTTTCTTATCCTGAGATGATTACGTATGCCACTAAATGACAAGAACACTAAAAGCTAAAAACTCAATTTTTATGTGTTTCAGACTACACACCATTGTAGTTACAAATGAATCTTCCCTGCAGTTGCTGAACTATTTTTCATTGTTACAGTTAAGGAGGAAAAAAACCCCTTGTAATCGTTTGTCAAAGAGACTGTTTTTACTCCTGACAGATGCAAAACTATGATAATTGTGTTTAGCAGTCAGTGTTGATAAGGTGTAAAAATGCTTCCTGAAGCTGCTACCCCATACAATGCAATGCATTTATATTCATCTTAAATATGGTTGTTTTCGTGCTTGCTTGTGAAACAAACAAACAAAAAATTGAAAAATAGTTGTAGTATAATTGAAATGAGGCATAAAAATTCTGTGTTTTCATGGCCCTTTTTCCCACACCTCCCACGCACAGACACATACACACACACACACACGCACGCACACAGAGGTTTATAAAATGGCTTTTAAAAAATTACCTCTAATGATTATTTCTTCAAACAGTATCTTTAAAACCTGCACTGTTTGATTCTCTTGTTAAGTTTGGCGTCCTTGGAACTGGTAATGTTGCCACAGAGTTCATTTGTCAAAAGATGCAGAAGTTCCAAAAAGTAAATGTACCCAAATATGTGGTTTCTGCAGTTCTCTTGTTTTTACAATTTGCCAGTTATTGCAGAAACATTTTTCCCCACTTGGACATTTGCAAATTCGTTGCATTTTAAACATGTGTTTAGTTTAAAATGAACTTCCATCTTGAAATTTTTTTTTAAGTTTTTTTTTTTTTTTTAAATCCTAACATTTCCTTTCATTTTCAACAAGGTGAAGCTCTGTTAGGAACTCAGTTTGAAAATATTTTTACAAGGACAAATAAAGGAGAAAGTTTAATGAAAACTCATGAGAAAAATAATGCTATTTTTAATCATGTTTGTAGATGAACAAAGGCAAGAAATACTGTTGCCACAGTAAATAGATGCCATTTATTAAACACTTGTTCAAATATAATTAAAAATGTTTTGTAAGGAGTTCTTGGGACTGCTCATGTTGTTTTTAATAGGTCTTTTCATGGGAAACTCTCTGAAGGCTAAGGGTAAACTAGTGTCATGGTATTTAAACATAGGCAATTATAGGCCTGTCAGCTTCTCATCAGTCTCACACAAAATAATGTAACAGCTGAAACCAGGTTCAATTAATGAGGAGTTAAAACATGGTAGTATAACAAGTGCCCATCTATGTGTTTACATAGGCTATTTTGCGAAACCAAATTGATAGCTAAATGCAGTTACTGGATTTTGTTACTAAAACTACTAATATGTAGCAGCAGTAGTGGTAATAGATGCTGGGTATAACAGGGTTGTATGTAACTTGGTTCCATTTGATATTTTAAGAAATTATAAAGATACAATATCAATGTGGCAAACATCAAGTATTCCTGGCTGGCTGACAGGCCTTGAAAAGCAATCATGAATTGTGAATCATCATCTGTTTTTTAGTGGGATGCTGTGAGGATTGTTGCTCATCTCTGTGATCTGACAGGTTTATCAGCGATCAGTCAGTTGACTGCTGCTAGGTTTCTCAGATGACAATGATTTCTGAGGTGTTACTTAATGCAAAAGTCTGGTTGGTAACAGCCCATGATCACTTGGCAAACTATACCCAAGGAAACAGTTCCACGTTAGTAGCCAAATTCAAAATCATCCACCTATGAACAAGAAAGGTGACATTTCCCTCCTCCCCCCCACCCCCCCCCCCCCCTCAAATGTGAAGGTGTCTCAGCAAGAACTGACTTCAGCTGTCTTGAAGGTCAGAATAGCTCAGATGAGTTCTTTCTGTGATAATAGGATTGAAATAGGCCAGTGTGATCCACACATGCCTGCCCATGAAACAGAACAAGCTAGAAAGAATGTGCATTTTTGAGTTTAGTTACTCATTAGATGGTTTACCAAGGGTTGTAAAGCAACTTTTAAATCAGGACTGACTTTTTTCCAAGCAATGTATTTAGTACTATTACGTTTATTGGACCTGAAACAGTAAGGCCCAATGTAGGAGAAACTTGCTAGATAGGTCATGGTAGATGATCAGTATGTCTCTTCTGATGTTAAGCTATTAAATATTTGTGTTACTGACAGTTCATTTTTAATAGGGTTCCAGCACCTACATAACTATTTCTTTTCCTTTCAGAATTCTTATGTTCCTTAATCAAAGGAACTGTCCAGATACCGTCATTCCATGGAACTGAAATATTGGTGAATTACTCCAGGTTCCCTAAAGGACTGTAAAATGGAGCCAATAACATTCAAAGTTAAAAAGTGTCAAACACCTAGTGATTTCTCAGCAAGTTTCAGTCTCCAGCTTGTTGGTTCTCTGCCAGTGCATTCCCTAACCACCATGTCAATGCTGCCGTGGATTGTGGCAGAGATCCGGATGCTCAGTACAAAGTCTTCCAAAGAAGAACCTAGCGTCAGCCAGATCCGACTTTATGTTTCACCAGCAAGTTTGCGATGTGAACCAGACACAGGGAAAATCCAGCAGTGGGATCCTTTGATTTGTTCAAGTTTGTTTGAATACAAGCCACAGCATGTCCACAAACTGATTCACAACAGCCAAGATCCAAGCTATTTTGCTTGTCTGATAAAGGATGGAGCAGCAAATCAGCGAAGTATCTGCTATGTATTTAAAGCTGATGATCAGACAAAAGTAAGTAAAAAGAAAAAAAAGCAAAGTAAGCAACCCCAGAGTTGCTTTTGTGCTGTTTGAAACCTTTCACTACAGTGTAAGACCTTAAGGTTGTATTTACAATTAGAGACTGGATCTTGCTAAAACTTAGCAACAAGCATCACTTTACTTGATATAAATGGTTCAGTTAAATTTGAACTGCTCAGTATGTGAAGTGAAAGGTGTGTAAATCTCCTACAGGATCAGAGCCTGAATTTCATCAGCTTAAAAAACACTTTAGTTTGGGATATGGGCTGAAATCTTGGCCCTTCAAGTCAGTGAGAGTTTTTCTGTTGATGTCACTAGGGCTAGGATTTCACCCTTGAGTCACTGTGAACTTTATCTAATCCTACAGTTGGACCTCTCAAATTTCTGTTTTCCTGAGTCGAGACCTATGTGACTGGGAAATAGAGATACCTCCTTTCTCAGAAGGAGGATGGTGTAGGGTGGAGCCTCCTTATGTAGCATACTTCCCCACAGGACACTGTGGAAACCTCTTCCTAGCTCTGTAATCCACGGAGCCTGGCAGGTGATGCTGGAGAATGAGAGAGAGACCACAGTAGTACAGTGCTGTGACTCTGACATGCAGGCTTGCTGCTGCATGGTGTGAGAAAGGAGTTGGGTGTGCATGTCTCACGCTGTAGGTGAGATTTGGCTCAGTCTGCATTTCCTATGAGCAAATTCTGTCCTTGGTGAAAACATATAAGCATTAAAAATAGTCGATCTCTTCTTTTTGTTTGAGAGTAATGTGAGACAATAGCTCTTGTGAAGGAGTAAGGTGAGTAAGGTTTGGCACAAAGCTGTTGTGTTCTACTGGGGACAAAACAGTGACATATCCTTCACCTCTTCAGTGTAAACTCTCGTTATAGTGTTGGAAAACAGCATCTTGCTACATGCTGCTCACTTGAGTCATAGGAGATGTCCTGCTGAAGCACCTTGGAGTTATTATGTGAATATACACTGCACATGGGATTTATGCCAACCTGCCCAATAGCAAAACATTGTACAGTTCTAAATCCGTGGTCTCAAGCTTAGAGCTCAAAACATATGGAAACAGCTTTAGTTAAATCCCCCGAGATAAAAAGGCAGTTCCGGTAAATTAGAAGGCAAATATGTTGTAAATCATAAGCATTCAAGTGAGAAATCCTGTCAAGTTAAAATTTATGTATGTAAGGGAGCAGAAATAAGGAATAGATGTTTCAGAACCTGGTACTGAATAGAAGTTGGCAAATGCATTTTGCAGTTCGCTTATGCCAAATGTTCTTATCTTCTAAAGTGAGGCCCTGCCTGTTTTACTTAAATTCAGTATAATTTCTGATTAATCAACCTTTTAAATAAGTCCCTTATGCTTTATGGGGTGCTATTTTTTTTATTTAAATTTTGTTACAAATTGAGGGAGCTAAGTGCGTGAGTTGAGATAAAGAATTTAGCACTATGTTGCTACAGCTTATGTTCAACTTCAGAAGAAACAAATTTTAGAAATTGGACCTTTGCAGCCTGTGTGACTCAGCAGACTTGTGCTGGCACTCTTGCTCCTGAGGACTCTTTTTTTTTTCTATTAGCTTCAGCTATGTAAAAGAGACACAGTAGTCCAAATAGGTTGAGTCACAGAGTTTATGTGTTCATAACAAGTCTTTACCCAGCAATCTTGGACATTCAAACTTTTGTGATAATTGTACTTCATCTATTTTTATTTGAAAAAACCCCAACTGGTTACTAATTACAATAATATTGTAAACTGCAAGAGCCACAGTTCTTTGTATCTGCATAGATAAATCAGTAGTAGGGATATATTGACAGAGAGTTCTTGGATTAGGTCAGGTCTGACTGAGGATTTGAAGTAGAAAGTACTTTGTGGCTTTGCAAATAAGTTCTGAGTATATCCCCACCTTAGGATAAGTAGAATAAAAGAAGGCAGAAGCATGTCTGTGGGAGAAGTAGACTAGGAAAATTAGTATGTTAAGATGAAAGTAGGTGAGTAAAAGACTAAACAGTGAAGGCCTTTGAAGAGGAGGACAAGAAACTTGAACTGCATACAGACAGAGGAATAGCACTGGAGGTGGTAAAAGTACAGAAAACCAGGAATGGTCAGACTTTTAGCATTAGCATTGCAGATAGAGTGCAGTCCATTAACTGTAGTTGTACTCCCTTATATATACAAATTGAATGAGAACATATACTCGATTAGTGAGGGATTACCTTATTGTTTAATATGAAAGCATTTTGTTAATGGGAGGTGATTTTTTGCTGGGTATAATTATTTCCATTGTATCATCATGGCAGTATACAGCTCACTTTCCCTGCTAGTATAGCAGTAAGTAGGGAAGGATGAGAGAAGCCTTCCTGGCAAACTGCTCCTTGGCACATTATTTGAAAGCAAACACATGTATATAGAGATCATTCCACTCCACTTAGTACTAAGAGGACAGGTTTACACTGCCTAGGGAGAGCTTCTGTTACGGATTAGAGTTCCCTTTCTAAGCAGATGTGTCAGATATGGGATCTGGAGCCTTCCTTCCTTCTTGTATAACCTCAGTAAGTTTCCACTAGTTACAAATAATGGAGCTTCTTATCCCTTCACCCTCATCCTGTGGACATTCTGATGGGGCCTCATGATTGAGTAATTTCTGCCTAAGGGTGGGGCTGAAGCATTAATACATATTCTTTGTAGCTGTTCAGGGATGGAGCTGGATTCAATTATATTGCCTGCAGGGAGCTTATGAAGACTACTGATAAGTCATAGATGGGGATTATGCATACTGTGTTGAGTAATGGTGATGGAAGCTGAAGAAAAATTAAGTCTCCAGTAAATCTGTGCTTGCAGGATAGCACCTTCATCATTAGAACACAACCTTGTTGAACAGAGTGCTTGTGTACTGTAGGAGTGTGATGGCTTAAATGAAAACATAGATGCTACCAGCCTACCTATCTTCCCAGTGGCCTGTGGTCTCACATTTGCTTATGTTCTACAGAAATGTGATGCTATTGACATTGTTGTTGAAATACATTAAAAATTATTGGCATTTTTGTCCTACACTGCTAGTTCAAAAGTGTTTGGAACTGTACATGAGGTGTGCTGTTGCCTTCATGAGCTCATTCTCCCCAAACACAGCACTGCGCTCCTTCTGTAGGACACCTTGCTTTAGCGTGTTGTTTACTTGGAGAAATGAAAGAGATAGATAATGAGAAGCTAATGGCATACTGTCACAGGATAGCTAATGGCATACTGTCACTCCAGCAGATACAAAATAGCCAAAACATTACAGAGGAAGACTAATTTCTGTTCTTATTTTCAGTTTGGAAAAGTAATTCCACATGCCATTATGTTGATCTTTCTTTGGTGTATCAAATGATTTGTTTTACTTACGTATGTTTAATCTTATCTGATGGATGTTTTGGCTGGCAAATAAAATACTGGTTACTAGTTTATCTGATAATGCCCTGGGCTTTTTTAGATTTAAGGCAAGTTAAGGTTGTACTGTCCTTTATTATACTTTTATTTTTATTGTAAAAAAAGAATAACAGTTCTAAACTTAACAGTTTCACAGAAGTCTGAGTCAAAGAGGGCATTCAGTACCCTCAGCCTTTTCCATGTCCTGTGCTCCATTCAGTAACAGGCCCAATTTTCCCTAGTCTTTCTTTTGCCCTTCTTGTTGCCTTTGACACCCCTTGCCAGATTCAACTCCAGGTGGGCTTTGGCTTTCCTAACCATGTCTCTGCATGCTTGGACAGTGTCTATGTATTCCTCTCAGGTTACCTGTCCCTGCTTCCACCCTCTGTATTCTCCCTTTTTATGTTTGAGTTTTTCCAGGAGCTTCTTGTTCATCTATGCAGGCATTTTTTCTTGGTCATTTGGATGGACTGCTCTTGGGCTTGAAGGAGGTGGCCTTTGAATAACAACCAGGTTTCTTGGACCCTCTTTCCTCCAGGGCCTTTATTCCATGGCACTTTTTCAAGCAGATCCCTGAAGAGGCCAAAACCTGTTTTTCTGAAGTCCAGGGTTGTGATCTTACTTTTTGCCCTACTTCTCAGGATCCTGAACTCCACCATCTCATGGTCACTGCAGCTAAGGCTGCCTTTGACATTCTGTTGTGGTTTCAGCCCAGCTGGTAACAAAGGACCATGCAGCTGCTCGTTCACTGCTCCTCACCCCCCTCTGGTGGGCTGGGGAGGAGAATCAGAAAGGGGAAAAGGAAAAAAAATAATCAGAACCTTGTGGGTTGAGAAGGACAATTTACTGGGACAATGCAAAAAGAGAAGTTACAACAACAACAAGGGTACTAATAAAAGAATATACAAAACAAGTGATGCACAGTGCAACTGCTCACCACCCAGAAGCCGACCCTTGGCCACTTCCCCCACTGAAAGCCCCCCCTAGCCAGCTCCCCATTTATATACTGAGCATGATGTCACATGGTATGGAATAGCTCCTTGGCTAGTCCAGGTCAGCTGTCCTGGCTGTGCCCCCTCCCAGGTTCCTGTGAAAATTAACTCTATCCCGGCTGAACCCAGGACACATTCACATCCCCAACAAGCTCTTCCATGTTGGCAAGTATGAGGTCCAGCAGAGCAACTTTCCTTATCGCCTCCTATGTCACTTGGATCAGCAAATTGTCATCAATGGTCTCTGGGAGCTTGCTGGATTGATTATGCCCCTCTTGCAGATACTTGGGTGGTTGAAGTTCCCCATCAGGACCAGGGTCTGCGAATGTGAGGTTACTTCTAGCTGTCTGTGTGCCTCATCCACCTGTTCTTTGAGGTCACAGGGTAAAATAAATTCCTGTATGCAGAGTAAAAGTCAGCAGACAGCAGTGTCACCTTTTTTTTTTTGGTAAAGCAGATGCTCACAATGTTTGAAAGTTTATTCTTTTTTCTTTCTGTGATACGAACTGGAGGTTTAGAGGATTTGAGGGAGAGCCTAGAAACTTGAGCCTGATGTCTTGTAAGGAGAAATATTTCTGTGACATTATCAATGACCGATGCAAAACTAGAGTATGAAGAAATGTAAACAGTTCAGTTCAGATTTTGAAAGGGTTACGTTTAGTTCTTCCCCCCCTCTCCCCAGAGTCTGGACACAAGTTGTCATAATAGCCTGTAATATATGCTTGTGTTTACCAGAACTGTTAATCCTATAATGGCAGAACACTGGATAGAGCTGTTCTTTTCTATTTTATAGAGAAATATTGCTCATGATTTAAGTAGGATCACAGCTGCACAAGACACGCACGAATCTGCTTCTTCTGAATCTTTGTTCTGTAGTGTCATAAATCAGGGACAGCTTTTGGCCCAGGAACTGGGCTTTTGGCAGCTGCAGGAATGTTGCAGGGAGGGTTGCAGTGCCAGTATGGTTGCAGGGGACTGGGACATGTGCTCAAGACCTGAACCTGCTCATTGACTTTGCTTGTTCCAAATGTGTCCCATACCAGCCACAGATAAACCCCATCTCCTCAACACTGAGTCACTTTTTAAAATGTAGCACTTGCCCTGTTGTTGAGCAGTTTGGTTACAACAGCGGTCTCTACTTTTGACCCAGGTCTTCATTTTTTTCATCCACCAATTGCTTTAACAGTTACTATGTTTTTAAACAACCTTCACCTACTTTTATGAGTTACAATAGCTTATGCACTTAAGTAGATCATGCTGTATTACCTGGAATGCAGTGTACTCTGTTACGTGTTGTTTGTGATCTGATTATGCACTGGAGAAGCTGGTTTCAAATAATCAACACTTAGCGCCCTGTGAGGCTGCACAGAGCTGATGTTGTGAGTGAACTTCACATTATTCATCTATAAAAGGAATGGCAGAGGCCCAGTGAACTCCAGAGCAGTTGTTGTGAGGCTTAGCTTCGTGACTGAGGATTCTTACACAACTTGTTTTTACATTAGACTCTAAGATATGGCCTTACTAAGTACCTCATTTTTAATAGCACCATTTCCCTTTCTTAAAAGAATTCAGGCAAGATAATTTTAAAGATAGGGGTGATCTTTTTCTACTGTATTTTACTGCTTGATGAGTCTAGGGAGGTTAAAACATGGTTCTTCTTTTGTAAAAAGCATAAAACACTGAAACAAAATGAGGTAAGTGGACTTCTTTCAGTGCAACTAAGCTTAATTTGGCTATTTTCTGCCTCTTGTCATATGCACCTTTGGGTTTTTTTGATGGAGTCTATGTAATTGCAAACTGCTAGCACTGCTTTTTGGTTTAGGAAGTCTCTCCTATCCCCCACATGCTAACTGGAGAAATTCATGTAAAAAACAGAAGGAAAAAATTCAACAGAACACGTGAAGAATCATATGCATATTTGTGCACATACATAGTCCGATATATAAAGCAGGTCAAAGTTTACCTGTGTAAGTCTTAATAGAGTATCCTATGTAACGCAAGCAGCTAGCTGTGCTTTGGACACTCTCATAGTTAATCAGGCTTTATGTTCATCCTGAGCGTAGAGCATAACTGTGACTACACCAGCTCTATACTGGGGTCTGTTCAAAGGATTCAGGTATGTGAACTCTTCTTTCAGGGACATTTAGTGGCCAATGACCCTGTCCCTAGAGTATTATACCAAGCCTTTATGGGGCTCTTGTCAGACCGTAGAGTGACTTTGTGACATCCTGGCTCAGCTAAGTGCCTCTGTGTTCACCCTCATTTTATAAGAAATATTGTGTGATTTTCCACAACCTGATGTGTGATTGCCACACAGAGGAAGTAATTTGTGCAATACCAGTGCTGTTTCCTGACTTAAAGTCAGAGATAATGTCTTACCAAGGAAGATGAAATTAATCACATGGTTTGTAAAAAGAGATGCCTATTCCCACTCTTATAGCAGCAGCAACATAAAAAATTATATTTTCTTGTAATTTCTTCAGTGTCCTAAATCATACAGAAATTTCTGCTACAGAATGACTAATAACTCTTACTGTGACTTCAACAGTATAGTATTCTGTATCAGATGACATTGTGAGAGTATTTTTCGACTTAAATAATATTGAAAGTAGCTGGGTATTACTTGTGCTGTCACGTGCACTTCATTTTAGAGCCAGAGTTCATGCCAAGATTATTTATTGTTCCTTTACTTTTTCTGTTGGGGATTGTAGCAGAAATATAAAACAGTGGAACTGAGGCTAAAACATAATTAACACATTTGTGATGGTTTGTCATCTGACTACTATCCATTCCTTTTGTCTTACAATGCCTGATGCTTGTGGCCTATGAAGTCCAATACAAGTAATTGGAGCCATAATATCCAAGTGTCCTCCAGAGTTACAGTAGAGTTTCCTTCAGAAACTTCCTCTTCACATAGAGAAGAGCTTCCTTGCATATCTCCAAAGAGAAGCTTGCTCTTAACATCTTAACCTAATCTGAGTCCAGCCTTTGGTGGCCTTGCACTCCCTTGGTTGCTGACTCGCACATTCCCGCCTTTTCTCCTACTCTTGTATTACTCTGTGGTATCACTCAGTGAGGCAGTTCAGAGCAATTTAAATATTCCAGAAGGAAAAGTGATACAGTTTCAATTAAATTAGCATCCTAACCTGATCACAGGACAGTTTCTTGAGCACCTTTGTGGGAGTCAGGGAGAAGCAAGGTAGAAAGCCTATCTAGAGCAGAAAGAAGGCTGGACCTCAGATCCCCGATTCAATCAGTCTTAAACTGCCATGCAGTTTTAGTTCAAGTGTAATATCTGATGATACAGTGAGGAGATCTAATAGCTGTCCTCTGTCAAAATAGGTAGTTCTGTTATTCTTTTCTCTTCTGATCCATCCCTTGATGTACATTCTAAGTGTTTTCCCATGTGCTGGCATTGTTGTTTGTCCAGCTCCGTGTTGAGCTACTTTAGGGGATAAGGTAAAAAAATAGAATGGCATTCTGGTCCAAACCAACTCAGTGCACCTTGCTAGATCATCTTAGGTGTTTTGTCAAATTCCAAATTTCCAATTTGGAAACTAAAGTGAGAACATAAATTACTTTGGGACAAATTTTTCCTAGTACTGTCACAAGCAGTTGGTGGAAGTAGAGTGGGGCACCAGAGATACTCCAAAGAGATTGGGCTGTGCAGCAGGAAACCTGATGTTGTTTCTTTGTATGGTGACATAGATCCTAAAAGTAGGGCTACAAGGATGGAGGTGCACAGGGAGACTTACAGGCTTTCTTGGCATCTGTACACACAGCCACCTAGGCTAAGTGTCATAGCCTTTAAGTTTGTCCTGCTAACACTGTGTGAGAAGAAATCACTGTGTACCTGCCCAGTGAGTCAAAAAATGGAGTAGCCTTACTCTAAGAAGACCTAAACAGCATGGGAACAATCTGTGTGCTGGTAAATGTCTTCTTACAGTCTTGTGTCCGCTGCTGTTATAGTGATGGGAATGGAAGGCTTTTAGTACATTTCCATGATTTACACCTAATTGTCTTAAAATTACTAGTGAACCTGCCTGCCGGGTTGAATGTGTTGTGAAATACTGTCATGTGACAATTTCTTCATTTTTGTGGCTTCAAACTCACTCTGGTACTAACTTTCTGGTACTCATCCTGTGCTTTATTTACTTCATTTTCTCAGATGGAATAATTTCTTCCTGATTGCTGAGCAATACCCTCACTGAGAAATAAGTTAACCCTCTGTGACCAACTCCCTAAACTTTGCCAGAGTCTGGTGATGCTGTAGTCTTCAAATTTGATTGAAAAGCCTGAAGAGAACTTAGTGTTATGAATGTGAAAATTTGAGAATTTGTTGAATCCACACAGTTCTCAAAGTACAATATAGGCTTTCAGTTGGGAGGCTATGTTTAACCACGTTACCCCAGCACGAAACATGTTAAATTCCCCAGCTTCACAAGCGGTAGCAATAACGAAATAGGTAACAGCAAAGGTATTCAGCTCACCTTACTGTAGTGTAGTAAAGTCTGCCTTCTGCAGAGGCGTTGGGTGCAATACACACAAAGTAAGTGAATGGGTCTCCTTGTCGCTTTGCGGCCTAGTTAGACCTACAGCTTCAAACCAACTCACAGCCAGCAGAAACTTCTGGGAAAATAAAAAGTATGAGTTGCACCTGTGGAAAAGTTCTGAGTGAAAAAGAGAATGAATCTAGAAATCCAGGTTGCATATACAGAATTAAGAGTTTGCATAATACTGTTTGATTTATAGCAACACTGAATATTAAGCTGAATGTACGATACTACAAAGAGGAATAGTTAATGATAAAGGAACTCCAATGTATTTTCTGAAGTTACCCACCGGTGTGTCTTGCTGAAGTTAATTTAAGACTAGAGGATGTTTGGAAGAGTGCTGCCTTATTGATCTCCAAATACAAGTCAGAAAGTCTAGATTCAGTAGATGGTTTTTATTTTTCATTTAATTAATTAATGATCTTAAGGAATATAAAGTATGCACAGTTGCAATGTGTTTTAATTAATTTTGTACATGGTGTAGTGATAGTTGTATGCAATTTAAAGCCAAAAAGTATATTGTAGAGGGAAAAAACCCTGCTTTGAAAAAGAACTATTTTTATAAAAAAAATTAGTCTTACCTAATACTGTGTTAGTTTTCATGGCACACTGTACAATAACTTATTGAAGACAGTGTAATTTAGTTAGTGAAAAAGAACTTTCAAAGCATGTAGAATCTGTTTTTAAACATGTGGGCAGATAGCTTTTGTCAAATATATGAATAAACAAAGGCCATATCTGTCATGTAGGTTAGTAGAGTCTCTCCAGACAGACTCAAGAGTGATTCTGGCATGAATCAGATTGTAGGACTGGGTCAGTCTACAGGATCACTACAATTGGTGATCTTTCCTCAAGACTAGTAAAAACAAAACCTTTCTATTTTCTCTGCTTCACAAGTTTCTCTGAAAAGCTTGGGCTTTAGTTCACTTGGAGCTCCTTAAACATGGACATTCATGTTCAGGCAATTGTATTTTCTTTTTTTCAGATTCTAAAATGGCCCTAATAGACAAATTCAAGCCATCCACATTAAAATATGAAGGTGCCAATTCATAAATTATGATACTGAGTAAATCGTCTTCCTGAAATAGCTCCTTATTTTTCCATGCAATTGGCTTTTCACTTAGAGTTTTGCCTGCATTGGGCTGACATTTATGCTGTGTCCTCAAGGTCATCAGATTGTGGGCTCTTTAGCTGTAGTGGAGCAGAAAACCAAAGCGGAGGAGGCATATATAACCACTGTATTTACTTTAGCAGCACAATCTCCCATCCTGTTATATGTCAAAGTGAATAATGGTAACAAATCACTGTCATAAAATCAGTGCTTTCCCTTGCCTGGTGTAGACACAGTTGTTCTATATTTCTGTTTTTTTACCCTCTCTGTGGACATCAAGTTATGGGAAGGACTGTGGGAAATATTTTCCTAAAGAATGATTTGTGTGACTGGACAAATACAGGCTTAAATGGATATGTGTGTCTGCCCTAAAGGTTGATCACAGAGGATCTGATACAAGGATTGAGTGGATAATGCCAGTTTGTACTTGGTTTGTCCTTTGTATGAAACTGCTGGTTGATGTGGACTTCTCCTTTCTTTCCCACCCTCCCCCCACTTTTCCCAGAGTGACAGTAATTGAGATCTATTGCTGGCCATAAAAACAGCTTCTCTGCTGGTGATTCCTCTTGCATTGGGTTAAGTTTGATCCTTCTACATAACTGATTGAATGCTTTTCATTTGCAAGCTTTTTGTTTCAGCCTTTAAAAAAACCCCACAAAACTGGTTTCACACATGCAGAATGTGTTTTAAAATTGTATTCTTAGTAATCGTGATGTGCTGTGGTTTGTTGAGTTGCTTCATTGCTTTTATGCTGTGCTTCTAATCATAACTTAGAGAACTTTCACAGGAAGAGAGAATAAAAGATAAAATTCATAACTCTCTTAATTTGAGATTTCTGGAGGCCACATTCAGCACAAAGGTGAAAAATAGAGCTTGCAGCTAATACCTGGTCGTGTATTTTACATGTAAACCTGTGGCTGACTGAAGTGGAGGTGTTTCTTTGAGAGTCTAAAAAGCAAATTGTACATAAATCTTACTTCTGAGTCTTTGATGCTGAAAACCTGTATGCACTTTAAATTCAGGCTAGTTCCATTGAAGACGACAGAAATACTTGCAATAATGGCATTGAACATGCTTGTAAATCAGTTGCTTGGTTAGCACCTAAAATACCTAATATATTATTCTGCTTGGTTTTATCTTCAGATTTTTTTCTAATGACAGTTATGTTGTTTATATAGGAAAACATGTTTTCCAATTTCTGTAATTAATTCATTTAGAAAGATTTTTAATGAAACAGAAGCAGTTTTAAAACCAGATCAAAAGAAAAATGAGAACTATAATGCATTAACATATTCAGGATGATTAACATAGTTGATTCAACACCACTATTAGGAAAATCGAGTTTCTTTCTTTGATGAAAAAAGCAAATGAAAGTATGACATGTCTAAGAAGCAATAATGTACTAAAGTCTTAAGAAGATCAAAGCCCTATTCATCACTTTGGATTCTCTCTGACTACTAAAACCCTGTTCTAATGTGCATCTGCAAGTACAAATAGCATTGGTCCCTGCAGAGGTCTCTTAATTGAAACTAAACTCAGAGGCTTTTCTAGAAGTTGTGTTAAGATGTTAGTGCTGCTTTAGTTTGACTTGCAGTCCAGCAGTGATGAGACAATTTCATTTTCCTGGTTTAAGTCCATATTTCAAAATGGCACAATAGGGGGTAATGATCTACTAGAACGAGGCACTCTGATTCCCAAAGCAGGACTGGGATTTAGGAGAAGAAGCAGTTGCTTCTGTGGAGCTCTGTGGCAGTATTTCTGCTTCCACGGAGCACTGTACAGCGTTTCTGCCAGTAACATTTTCATACATAGTCACACCCTTAGAAGATTTCTCTAATTGCAGGAAGTGAACTTCATTGTTCTTAAAAGGGATTAGTCCCCAAGGTGTCTAACTCCTTTTTTACCCCCACTCCCTTCCCAACAGTTTGCAGATTCACCATGATTTAAGATGAGGTCTTCAAGTGCCACTTAGTGGCTGTCCAGAGCAAATGTAAGACACTGCAATAGCTGTGATAGTTCTCACCTCTCCTGCTGTTGCTATCCACCAGCAGGGGAATTCCTCACCGTATCTTAGAGATACTGAAGGCTTAATCTAAGACTGATTGAAATCAATTAAAAGACCCTGATGTGCTTTCGATAAGAATTTCAGTACCATCGTTCCCCATTTTACTTTTTTTTCCAAATTGTCCTTCTGAAGTTCTGTTTGGGTTCTCCTTGTGGTTTGGAGGGGGTGGGGGTGGCAATAAATGCCTGTAAAATTGTTGTAAGAAGTTGATATTTTACGATGTGGTAAGCTAGCACAAGAACCAACAATAAGTAAAGGTGCTATCTCTAGAACTGAAATACTCGTGTTCCTGGAGTTTATTCTTAGGTATTAAAATTCACAAAACAAGACACGTGCTTAACTGGGGTTACTGTTTCGCATCAGCTGATGTTCTGGGATGTCTCAGTTCCCCTCAGCAGAACATCTGATAGATGTGAAAACATCAGCTCTCAGTCATGTTCTGAGCTTGATATAATATGCTTGTATCTGGATAAGGGCCAAAGTTTTTCTTCTTGAAACTTGCTGGACTTCAGAATATTCTTTACATGTATGTTATTAACTCCATAATGAACTATGGACTCCATAATGAACTTGTCCAGGGGACAAACAAACCTCAGAGTGCATGCATTGGTTATGTGAAGGCTTCCTTTTTACTGGGAGGGGGTTTTCGGTGGGCATTCTGCAGGTAGGTTGTGTACTGCAGAAGGCATGCTTCAAGTTTTTCTTTAAAATGAAGTCTTTTGTTTTTTCTCCTCTATTTCAGTTTTTGTGTTTTAATAGACTATCCATATGTGAGCTAGGATTGGAAGAGTCAGAAAAGTTCCCAGGAATCTCAAGCAAACAAAACATAGCTTTCTGATTTATAGGTACGTTTCTTCTTACAGTATACAGACTGTCAGGGTCTTGAGATAAATCCCTTCACAGAAGTTGAGACTGTGGACTTCTAACAAGCCATATAAAAACTAATGTATGTGACAAATTTTCCTTACCCGGATAACCCTCAGTGATCTGACTCTTATGCACACATGTATGCACAGGCATGTCAGTCTGTTCTGGAAGTCTTGATGCCAGCTTGAGACATCAGCTGAGTTAGACTTCTAGGCAGTCATCTTAACTGGAGTTCAGTCCCAGCTGGGTTGTGAGTGGAATCAAAGCACATGTATGGGGTGACATTATGGATCTACAATGAGAGAATGTAATACTTGATTCTTATTTTTTTAAGCTTGTGCTGTTTGGCTGTATATTACAGCTTTTTGCATGTTAGAAACAAACTGGGAAAATTAATTAAAGCTGGCCTACATTCTACTCATAAGCTATGATTGAAACCAACAGGAGACTTGAGAATTTATTACATCCTGGGGTAAAAGACCCTGCTCAGCTAACTTCTGAGGTTCACTTATTCATTTGGGTCTTTGTGCCTGTGAACACATTCAAATATGTGAGCTCAGACTCATGAGTTGCAGTGGTATCTGAACTTGCCAGATTGTTTGAGTGAAGAGTTCAGCTGTCTAGCCCATCCATCCAGCTGTGTGAGGGTTTCTCCTGGAATGCTACAATTCCCTATTAGTACTGGGAATACCCAGGAGGGAGGAAATGGCAGAATCGGCCCATGATTATTTTATTGTAACTTTATTTATTTGTTTATTTATTTCAGTAATGTACCACATGTCAAATAATATTTTGGGCTTTATTCCTGAAAATATGTACACATTTCCCAAATTTTACTTACTCCAGGAGTCTTATGTGAAATGATGCAGCTGTCTAGCATTCTCAGTGATAAGACATAGTTAAAGAAACCTGTAGTGAGGGAATGCGTTCTGTCTGCTTGGATCCGTGGTTATGGGATAGCTGACTCAGCTTGCGAAGGCTTCCATTGTTCTGGCAGAGGAGCGGAAGTGCAATCAGCACATGTGGCCGAAATGTGCAGCGGTGTCTTACAGTAATATATCCTGAGCCCTTTGAAGCAATGCAGCTTTATCAAAACCACAAAAGAGCCATAAGGACAAATCCTGTTGCTGTATTTTAAAAGTCTCTGTATTGTGTGTTATATTTCACAAATGTTTTCCAACGTGTTTTTAGGAATCAAAACAGAATTGACTTATATAACTGAATGTGGAATATTGTTTGTAATGAAACCAGGAGCTACAAACTTCTGAATGGAAAACTAACTGAATTTGTGGAGAAACTGTTTTTTTTCAGATTGGTAGAGACAGCATTTGAATCTTGGTTTTAAAGATGTTTTATTGCCACTTTGTGGCTTTTGCTGTAATTGAAAGTCAGTATGACCACCAAAAATATATAAAATCACAAAAGCAAAAGAGTCCACATTATTGCAAAAGATACACTTGATGGGTTAATAAGCCCTGAGAAGAGAGTAAGAAGGGGAGAGATAAGAAACAGTAAGTTAAAAGTGTGTGCAAGGGAACATTGCTGATAAAATTTTCCACTTTCAAGACAGCTGAGAAGGAATATAATCAACAGAATAAGGCAGCAAAATAAAAATCACACATGATTTAATAAAAAGGCAAATTTATATGCACCATACAAAATTACCATACATGCAAATTATTATATTAATAGGTTCTAGCGGTATTCTCAATTCCACATTACACAGGAAATATCTAGGGAAGAACTGTGCTGCAGCTTGTAATCAAATGAAAGGCTGGTGATGAGAAGCAGCGTGGAGCAAGGGCTGGGCGGGTTGCTGAGTGCACTTCTTAATCAGCTGCAAGGGACTGCTATAGCTCTCAGGAGGCTGCTGCAGTTCTCCCACCGGGGTTTTGTCCAAGATCACTGGAGCAGGGAGGCTTATGATATGAGGGCAACGTTACAGAAATTAAAATTTCTTCAGCCTGATTCTGGAAAAGAACAGGACAATATGGTACTTGTTTCCTCTTTTTGTTATCTACATTTAAGATGCATAAGGACATAGTAGCAACTTGGTCTGTGATTTTAGTGGGAGTAGGATTGGATCCTTCTCAGATGAATAGCTTTTACACCCAGATGCTCACCGTATGTAAGTTGCAATATAGCTCTATTGACTGTAGTTAAGTTCTGGACCCTACACCTGCTGAGAGGTAAACCTGAACTGGTATTTTTTATTGTTAAGTTCTTTCCAGCAAAACCAAGAATGTTACGGGTTGGGGGTGGAATGGTTAACACTTAAAGTTTTATTCTAACTGTTGATTTTTTTCAGTTTACTGAAATGGTTGTTGCTTTAGAGTACCTGAACTACAGTAGAAGTCCAGTAGAATCTGTGTACTGTGTAAGGGGATTGCAACTAAATTCAGTTATGAGAAATCAGTACTGTTAGAAGTAGATTTATTAAGTTACTCAGTAAATTGTGGAGAACTGAGAAGACTGGCTTCTTTTCATGGCTCTCCATACTGTGGAACTCAACTTTCCTAGCTTCCTACTGTTGCAACTGAAGTCCACAAAATATGTTTAGGGCAGTGGCACTGTTTTTGTGTTTATAGTTAATTATGCGAACAAAGAGCTAGTCTATAACTCTGTAAAATTATGCAACGAAATTGCTTGGTTTATATTATTCATTACTAGAGTGTTCTAATAGGATAAAGTGAATATGGAGGTCTTAACTAACATGAAGTCCCATGTAATGGAATTAGGCATTCATAGTATATGTATCTGCCATAGCACATGGGGAATCGATAAATTTTATAATTATGTTTTGATTTTAACCGGTCAAGTGAGAGTTCTCATTTTCTGTTCATAGTCTGGTTTTCCTCAACACTTTCTAGACTTTTTTTACTATGTAACTTATGCATTATTGGAAGTAGAAGTGCTTAGTATTTAATTTTTTTTTCTGTTGTGAGGTAGTGCTTCTCCACAAAGGAAATGAGACATATTTTCAAATGAAGTGTCTTTCTTCCCGTCTGAGTATCTTGGGTTAGCCATGTAAGTTTCAAGATCAAGGAATGCTTTGCATAACCTTTAATTAATTTCATTTCAGAAAATACTTCCTAAACTTTGACAGGTTGCTTTTCTCCTGAGACCTTTCAGTGCTTGCCATGAGGAAGCAGAGGGAGGCTGGAGGAAAAGGGTGCAAAGTCGTTCCATGGCCATATATCTAATGCCAGGGAACATTAATCCCCATTTAATTCTTACATCCTTCACATCCTATTGTCCGGGGGATTTTTAAAATAAGCAGTCTTGCATCATTAATATTTCATGATTTACCCAGTTGTGTCAGGGTGTGTGTGCAGGTGTGTGTCATCCCTGTGGTGGCTGCTGCTCTCTCCCCCAGAGCCACCTCTGCAGCCTGGAGAGCTCAGCTAGTTGTCCCTCAGCTTGGTGACACTGAGAAAACCAAAAAGTATTGCCCCACAGGGAGAAAAATAGGGTTTCCAACTGTTTCAGCCACAGTCAAGACCTAGTTGATGATCTCAAGGGCTTGACCTGTGTCTTTGTCACTGCATGCTTAGAACATCCCCATTTGTTTTGAGCTCTGTAATCTGCTTCTGCAGTTTGCCAGTTTGCTCTGCCTGTGCTCCACTCTTCCTGCTCCAGTTTCACAGCTGCCAGAAAACCCTCCGTCGCAAAACAGAACAAACGCGTGGAACCTCTGATGTCTCTATGTGGCAGTTCCCCGCTATGTGCTGTGTTTTCCCTGTTGCTCATTTGCCACATTGTCCTTGTGGGTTTTTTGCATCCAACTACTCAGATCAAAGTGATCTCTTCACAAGTCTGCCTGGATTTATCTGCAGATTCAGGCTGTGGTTTTTTGCTCATTTGTAGAGATCTGGTTGGTTGATCACAATTGGATCACTCAGCAGCGCACATTTGATCTTGGTCAAATGCAGACATATGATCATGCTTGAGCGGAATTAGTCAGAACCCATGGCAAAGTTCCTGACAGCTTTAAGCTTTTATTTGCTCTCTGTGGGAAGACAAAAAAATACTCAATCCAGCATAAAGCTTGCCAATCCAAAGTTTACTCATCAGTGTTTTTGGAAGTGTTTGAAGTGGTAGGATGATTTCAGTCCAGATGAGTGTTTTGTATCAGATGGCCTCAATGTTTATGAATGGACACTAGGACCCTAAAGCTGTATTGTGCTTACATAATCAGTGTAACAGTATATATTTGGTTACCTCTCTTTCCTTCTATGTGTGTTGCTTTCTCCCTGTACCTGGATTTTGTGGGTACCTTTGGCATGCATCATGTTTGTTGGTCAGATACTGTACATCTAAAAGTGTCCTCTTATCAGCTTCTCCTCCCATAGCCCACTTAAGGTATTGAAGGTAAAGCTACTTTTCTCTGGTTCTCTGGTACATGGTGTAGGATCACCTTTCCTTTCAGCGATCCCTCCCTCCCTCAGTCCTTTTGCTGAGATGCAGGATCCCAAATGAGCCTCAGCGCATGGTAACCCTCTTATGCTTTGACACTCTGTTGGAGAGAGGATGGCTACTGCTGATAGGGAAAAGGACGGATAAACAATCATCAACACTTTTGTTCCTGAGCAGGAAATGCTAATGACACTTCAATCAAAGCATTTTAGCAGTTATGAATTTTGTGGCTGAAAAGACAATCGTGTATAAGCTAAAACCTACAAGAGAGGTTGGAAAGGCCTCCACTGCTGAGTCCATGCCCAGTGGTCTGCTGAAGAATTGTTCTTTTCTGTCTGCCACATAGTGAGTGAATTGCATGTTATCTCTGAGCACTGGCCCAATGTCTTGCATTTTTTGCGTACCTGGAAACCACCAAGAAAGTCATCGCATTTTCTTTGGTGAGAACTGGATTTCATCTTTAGTGTGGATGTGCAGCTCAGGGCAGTGGGCTCCTATGCACTTTGCACTAAGGGGACAGCCACTGCCAGTCAGTGGTTAGCTGTCAGGTCTTGCTGTTGTCTCTCATCAGGGGGCTGATGCAGATCTTGTTTGGTAAGGTAGATTAATCTTTTATTTTATTTTGTATTAAGATGTCGTGGTTTAACCCCAGCTAGCAACTAAGCACCACGCAGCTGCTCACTCACTTCCCCCCCCACCCAGTGGGATGGGGGAGAAAATCGGGAAAAGAAGTAAAATTTGTGGGTTGAGGTAAGAACGGTTTAATAGAACAGAAAAGAAGAAACTAATAATTATAATGATAACACTAATAAAATGACAACAGTAATAATAAAAGGATTGGAATGTACAAATGATGCACAGTGCAATTGTTCACTACCCGCCAATCGACACCCAGTTAGTCCCAAAGTGACGATTTCCCCTACCCCCACTCCCCCCCAGTTTATATACTGGGCATGACATCACACAGTATGGAATACCCCGTTGGCCAGTTTGGGTCAGGTGCCCTGGCTGTGTCCTGTGCCAACTTCTTGTGCCCCTGCAGCCTTCTCGCTGGTTGGGCTTGAGAAGCTGAAAAATCCTTGACTTTAGACTAAACACTGCTTAGCGAAAACTGAAAACATCAGTGTTATCAACATTCTTCTCATACTGAACTCAAAACGTAGCACTGCATCAGCTACTAGGAAGACAGTTAACTCTATCCCAGCTGAAACCAGGACATAAGAAAAAATGAGTTTGCTTATGATTTAGCCAAAAAAAGTAACAAAGCTCACTCTTTTCTTAACCACAGTATCTTTTCAGAAGCCAGCTAGTCAGGCTTGTCTGAGTCTTTGGATAGGATGAAATCCAGATGATTCATTACTCTTTTCCTTCAGTGCATCCAGATGATCATTTTGCATCTTGCATCATAATAGAGGTGCCATAAAAGTCTGGGGTTTCCTTAAATAGACACCTTTGTTTTGGTATCTTTTAATACAGCTGTATCTAAGAACCAAAACGCTATTACATTTTGAATTCACATGACAAACAGTACTCTCACAGTAGTTACTTTCTTTCTGTCCTTTTCCTCTGACAAAGTAGAAACCATTTAGCCTACTGCTTGGAATGGGAAGGGGTGAGACAAGGCTCAAGGAAATCCTCATGAACGGTGAAAACTAAGCAATAAAGGATAAAAATTGTGGGTATTTTTTAACAAAGACTAAATAATGGGTACTGGTAATTACTGGCAGGCATATTCTTTTATTGCATTTTTTTCAACTGAATTTACAAAGACCTTCTTGTGTATGGGGAAAGAAGAGAGAAATTAAACTTTTAACAGTGAGTGTGGGCAGAGGGGATAGATAATTCATGGGAAGAATAGCTGCCAAAACATGTTTAAGTACACTTCAGAGGAAAAAGCTTCAAAAGGGAATGGGGTCTGCTGTAAAACCACCATGAGAGTTAACACTAAAACAACAGGAGGGGCCAGTTCTCAGGTAATACAGTTGTGACTGCACCCTTAATGCAACTTATTGTGAGACGTCATTCAGCGGTGATGTACTGTGAAGACTCTCAAAAATATTTACAGCCATTAAACCTAAAGAAAGCTGAAATCTGAGGACGAGTCAGAAAATATTCCTCTTTTGAGTTAAAAGGTTGACTGCAGCCTCCTTTCTTCTTAATATTTCTTTGTATCTCACATCTTTTTCCTTATCTCCAAATGGTTTCTTTTAATGGAGAGAGCTTTGCTGAACGAGAAATAATGGGGGTATTTACGTATGTGTAAATTTATGAAGGACATCTGTAAAACTGAAAGATCATCTTTCTGATGATGTAGGCTTTAAGTTGTGGCTTTGAAGTATTTTAATTGCTACTATTTTAAAAACAGCCACAAATATCTTGCTAATATTTTCCATGATAACATGGAATGGTTCATAGGAATGAGGATTTTGTTTTCTTTTTTAAAAGATCATATATTTAGATAAGATGGTGTCAAGTGCTACTTACTGTTTATGCAATACAGATGTTATTCCCTGGCCCTGAATTTTTCCATTTACCCAAAACGGATATATAGTACTTTTGGAGAGACAGTTATTTCCACAAGCCAAACTTTAAATAGAAAAATACAGAGGTTCTGTTTTTAGAAAGTTGAACATCCTGAAAAATGAATGCAGTTATTGTTCCTACTACATTACTAAATCCATCTTTTTTGGAAGGTGAGTAACACAGTGACCTTTTCATTTACACTGAAGAATTTAATGCATTACCAAATGTTTTTATATCTGAACACTTAAGCCTAGCTGCCAGCTGTTTCCCAAATGCCAAAGAGTGCACGCTCCTCCTTCCTTCAAGGCTGGCAGATATCACCTCCATTTAACAGATGAACCAAAGCAGAGAGAGTGGTGATGTAGCATGCCTGAAAGTCATGTTAACAGCAGAAGCTGGAATTCATTCACTGTTACTCTATCTCCTAATTCAGTGTCTTCACCACAAGACCACTCTTCCTCTCAGTCCTATAGGAGCATGTAGAAGGTTTCAGAGTGCATTTAAAATCATGCAAACATCACTATAACAATTGCATGCAATAGGTTTAGAAGCTAAGTAGTGTGAAGTGACACACTGGGGATGGCTCTTTGAGCCAGTTGCAGTCAGGGCGAGAAGCCAGATCTCCTGACTGACATCAGTGTTTAATGTGAACTCAGAGGAGATGTATGTATTGTTAGTTTAAAACTGCGGAAGGGTGCCAGTCAGGAAGGGGGAGCTAGAAAAACTTCCAAGCAGGCAGGATCTCCTCAGAGAAAGGAGAAGAATAATTATTTAGAAATAATATTGTTCACACTCAGTGTTAGAGAAATGCAACTCTAATGCTACCACCAAATAGTGGATATACTGTACAGCTATAAGCAGCACATAACAAGGAACATTCTGCCTTGCTCTTGCCCTCAGTTGCTCTATGAGATAAAAGCAAACCCAGTTCTGTACTTCAAATGTTAATACTTCTAGTGTTCTTGTAAGGTGCCTAGTTTAAAGCCTTGAGAACAGATGTCATTTATTCATGTATGTGCACTATACATCATGAACAGTAGCAGCAGTGAAAATTTCTCCTGCTATTATGCCAGTAAACCTTCAGAGACCACTACCAGAGTTGAGTGTTAGTCATATTTAGTCATTTATTGGCCCTACAGCTAAGAACATCCGTGCAATCAAACTGTCCATGGCTACTATTGCAATGACAGAATGAGGTGTTGGCCATCCTTATGAATCACCTCTACTTTAACCTATTGAACTATTAAAAAATGGATCACTATTCTCCTTTTATGAAATTATTTGTTATGATTTTAATTCCAGAAACTGTAGCATAGGTTGTAAGTTGATGAAAAACCAGTTTCAGGCAGGCTTCGGGCTCTCCAACCATGAGAAGGTTGCCGTAAGTAAGTTGCATGCAGGTTTATTAAATTATATTGGTTAGCATTTTGTGGCTCCCTGGCAAATGTTGCTCAGGAAAAGGATTTCAAATTCCCACATCAAATTTCTTCCCCTGAGTAGGTGTGTGGCTTTGAGCAAGCTAGCAAAACTCATCAAGACTTAATTTTACAAATGGGTAAACTAGCATTTAGCTAGACAGTGCTAACATTGGGTGGCAGCAGATTTCCTCAGTCCCAGCACCACCAGCTCAGCTGGGCCATAGTGCGGCCGGACTAGGCCAGGGCTGGGTGTGCACTGCCGTGCACCAGCTCACTTATCCACTGCAGTCAGATACCTCCATTCTCGGACTATCAGGTGATGTGTTGGCCATGACAGAGACATCCCACTTCACTGGCGCAATCCCTTGCGTGCTGCCTTTTCTGGGTAGGTGTTACTGTTCTGCATCAGCATTCTGGTTTGTTGTTTTGTGATTCTCTGTTCCTCAGGAGGAAGTGGATGGAAGTGTCACACTTAGGTACTGCGGATGCCACAGGTACAACCTGAGAAGAACTGCTTTTGTGTTGCTCCCTGAGCCCACCATGGCCCATTGCAGACACACAGCTAGTGCTATGGCACTCACCAGTGCAGCGTTACGAGGTGATACAGCGCTCTCGGCGGCTGCCTCGTTTGCTTTGTATGAACGAAACCCAGGGCTGCAGGATCATACAGTCTGGGGCAGGGGCCAAAACTGCCTGTCTTTTGCCTCAGTGAGCTGTGAGATTGGCTTTGCTTCTCCCCAGCTCGTGTGCGTGTGTGTCACTCTTGCTCGTGTGGTGGTTTAATAGCTTAGACGAGTGGGACAGTGTCATCTCAACCTGGAGATTATTCCATTGGTCCTGAGCGTGCAAGTGCAAGTACATGCAGGACACTCTCCTAGTGGGGTGACTGTCTCGGTGACGGTGTCTTTGGGCAGTGCAAGAGCTGAATTTGGCACTTCAACATCTAACTTTGAACAGTTGGATTTTATTGGGAAGAAGTGCAGAACAGACCCCTATGCTTTCCTGTTACAATTTTGCAAATCTAGTTCTTCACTTTGTTTCTATGAGGTGATGGAAAACAAAAGGCTTTTTGTTTTGGGCCCGATGGATTATTTCCTGTGAAATCCAAGCCTTTTTTTTCCCCCCCTAGTTCTGTGCCCTTCCGCCAAACTGGGGAAAATGAGTTGTTTTCAGGCAGCCCTACAGCCACACTGAGCAGGGGTGTGCATTCGCAGGCAGTCCAGCTGGAGCAACAACAGGAATGAACGCCTTTCCTGTCCGGGTGGCAGGTAACGTCCCTTGACCTGCCAGAAACGTGCATACTACTGTCTTGTGCCGTACTGGTTTTTTTCTCTTCTTCAGCAGCTTATTTCTAAAAGTAGAGCAACGAGTGCGTGATGTCAAAGGCCATTAGCTACACATGAATGGCGAGCCCGACTGGAAGCGTAACATCTGCCAGCGGTTTCAAGCAGATGATTTTCTGCTCGATCATTTAAAGTTAAGCATGACGTCGGTGCCGGCATATTCCCAGAAAGTTACCCGGACCGCGTGGGATTATTTTTTTTTTTTCCTTTTTAACAGTTGCGAATCCTGCCTTTTGGGCTGAATTACGCAAAAGGGCAACGCGATGAGGTAGCAGGCGGTTGTCTGCGTTTTCGGGCGCGCTGCCGGAGGGCGAGCCCGCTCCCTTCCCGCCTTCCCGGGGACTGGGGGCCGCAGCCCGGCGCGGGGCGCCCCGGCGGAGGCGGAGCGCGGCGGAGGCGGGACGCGGTCCCGGCCCCGGCCCCGGCCCCGGCCCCGGCCCTTCCTTTCCCTGCCCGCCCCGCAGCAGCAGCCGGCGCAGCCGCGGGGAGCCTCCCCGGCGCGGAAGAGCTGACGGTCCCGCCGGCTGGTGCCCGGCGCCCGGAGGCGGCGGCGGGGAAGCTTTCGGAGGCCGGGCAGGCTGGCTCCCCTCCCGGCGCATGAGGCGGCGGGAGCGGCGGGCGGCAGCCGGGAGGCAGCGGGGAGAGGCGGAGAGGAGCGGCCGGAGCCGGGGCTCGCCGCCGGCCGCCGCGCCGGAGCCCGTAGGATGTCACCATTGTTCAGCTGGGTGGCTAAGGTAGGCGCCGCGCCCTCCGTTCTCGGGAAATACAGCCCAGCCTCAGAGTTGGCCGATGCTCGCGTCTAATTCCGAGGCAAGGCAGCCGTCCCCGGGAAGGGAGCAGAGCCCTGCTGTATTGTTCAGCCAGGGAAGAGGAGAAGCGCTCGAAGTGAACAGCAAGGGCAAGCTCGTGGCTGGGGTTGAGGGGTTAAAAACGAAGCTGCGGTTCTGGCCGGCTGTTCTACCTTGCTGCGGAACCGTAGAAGGGGAGAGCTGTAATTAAAACTGCACGGAAGGTGTGGTCTTACTGCTTGCTCAAGTCTAACGTTTCTTGTGTGCTCTGGAGAATGTGTAACAGCACTCCCACTGTTTGTTTTGGACTTTTTTCCTGTTTTTTTGGTCATACTCTGGATTTATGAAGAACAATAAGTTAGCTTTTAACGGGACACTTGTTTAAGTATGACAATGCATGTGTCGTGCTAGCTTCTACATCTGTGTGTCTGGGGCTTCAGTAGGATTTCCCACTGTAACTGTGAAACTACATGTGGATGCAGAGCAGTGGAGATGGTTAGAGAAATCTAGAATGTATTTTTGAGCTGGTGTTTCAAAAAAGTTTGGTGGGTTTTTTTCCAAAGTAACAGTCATTCTGATTTTAAAATGAGCTGTAAATGGTATTCTGTTGTTATGAACAGTAGAAAGCGTAGAAGAGGACAAGTGGGTGAAACAGCTGTTTGACAGGCAAGAATTGAGGGTTCCTTGGAGGAGTTAGCTGGGGGACAAAAAAGATTTTGTCTTGAAGTGTAGCAGGCAGCCTAATCCACTAAGCAGACCACATAAAACCTGGTTCTTCTTTCTCTTTTGCCAGGTGTAAATGGTGAGTTGCTTAATCACTGTTATACATCCCTCTCCCTGAATATGTAACAGGTGAAATACCCACCCTGGGAAGATAGTAAGAGGGAAGTGCTTGATGTGTGACTGTGTTGCCTTCGTTCAGATTCTCAGAGGGATTTGCCCTATTCTGTCTTAAAAGGGGCTGGTTTAATTTTAGCCATGCCCTGAAAAATATCCTTTCCTGTTTTCACTTATTCTTTTTTCTCTGTTTAAAGAGCTACCAGGTGGAGTGCTTGTTGAAGTAGTTCCCTTTCCTATCATCACTGTGCCTCTGTCTTGAGGGTGATGTAAGGCCTGATTTGCCATATTATGCGAAGGAATGATACTGGCTGATTTCCATGCCAACTCTTAGAAACATGCCAGTCAGTCTCATACAGGTGGCTGCTGTCAAAATTGAGTGATGCCATTGAGTAAATACTTGAGGGATGCCACCAAGGGGTGGCCTGTTTCCCCCCCTCATTGTTCACTTGTCAGCTGGACAAAGCAGCTAGTCAGAGAGAAGTTAGTCTTGGAAGAGGTACAAGGCAGAACCTGTAGTGCACAGAGTTGGCCATGTTTTTAGGGAGAGTAACAGAAGCTTTTGCAGAAACACACTTCTAACTCTTTCAGGAGTGCTTTCTTGGCTTTCAGAACTAATTATTGTGACACTGGTTCCTTCCAAGTGTTTAGTTTTATTCTTTTAATGACCGTTAATCATCAGCGCTAATTTGGGAGGGAAAGCAAAGCAGTGTATTTAGAAATATAAAATGAGGCTTGTTAACAGAGAAAGCTTTCCTGCCTGCCAAAATCTGATCAGTAAAAATGTAGGAACTACTGCTGTAGGCTTTCAACACAAGTGCAAGCCTTTCCAGTTTTTATAAGATGGTGGCCTGTTCCAGAACGGGGAATGACTGCAGGATGTGGAGCAGAGGAAACTGCCCCCCTCAAAACAAAGCTTTCCCTCTGCATCTATTACTTAAGATTGAGTAAACCCCCTATCCAGTAACATGAGTGGTTAGTGTCACCAATGCAAGTCCCCAGGCCTGCAGGTACTTACAAGTGAAGTAATTTACTCCCATATGCTATAAAATTGGTCCCTAGTGTTTGTGCAAACATTACCTTTTAATATGTCTTCATTACAGATTTTTGTGTGCTGTTTTACCCAGCTTGTCTCCTACCTTTACACAGACTCCTTGGGGATGAGTTTTGCAGCGCTGCCAGGCCAGGTCATGGGGCCCCTTCTGGGCTGGACGATAAACCCCTGCTTGAGTCTTATGTGGGTTGATGTTGCCCACATTGACCATATGGATGCTGGCTAAACCACTTGAATGACAACTTGGTGGATAATGGATTCTTAAGTACTGACTTGTTTTAGTCTCCTAAAATTATTTAAATAAAAAAGAATAGTTATACCTGTTTTTCCTGCATGGTTTTACAAAGTCAGACAACTGACTTCAGGGAAACCTTTGACTAAGCACCTTGAAACATAGTTTGTTGAAAGTGTAAACTAACTTTGCACTGTTGTGGGTAGACAATACAGTCACTTTTGTGGATACACAGAGATATTTTAATCTATATTCAGTTCAGTTGACTGCAATAACTGTTACTAAAAGTAAAGAAATAATTTTGGAGTCAAAGAACATCAAAGCTTTCAGTCTGTAAATAAAAAAAGATAGATAGAAATGCAGATTTTTACTGATTTATGGTGTACTTGCACACTGTTAATTCATTAGTAAGACATAATAGTACAGTGATAATTGTTAAGAGTAATATTATTTTTGTTTCCATCATATTTAATACGGCTTTAGTTTAAGTGAAAAAAAACACCCGAACAACAAGTTTAGTGTTAGTTGTCTACAATTGACTTCATTTTATAATGCAAGTTTCTATTCAGAAGCAGCTTGACAGAAACCAGAATTAAAGAATTGATTGCTGAAGAAATAGAAAGTAAGAAATTGTTCTTAGTGTAATAAATTGTATAGATAGTTTGAGTAAATTTGTCCTCAGATTCTCAGCTAGTTAAGCAATTTGTACGTAGTGAGTCTTTCTAGTTACAGAAAAAGAGTGCTGTATATAATATAAAAGCCATGTTTAGCTTCAGCTTATTTTGTCTAAAGGATTATAAACCAACAAGGAACCATTGAAGAAAATAACTAATGGAACCTTGCTTTGCATTTTACCTAATTTAAATCAAGATTTATGATTTTGCTGGTATGGATCAATCAACCCTGGTCAGCTGTCTCCAACCTGCAGGACAGCAGGTGGGAAGGGGATGTTCCCACTTCCCTCCTGAGGGGAACTGAGAGCAGCAGGGTTTCTCGCTGCAGACCGAGGACCCACCAAGAATGGGCCACCAGCACTGGCAGAAAAGGGTGGGTTTATAATGTAGCGCTCTCCAGCTTGCTTGGCTAATCTTGGACCTTGGACTGAGAAGCGGATCATCTGGATTTCTTCTGATCTGAAGATCAGATTTTAGGGCATATTCACGATAGATGCTCTGAAATTCCCAAGAGCAAAGCAAGAAGTAGGTGGTTGGGTTTTTTTCCAAGGACTACTGAGTCAGAATTGCCTGCGAGCTTTCTTCAGTTTGGGAAGCTCTCAAGGTGTCAAGAAAGAAAGTTTCTATGCTATTCAGCACAGCAAGGCTTGGTTACTTGGCTTGTGCCATGAGACATTACTGAAGTAGTAATTATAATAATACTGGCAACACCACTTATTTTTCTTGGAATCCTAATATAGCTTAATATGCTGTGTTAGAATTGGATCTTGCTGATGTTTTGCCGTTATTTCTACTATTTTCTAAATAATAGTGTGCCTAGGAGACCTCTGGGGGACAATGTATGGGAGTAACAATCTACTTCTTAGTTTAGGTCAGAAGTTACAAATGAAATTAATTTGCCTTCTGGAAGAGAATGAGAGGGAATAAGAGACTGAAAATCAGGAAGCCCAAGAAATGCCCCCCTCCTTTTTTTCCTTTTTAAGAGTGTTTTGAAAGGGTGATCCTAGCTTTTTTGCTGGTCTGTTTTAGGGTATATCACACTCACTTATGAGGAAGTTTTGTTCCAGCTGCGCTGACTGTGCCTCTTTCCTTTTTTCCCCACAGCTTCCAGCAAAGTTGAGCACCTTGGGGTGTCTTTAATCCCGCAGTGAATGACTTGCATTTTAGCCAAACAAACTGAGGTTTGGTCTCTTAAGGAGCCCTCATAACCAGGCATTTTAACACTGTCTAAACCCCAATAAACTTAGAAGTTTATGCTTGTCTTACTTTTAAGCCCATTTTACTTCTAAGATGGTAAATTATTTGGGGAGGTGAATAAACGGTTATGGTGCAACTCTTGTTTGTGCTAGTGCGTTTACCCCTGAAAACTCTTTTTTGTAAATGAATTTGAATACTTGCATACTATCAAGAATCAGAGACTTAATAGAGAACTAGTGTTGGGGAAGAATTGGGAATCACTGGGGAGGGAAGGCTCAAATGCCACAGTTTCGCTTGTGGAAGAATCTCCTTGAAGCCATTGATGCTGCGGCTAGGGCTGGAGGGACAGACCCTCATTTGTCTCCCAGGCTGGATGCCAGCAATGCAGCAAAGAGAAAGTTCAGGTTTCTGCCGAAGCTGGGTTTTCGTGTCTGAGTTCACGCAATGCCCTGTCAGAGAACACTATGTTGCTGCTCAGTGTGTTTCTCCAGGTCAGTTTATACTGGGGGAAAAATGTTGTTACCAATTGACAGCTTTCAGATAAATGTAGATTATCACAAAATGCCAAGCAGTTGAAATGTGCTGTTTTCTGTATGCCAGTCACTTCCACCTTCCCCCGCGGGGGTCTGGGCGATGACCGAAGAATATGCGCTCCGCATTTGAAATGAAGTCAGTCCTGTGGTTAAACCCCTCTGTTACTCAGCAGTTACGTTCACTTTGGAGCTCTTCGCTTTTATTCTTCATCCTTCCATTTCTTTTTCTGCACACCAGGCCTGAATTGCACCCGCTCTGCTTAGATGTCCCTGATTTGATGGGAGAGGGCCAGAATAGAGTCTGGCTCGCATGGCTTTTATGTAGGTGGGCAGATGTAGTAGGGCAATGTCCTCTGCATTTGTAAGGTACATTACGGGTGCTTAGTAAGAAGCAGGGCTTTCCATAGTGAAATTCTTGGCCATGTAGATTGCAGCTTACCAAGGTTTTTCTCTTTAATCATTTATGCCTTTCTGAATGAATTTCTTATGAGTATCTACTTTCAGGTTCATGTCGACCTTCAGATTTCACAACAAGCCAAGCCCAACAAGGTAGCTAAGCTTGCTGGTTTGTACTTGTCCTGCCTTCTGCAATTCAAAACAGAACTTTTAGGCTTCAGTCAAAAACTGTTTGCTTTCCTTTGCTGAAAAGCTGTCTGGAAATTGGTGCTATTAGCTGTCTTCATGTGGTTAACATGTTTTGGGCCAAACCAATAGCAAAAATATTAGTAAATCCTGCAGGATCAGGGAAACTCCAGGTCTTTGTTTGGGGTTTTGCCATATCTATATCTATGGGGCACTAATGTTTAACTTTATTTGCTTTACATTTGATGATCTAAAATACTGTTTCACATCATAGCCTGCTTTTTTGGAAGGCCACTATAATGAAACAGTCTTTTCTGTGCACTAGAGGTGTTTCTGAGAACACAAAAGCAGCAGTTTGGCTCTGGGTTCCCCCAGAGAACCTTTAAGGGAAAAGTTGGGCAAACCTCTTTCTCCAGAGATCAGCTTAGAGCTGTAAGATAATTCCAGTTTGTAATTTCCCATCATCCTGAATATAGAAGCTGCAGCATGTCTGAGAAACCTTTGCTTTAACAGGATCTTGGAACATTTTTACTGTGCCAGCTAGTAAATACTTAAGATTTTAAAGTAAAATGGTTTAAAAGACTTCTTAAGTTTGAAGGAGCTGAGGTTTTGTATGGCTGGCTAGTGACTTAGCAAGTAAATCTTCAACAGAAAGCTTGAATTACAGCTTGGCTATAATTTTTATTTTTTTTTAATTAGAAGCCTTTACAGCTCAACTGTTCAAGCTGAAATCCACGGATGGCAGTGACTGAGGAAAAAAAAAATCTCAGTGTTGGTTTTGTTAGTATTTTATGTATCAGTAAAGATATACAAAATATGTCAAGAGACATGCCCAAATAGGAGCTTGCTTAGTAATTTGCATGGGGAAGTGAGGTAGTAGAGCTGGGAAGAGCAGCTGGAACTCAGAGAGCAGAAGCTGAGACAAGGAATGTCATTAACCACTGTGTATTGGGTTTATTACTGAGTTATTTGTACTGACTTGTATCTGAATTGTTTTCAGTTATTCTTACTTTTTAACCAAGTTACAATAACAAATCCTGAGATGAACAAATGCATAAATATAAAATTTTAATAGGAGAGATTTAAAGTAAAGTCTTTCTGAAAAACACAGTTTGCTTACTGAGAAGCAAGAGAGAGGTTCAGGCATTTTTACTGTGTGGAAGTGGAGTAGAGCGTAGCAACTGGATTTCTGCTACCTCTTTTCTTTTGTGTCTGCAAGTTCCTGAAAGGCCAGGCCAGTATTCCTGGATCAGCTGGCCAGGTGTGTGAAAGCTGCAGTTAGTAGCCTGGATGAAATCACCTGTAGGTTGCATCTATGTTAGCAAGTAGCATACAGTAACAGATTAAGCGAAACAGCTGGTGCTGGGGACAGCTTGTGTACCTGGTTCAGGGAAGTGGGTTTTACTTTGGACTAGCCCCAGTTTGGTGCTGTGAACTGAATGTCTGTTTGCAGTGAAATGCATCACAAAATGAAGGCTTAGTTCTATTTAAATGGATGTCAGTTCCGGCACTTTGAGACAGCTCCACAATGCAGTGCATCACACAAGAAGTGGATTGGGATAATCCACTCTCAAACATGTTCTTGGTCCAAATTAAAATAGTGAAGTAGTTGTACCTACATAATACTTGAGAATCCAGTTAGAGAAGCTGGAAAAACAGCATACGCACAGCTTTCCAGTAGCTGTCCCTGATGCAAGGAATGGGGACCCCTCTGGGGATTTTTTTTTTTTTTTTTTTTTTATTGGTATGTTAACTTTTTGGCTACTGCTTTGTGAGAGTTTCAGGCCTGAAGAGGTTGTCCAGAGTTTCTGTGAGCTGGAGTACTGTCTGTCACTAACTGAAGCACTGTGAAGAGATAGTAGAAACATGTATTGCCTTCCATTCTCAGGGCAGTGTGCATGTAAGCACACATGTTGATGGTCACATTTAAAAAACAAAACAAAAATTCATCTTGGGTGAAACAGCTGGAAGCTTCTTCCCACCTCACAAGTTGCTGTCTTTGGACATATGGATGCTTCTCTTTGTGCCTTTACAGCATCGTCACTGTAATCAAAAACATATGTTTTTTTCCAGGGGGAACCTTTGATATGCAGTAACCAGACAGGATTTTCAGGTACAGATAATCTGTGAAATTGCAGGTTTGGGGAGAAGAGTCTACTTGCACGTAGTTACGAAGGCACACTCCCAGCTACTGAAAATGGCAAAGCTGAGCTAAACTAAACAGCCCCTTCCTTTTTCAATCAAACATTTTGGGGGTTTTGTGTGTTTATTTCAAAGACCCCTGTAACCCAATACCTTACTTTTATTAGATTTTAACAGTTGCCTCTCTACGTGTACTGGACCGTTGGTCTGCTGCTATAGTACCAATGAGGTGAGCTCACTGAAGCTGTTGTCATGGAAATTTGGATGGTTAACACTAAATGTTTCATGCTGGTTTTGTTTCTTTGGACCTTTTTATAGCTTCCAGTCTCCTCAAATGCAAACCATGGAAAAGGAGATTTGTAGAAGTGCTTTGGAGTTTTAGACGTTTATGTACAAGAGGCCTGTCTTTAAAATTCTCATGGTAGTTACCCAGAACCTGAACCAAAAATACATGTGGAATTTCAGATTTTGGGTAAATCCAGCTGGAATATAACCTGTAGGATTTAGTGTTCTGTGGAAGTGATTGACACTTCCATTTGACATACAGTCATCAGAGGCTGACTTTTGTAGACTTAAGAAAAATGTTCTTTTATATGCGAACACAGTTCGTGGAGCTGATGCTATGTTTTGCTTATGAAGTGCAGAATCGTATACAGATTTATTTATTGTAGGTTGTTATAATTCAGACAGCATTTTTTCTCTGGCATTTCTAAAGATTCAGTAATGCTTTCACATATGTTTAAAAAAACAACACAAAAAGGCCCAGTCTACTTGTATAGTAGGTGTGGCTGAAATACCAGCAGTCCCTAGTGCTGACATAATTGGGGGGGAGAAGAAGTTGGCATTAAAAGGAGTCTTTCCTTGTAATTGTTTTTTCCTTCAGCTAGTCTGTTAGTGTCTCCCATAAAGCATCATCCTTGTATCCCCCTCCAGCTTCTTGTGAAGATCCTGTAATTCTGTGACATCTGTGTTTTAGAAATGTTGAATACTCACCACTCCCTTTTGGGTTTCCTCGGCAAGTAAGGGTTTAAATATGGAATACTTCAGAAATATTGTGAAGGTCAGAATTCAGTCACTTGGAAAGGGGTGTGACAGTGTGAATTGTCCAGCTTAGCTGCAATTTAGTGTTTGGTAGTTGTCAGTCTCGTTTACCATTATCTAAAGAAACCCAGCCTTAACTTGTGGGGGAGAGTGGAAGAACAAAAAGGAATAACGGAAAATTTACTGTTGGAAGAGACTGGGTAGGCTTAAAAGAGCAATTTCATAACACTGAAAAGAGAACAGATTCTGAATTTTTGTGTGTGTGTTGTTATAATTTGCGGCTGAATAAAGTACGATGTGGATCAAATTTGATATTTATTAAGTGGTAATACAAATAAATGGTAGGAGCTCCAGAAATGCTCATGATCATGGGCCGATGTGTTATTGAAAGTCTTCGTATACACTCTGACTGGAATCTTTTTTTAACTGATTACAGTTCTCCATATTTTGTACTATCATGCAGACGCTTCATTTGGAAAGGCTCTGAGACTAGGTCTGTTTGGTGATTTCTAATTTTTTGTTTCCCATTGGTACAGACAGCTAGCTTGCTCTGACTGTAGTGATGGAAGAGCATCATTACTATTTTAGCAAATATCTCAAGATTCTTGAGAATAGCTTCCATTTTCAAGCACTGTCTTTTCCATGCTGTGACTTTTTTTGTTCTTTTGTGGGTTTTTTTTCCTTTTCTTTCCTGGATTGCTTTCTTACACAGGAATAAGAAGAAATTTGAGACTGAGACTTAAATTAATGAAGTTCCCTGAATTTCTTGTCTTGTTGTTCATCAATTGCATCATTAGTATTTCCAAACTCCTGTCAGGCATCATGTAGGACTTGGATACTGGTTGCTGTTATTATGGCATTTGTTTAAATAAACCAGATGATGCATGTGAATGATCTGACTGCAGCTTTATAGAATTGTTGATAAGACTGTAGTATGGCTAATGGGGAAGGAACAGAAGGATGAATTTCAGCTGTTAGTCTTTAGTTACTAGGGTTTTCCTAGATGAGCACTGCTTCTGAGATCAATTAAGCAGCACCTGCATAGGCCAGGTAATAGTGCTGAACTGAGATGACCAAAATAAAGTTGTTGGCACAGGCTGCAGAGTTAGAGATCTGCCATTGAAGGTCTGTAGTGAATTTGGCACAGGACATAAACATGAGAATTTTTGTCAGAAGGGAGAACCATCATGGCATTTTCATAATCTGGAGGCACGGCTAAAACTTCTCTTCTGGCTTCTTGTTCTTCGGTATTTCTAGCGTGGCACCTTGGCTTGGCTCTGAGATGGCTTTCAGGAGTGATCCCATAGCTCCATTTGTATTGATGGTGCCTTTTACCTATGACAACTCTTCTCTATTTAGGACTGAATGTGCAGCTTTATCTGAAAAGGGTAGTGACATCTTGGGTTTTGTGTTGGGACATGCAAATTCAGTATTGACTGTCAACAGAAGGAGCATGCTTGGTTGCCCTGTAAGAGTTAAAGTAATGAGAGAACAGCCAATGAAGATGCCAACATTTAACTGAAGAAATGAGAACTGGTTAAGATGACCAAAAGCACAGACAAGTGAAATAGTGCTGCTGTGTAGGATGGTATTGCAGGTCTGCCAGACATAGTTAGTCTATAACCCTGCTCTGCAGCTGATGCTTTCCTACCGTCCATGACAGCATTTGCAGTGGAACGCTGTCTTGCAGGCAGTCCTTAAGTGAACAGCATGTTTTCCACACTGATCATTGTCCTCTGAATACATTGTTAAATAACTTTTTCAGATATCTAGTATCCCATCTGTTTTTCCTTTCTCTCTTCACTTTTCTAGCATGTTTATGTACTTAGTGCAGACATACTGGGTCTCTTACAGTGACTTTCAGAGGCAGCTGATGTAAAGATTTATGGAACAACCACTCTACAAAAACATCTTTTTCCAAGCTCTTTCTTTTTTCTTGCAAGATTTGAGAGGAAGAATAGAATACAGAGAAGTCAAACTTCACACCTACTGTAAAATTTTAAGAGAGCTTTATCTCTTAACAGCAGGGAAGCAGGGTCTAATTCGTCTATCATCAGCAAGAATTGGAAGGATTGACTTTAGGACAATGATCCTTGACTCTTTGGAGGAAAAATTGGCAATTCCCCAGTGTGATCTGGCTATATCTTAATGGAGGGGATCTTGAGTAAACAGCTTGCTCTTCCCTTTTCTGCCCAACAGCATTGCAGTGATAGCTTCCAGCAAATGCAAAATATCCTAAGGAAAGCAATGAGTTTTGCGCTGTCCTTGATAACAGTTTAGCAACTGTTTCCAAGAGAGTTAAAACACGACCTATTCTAGTGTAGATAAATTTTCTTCACAAAAAGCTTAATAGTTTTAATTCAAATCACATGATAAATGTTTTAGTGTAAATAATCCATAGTGAATCGCAGGAGGTCAGTAAGCTTTCTGCGAGTCATTCGTTTCAAAGTACAGTCTAATTCTATAGGCTGTTAACAATTTCCCTACATGCTTCTTATGTAATAAGGGTTTTGCTAGAAGTTGAAGGCTCTTCAGGTGTATTGTTCTTCCTCCCCTTCCATTATGTTGAATGCACTGTACATTAGGAATGCCTGGTAACAATCAGTAGCATTAAACTTTAACTTTATAAAACTTTAAACTAACCTATGTCAGTACCATAAAATGTGTCAGTATTCCTAGGATGACTTCACGTAGGAATCAAAAGCTGGCAAACACCTTATGTTCAAAGGAAGTTAATTTTCAGAAATAAATACATTGTTATTTTGGGTGGTTTACAGTGTATTTTAGAAAAAAAAGTATGAATACAAACTAATATCAACTACAGGTGTGGATTTCATAGAAGTATGTAGTTAATTGACAAGTTTGAATAATCCCATTAGACCTTCTGATGAGAAGCCATCGCTAGAAGGCATACCTTAGGAAAAAAACTACCATAACTCAAAAAGCCCCTAGACATGAGAAACCATTTGTTTTACACCCAAAAAGGACTAAAACTGGTGAACTAAATAACTGCTTTTCTTAAGCAGAAGTCAGGGTAGTTTTCATGGGATGTTTAACCATTACTTTCCCATCCTGTTCTTCTGTGAGTTGACCTGAGGCAGCTGAAATCTACTACTACATGACAAAGCAGCAAATATGGGCTTATCCACAAGCAAATCAGTTTATCAGCATTTTATAGCAGTCAGGCAGAATGCTGGAAAAAGGTGATCAGCTTCTGCAGTCCAGTTTGTTTGGGGCCTTTATAAGTTTAATGTTTGAGTAAGATTCTTCCAGTGAAAAACATCATCTGTCCCCCTGCCCCCACCAGCAGTTCTAGGGAGAAGGACCATGGGGCTGTCCCTTTCCCCAGGAAGTTTTACTGTGTTGTGAGAGTAAGAGAGATAGTGTTTTATTCTACTGCAGGTAGAGCTAACTTCATACATCATGTCAATCAAAAACATTCATAGGATTATTCCCCCCACCCTGTGAAAACCTCAACAAAAATTTTTTTTTTATGGGGAAGGGGATCAGCTGTCTAGGAAGGTTATATCAGAAATAACTTCAGTTGTAACAAGGACACGCATTGCAAATGGAGTTTTCTTCTCTTCTTGTTTGGAGTTGTTCTGTCCTTTTTAGCGATATCCAATTTCAGGCTTTATATCATTTTAAAAGAAGTTATATTCACTTCTGCCTGTTTTGCTAGCCCCTATTTTGCAGTTGTACCAAGTTTGATAACTGTCACAGAAGCCTGAGAGCAAAGGAGACTGGGAGAGAGCCTGTGTCCCATTGTACAAATGGAAGTTAATCTGATAAATAACTTTTTTCCCAAAAATGTTCTTAGTAACTTATTTTCTGTTTTAAATCCTGTTACTGCCTTTCAGTTAAAAAAACCCCAAACAAAACCACAAATGACCCCCCCCCTCCCCCCCCCAAAAAAAAACCAAAAAACCCCAAGGAAAAAAATCCCTTGTCCTGAAAGCTTTCAAATGCCATTGCTGTCTTTTTCCATTTATAACTATCTAAGAATAGGCTTCCTTCTGTTTCCTACCCCATAGCCTCCAACTCGGCCCCAGCCCGTTTCAACCCTGTGAAGGGAGCTGCTTGCACTTCTACTACAACACACCACCCCATCCCCCCCACCGAAAAAAAAAAAAAGAATTTAATCTCTGTTGATAATGAACACAGATGTTTCTAGCTATTACTTTACAATGGGTATTCCCTCCTTGTTCAATAGTCATCTTGTAAAATGTGAGCCAGGAATCCTGCAGGTATGACCAGCAACTACTGTTATGTCTTCCAGTGCTGTTTTCATTTGTGAAATTTTGTGAAAAGAAAACTTTGAAACAAAAGATGAAGATAACACTATGAAGATGTTAATGCTCTATTTGAAATATCTGTCGACTTGCTTTATTTCACATTTGTTGCTTGAAGGTTTATGGTACTGAATGGAGGAGCTCATGAAGCAGTACAAGATGAAAAGAAATGGTTTGTGTCATAAGGACAGAAGGGGGCTGGCAAAAAATGAATTAGTGAACTGTCCTGGTTTCAGCTGGGATAGAGTTAATTGTCTTCCTAGTACCTGGTATAGTGTTATGTTTTGTGTTCAGTATGAGGAGAATGTTGATAACACACTGATGTTTTCAGTTGTTGCTTGGTAGTGTTTAGACTAAGTCAAGGATTTTTCAGCTTCTCATCCCCAGCCAGCGAGAAGGCTGGAGGGGCACAAGAAGTTGGGAGGGGATGCAGCCAGGGCAGCTGACCCAAAGTGGCCAACGGGGTATTCCATACCATGGGATGTCATGGCCAGTATAGAAACTGGAGGCAATTGGCCTGGGGGGTGGATCGCTGCTCAGGAACTAACTGGGTGTCGATCGGCAAGTGGTGAGCAATTGCACTGTGCATCATTTGTACATTCCAATCCTTTTATTATTACTGTTGTCATTTTATTAGTGTTATCATTATTAGTTTCTTCTTTTCTGTTCTATTAACCCATTCTTATCTCAACCCATGAGTTTTAATTCTTTTCCTGATTTTCTCCCCCATCCCACTTATTGGGGGGGAAGTGAATGAGCGGCTGCATCATGCTTAGTTGCTGGCTGGGGTTAAACCATGACAGTAGGAATACCCCTTTCAGAGCCAGTCAGGTCCTGTTGCGTTCGGAGGTCCACTAAAAGCCGCAGGGGCCTTCCGTCAGCTGCAGTTTGGTTTTGGATCATGCATTTGCATGGGGAGGGGTCCAAAAGTAAGCAGCAATCTGAGACATGGTGGTTTATTTATGGAGAGTAGCCAGGTTTTGTTGTATTTTGGGCTTCAAGTAAGGTATGTCTTGAGAGCATGTGAAAGAAAACCTTGAAGTGTATCAGCAACGCGATGCATCAGGGAGGAAGCACCACCACAAAATAGAGCAGTCCAACTTCACTAGAACACCAAGTACAATTATATTCTATTTCTGAACTTGTTTACAATAACCTATAAACAGATTTTGCAAATACTGTTTTTTCAGGAAGGAAAGAAAACCTTGTTGTGCCTCTTAAAATTGCATGGAGTGCTCTCCAACTCACATACATGACTTTGCAAAAAGTGTAACTTCTTCCATCTGGCTGAGGAGTAATGAGGAAGGTTCTCAAGCTGAGATTTGTCTGTAATATTAAAAGGAATGTGATACTGTGAAAGTGGCGTACAGTACTTGTGGCATCAATCTGCATTACTTAGCAATCTTCTGGAGGCAGCACTTGACCTATGTGAGAAGTCTAGTCACCTTTATGGCTTTTTATGATAATGTGTAAACTGTAAGAGTATGTGTTGGCTATGTGGAGTTCCACTCTGTGCTTACTGTGTCAGTCATCTCAGAGGATGCTAGTGTCACTCATCCACCATGCTCCAAGTCAAAAAGAACTGGATTTAAACAGATGACTCTCTTCTGCCCCAGACAGAATATCCTTTGAATTTTAGTGCACTCTTGTTCTTCAGCTTCTTAATATGCCCCTGCAAAATTAGAGTCTTAGCCCCATCACCCTCACTTATCCCATTCTCTGTATAATGCCCATTCAAACCTAACTAAGCAAACTGTGCCCCCAAGTAGACATGCATATGATTGTTCTTCCTTTCATAGGTCTGTGGTGATACTATTCAGCCATTGAGCTTTCCCTTATCAAGTTTGAAACTACATCTCTGTCTTGCCTTTGCAGGTCTGGTTTCACAGTCCTTCCAGAGCAACACACCTGTGGTGTGGTTAGCCCTGCTGGCTGCTAGCCTGGCTACCCCTCCCAGCCGTCTGGTTGTGCTCTGACTTGTTCTTCTTTCTGAAAAGATATCCACAAGTTCCCCAGTCAAATGAGACACATAGTGCCTTTTAGCTCCTATAGAGAGAAATGAGCTAGACCAACATGCGTGGATGGTGAAGCTGCTGAGAGTGGCATAGTTCAGTTGTTTTATGAGCAGTGAGGATTCAGCAGTAAAGTTTTGGATCATGGATTGAGGCATGAAGTCATGGAGCAAAGGTAAACTGTCTCTCTGTGCACCCACTGATATTAAGTACTTAGGGAGCTGTTGGTAAGAATCTCACTTTGGCTTTACCTGTGGTGCATTCATTATGCACAGAAAAACTGATGGGACATTGCAAAAGATGGTCATCATACAGGGACTGGAGGAACTACACAATTTCTGCTTTTCTTTCTGAATTAAATCTTGGTTTGAAAGTGGCTTTGTGAGAGGCATAAAAGTAAAAAAGTAGCAAAGGAAGAAAACTAATAATTGAAGTACTCCATAGAACTGTTGATTAGGAGTCAGGAGGTGAAAATCTGGAAAATGAGAATTGAAGTTAAGGACTGGGAAAAGTGAGGTGTAGGAGGCTATAGAGCAGTCTCCAAGCAAGATAATAGAAGAAAAAAACCTGTGAAGATAGTTGAGATAAGATCTGAATATAAAAGGTCTTTCACTGAAATGGAAATTAACTTGAAAAGTTTGTTACTCTTTTCTACCTTGAATTTCTACTAACGCTGAGGAATAAGGAAATTCTGTCACTTTTAAAGCTTCTTATTTTACTTCAGTGAGAGACTAAAGCCTGTGGTTTTGTGCTAGAGGTTTTTAGTTCATCCTTTAGTTAAACTAGGGGTCGGGACCTCTCACAAAAGAAATCTCAGCTGATGGTGTCTTACCCTTCTTTTTCTGGCAGCTGTAGGCTTCCTGTGGGGAAGAGGAGGTTGTGGGGTCCCCGTCATTGGGGTTACTTGGAACTCAGCTGGATGAGGCCCCCAGCATCTCATCTCAGTTTGAAGTTGGATCTAACTGGAAAGTTTGCCTTGCTTTATGTGGTGGTCTGCACTGTCAGAGGTCACATCCAAATTAAATTATTCTATGATTCTGAAAGGTGAAATTGTGCAGTATCTTGATTTAAAAAAAAAAAACAAAACAAAAAAACAACAAAAAAACCAAACCCCCAAAACCAGTGAAATCTATAAATTAAAATGCTTTAGATCTAAAAATGCTGAACTTTAAATCCATTGAGTGGAGAAAACTGTTCAAAAAAGTCAGTTGACCCCTAGTGTGGGTTTAAGGAATGATTAGGTCAGGAGGCATTGATCTGTTTTATTACTGCACAGCTGTTTTGCTAGAAGTGTGCTGAAAACAGACCAACTGCTTTTTAGTACACATCAAACTACCAAAATCAAAGATTTTATGCAGTCTTTTAAAATGCAGATAATTACTTTGCTGTATCATCTTTTTATATATGTTGTTTATGTCTCAAAAAAGTATTCCATGATTATAAATACTTTATGGGTTACAAAAATATTGCTATCTGCTCTGATACAACTAAATGGCTTCTCCCAAGATACATAGCTGTGGACCCTATTTTTCCTGTAGCAGCACTCTTGTAAAATAGAGAAGGAAAGGTATTAACAGCAAACAGTATGTTAGACTTCTTGACATATTTTATTGAGCCTGCTATGGTCAGAAAAAAAAGGCAAGTAAAAGCACTTAAAAATAATTCAGATGTCTTCTCATACTTGAGTAGGTAGGCAAAACTCACTTAATCATAACATCTACTTTTTTCAAGAGCTCTGTGAAAGATTTGTAAGGCTCTGTTCCAGCCAGGGTGGTGTGAGACCTTCAGAGGTTCAACTCAAGATCTGACCCTGATGGTTTTCAGTGTCAAAGAATTTATGGAGTCTGTTCTCTAAGACCAGTTCCTGACAACGCAGGTCAGTCTTGTATTGAACAAAACCACCTACTCCCTTGAAATAGTTAAGCCTGTGCTTGAGCCCTTCACTGACCTGAAGCCTTATGAAGGGACTGGTAGGTATAAACTGGTAGGTTTATACTGTATGTATAAACACTGAATAGCACCTAAAATCATAACCATCCCACTTCTTTTTTTGCTTTAGTTTTCCTAGTCCTGGCTAGTTGATGTGTTAACAGTTCTTTTTCTGTGGCATGCTTTGCTTTCCTACCTACTGTGTATTAAAGAAACAGGGAATCTTTTTTTAGTCTGGTCTTGTTTACCACAAGGCAGCTGTTGCATTCAGCTGTTACTGGGCTTTTTTCATTAAAATAGTTTCTTACTCTCAAATCCACTGACAGGCTAAAAACATTGACATCTTACTGCATGCTTGTATGTAAACTTACAGGGTGACTTCTGGTAACATGGGGAAAAAATGCAACTGCAGTTTCTCTTTTGGTGAAGGAAAAGAGCTGTTCCTTGTTCTTCAGATGCAGCAAACCTGTGCATGCTTAAATTACTGCCTTCTTTCATGATTTGGTGCATGGCATAGAAGTTGTAGCAGTTTGTCTAGTAACAGACTAACATGCATTAGGAAGTTCTAGTGTTGGTTTGTGTTTTGCTTGATTACCCAAAAGTCAAGTCACAAGAATACTCAGTATTTCAATTCCCTGCTTTGTCTCTGCAAAATAAACATTCTCATCATAGCCGAAATAACATGGTATACTTAAAAAAAAAAATCATAACAGACCAGTGTTAGTTTTAATGCTTATAGATACATCTTTTTCTGTATCTAATTCAGACACTCTAAATGCGAAAATGTTTCCTAATACATTTCAGTTATGTCTTCTGTTCACCAGTCCTGTTTGGCCCAGAGTGAGTGGTGAGAAGGTAATGTTCTGCGTTTAGTAAAGTTTCGTCATTGCTTACACTGTTGTTCTATACTTAGTTTTGTGGGTTTAGGGAAATAATTTTAGGTCATCAGCAGTTTTTTTCTGATTATAGAAATAATCTTTATCCACTAATTACATGTTTATACTGAGAAGTCAGAAAACACTTAAGAATAGAAGTATGCTAGGAAAGAGAATTTGTGCGGCAGGAAGAAATCATACATGTGTGCAACAGTCCTCCCCGCTGTCTTAGCAAGTTCAGATTAGTAGACACGATTACCTAAAGGTCTGTATAGGAGATGTTGGTATCTAAGTCACCAAGCTGAGGTAGGATGGGACTTCTGGAGATCATCTAGTTCAGCCCCCTGCTGAAAGCAGGGTCACCTAGAGCAGTTTGCTCGGGGCTGTGTCCAGTCAGAGTTCGTGCAGCTACAAGGATGGACTCTCTGCAACCTCTCTGGGAAACCTGTGCCAGCATGTGGCCATCCTTCCAATAAAAAAGATTTTTCCTTATGTTCAGAAAGAACCCCACAACCTTTAAGAAACTCCAAGCAACATTAACTTAATTCAGGAGCAACTTGATCCTTGCTGCTTTTTTGATACAAATTGTAGAGCCATAAAATGTGATTCAGTTTACATCTTAATTAATTGCTGGAGGTTTGCAAGAGATGTGGTTACTGTTCACCCGGTGGCATGCTGCTTAATCTTGTAGGGATTGGCGCTTGGAAGATCTCGCGATGTACGGAAAGAGAAGGGTTAAAGGAGGCGGGATGACCGACAGACAGTATATAAGGGCGTGACGCAGTTGAATAAACGCCATTTGCAGCATCCTCATATTGGTGTCAGTGCTCTGTGGCCCAGGGTATGGTGGACCCTGTGCCGAGTCCCACAGGGTGATCAGACGAATGTCTACAAATCTGGAAAAATTCCAGCTGTGGTTAATAAACATTTGCCAACATAAAGCCTGCATTGTTAATTATTTCAAATTATTAAAATAATAATAATATATCTATATAGTTATTTACACTACACAGGTTTTTGTTTGTTTGTTTGGGTTTTTTTAACTAATGTTTACTTGATCTTCACGTACTCGGCATCCAAGTCTGTTTGCTGAGGGAGCCAGGGTCAGAGGACACACAGAAGTGTGTGAATTCTTCATTTCTAGATACTTGCATAAAAGGCCTGGAAGGGTACAGGTAGATGAAAAGAGTCCAAATCTTGATCAGGCCAAGAACAATTCCACAGAAATATGTATTGTGGTTTTTTTTCTCATTCATCATGGCAACTTGTCTTTAATAATGAAAAGAGATTAATATTTAACATACATAAGGGTCACAGGAAAGTGAGGTGGTGATTTGGTCCTTCTGCTAGAGTAATACTGCATCAATTGCCTAATCAGAAGTAATAAAATTACATTAACAGGCTGTGAATTTTTTTAGGTTTATAAGCAGAAACAGAGTTGTCAGTGTTTTTCACTAAGTGTAGCATGGAAGCCAGCTGTTACTTATAAATGACATAATTCAAGCCTTAACATGTGTGAAAATAAATAATAAATACTCCCCTTGGTTTTCATCAACAGGCCCGCTAGGTCTCCTCAAACACGAAGTTTATTAACTACTGCAAACTCATTCTGTGTGATGTAATGTCTTTCTCTAACTACTGTCTGTATGTAAAGTCCAGCTACTGCTAAATAGCAGTTTTGTCAATGTCCAAGGTGTTTGATAACAAAAAACATTTAAGAAATCAAATTCAATAACCGCATTTCTGTGATTGATCCCTAATGCCTTGTCTGCGCTTTAGCTCATCTATAACCCTTGCAGCACCTGCACTGCTGGAAACGTGTGATGCTGGGGGAACTTAACCCCGGCTGAGACAGTGGCACTCTTTGCCTGGGTGAGAGCTGATGTTCCTGGCTTTAACAAAGGGGGTGTTTTCCAGAAAATACCTTTGCTGTCACCTCTGCAGCCTCAGCAAAAGCAGAGGTGGGATCGCAGGTCTCTGCCTGTATTCTGGGCAACTCAGAAGTAAAATTGCCTATGGCGGGTGAGTCCAGACGCTCTCACAAAAGTAAAGTGTGTTTATTAGAAAATGCTAGAGCAGTTGTAGCTTGAAGTATGGGTAGAATAAAGCTTTACGTTTCACTGTCATCGTGATATGTTACGTGACTAAAAATTGGTTCTTTGAAGGAGTATTAAGTAAATAAAACTGAGGTGAACCTTGAGCTCACTGCGGAGCAAATGCATATCATTTGAAGTAATAAAGATTCATTATACTGTTATGTTCTTCTTGTATATGATTGAGAAGTTAGGCACAAAGCTGCCCAACCCCAAGGCTTTCTGTCTGGTTCGTGACATAGCTGAGAACAGACTTCGGAAGTCATGACCCTGCTTTTCTTACTTCTCCCCAGTTGTCTTTGCTGATGACTCATGCCTTGCACTTGAGGGTGAAGTAATGCTTCCTGAGTAGTCTTGTTTATTTTGTAATCTGTTACTTATTGTCTTAAATCCACTGGCTGTATGTGTGTGTATGTATATCTATCCGTCTGTCCATCCATATCTATATATCTGTGTTTCATTGTCTGTAAAAAGAATCCTACTGAGGTCTTTATGAGTACCCAGAATATAACCATTTAGTTTTCACTGTTCAACCCTTTTTTTTTTCCTTAAGTCCTTTGCTGTTTCCTGCGTTGGTTTATGTACATTACTGCATTATGCTTAAGCGTTAACCATAGAAATGTCTGAAAAAGACAGAGGTCATGTCTCCGAAGCATTCTTTAGTTTTAGGGATGCCTTTTCTCATACAGCAGATGGTTCTGGGCTGCTGTTTTAGTCTGTTGCTCCCAGGCTTCTTTCTGTACTATCCGCAACCAAATACTTGTAACTAAGCAAGCTCCAACTGGTGCTTGACAGAGGAAATTTGTTTTGTCAGCGATCTGGCACACTTAGCATGGATTTTTCTCAAAAGTAATTTGAAGAAATTAAAAAGTCGGCAGAATTATCTGTTGCAGTCATAGATGGTGGCCCTGCATTTGTCATTATGGCAGCAGCACAGGCTGCAGAACAACCTTAATCTCCTAGGCCAGCCAAAGCAGTGGGATGTAACCAAGCATGAGCCTTGCAGCAGCTTAGCAGATAGCATATGCATGTTATGTATTTACCTTATAACCATATCAGAAGCTGTTACCATTTACTGTTACTTAAAACATATCAGATGGCAGTTTGAGGGTTTTTTTTAATTACATCTGTGGGCTGTAGCAGACTGCTGTCTCGTACAGATGCCCTGCAAGTAATACTGTATGTGGAAGTAATATTGTTTGAGAGTGTCATCTAGGATGGTAGAAGAAAATTGAACATCTAAAATAATGAATATGTTTCTTTAAAGAACACAGCTATTTACAGTTTAAAAAAGCCCCAAACTGCCATAACAATGTAATATGCTATTATGATGGTGAAAGCGAATTTGCAAGAGACTCATTAATCTACATGACATGAATGCTTGAGTAAGAGAAGGGAGTGAAAAATAACAGAGATTAAATAACTTTCCCCATTAATTAGTCTGTGGTTTCTCTTATGCTTTCTGAAGTATTTTTATCTTTCATTTTGAGTTTGAATTTGTCACGTTATATTGCTTCCTTCAGGTGCAAAAGTTTTACTGAAAACACAGAACATTACAGAAGACAAAGCTCTTTTGACAAAGTGTTGTTGATGGTGAACTCCTTGCAGGGAGACAAATGAGCAATTCATCTAGTCAGTGTTTAACTTTTATAAGGTGTCTGTTGGACAAATACAAGATCACTTCAACTGGTCTTGCAGAAAACAAAACCAAATTAGTCATTCCAGAAAAATAACAGTAGGGAGCACCTCTTAGTGTTGCAACTTGTTTGTCATAAATTAGCAGATACTAATGTGTATTTCTCTCCCCCCCCCCCCCCCCTTTAGGTGCCTGAGATTATAAGCTCTATTCGACAAGCTGGAAAAATCGCTCGTCAAGAAGAGTTTCAGAATAATCTCTCAGATGTTGAAGACCCTTTTGCCAAAAAGTTTGAGGTGTTGTTCTGTGGACGGGTGACAGTAGCACATAAAAATGCACCTCCAGCACTCATAGATGAATGCATTGAGAAATTTAATCGTGCAAGTTGTACGAAAAAATCAGATTTCAACTCATCATCCCAACAACATGAAACTGCCAATAACTTCGGAGGCTTCTCTTTGAGCAACAAATTTCGGTCTGTGTTCCAGCCCTTGGTCAGTGAAGAGGAGGAGAAAAGGCCAATTAGGAAATCCTTTTCTCAGCCTGGGCTTCGTTCCTTTGCTTTTAAGAAGGATTTGCAAGAGGGAAGCCATAGAAGTAACAGCTTTGTCAGGTCTTTCGAAGAAGATGCAATTTCACTGAACCTAAAAAGTCAACTTATCTATGGACACAGTGTTGTGCAGCCTACAGACATTGCAGAAAACCGGACGATGTTGTTTACGGTAAAGCAAGATTTGCAGCTCTTGGTGGTGTTTTCACATCTTAGAGTTTGGAATGGCAAACACCAAGGCAGATGTTCTGACAGATGGCAGTTACTTCTTTAATAACTTAATTGCAATTACCAGAGCTTAACTTAACTTGCCTATTTCTCTGGAAAGCATTACCAGTCAGTCTAAATTGTCTTATGGATTCAAAATAAGTTTATATTAAATAGTTTAAAACACCACTACCTGAAACACTGGGCTTCTAAAGACAGCTTTTAGAAAGCTACAGCAAGTTAGTAGGCAGTTACACAATTGCAGAATGGTATGTACAATTACACTAACTAGTAACAGCAGAAATAAATTTCCAGGTGAATGAGTTACCTGTAACGAGAGCAGGAGGACCAAACCATGACTGGGGGCTAGCAGACTTTGTCTTATGGTAAGCAGTGTAATTCATGAAGGTGTTCCTGCTGCCAACATGTCTGTGTAATGATGGAGTAGTATAGTAACTTCCTAGGCTACTCCACACTGGCCTCCACTCCTGTCCTGCTTTTGTGTGGCTAGCAATGCCTTTGCCTTGATATGTGAGCAGCAAAAGTGGTTTTCAAGACCTGAGAAACAAGTAAGGAATGTGTTATTTGTTCCTCTTATAATCCTCATGATAGGTAAGTTATATAACATATTTTATGTATCTTGTATCTTATGAACATAAGGCAAACCTGGAGCTGGTACTGCAATGGCTGGCTATCATAAGGTCATCTTGGATCTGTCAGCTGCTGTTGAGGCTGGGAGTTTTTAAGGGCAGTAACAGAGTGGAGTAGGTGCAGTTACAGCAGTTTTTTTGGAGGGGGGAAAGAGAAGTGCTGCTTTAAGAAGGATTGTCAAACTGTTCTGTCTGTAAAAAGTAACACACAGAAAGAGGTGTAGTTTTAAAACTGATTTAAAACTTCTGTTTAGCCATGGCAGGCTGGCATCAGAGAGAGAAATGGAAGAAGGTGGAGAGAAATTCTGTGCCCCAGTAAAAACAATTCCACATTTATCTTCTTCCCCTGAGCACGTGTTTCACACAGAAAATATAGATGCCCTTTGTAATAATGCCTGGTTTTTAAGCAAATCCTGACTCCATTATTAATTCATGGCACATATTTTAGAGATAGGGAGATTATAGATGGACTGCTTAGGTCCAGATCCTCTTACTCCAGTGAGTGCATTTTTAATTTATATTAAATAGATGCAATAGTTCTCAAAGGCAAATGCAGCTTCAGCCTGAATATAATGTTAGTCGCCTGCTGACAGGCTCATTTCCAAATTGTGGGGCTCTGCTGATCTGGCTTTCTCTCTTGGGTTGCTTTTTGCCTGGGAAAATATTGTTTAGTATGCACAGTTGTATTCTTTTGCCATTCAGCCAGTCTAAATTCAGCTGAATATAAGGAAGTGGAGTAACTGTGGTTTGTGCCTCTGGTATCCACAAACTAGCAGCTCGTGGCAGAGCTGAGTTTGTTGGTTAGCCATCCCCTGTGTTTAGCAGGTTCTGAAGAAGGTTGCTTATGCAATGTGCACAGGTCTTCACCTTTGCTCATCAATTTCTGTGTGGCTACACATGAAATGCTTAAAAGTAACTTTATATCCAGAGGAAAAAATTTGTTTGTATTTTCTCAGTTAAAGTTCTTTCTTGGATTTTCACCAGGACTGCAGCAGAGGTTGGTTCTTGTGTGAGGTGTGAAAAATATTCAAATGGGTTATCTTCTGACTCTCCTCACCTGGTTCAGACAGTCCTGATTTTGGTATCTCTTCCTGAAGAATTGCTTTCCTAGCCAATTTCTTGGGTGTTTTTTTTTTATTTATTTATTTTTAGGCTTTTCTCCTGGCTGTATTTTGGGTGGATGGGGAGAAATGCATGTATTGGGGGGTTTTTTTTCTTCCCTTGTTCAGCTGGCTTCACATGATTCCTGGTGCCCTGGGACCAAGTGTGAAAGGAGTATGTGGGACTGAGCTAAGGAGCCTCTCGCTGCAGGGAGGGAAAGAAGAGGTAGAAGGTGAATGCACAGGACCATTTTTAGACACACAGAAGTGGCACATCTCACTTGATTCATTCACATTCAGGATTCTCCCCTTGCCCCTTCTTTAAGAAATTATAGGTATATTGGTGCTGCTGATTTTTTTATGTGTGTCTTTGGGATTTGGTAGTGGTCGAAGCTTCAGCAGGTTTGTCTAAGTCATGCTCATGAATGGATCCAGATTCCACCCATCTTCCCTAAAATCTGATATGAGACTTGTCCTTAGCAGACTTCCTGATGAGCTAGAAACTATGGGAAATTTGAATTTTATCTGTTAAAATGTTACAAAGACATTGCCAGAAGCTGAAAAATTGAAAACAATAGTTTCACCTTAAAAATGCCCTTTGGCCATCAAAAGTTAGCTTCAGCTTTTGGGTCACTGCTGTACAAATGTCCTAAAGATTAAATTAAGTTAGAAAATATTCTCCAGTAAGCTCATTTGTATAGTTTGAGTTAGAGCCTTTAAATTAAATGATATGTGTGTCTTAAATAAATAAACCCATAAAAAATAATTAGGTGGAATACAGGTAGAGGTACACACTTGGGTTTGAATTGTAGGACAATTTCATTAAGTGGCTTTTGGGAGTGTGTTCTGCCAAGACTCCAGAAAATAAGAAAAGGGAGTGTGAGTGTATTTTCTCAATGCAAAGTAAGTTACTTGTGGTATAATATTACTCTCATCTAATTAAACACTATTCTCAGTCTCTTTTCTCAAATGTGAAACTAAATCTCAATTTGGTAACATGCAGAGCTCTGAGTGCCAAATCAATATTGTTTCAGTATTCTCTGTGTCTCTGATAATAGTACACTAATTGGTCTAAATATATAGATAGGAAAAAAATTTGAGATTTATGTCCAGGAAACATTTTTATAGCAAGACAAAAGGAAGTGTAATGTTACTTGTTATCATCTTGCTATTTATTTTGCTCTTTTTAGATTGGCCAGTCTGAAGTTTACCTTATCAGTCCTGACACAAAAAAAGTAGCAATTGAAAAAAGCTTTAAAGAAATATCCTTTTGTTCTCAGGTAAGATTGCAGTGTATTCTTTCTCTCTTTTTAGTTTAAATATTCTCCACTTGTGAATGCTCCTGTTCTCCTCTCTCCTAGCATTTCGAATAGATTCTCACCCCAGCAGTTTCAGTAATTGATATTGACAAGTTGCTAGTTAATCAGTAATTTTGTAAAACCATCATTCTTTTCTCATGCTTTGCATTGTAATTTCTGAGATAAAGACTCACTTCTGCGTGTGGTGGATGAATAATATAAGCTAGAAGGAACACCCTGGTCAGCTCTGGTTTGAGATTTCAGTGTGCATGATTCACAGTTGTGCAAATCTGGGGTTCTCTAAGCCATATTTTTCAAGAAGTGATAATGAAAGGAGAAAAATGATATGTAAGAGTTATCTGAAAAATGCTTCAAAAATACATTTTTTTCTAGAGTATAAGTTGCATGTGTGTAAAAGGAAACAACCCTCTGCCACACAGAGGTAGTGTGTGTGATACACTGAGGGTAAGCATGTTTTACAGCCTCCTCGTTCACATTAATCCCTGTTCCTTATGTCACAGAGTTTGCTTCCCTGTCCTTCTGCCTCTCATTTTCATGGCTCTGACTTTGATTTTGCGTGGATTAGGTGAGGGTGCAATTTATCTAATGACTTTTTTCAAGTGGTGATGTTTTGAAAGAGATGCAACTTCCATATGTGAAGATATAGTAGTGGCGTTGCGTAGGTTACACAGGCATGTGATTCACACTCGGCTACTGCAGCGGCTCAGTGGTGTGAGGGCAGAATAGTCACTGTCACATCAAGGACATGGGGCAGCTCGGGCGATTACAGCACTCCTGTATGGTCAGCTGCACTAACTGTTGGCGGGTCCTGTGTACAGGAGTGGAGGACTCTTCTCTGAGAGTTGCTCAAACATCAACCTGCAGACTGAAATGACTGTTCATAAAGACATTTCATAGACCAGTTGCTTTTGTTAACTAACCAGTGTCAGGATGCAGGGATTTGTCTTTCACTAGCCATTTTCTGTCCTGCAGGGCTTTATTTGTATTTAGTTTGTCTGTGTACCAGATTTGATTCAGTTTAAGTGAATGGGGAAATTGAATTTAATTCATTAAATTAGGATAGAGTCCTCAGATCACATAATTCCTTTAAAACCTGTTACAAATCATTTTGGTTTAAACGTCTGAGAAAATAATCTGAACTATAATTGTATAAATAAACTTAAATTTATTGAGGAATGGATGTTCCCACTAGTTGAACTGGAAGTTCACCTTGAATTAAACCAACGCAATGCTTGTTTGTACTGTGCGGCTTGGGTGGGAATAAGACCTGGTATTCCAGGATGTGAATTTTACCACTCTTTCTTGCACTAAGGAACTATTTTGCACTTGGCTTACTTGCATAGTGCAGGTCTACTCAGTGCATCACAGGTTCTGGCCTTAGGGGCAAAACTGGTTTTTTTTTGCAGTAGGTTTATTTACCCATTTTTAAATATAGGGAATATGATTTGCTGTTATTTGCTTCAAGAACTTTAATAATCTGGTTTTGAAGGCACTGGATTTAAATTATAAGGGAGATCAGAATCAGTACTTAATTTCCAGAATGTCCAATCTGTCAGTGAGATATCATAATGGCAGAAAGAAGTATGTGGTTCTGGATGGTATCTGAATTAGCTAATCTGAAATAGCTAAGAGCGTTTACCAGCTCCTGGTGCCTTGCAGTTTTGTGGGCAGGGCCATGATCTCAGATGGGCTCCTTCCACTGTAGCAGTTTGGCTTTCAGGAGAAAGGTTAGAGAGGGGGCTCAGCACGTTCTGCACACATCTCTGATGTGGATGATGGAGGGAGAGAGTCAGCAGGTTGCATCAGCCTGTTCTTGCTTTAATCACATAGCTGCCTCCTGAAATGCTTAGCCTGGACATCCAATGAAGCTAGAGTTGGAGAAGCTGCAGGCTTTACATCATTTGAATGTCCTTCTGATCTTTTTGTTCTCATGGCGTATTAGTGCCTGATGTTTGTGTAATAAAGCCTTTGTTATCTATGTGTAATTGTCACACTCCAACAAACCAGGTATCTTGACACACATAAAATTATTTTTCTTCATTCAGCTGGCATGCTCTGAAGGTTTATTGTTAGTATTTCAAATAATAACATAGAATCATTTAGGTTGGACAAGACCTTCATGATCATCAAGTCCAACCATCAACCATGCCCACTAAACCATGTCCTGAAGTACCCCGTCTACTCGCTTTTTGAATACCTCCAGGGATGGTGACTCAACCACTTCCCTGGGCAGCCCATTCCAGTGTCTGACAACCCTCCCAGTAAAAAAAATTTTCCTAATATCTAACCTAAATCTCCCTTGCCTCAACTTGAGGCCATTTCCTCTTGTCCTGTCTCCAGCCACCTGACAGAAGAGACTAGCACCCACCTCACTACAACCCCCCTTCAGGTAGTTGTAGAGAGCAGTAAGGTCTCCCCTCAGCCTTCTCTTCTCCAGACTAAACAGCCCCAGCTCCCTCAGCCGCTCCTCAGAAGACTTGTGCTCCAGGCCCCTCACCAACTTGGTTGCCCTTCTCTGGACACGCTCCAGCACCTCAATGTCTTTCCTGCAGTGAGGGGCCCAAAACTGAACACAGTACTCAAGGTGCGGCCTCACCAGTGCCGAGTACAGGGGAACAACCACCTCCCTGCTCCTGCTGGCCACGCTATTTCTGATACAGGCCAGGATGCTGTTGGCCTTCTTGGCCACCTGGGCACACTGCTGGGTTCTATTCAGCCGGCTGTCAGCCAGCACCCACAGGTCTTTCTCTGCCAGGCAGCTTTCCAGCCACTCTTCCCCAAGCCTGTAGCCCTGCATGGGGTTGTTGTGACCCAAGTGCAGGACCCGGCACTTGGCCTTGTTGAACTTCATACAATTGGCCTCAGCCCATTGATCCAACCTGTCCAGATCTCTGTGTAGACCCTTCCTACCCTCAAGCAGATCAGCCCTGCCTCCCAACTTGGTGTCATCTGCAAACTTGCTGAGGGTGCACTCAATCCCCTCATCCAAATAATTGATAAAGATATTAAACAGAACTGGCCCCAACACTGAGCCCTGAGGAACACCACTTGTGACCCGCTGCCAACTGGATTTCACCACAACTTTCTGGGCTCATCCAGCCAGCCAGTTTTTCACCCAGCAAAGAGTACACTTGTCCAAGCCATGAGCCGCCAGCTTCTCAAGGAGTATGCCATGAGAGACGGTGTCAAAGGCCTTGCTGAAGTCAAGGAAGATAACATCCACAGCCTTCCCCTCATCCACTAGGTGGGTCACCTGGTCATAGAAGGAGATCAGGTTGGTCAAGCAGGACCTGCCTTTCGTAAACCCATGCTGACTGGGCCTGATCCACTTCTCATCCTGGACTTGCCATGTGAGTGCTCTCAAGACAAACTGTTCCGTAATCTTCCCCGGTACCGAGGTCAGGCTGACAGGCCTGTAGTTCCCTGGATCCTCCCTCCAACCTTTCTAGTAAATGGGCGTCACAGTGGCAAGCCTCCAGTCCTCTGAGACCTCCCTGTTGACCAGGATCGCTGATAGATGATGGACAGTGGCTTGGCAAGGACCTCTGCCAGTTCCCTCAGTACTCCTGGATGGATCCCATCAGGTCCCGTAGATTTGTGAGTGTCCAGATGGCATAGTAGGTCACTAACCATTTCCTCCTGGATTAAGGGGGGGTATGTTCTGCTCTTCATCCTTACCTCCCAGCTCAAGGGGTGGAGTACCCTGAGGATAACTGGACTCACTAATAAAGACTGAGGCAAAGAAGGCATTAAGTACCTTGGCCTTTTCCTCATCTCTGGTGGCAATGTTCCCTTCTCTATCCATTAAAGGATAGATATTCTCCTTGGGATTCTTTTTACTGTTAACATATTTGTAAAAACATTTTTTGTTGTCCCTTACAATAGTGGCCAGATTGAGTTCTAGTGACCAGATTGAGTTCTAGGTGAGCTTTTGCCTTTCTAATATTCTCTCTCTATGATCTAACAAGATCCCTGTACTCCTCCCAAGTTGCCTGCCCTTTCCTCCAGAGGTGATAAACTCTCCTTTTTTTCTTGACTCCTAGCAAAGGCTCCCTGTTCAGCCAGGCCGGTCGTTTTCCTCAGCGGTTTGACTTTCAGCACAGAGGAATAGCCTGGTCCTGAGCCATTAAGATTTCCTTCTTAAAGAATGTCCATCCTTCCTGGACCCCTTTGCCCTTCAGGACTGTCTCCCAAGGGACTCTCTCAACCAGTGCCTCCAAGAGGCCAAAGTTTGACCTGCGGAAGTCCATAGTGGTGGTTTTGCTGACCACCTTCCTTGCCTCACCAAGAATTGAAAATTCTATTGTTTCATGGTCGCTAAGTCCAAGACAGTCCCCGACCATCACACCTCCCACCAGTCCTTCCCTGTTTGTAAACAGTAGGCCTAGCAAGGCTCCTCCCCTGGTTGACTCACCCACCAGCTGTGTCAGGAAGTTATCTTCCACACACTCCAGGAACCTCCTAGATTGTTTACTCACTGCTGTGTTGTATTTCCAGCAGATGTCTGGAAAGTTAAAGTCCCCCACGAGGACAAGGGCACACAATTCTGAGACTACTGCCAGCCGCTTGTAGAATGATTCATCCATCTCTTCAACCTGGTTGGGTGGTCTATAACAGACTCCCAGCACAATCTCTGTCTTACTGGCTTTCCCTCTCATCCTCACCCATAAGCACTCCACCTTGTCATCAGAATCGTGTAGCTCCGTACAGTCAAAACATTCCCTAACATAGAGAGCCACCCCACTACCTCTTCTACCTTGCCTATCCCTTCTGAAAAACTTGTAGCCATCCACTGCAGCTCTCCAGTCATGGGAGTCGTCCCACCATGTTTCTGTGATGGCGACTAAGTCATATCTATCCTGCTGCACGGTGGCTTCCGGCTCCTCCTATTTATTGCCCATGCTGCGTGCATTGGCATAGATGCATTTGAGCTGGGTTATCGAATCCACCCCTAACATCGGCACGCTGCCCCCAGGCTCATCTCTGGTGCACCTAGTTTTATCCCTTATCCCCTTCAAACCTAGTTTAAAGCCCTCTCTATGAGCCCTGCCATCTCATGAGTGAGGATTCTTTTACCCCTTTGAGATAGCTGGAAACCATCTGTCGCTAGCAAGCCCGGTGCCATGTAAACCTCCCCATGATCAAAAAACCCAAAATTCCACTGATGGCACCAGTCTCTGAGCCATGTATTATCCAGGTGTGTTTTCCTATTCCTTTCAGTGTATTTCCCTGCCACTGAAGGGATTGAGGAAAACACTACCTGCGCTCCCAATCCTTCCACTAATCGTCCCAGTGCCCTGAAGTCCCTTTTGATTGCCTTTGGATTTCTCTCTGCAATCTCATCACTGCCAACCTGCACAGCCAGCAACGGGTAATAATCAGAGGTCCGAACCAGACCAGGGAGTTCCCTGGTAATGTCTTTTACCCAGGCCCCAGGGAGGCAGCAGACTTCCCTGTGGGATGGGTCAGGTCTGCATATCGGGCCCTCTGTCCCCCTCAGAAGGGAGTCACCTACGATAATTACCCTCCTTTTTCTTTTTTTCAGAGGATGGGAGAATGCATGGTGCTGCCTGACTGGGCCTAGGCACCTCCCTAGATAGGGCTTCATCTACACCCTGATCTTCACTGGCCTGGTCCTCAAGTCCCAGAGCCCCATACCTGTTGTGTAGGGGCAACTGGGAAGGTGAGGGAGACCAGGAGGGGATTTGCGTGTCTTCCCGAGCAGTGACCTGTATCCATTCCCCTCCATCTCTTAGGTCCCCTCCTGCCTGGTGGCAGGAGGGCAGGGGAACCTCCGCTTCTTGTGGAGCCTCCATCTGCTGCCTCTGCCTCAGGGATGGCAGGGTGTAGGCCCACCAATCTATCTCCCTCTCACACTCCTGATACTCCTCAACCTTTCCACTGCCTCCTTCAGCTCTACCACCCAGCTGAGCAGATCATTCACCTGGTCACACCTCACACAAGAGGTGTCCCCGCTGCCCTCCGTCATCAGTGATAGACCCAGGCACTCCCCACAGCCAGAGACCTGACAGCTGCATGTTTACATGGCACCTCTGTCTGCGTTGCCACATTTTTCCTAACAATGGCTTTCACCCGAGCGGCAGCCATACCTGGGTCTCCCTCCGGACCGACCCCCACCGCTTCAGTAGCCTTCTCCAGCTGGGAAGAAGAGGGGGGCTGCGCCCTGCCTGCACTCCCTGCCTGCTCGAACTGCCGTGCCACACCCTTTCTGACACGCCACGCCCTGGTGGCCCACGCTCCTCAGGGCCGTTCAAATCTCCCACGGTCGTCCCTGGCAAGGCCCACGACGCGTCAGCCTCTCTTGCGAGAGCCGCCGGCTCTGGCCTGTCCGTCCGCTCTTCCCGGCACTCCTGGGCCTCGGGAACCTCCTGGTCCGCCTCAGTCCAGCGCTTAGGCGTCGATTTACCGTTGCCTCTGCTGGCCTTGCTGCTGACTGAATTGTTTGGATTGTTAACCGAGATAGCCCAGGATATCTGTTGCTATAATATGTTCTTTTTTTTTTGACACTTGGCCGTTCTGTTTTATAGAAGTATTCACTTTTTATGCTTTTAAAATGCTTTTTTTCCTAATGTTTTCTTCATGATAAAAAGGAAAAGAGAATATTCAGTGATTCTTGCTGTGTTAACAAGAAAGAGCAAAAAGACCCAACAAAAAAGTCCTGCTTGGCATCTTCAGACTGTTTAAATTTCACTGACATTTCCGATTTACTGTGATTCATGATTATGATTTTTGATACAATAGTTTGTTGCTTCTCTTTACCTGACTTTAATATTGTTGTGCCATGACAGCTAGAAGGTAGTAAAATGATGCTGAGTGTAATTGAATTGCTATAAACAGGCTCTACCACCATGCATGTAATTCATCATCATAAGTTTTGTTTGGTTTTGTTTTGTTTGGTTGGTTGGTTTGGTTTTTTTTTAACCAAGAATGGTGCACTGAGGAGATATGCACTGGGATCACCTAACTCTACTCATCCAAAAGTTTGCTAATAAAAGAAGAAAATTCCCAGCAATTAAAAAACCTTCTTAGCATTTTACCAGGATGTACTGTTTATCTATTGTTGCAAGTAGATTGTGCCTGAATTTGCATGCCTTTTAGGAGAAATAAATGCTTCCATGAGTGATCTTTAAGTAATATATTTAACCATTTTCATTTTTTAACTAGCCAAGCGTTTCTTTAGATGAAAATAAAATAAATTGTTTATCCATTTTTCACTATTGCTTTGATTTGCTCTTACAAATGTAAAGCAATTGTTGACCACTTAAGCAAAAGAAAAAACAGAATGAGCTTTTTTCTCCTGCTATTTCCAATTTGGGTAAAATACATCTTGAATAGTATTTATTCATCCCTGTAAGTGTACTCCAATGGATCTATTATATTTCAGTCATTAAAAAAAAACAACAACAAAACAAAACAACAAACAACCTCTGACTTAAGTGAAATTTGAAAGATTCATGAAGTAATAAGTTCTGTAACAGAATAGATTTTTAACGGCCAGATGACTTTAATGTAGCTGTAAGAGATATGCAACCTATCTGTTGGGCCTCTCATGCTTTTGTCACTGGAAAAAATAGAGGTACAAAACATTGAAAGTAAATATGACTGGTTCATTACTGTTGTTTTTGTGCTAGGGAATTAGACATGTGGATCACTTTGGGTTCATCTGCAGAGAGTCTTCAGAAAATGGAGGCTTCCACTTTGTTTGCTATGTGTTTCAGTGTACAGATGAAGCACTGGTAAGTGAAAGAAAAGAAAAGCTTAATAGAATATTAGGCCCTGAAAGTCTTCTGTTGCTCCATGCTCTATAGTTTGCTGAATGTCTTCAAATCCTGTTCCACTCAGAAATATGATTTAAAAATGTAACTAACAGAGCAGCCTGCAAAGGAAGTTTTACTTTCTTTTGAAGGCAGAAGCTAAAATCCCCTTTAAAATCCAATAAAATTTCCTTTCATTGCACAGACTAAGTTAGACCGTATGCCTCTTTTTTGGAAGAGGGTTTTTTCATAGTGTACCTGTTCAGAAAATCAGGACTACACTTCTGTGCTCTAGGTCAGGCCAGTATGTCACAACTTCAGTAAGCTTTTTTATCACAGACAAGAAAAGGTTTCTAGATAGAGGCAGTATCGTTTATTAGACTACAGTAATAAAATTGGGTGGCCTGGAAGAGCTATGTCTTCACGATGAGTTTTGTCTTGCTTGTGTGTTTGTGTGCACAAATGGCATGAAAACAGCTTTTCTCTTTAATCATAAACGCATTCCCAAACAAGCAGTATCATTGTAAAAGACTGTTGCGTGTGTGTTTAAAGGAAAACAGAAACTCAGTGGAGGAGTGAAATTCTGTTCTTTTTCACTCTATTCTTTTCAGGTTGATGAAATCATGATGACATTGAAACAGGCTTTCACCGTAGCTGCTGTGCAACAAACTTCCAAGGCACAGCCCCAGCTCTGTGAAGGATGTCCTATGCAAAGCTTGCATAAACTATGTGAAAAGATAGAAGGTGAGGTTTGAAGAACCTTCTGGTTGAATATTTTTGTTAACAATTTTATTGGGGGACAATCTTACATGTGAAACTCTAAGGGAAAAAATACTTCAGGAGAGCTTGGGACTTGGGATGAAGGGTCGAAGGCCAGTCTTTTTATTTAGAGGACTGCAATGTCAAGTTAAGCTTCTTTCTTGTATTTTAGTTGAATTTTTGAAAACTAATTAAGAGTCTAAACATAACTGAATTGCAGCTAGCTTGGCTTTATTATAAACACAGTAGATAAGGAACTTCTCAAGAATATATGCTGCAGTAGCTATGACCTGCTGCCATGTTGAATCCACTGAGATACTGGCATTACACTACTACTAAACGTGAACTGAACAGTATGCTTTTAATATGCATGTTTGTGGTGTTGATCTATGCTCCTTCATGAAAATGTAGCAGTTAGAATTGTAGTTGTTGCCCAGAAAACAAGTTCAAGACAAAAGAAAACCCCTCTTTGCATTTCAGCAAATTTCACAGTTAGGATTTGTTCATTTAAGCGATGTCTGGGGTGAATAAAGGGCAACAGCAGCTTGTCAGATCACATGACAGTAGCTTGTGGAACTAAAACCTATCTAGTATTAATTTGATGAAACTGGAGAACTTCCAAAACTACTTTTCACTCTATTTTGGTCTTCAGCTAGCTATGATTTTTGAGAAATTTCTTAAAGGCAAATGATTCCTAATGCCTTTAATCATGCCATCTGGTTAATCGTATCATCTGCTTCTGAAGGAGAAATGCCATGATCAGAAACTACTGTTTCTGTTGAGGGTTTGTTGTTTTTCCACAGAAAACAGAGGAAAGGAATTTAATCCAGGATGAGAGCAGAAAAAAATAATCTGAGATGGTAGTCTGGTTTAGACTGTCAGTAAATGTTTTCAGCAAGAGACAAAGCAAGAACTTCACTAACATGCAATAAATTTACTCTTTTTCAGAAAAGACCAAGGCATACAAATTGGAGAAAATGAGTGGAAATTATGTTACCACAGGCAAAATCCAAGCAGTACTGCATAAAACATGAACAAAGCAGTTTGCTAAAATGCAGTAGATTGTGGGTTTATTTTATCTTGTGCGATAATGGAATCTTCAGCTAAGAGTATATATAATCCTGGCCTGTGCTCAGTAAATCTCCTTGTTGCAGAGTTCGTGTCCCTCATTTTAAAGACATGAGTTCAGCAGTAGCTTTAAATTAACCTAGAGTTCTTTCCAGTGCCTTGTTATGAAATCAATGCAATGGGTCAGCTCAAATAACTGATGAGCTTTGGCTTAAATTGTGTGCATATTTTTGTGATCGATTAATTCTGACAAATTTGACCCTGTGAATTGTTCTTTTTTGTTCCTCTTGGTAGGGTTACACCCTTCTAAGACTAAACTAGAACTACAAAAGCATCTAACAACACTAAATAACCAGGAGCAGGCCTCTGTTTTTGAAGAGGTTAAGGTAAGCTCTTTGTTTCCTTCAAGATTTTAAAGCAATTGATGTTTTTTGCTAACATCAGTGTGAAGCACCAAAGTTATTTTCATTTTTTTGTGAATTATTATCTTTATTTAATAGACTGTTTATCACCTTGTGCTTTAGTTTCAATATCATTTTTCTAGAGCTGTTAAAAACTTGTCTTATGATGAAAATGGCTTATTTGACTAATTTTTCTTCCCTTAATACTAGTTGTTTTCCATGAAAATGTTGACTTCTCACTGACTAAAACTGCACACATTTTTCTGTGGGTGAAGGCAGTAACTTGTACTGTGAGAATATTCAACTGTTACTTTGACCAAAACAAATTACTGTAACATTCCCAGATCAGAAACGTTCCTGCCTAAAATTTATCCTAGATCTTAATACTTGTTGAACTAACTAAAAATGTTTAATTTTTTATCTTCTGAATGAAATTCATTTGAGCACAGACGAAAGCATAGCTAGATTTAAGACAGATGATGAACATTGAAGGAAACGTCATTGGGCTTGGCACACTGTTGAAGATTAGGAAATTTCAGACTTCTATAAAAATAATACTTACTTCCTCTCTTGAGTCATTTCAGTCTCTTGGTGTGTTTCAATGTGGCAGTTTATCATCCAGTACCAAATTTGGAAGTTACTCAGTGGGAGCAATTCTATGAGCTAAGTAATTGCTTAGTATACAGCAGCTAGCTGGCACTGTTGCCTTTTAGTATTCTGCACTCATTTTAATGGTCTAAAGCTTCTAGTAGTCACAGGAAACTGATAATTGTTTCTGGTGAGAGTCTGCAAACAATTAACTTTATAAAACCAAGGGTAAAGTACATCTCTCCTGCCTATCTTTTTCAGCTGATTTTTTTGAGTTGAACTGCCTAAAATTTTAGTTGTTGCATTCTTACAGCTCCATATGTTGTAACTATGATTTGTATTTGTAGATAACTGTCTTTCTAAGGATATTTTTATTAATCTGATATGCTACCCTGGCATTAGCTAATTCATACTGTATCCTCTGCATTACATCAATAGGCTTAAAACAGCATATGCTTTTCAAAAGTTAGGTTTCTGCGATTAAATTCTATAACAGTTTTAAAAACATTTTCTCGTACAATAATTCAGATCTAAGTAGAATGCGGCAGAGAGAAAATATGTTCACCTTGTGCACTAATTTTTAAGATACCTATGTCATTTCTGAAAAATGGAATGCACAATGAGAAGGATTTCTAGGCGAAAGGTTGTGCATCATAACTGCAAGTCAATACTTCACGTGTGCTACAAACTCAGAACGACAGTGTTTTGGTTTCCTTTACATCAAAAGCAAATTGTCAAAAATATTTTTTAAAGTCTTTATTTGCTTGTGGCAATTTGATAACTCTACAGTTGTCCTTTATCTTTGATGTAAATTCTGTCGTGTATGAAGTGAGGTCAAGTGTTTCTCTGGCTGTGTTGCTGCTTTGCCTGGGACACTGGTGTCCTCTGGTGGACTGGAGTAGTAGCATTAACCAAGTTGAACTTGTTCTTACACTAAGGATGTATTGACAATGACAAAGTGAAAAGAGTAAATGTTTGCTAACTGTAATACACATGTATAATTACTGTGCTTGTGGTGTTTTCAATTAAAGAAATTAAGGCCAAGAAATGATCAAAAAGAGAATGAGTTGGTTATCTCTGTTTTGAGAAACATGTATGAAGAAAAACAGAAGGACCATGTTCATGTTGGGGAAGCAAAACAGGTAAGTAATCATTCAGTTTTAGTTCATGTAAGGAGGAGCCAGGAAAAAAGTCTTCCATTCAATTTTTATATCTTTCCAAAGGCAAATTTCCCTCGCTGTAGACAGTGGTGAACACCGGTTTTGCTTGTGATTCATAGGCTATTGTCATGTGCCAAAACAGGCATATCTCAGATTTTGAGGTACCCGGTACAGTCTGATTTCAGGCTTCAGAGAAAAAGATGCAAATAAGGTAGACCACTAATTTGGTTGTTTCTTTCTTCTCACTGCAGTGAAAATGCAATGTGAGAGAATATATAATGAATTTGTAATTGCTCTCAGCCCATCTGTGGCATTTGCTATCCCGCTGTCTATGTGAGTCAGTGTCCTGACAACACATTGGATTTGATCCTTGATAAAGACTATTACATTTACTCAACAGCTGGAACTTATTTCTTGTGTGCAAACCACCATTTGAAGTGGCCTCAAGGAGTAGCTGTGGAGGATTGCTGCAGAAACAGCAGCAGAGACTGTCATCCATTTCAAAAGAGCTGAGCTACCTTTCATTCTTTATCAGGTTGCGTCAGTGCTGTTTAACTGGCTGTTTATACAGCACAGTTAAGGTTTTTCAAAAGGGATTAATGATTTTGGTTGCCTTGGTTTGTGACTAACTAACTTAAGACACCTCAAGGAGGTCTGTATTCAAAAGAGGAAGGATCAGCACCCATTCTCTGGAAACTTTCAGTTCCAATTATTTGACCCTTTTAAAAATCCTGGCTGTCCCACCCATCATGATGACTACTGTTGGCTGTTTGTGATATAAACTAGCAAATTAATATATGGAGAGTAATTAGACCCCTGAAGAAATTGGGGAAGTAGCAGCAAGTCTTCATTTACTATTTGTTCACGTTAATCTTTTCTCCTTTTATGGCTTACTGGCTAATTATTGACCTCCCTGAGAAAGCAGGAAGAGAACTTTACATATTTCATGCTCTGATTTCTTGTCTTGGGCATCTCAACAGAAATATGCTTTTAAGAAAAAAGAACTGTAGTTATGGCATCACATGAAGAAACATTGCCTGAGGTCCTCTATCATCATACCGGAAATATTTTTATTTGGTTTAATGCCAGCTGGTTATCAAATAGTTACCAGTCACAAATGGCTTGGAAAAAGGAATATACAAAGCAAGATAGTATCTTAGTATGCCTTCAGTGTGATTTGAAAATTCATAGGGCCTGCTGCAGTCTGTTTGCTCAGTTCCTGGAACAAAAATTGGTTAATCTGATCCTTGTAAAGATGCCAATGCTCTAAGAACAGAGTTGACTTGCCTTCAGTCCATCATTTGTCTTAGCATAACGTTTTATATTTACTCTGATAATTTATCTCGAGAGCTGTGTAATAGCAGATACCTTTGAACATGTACTCTGGCAGGGTTATTTGTCTCAGCAATCATTAACCCATGACACCCTGATGTCCCTCTTCCCTTCTTTTCTACATAGGTATTCACTGTCACGCTTTTCATCACTTTTTTTTTAATATATAAATCAGGGGAGGAAAAAAATGAAATGTGATACTAATACATGGATCTTATTTAACAAAAGTGACCTTCAAAATAAATGTCTTTTCATAAGAACATAATAGCAGGCAGCATCTGATTTGCTATTTGAGGATAAGATGAGCGAAGGTAAAAAGAAAATACAGAAGCCTGTAACTTTGTTGTACTGGAAATAGGATGCTTTAAAATTTTATCTAGACAGGACTATTTGGTGGTGATGATGACATGCTGTTCAGCTGCCCACGTACTAATAGTTACATAGATAAAGCATTCAGATCTCTGAAATTAGGGCCAGGTAGAGAGGGCTATGGTGCCTGGCAGTCTCAAGATGAACCCCCAAAAATAACACTGAAAACTGTGCTCTGGTTTCTACTGCAGGTGTTAAGTTTGGATGGTAATATTTGCATCATAGTGTCATTTTTGTATTTGATACACTAGTCTTTACAAGCACTAGAAATGGACTGAAATATTTATTTAAAAACCAAAACTCTCAGTAGACCGTTAGCTTTAAGACGGAAGTGTTTCTACTGGTAAAATACTTAGAAGAGTTAGATTGTTATACATCTTCCTGGCCCTTAGAAAGCCACATTTTAATATAATGGAGACACTTGAGAGTTCTTGTTAATTATGAGCTTCATCAATTTTGATTAACTTCTTGGCTGAAGAAAATCACTAATCTGTTAAACATTTAGAATTTGTACAGTTGTACTTTGGCATTAAAGAAAATTTGTCAACACAGCCATAAATCACTATCAAAATGGCAATTCTTCTGAAGCATGCTACTACAGTCAACACATTTCCTTTAAGAGATTTCCTGGTCTTATGTTAGCATAGTTTGTTAAACTTCAGTATAAGTATCAGTAGAGAAAAAGGCATGAAAAGCCAAGAACACTGGCAGAAAGTATTGATTCAAGTTACAGAAGTCTTCAGACTGTTCACTGAAATTCTACTCCATGCTGCTGAGTATTTCACATCGATGTTTTTAAACACTTGCAGACTTCACAATCCCCAGCTGAGAATGCTGTAAATGAGGTGCCCAGCAGCGCTCCGAGATTCAGATTAGATATGTTAAAGAACAAAGCAAAAAGATCTCTGACAGAATCATTTGAAAGTATTTTATCACGTGTAAGTATCTTCATGTTTATTGCCTCTGAACATAATTTCATTGTTTTATTTATTTGAATGATAGAAAAGTCATATTTGTTATCCTTTCAGGTTGTAGCCAAGTAGTTATTTTAAGGCACAGTGAAAAAAATATTTGAGTGTACATGTTAGAAGAAGACAAAACAAAACAGGGCTTTGGTAGAGAGAATACCAAGTCCTGGAAGAAGTGAACTAATTGCTAGATAAGAAATAGTGTATATAGGCATTTCAAAAAATTAATATGAAGTTGAGCATGAGAACTTACGAAGTGACAATTGTTTTATTTCTCTTTCAGATTTAGAAAATTAAAAACTAATTGTAATTGTTCACTTCTCTTTATGTAGAAGGAATTGATTAGGGAACTGACTAAGCATTCCTAATGGGATAGTATTTATAAGTGACACAGAACTGATGAATGGGGCATCTGAACTTTTAAATGCTAGAGATTATTTGAAGGCGAGGAGTGTAAAGAACTTCAGAAGGCACTAACAATATGAAGTCATTTATGCAATATCACATCGGGTAAAATGCTTTGTAAATAGTGTCTGGCAATACCTATTAGTGGAAAAAACTTGAACTCCTATGTCATAGTGATCCCCAAGAAAATGTGTTGGGAAAATGTTTATCATGAACAGATGGCTGAAAGTATCTGCTGAAAGTATACAGCAGTGGTTAAGAAAGTGGTCAAGTTTAAGCACTACTTAAACTTAAGGAGTGTCTTCTCATTCAAATATTCTTGTTTGCACCTCATAGAAAAAGTCTGAGGAAAATAACAGGAGACTTGGGAAGGCTTGTGCTTGACAAAGGATTAAAAAAATCAGACCTTCTCCCTTTTTAAAAAAGAGAGTTGTGACAGAATGCCAAACAACAAATATTAAGAAACAAAAATTCGGCATTCTCATTTCTCATCAGCAAACAGTTAAATTGAAGTAAGATCTAGTACAGTTTATTGGCTCATAGACATGCCACTTGTAGTGACAAAACGAGGCTTTTAAAGCTTCTTTCAGACATTGTATCTAACCTGTTCCCATGAAACAAATTATGGCAAAAGCATGTTCTCCCTGTGATAATTACGCATATAGAGAAGATTTTTAGTTGAATGTCTCCCCTCATTACTTCCCAGCCAGCATTTCTAGAGTTCACCCTCAATAAAATCCTGCTGTGGGTGTGTCCTGGATGTGAAACATAATTTTAGTGTTGTTACACTAACTATAGTAGTTACTGTTCTAATTTTTGCTGGTTTGTCCTGACTGGCATGAGCTGTCTTCCCATGAGCAGAGCTGTATATCGGTTGCATTTTCACTGTCATGGCTGTTTTGATGGAAATTCTTGATTTTGATCAGATCTGAGGCAAAACATTTTGTCTGAGCTTCAAGGAGAGAATAGTCACTACTGTGAATGATGATAACATTTTGTACCTGGAGTAACAGTTCAAAGAGAACATAAGCCTTAACTTCAGAACATAAAAAAAGATACCATTTGAGGTTAGGAAGATAAAAGTTCCATAGTTGTGTTAGCATGTAAGAACCATCAGTAGGTTTCTTGATATTTCTCTTGGTTACATAAAAACATTAGTCAAATAAATTATACAAAAATATTGTTGAACAGATTATACAAAAATATTTATGCTTTCTGATTTGTGGGCATTGAAATGATAATATCAGAAATTATGTTTTGCTGTTTATTAAATTTATATGGTTTTGAGTCCTTTGTAATAGATGGCCTTTTAGTTTCTTTGTATCCTGGTAGGAATTACCTAGTGTGAAAATTTCCTGTTTGGAATACAGAAGGTACTTTAATAGTAGTTGTAGTACATGCATGTAATATGTGATTATGTACATATCATGGAAAACACATCATTGCCCATGAGAATGCCTTAACTACACAGGATCCTTTAAAATGTCAGTGACTGTCCTGAATGAAGCCTCTGTTTCTCACGGGGGCAAAGGCTATTTTTAGGCATTTCAGGAAATTAACTTTCATGCTGTCTTTGAAAATTACAGATTCTGACTATGCTAGACAGATCTCTTTTTGCTATGCCCCATATATCATAATCTTAACTGCTGGTGTGCTTTATCTCTACAGGGCAGTAAAGCCAGAGGTCCACTGGACAGTTCTGGTGCTGTGGATTTGGACAGCTGCATGTCCAGTACCTTAAGCAGCCCAAGTAAAGTAAGTAAAGCCTGGGGTGAATGTACCTATTTAGAAACTTCAGATAATATTCCCTGAAACAACTAGTCAGATGTGAAATGCAGTTAGCAACTGCTCATATAACTGTTCTGTTCTAACATCTTGCATTTTGTTTTGATTATTTTGGGGGAGTAGACAAGCTAACTGATTGTGTGTGTGAAAAGAAATAAAGCCCAGAACAGCCAAACAGTATGATAAAAACAGTACCACAGAGTAGGGAGAGTAGGTATGTCCTTTTCTTCTGACCTGTAAGAGTCCTGTTGCTGCTTGCTGATCCGTAGGGTGTGTCTTTATTCCTTTGCCCAGTCCCTCTGAGGGTGATGGAGCTGCATTCATTGCAGGCAGTGTCTTGGATCAGCAACTGCCTTTCATCCCCACCCACCCACCCCACCCCCCCCAGCTTAAAGCAATATTTAAGTTTTTCAGAATTTTCAAGTTGGTTACCCAAACAATTTTCGTATATGTAACATGTTAGAATGTGTGTGAGTCCTCTGAGGGACAACTTGAACAAAGTAATTTCCCAGTTTACCCTGATAACAGAGATTCAGGCTAAGAAATAGCAGTCACATGTCAATACAATGGTGACGTGTAAGATGCTATTATCTGTAGAGTTTCACTTGAGATTTCCATACTTTTTGACAAGATGGGACTCATAGTAAATCTGTGGTTCTGTTCTCCAGAAGTTTAAAGTTGGTTTCAGGCCTTTCATTCTGTTCCCCATGCTATAAAAAAGAGCAGTGAGATTGGGTCTCCATTTGAATTTGAAATGCCTTGTACTGTATATAAGCACAAATTTTGTATGTACATATCTTATTGTGTGAGTTTATATATGTGAAATAAAATATATGATATCATCTGAATCTTGCAACAATGTGCAGCAAAACAAATGCAATAATTACCATGCTGCTCATACTAATCTGGTTGGTTTTAGCCCTGAAAGTACATACTGTGAATGCAGGATTGCATTTGTAAGAAACATAAAACTAAAACAAGAAGTGGAGTAATTTCCCTCTTTGTATGGTTAGAAAGCTTTTAGTTTGAATAAAACAATATAAAGAAACAGCATAGAAGCAGCCAGTTGTCTTCTCTGGAGGCAATCTAGCATTCTGCAGACTTGGATACAGCTATTGATTCTGCTCTAGTGCCTATTTGCCTATGGACTCCTGACTTCAGGTAATCAAGAGTCTGCTCTTTCTGCTTCTGTTTTTGAAGGAATGGCCAATTCTGCAGGAAACACACGAGGTGGGGAATGAAGAAAAATGCATTGTATTGGACTGAAATGGGCATCTAGTCATAGGATTAAAGTCCTTTAAGTGATTCTAAGGATAGACAAGAGGAATATTATATTGTTAGACGGGGTGCTAAATATACAGTGCTCTGAAATGCCACCCTTTTCATTGCTCTCACTTTTACCTAAACCTGACCCATCTGTTCTGTTCTGACCCCATTTCTTCTGAGTTGTATTCAACATACTGTAAAATATACAATTACTCTCAAAAGTACTTTTTCTCTGTAAAATGGAGACTGTGATTTGTTGACCTAAATGATTAATAACAAAGACATAAAATATCAAAGAGTCTTTCTTTGAGCTATCATGATAAAAATGTGCAAATTTGAAGCAGGTCTCTGTGGGATGTGAAAAATGACATGGGACTGCAACCTCAAAGATTGATTCTAAACCTACATATTGATAACCTTATTTTTTGCACTGCTAGGAACCACCATTGTGTGAAAAGGAGAAAGACAGACTTCCTACTCTTCCTACAGAAAACACTGTCAAGACCAGTGGATCAGTGTGTGATCTCTCCAGCAGTGCAGATAATTCTCCTATTGAGCAGTCTGTTACATTACCTCAGCAAAGCTTTCGGAGGCGAGCAAACACACTGAGTCATTTGCCAACAGAAAGCCAGGAATCACTGGTACCTGTTGAAACATCGCCATCCATTCCTCAGAGGAAACTTATGAGGTACCACTCAGTGAGCACAGAGACTCCTCACAAAAGAAAGTAAGACTTATTAAAAGCAGGCTGTGATTTCGTTTGTTGAGGGCATATTTGGGGATGATAATTGCATACCAGGTATGTCCTCTTAATGGATAAGAAATCTATCACAGCAGTGTGTCACTCGTTGGAGGTTTGTAGGTATTCTGTTTAAAAACACTGTTATCCCTGTGTGCTCCAAAGGGGAGAGAAAAACATGAGATGTGTAGTTCCACAGTATGTCACAAAACTAAGTGTAAGCACAACATAGGATTGCTCCCAAGGGGTTTGATTATATTTTTGCAAGCAATATTCATTAATTTTCATTGTTTTGATCTGCAAGCAGTATAAATAAATGCTACTTCTTGTTGTCTGTTTATAGAGAAAAATCCAGTAGCATCTGTGATGCTGAAAACCTTACTTACTAGTTGATGAATTCATGTGTGACTTTAAAATAACACACAAAACTGACATAAATTGCCTAATTGTTGATAGAGGTGAGGCTGCTGTCTAGCTTTTCAATGAGCCTGTGTAGATTTTACTCTCAAAAACAGGCTACTGCTTGCCTTTATGCTAATATTCTTCAAGCTATCCTCCTTCAAATGCCTGCTTCTACATCTCTAAAGTCTCCTCTTAACTTTATGGCAGTTGTCTTCCTTCCCTCTATCTGGCTTTTTCCAATTACTATGGAAACATTTCTGTCTGTAGGTTTCTGTTTTACTGCCAAAACTGCTTGTTTACGCAAGTTAGTAGGAAATCTGTATGTGTTCCAGCTCATTTTTCTCTGCAGGAGGCAGGGCAGTAAAAAAAAAAAGCCTGAAATAGGTGATGACAGTGAAAAAAAGAGAATTATTTTTTGAAAGGAAACATAACCTGGGTTGCCTTTTTGTCCCTTCTTTGAACCTTTTTAATTCTAAAATACTAGAATGCTTTTGTAGTGCAGTTTAGGACTTGTGTTGTTGGTCTGTTGTCATGAGAGTTGCCCTGATCCTTGTAGCTGCTTGTTCAATCAGTTCTTATTTTACTATAGGAATGCAGCTAGAAATTAACTATATTTTTCACTTCCTTTGTTATTTCTATTTGGGTTTGATCATATAATTTTTAGTAAGACCTGAGTGCCTGCTCCCTCACATAACTCAAAGCAAAAAGTAATCACTGTTGCTTCCTTTTCATAGCAAATGTACAGAACCAGGGGTAATGGAAAATTTAGAAGAAAAGTATACTTAAAAGTTCTTAAAAATCACTGGAATGGTAGACTTGTAACAAGTCTTGTACATTTTATGAGTGTTTTTGAACAGCTTACCTCAACTGTTTCCAAAGTATAAATAAATTCGGTTCTTCATGTAGCATTTCACTTCGTATCCATTAGAACTCTTGATCACATGCCTGTCTTTATCATAGAAACCATGGGGAAGCACATATGAGGGAGAAGAAAGGGATGTGTCAGTGACAGTTTTTTGGGAGTTTAAATTTAGTCATATGCTGAAATACCTTGCTGAAGCCTGTAAGTCTGTATTTGCGACTTTGCTGATTGGGTTAAATTGTTCAGCCTCTTACAGTTACTGCATTTACTGTGAAAAACATAGGAAATGGTTGATTTGTATATGCCAGGTTCCTTTCAAAGATTAGAGAAGGGATTTCACTTCCCCCCACCCTCTCCTCTCTTACTGTGTTTTGTTCTTTGTGCTACCTCAACTCCATCGCTCTGGTTGGAATCCCACTATATGATTTGAATGCATCTGTCGGCGAATCTAAAAGTTCTTCTGGTCAACTTACGCGTTCTCCTACTCTAGCTCGTCTTAATCCCTCGGCCTCTTCGCCCAACTTTTTTAAATATCTAAGGCATAATTCAAGTGGAGAACAAAGTGGGCATTTTGCACAAAAGAGGTGAGCTAGCGCCTGTACGTAGTTTGGGGTAGGGCTTTTTTAGCATGTTATAAATATGAAGCTCTATAGTATAAATAATTAAAATAATTTAATATAAACCGATGGTGGTAGATTTTTATGGGAGAGGAACTCTTTAACTGCTCCATTACTGAGTGTAGAGCTGCTACTTACATAATTTTTTGTTTTAATAAATGAAATTCTTTCAGACACATGGACACATGACTTTCTTTAGAGCCAGTTGCTCCAAAGCAACTTGTTGTTATGCAGCAGACAGCAGCACTGCTTAAATTGTGCAAGGGATAAGTTGCCAAGAACCTGTGATCCAGCTCACTCTGTCCCTCCTCAGTCATTCAGTTCTGTTCTGCTTTGTTCACAGTAACACAGAAACATGTTAATATTCTTTTGTGCCTGACATTAAAGGCAAATTGACTAAGTTTACTAAATGGGGCAAGAAATAGCAGGACTGTGTAGAGCTGATACAAAAACCCCACAAACAACAAAAAACCACAAACAAACAAAAAACCCAACACTCCTCACTCCCCCCAAAACCAAGAACAAACAAACAAAAAACCCCAACCTGCGAGCTTGTGTATTTGTCTTTGTTACTTTGAGCAATATCGAGTTGTACTTTTCTGTGCCTCCTTTCTTAGAACAAAAATACATATAGAGAACGTTGAGAAAAAGACATTAACCCATTGTTTCTCTGAGAACCTGAAACAAGTAGCTCCCTAAAAATCTTAACTGTGAAACCCCTTCTTAACCCCTTGAGCTAAAACTGCTTGGTTTAGCTCAAAAGGCTAATGAGACCAAATGTCCTTGGAAGCACTGTCAACAGTCACTGGCCATTGGCAAGCAATTTTTACTGCTGTTGCTGTTTATTGTTTCATTTTGTTCTCTTGGGTGAAGGTTTCCTGTTTCACCAAGGTGCTGATTCTTCTGATCCTGAGAAAATACTCAACTGAGAACCTTGTTTCACCAGTTCCTTCAGCTGTATTTGCTGAGTACTAACTAGCATCTCTCTTAATTTAGCTTCACCTCAGAAGTATGGTATAGCTCAGAGGAGGAAATGTGAGGCTACAATGTCCTCTTTACTCTTCATTTTAATAAGATTTACTTTAATCCTGAAGGCTAAATTCTCAAAAGTAGATTTTTCCAAGTAGATTCTGCACGTACAGTAGCAACTTCTCCTTCAATGGTCATTTAAGGGTATACCTTATTGAACCTTTAAGCAATAAGACTGAAAACTGAAATTGATAGGAATATCAAATGGGTTAATGAGTTTAAATCAATAAAGTCAAACTGCCCAAGTTGATTGTATTCTGTAAGTGAAATTACAGTGTAATTGTGATGGATTCACAATGCAATTGTAAGCAAAACCTGTTTGCAGGGCACACCATGCTACAGCCTTATCTTCTTTGTGCTCAGTACCAGCTACTAAATAGCTTCACTTCATACTAGTGATTATCCCAGAGTATCCCTCCCATCCCATTCATGTCTTCAGGAGACAGTGCTAAATGCCATCCAGATATATCATTATGGTTTATTAGAAGCAGTTATTTCTTAAACTTAGCTTCTCATGATTAAATTCTCCTACTCACATGTTTTTGTGTACTCTTCTGAGAAAAAGGTCTTCCAGTATCATCAGCCAAGTAATTTTCTGTGTTTTCATTTCATGCAGAAATTTCCATTATCTGAGTTGTTCTTACTTCCATTAACCTTCTTCTGAGTATGTTGGGGGCCTGTTATTTTAAAAGAAAGAGCAGAATTACGTTGGCCACAAGACTATTGATGAAATTTGATTAGTACTGCTGTCTGTTGTATAAATAGAGCCACAATCCTAAATGATCAGTCAGAAGGCTCAGCTTTTAACTTAAAAGTTCCAAGCTTGTCTGAATAAAATCCTGTTAATGCTTTACAAAATGTTTTTTGCCAAAGTCTTATTTTTCATTTGCTAGCACAATGATTATCAGTGTCAGCTTTTCCTAACCTTTTCCCCCAAACTTAGTCAATCATTGAAACTTTGAAACTGATATTTAAGTAAATGTGCAATTATAAAGTTGGCTTCAATTCCTACTAGATTAAAGGAATTTACTTGAAACGTGCACTAAAAATCCTGGGATATAGATATAAAGAATAATAACTTTACTTGGAAGTACATTTATTTATATTGGAACATTTTAGTTTGCCCAAACAAATGTGTATTTCAAAGTAGCACTTTGTTAGCAGTTTTAGTTTTGACTTTGGTTTCCTTGATATTCAGGCCTTCAGGATTTAGCTGCTTTTTGTTTGAAACTTAGCAGTATGTGTTATTTTTAATTCTGTGGATTTATACTTCTTTGTTCTAAACTATACTTTTCCCAACTGCACTCTCAGCATCTCCTACCGTACTGCCTTAAGGAGAAGGCTTCATTCTTCCTCTTCTGTGCCAAATTTCTTAAAATTTCTGGCTCCTGTAGATGAAAATAACACCTCTGACTTTAGGAGCACAACAAGGTAGGGTTCTCTCTTAAAGCCTGGAGGTAAAACTGTATTTTCAAAGGTTGCTTTGTCTGAAATATTTTAAATGCTTCTCACGCTTGCAAAACCTGATTTGTTCAACAGTTCACTTGCATGTATTCTGCATGTGATTGCTGTCAAAAGGATGGAGCTATCCCAGACTCTTCTCCCATTAAGACTGCAGAACTTAACCGTTTTGATGTTGTAATGGTCATGCAACTTCCAGCTATGTACTTCTGTGATTATTGCTGCCAAGGGACTGTATTAGCCGTTTTCAGTTAAGAGAACATACATGGTTCACCCTAAGCAATGTCAGTGTCCTCACATTGGAAGGAGAGGATGGCCTATAAAATGCTCCTCCCAGTTGCTGCCAGAGCTATTTAAAGGTCATTTATCCCTCTCGACTTCAACAAAGACTCATGCAACCATTTAGCCAATGGCTGGAATAAAGCAACGAATAGTTTAAAGATGTAATGGGTGAGAGTTATTAGTGGGATTTTTAACAGGAAAGTAGCATTGCTGTTCACTATTTCATTTAATATTCTGAATAAAACCTCTCTCTGTAGTTTGTGGATTGCATCAAAGGAGTAACATCCAAGGTTCCTGGACACTGTTCCCGAGTTTTTTGCTTATTTCAGATGGTGACTTGCGGACATGAAGGTTAAAAATTTTGCTCCAGGTCTGTGTTGTGAGGGAATAGATTACATACCCAGTTCACAGAAGGTTGGAAGTTTAGTTGGTGTTTATAAAGCTCCTTGATGTGTGCTGATAAAAAGCATCAGCAGTTCTTTGTGCCTCCTATGGATAATCACTAGATTTTGTGGATGGCATTTAAATAGCAGAGTGGTAAAGATACATTATGGTGTATGTGTCTTTAATGTGTTGTGTTTAATACACTGCTGTAAAGCAAGCTGAAAATTAATTCAAACTGAAGAAAGCAGAATGCACAGAGCTGCCAGCCTGTTTTGATGACCCTGAGTGATGTTTGCAGCTTTGTATAAGCCTGTTTGCCACAAAGCAAGCTTCAACCACCTAACACTTAAGAGCTTGACCCAGCATATGCACAGTACACTGCACCCCTTAGCTGATGATTTGTGTTGTATTCACTGAAGACTGTGTCACTGTTACTAGCAGATTCAGGTAACCTACTCACAAGCCACTCTGTGTTCTGCAATTTTAGTGACTACGAATCCAAACACAGCCAGCAGGCCGTTGGTGCGGATAGTCCTGTAAGGACTCGACGACATTCATGGAGGCAACAGATATTCCTGAGAGTGGCAACCCCTCAGAAAGCATGTGATTCTCCCAGCCGATATGATGGTAAAGTCTGTGTTTATTTGTTCCCATGAACATTGTTAGTGGATGTAGTCTGTGAAGTGTGGATCATTTTGTCTACCGAGTGGACATACTTGCCCAGTACTCTGTTTGTCCTGTCTTTGCAGTTTCCCACCTACTTTTTGGTCATGCCAAGCTCATCAGCTGTTGAGTTTTTGTTTTTCAGCTTTTTGCCTAGCATAGTTCCGATTGTGTCAAATTAACCAGAGAAGAAATTATTTTTATGTGTACTATTTTAATGAGTTCTGGGGAAAAAATGTATCACCAAGTATTGCTCTGAAGAAAAGGTGATGCTTCTGTTTCATCTTTCCATGCTGGAGTATAGAACTATGGGCTAGAAAAATCCAGGCCTAGCAGAAGAAATTAACTTTTTTTTATGACCTCAGGTGAGTTCTGTAGTGTGTACTTCATACCAGACTGAATTTGACCTCATGTATGCTGCTCCAGTCTGTGACATTTGCCACTTGAGCCATAGCTAGCCACTGTTCTTGTATTTGTTTCCTGAAATTCTGCAGAGCTAAAGAACCACAGACTAGAAAAAAAATCACTGCACATGAGCATGTGGTTGCATCATTTTATGCATCTCACTTTATCTGAGTCAGATAGTACAGCACATGCTGAGGCCAACAATGCCTCAGAGAAGCTTGTGACTGTAGGTAGTCATCTCTTGCTCATTAAAGTTTGAATTTCACAGCTTGAGCTCTGCAAGCTCTACCTTCTAACTGATCTCTAAGGCCATTGTATAAGAAATAAGAAAAAGTATAAGGGAACAGGACGGAACAGTACATTATAGTAAATGTAGTAAAAAGTAACCATCTTAATGTCACTGAGACATTTTTCTTGCATCTTAAAGAGAGACCTTGATTAACTGGACACAGCACATAACAAAAGTGTTTCTGTTGTTAATGCATTGCTTGCAAGGTAATTTGACTGACAATGGGGTAAGCTGTATACGGGCATAGATGCCTCTCAAATTTAGTGTACTTCGAAACAAAATAATCTCAAGAGCATGTTGTATAAACATACATGTGAAATGCTCTTCTATACTTCAACGCATATGAAGGAGCTGTTCGACCTCAGCTGTTCTGTGAAGCTACTCTTTTTGCAGGTTTGATGCATCTTTTTGTGACTGGAAATAGTCTTACTTGTTTTTGAAAGCCACAAAACCTTCCCATATTAAATTGGGAAAAAACACCTAAATTGCCTATCCAAGCATTTCCTCTGAGTTGTAATAGCTGCAAGATAAAATCACAACAACCTACAACTGGATAAGCAGAATAGTTGGAGAAATAAGTGTGGCCAAAATGGAAAACAGGAAGTGCTAATAGGAGGACCAATTTAAAATATCGGGCCTTTTTCTTCACTTTTGTTTTCTTTTTCTGTTTTTGTTCCAATATACATATTCAATTTATGAACAGAGGGAGAAAACTCAGAGTTAAGGGGGGTTTTTTATGCATAAAAAGTATTGGGTTTTTCTGTTTGGATTTTCATGCATCTCCTGGAACATTTCTGGCAGCAAAGGATAGTAACTCATGATCCAGTCTCTGTAGCCTTTAAGAGGGCTGCTGTACAGATGATATTACATTGGACTCACCACAACAGTTAACTTGGTAACCTCTGTAATGCCAAAGTAAATGTAACTAGCTATCATTCATCATCTTGTTCCTCATTCTTTCATATTCTCTCAAGGAGAAGCAGCACATGCAGTGGAGTTTATTGAATTTAAAAGTTACCTGTACTTCCTTTTTTTTTTTTTTTTTTTTTTTTTTAAAAAAAAAAAAGCCTCTCGCTCTTTTTAGACTGATTTCCTTTGAAAAAAGAATTTATGTGAGTAGCTGATGTATCACCAAAAGATCAGTTTCAGCCAAATTGGACAGAGGGCAAAGAAGGTTTTAAACATAACATGTTTTGTCATGTTCTGCAAAAGTAGGCATGAAGAGAGGGAAACAAGGGAACATTCATGAGTTTCCCTTTATAGACTGTAACTCCACTGAGCAATTTCTCCATTCAAGTGCAATATCCCACACACCATTTCAGGGTACTCTGCAGGAAAGCAGTAAGGAAAAAGGCTAGGAAATTTTTTTACAAGTTAGTAAGTCAACAAACCAAGAGACCCAGATCTCTGTGAGTCAGAGATGAAGAAGTTTTTCAAGCTTAGCATAGGCTGCTTTACTAATCTTAGTATTAAATGTGAAATCCATCAGTATGCCTGAACTACGTGTTGCTTTGACCACGTGTGGGCAGGCACTGTAAACAAAATGAAACTGCTTTGTGGCTGTAACTTCTTTGGGTTGTAATCAGTAAATATGCATGTGTAAGATGTCACAAGAAATGGGGACAACTTTAAGCGTTATAAATACACAGAAAGATCCGGATTCTGACATTTATGATTCCATTTGTATAGGCAAGTGGTGAGCTGAATCTCAAGATGCATCATGTTCATTGCACTCTCTGTGTGATTAAGACAGCAGGATATGAAGGTGTATGTACTAAAAGTTAAAAAAAAAAAAAGAAAAAAAAAAAGAAAACCCAGATAACTGGTACATAGTTTTTGCAGAAATTTTGAGCTTAATCTTATGAGGCTCTGAACTTGAGACATGTCTAGTGTCCTGAGTTACCACATGAAGCTGACAGCACTTTGAGTCCCCCTGTCTTGTAGTCTGGATCCTTTACTTCTTTAGGAGGTGCTCATAAGTAGTTTGAGCTAAAACTTCATTTTCTGTAGCTCAGCTGGAGAGACATGATTGCTGGCTGTGCTTTGTTGGTTGCATCATGTATTACCAAGCAGAGAGCACACTGTTTTGCAGACACTATTATTTAAAAGGAGGGGTTTATTATAAGTGAAAGAGGGTGTTCATTTCTTACTAGTTCAGGAGTAAAATAAAAAACAGTCCCAAATCAATAAAGTTAAAAAAAATATATTTCAAATAGATACACTAGAAAGGCATATTTTCTTGCCAGTTGAGATTCCTGCCTTGCCTGGTGACTGGACTCAATTCAGCCACACTCAGGCAAGGAGAGCGCTCTGAGACAACAGAAAGCCTCGGGTACAGGAAACCATTACTTTCGGTTGTTACAGGAGCAATGTCTCATGTGCAGGCCCTCCTCCAGCCACCTCCTGCTTGTGGGTGCTGCCGCTTTCCCCTTCCCCACTGTTTTCCCCTGCTTCTGTACATAACTTTACCATGAAGCACATTGGAGAAGCATTACGCAATTTGCTGCCTGACAGGACAGCCAGGTGATCTCTGGTGAGCCTGAAGATGAGGCTGATCTCCAGTTTGGAGATCTAGAAAGGATTTTCTGCATAGGTGAAATGATCTGTAGGTATTTTTATTGCTTTCTAGCTGGTAGCTGGAGGTTTGCAGGGTTGAAGTATGCTAGTTCTACAGTAGCAAGCTACAGTTCAAATGTCCAACCTCATCTCCTGCTGTTCGCTGGTTCCCAGGGAATGGTCGTGCTGCTGCAGGTGGTGTGGAGCGCTGGGGGGCAGCGTTTCTCTCACCACCACCTTGAGATACACTCAGTGATTTGTCCTCTGATATTTTTCTTTTTTATTTATTTGTGGGGGTGGAATGAGTGTTGTATCCTGCAAAGTGGAGAGATGGAAAAAGAGAAGCACAGGTCACAGAATGGATCACACTTTAATCTGTTACAATACTATATTTCTTTTGAACGAAGGTTTTCATTGATCTCTTTTTCTGAAGCTTTTTTGGCCTGTTTTCTTTATGAGTACACAAAATTCACTCTGGCTCTCCCACTCACTGTCTTAAACACTCTAAGTAGTAACAGTGTTTCTTCAGTTCTTTGATTTTTACCTTTGTACCTGCCCACCCTACTTGCAGCCAGATCTTCATACTTATAGTAGAGTCTCTCTAACAAGAGTCATATTCTGTGGCTATGCAAATCATTTAGGACTTCTAGTTCTCTGTCTTGGCTGGTAAAAAGGTGAAGGGAACAACTTGGTGATCACTTTAAACTAGCTGAAGTATGGGCTCACTCAAAAAAGGTGACTAGTTTTCAGTTGGATCAGTTTTCTAGTCCCACTCACAGTATTAGACAAGCACTAGAGCAGGCACGGGGAGGCAGACAGGGACATGTGTCTGGAAGCTGAGGGTGGGTGGGTGCTCTTACCCTGTTGAGGAACAGGACACACTTAGGTCAGTGCAGAGTGATCATGAAACTTCAGCTTGCACTGCAGTGCAGCAGGATATTTGCATACTTTTATTCAGCATCTACAAATCTCTGTGGAGTGGACTATTTTCACTACAATTTTCACATATTGACTGTTCAGAATTGGTCATAGTGGGAGAACTGTTTTGCAGATTGTCAGAAACTCCCAACAGAGTAAACTCAAGTGCTAGATTTAGAGGGAGCATGAATAGTTTTCTGAAGTAAATGGTGGGAAAGTGATAGTGCTTGTGATGAGCTTTCTTGCTGTGGGAAGTGTGTTGGCAGTAGACAGCAAGATTATTGTAACACCTGTGTCAGTTTTAGGTTGGAGAATGGGTGATTTGCTTTAGGTGGGCAGTGGTGTGGAGTTACATGTTGAACAGTGAAAGAAATGGCAATTTGGAAGAACGAGGTGCTTGGTATTGCTTAGCAGTACTCAGAAAATAGATTCAGATGAAAAAAAGGAACTTTAGCCGGAACAACTACATAGTATTTTACGACCTGACTTGCAGAAAAAAATTCTTTTAGAAAGTACAAGTATCTCTGTTCAGGAAAAAAAATTGACTCATTCATTAAAATGAATTGGGTTTTAGTCTCTGGCAGACAGAGGTAGCAAACTGTTAAATCCAAAGTGCTGAAGAAAAGTTTGGATTTGAAGAACTGTTATTCTTAAAACCAGTTGTAGTTAGCACCTAACTATCTGTTTATGTGCTTTGTGGTGAGGGTTATATCTCTTCCATTATTTAAGCTAAAATTTTTTAAAAATCATTTTGTGTTAGTATTGCAAATACTGTAAACTGTTGCTTTAGAATTCTGTACTTAGAATGTTTGCGGTGTAAATTATTTGTAATGCATCCTCCAATACTGTTCTAATGGTTCTTTTTTAGCAGCAAAATTATTATTAATTAACTAATGACCAGCTCTGTAAATGCTGTAATAAAGCCAGTTGGTTAGAATTGATTACTCAGAGCAAATATATACTCATAATCTTGATTTGCAGCATAGGAGCTTGGCTATAAGCAGTTAAGTATCACATATACTGTGTGATGGCGTCTGTGCCCATTGAAATACCAGGGCATTCATTTCTAGGGGCTTGATAATATTAGTAAATGGGCTGAATTTGGAGGTAGTGATTACTTTTTAAGAAGCTCTTGGCTTTAAAAGAAAAATCAAATGCTAAAGCATCTCTCAGAGCTGATTTTAATCAACCATATTGAAATAAACAATTTTTCAAGAATTCCTTATTCAGTCACTGTATGTCAGACTAGAAGAACTTGTTGCTTCTTGTGGTTCCATATCTGAAGCTTTCTGGTAACAGAAGACTCCTGGTAATGGTACCATACTTGGTTATGAAGTCAAATACTCCAGACATCTGTGTAAAAAAAAAAGAAAAAAAGAAAGGAATATTATATCCTTGGTTATAGAAGTTTGCAGTTCCTCTTTAATTTTGTATCATGTTGTACTACCTGAATGGAAAATCTGAAGAGGACTAACTAAGGATGTTGTGAAAGTCCTTTCTTTTGGGCAATTTAATCTTACATGACTGTAAAGATTCTCTTGTTTGTTTGCTATGCAGAATTTTGGGGTGTTTAAAATGCAACAAAGAAAAACCGTGTAATTCAGAAAATAAAATGCTTAATGGAATTCTTCCTTCCACATTCTCCCCATATCTTGCCTGACTTCTTAATCCTGGAGAGCAGATGTGACTGGTAAACACTGCAGAGAGCCATGTGTAACCAACTCCATAGTGAGGATGACAGTAATGCGTTATATTTGAGCCTCCTCCCTATTAGCCTCCTATAAAAATAAAACAGACCCTTCTTTTCTACGTGAAGTGTTGCAGCTTCTAGTCAAAGATGAATCTTGTTATCTTGTTTTTGGTATTTGAGGTTGGTTAGACTAAGTGCTTCTGAAAGAATGTTTTTAAAATTTAGGCTTTTAGGTGGGTTTATCACTTCTGTTGTTTTTTACTTTGTGTGTGTGGTTTCTCTTAGTGGGTTTCCTTTTTTTCTTCTTGTTTTTGGAAAGCCTTGTTTAATACTGAGGTTGATTGAAGAAGAAACTATTGATCAATTAAGATTTTTTTCTAGTCAGTTACAAATGAAATTTCCTAAAAAAAATATGGTTTAAGGCAACATTTTAATAACTCACTGTTGGAATACTTAAATGTCTTCCCATAGGTCCCAGTAAATGCACTATTTAATTGTAGCTTCTTCTGGAGCTAATGAAATTTCCTGTTCAACACTACCAGTCAAATATTGTCTGTTTTAATTACTACTGCAGTCATTCACCAGCTTTTCATTTACAAACTTCCTTTAGTGTGGTAGTAATATACCACGATACTTTCTTTGTAATCTTTTGTACTTTGCTTTGTGTTTCATCTTTGCACATGAGAATTTTGTATAATGCATTTTTTGATCCTTTTGGAGTGTAGGGATGCTCTGCTCTCTAAGATTGAAGTGCTGCCACGTGAAGCCAAAGAGCTGAGTATAAATGAATGAATCTGCTGTACAAATTCCATCTCGGTCCGTTGTTCCTACTGGCCTCATCCTTTCTTGGGTAGTGTAAGTGGGTGGTGGGTTGACCCTGGCTGGACGCCAGGTGCCCACCAAAGCCGTTCTGTCACTCCCCCTTCTCAGCCGGACAGGGGAGAGAAAATATAACAAAGGGCTTGTGGGTCGAGATAAGAACAGGGAGAGATCACTCAGCCAATTACCTTCACGGGCAAAACAGACTCGACTTGGGGAAAATTAACTTAATTATTGCCAAATCAACCAGAGTAGGGTAATGAGAAATAAAACCAAACCTCAGAATACCTTCTCTCCACCCCTCCCTTTTTCCCGGACACAGCTTCACTCCCAGATTCTCTACCTACTCGTCCAGCAGTGCAGGGGGATGGGGAATGGGGGTTGTGATCAGTCCCTCACATGTTGTCTCTGCTGCTTTATCCTCTTCAGGGGCAGGACTCCTCACACTCTTCCCCTGCTCCAGCATGGGGTCCCTCCCACCGGAGACAGTAGTCCACAAACTGCTCCAGCGTGGGTCTGTTCCACGGGGTGCAGTCCTTCAGGCACAGACTGGTCCAGCGTGGGTCCCCCACGGGGTCACAGGTCCTGCCAGAAAACCTGCTCCAGCATGGGCTCCTCTCTCCACGGATCCGCAGGTCCTGCCAGGAGCCTGCTCCAGCGTGGGGTTCCCATGGGGTCACAGCCTCCTTCGGGCAACCACCTGCTCCAGCGTGGGGTCCTCCCCGGGCTGCAGGTGGAGATCTGCTCCACTGTGGACCTCCATGGGCTGCAGCGGGACAGCCTGCCTCACCATGGTCTTCCCCACGGGCTGCAGGGGAATCTCTGCTCCGGTGCCTGGAGCATCTCCTCCCCCTCCTTCTTCACTGACCTTGGGGTCTGCAGGGTTGTTTCTCTTACATGTTCTCACTCCTCTCTCCGGCTGCCATTACTGTGCCCACTGAAACGTTTTTTCCCTTCTTGAATCTGTTATCCCAGAGGCACTACCACTGTCACTGATGGCCTTGGCCTTGGCCAGTGGTGGGTCCGCCTTGGAGCCGGCTGGTATTGGCTCTGTTGGACATAGGGCCAGCATCCAGCAGCTTCTTACAGAAGCCACCCCTGTAACCGCCCCTGCTACCAAAACCTTGCCACACAAACCCAATACAAAGTGGTGGGAGCATCAGAACAGTGCTTTTGAGGTATGTATGGATACATTAGTACATTGTTGCAACATTTTCATCTGCTTCATGAGCAGTTTCATCTGCAGTTCATTACCTTGCAGAAGTTCTTACAAGCACAGGAAAGCTGGTGGCTTTCTCAGTGAAGTACACTGTTTCTGGAGGAATACTTAGTTTGGACCCACAAACTTGTAGGAGTGCATTGCGCAGAAGAGTAATTCTGAAGGGTAGTCCAAGTATGAACTTTAAATGGAAAATAACCTGTGTATTGATAAAATATAATAATAGTTATTGGGTCAACTTGTCCAATCCTGAACCTTAAAGAGTAGAAGTGTGGTAGGCTTGTAGAAGTACCACGTATGGAGGTAGAATTTTATATGGAAGCTGCAGGGAATGGAGCAACATATTTGAAAGGAGTACAGGTCAAATGTGGAATAGGAGTCAACAAGAGCTGACAAGGTTGGCAGATGAGGTTGGCAGATGAACAGGGAAGCAGTCTTTCAGTGTGTGCTGAAGTGTTCAGGTCCTGCTTAAGTGTACTTACTAATCTCATAAAAGTTTTGAAGGCTGCACATTACTTGGATTTTAACACATGGCAGTTTGATTCAGTGGAATGTGAGCTCCCGGTTACATTCAGTTGAATTGCTCTACTATTTATCTTTGCTTTATCTGCTATCCTCTGGGTCATTTGTGCATAATAATGAAATACTCAATTTGTTGTTACAGTATTTCTACTGTTGTCTGTTCTGGATTTCAAAGCCGGATGGCATGTCTGTTGATCACCTTGTTGTATATTCATGGACATGGCTTAGTGTTGACTTACCAAATGTCTGGTTTTTTACTTTGCTTTGAGGGATTACCTGTACATCCCACCTCCCCGCCCTCCTTTACCAGCCAAACAGCTGATGCAACTCTGCAAACTTTAGACAGGCCACCTGAGCAGTTAAACAGGTTCATTTTGGTTTTTATACATCCTGCCACATGCCAGCATGGAGGTAGGAGGGAAGGCCGGTTGTGAATGTGTTGTGCTTTATCAGAGTAGACTTTAGACTTTCTGTTAAATGTCTACAAGTGATAAGAAGAAAGGAAGAAAGAAAGAAAGAAAGAAAAGATAGAAAAGGAGCACCAATTTGGAAGGCAAAATCAAGCCTAGGACTCTTCCACAGAGGAATTAAGAGGTAGGGTTGATAATCATAATTGTTCAGCCTATAAAATTTTGTAACCTTTCTGTTTTCTTTTATAGCCTTAAGCATTGAGAGTTAAATTACTTTTAGTGAATACTGATCTTACCAAGTTAGTAATAGACAAGAGATTTTCAGCCTATATGGAAGCAGGACCATGGTCTTGAGTAATTAATGCTTTGTAGTCGTTCAGGTGTTGCCACAGTTTGATCACTGGAGAATGATAAGGGAGTAACATTTCCAATAAATTAGAAGGTGATCTTTTGTTAAGTTGGTACTTGAAGACCAATCCACAAAATTTGCACTGAGAAAGTAGAATGTGTATGGTAAAGACAGGAAGATTCTAGGCATTGGATATGTTCATTCTTGCTTTAGGAATGCAATGTGTTTAATCCATTTCCTTGCATGTGTTTTGCCAGCCTGTTTTTTGGGGCAAGTAGGTAACCATAAACCATCCCTGTAGATAGTCTCGTATTTTCTAACACATAAGTGCATATATAAATATCTAAAACCAGAATACATACCTGACTCTAAAAGAGATTCATAAACCACTGAGAGGATGTGTAGGCTGAGAAGAGATTTGTTTCCCCCAAGATGTGTGTGCATTCTATATTGGATGCTATGAGAATGTAACAAGAAGTGAATAGACTACAGATAGCATACAGTAGGTGTGGGTGTTCCTATCTGTATCACTTTTACTTTTTGCATTGATGTTTGGTGACTGTTTTCATTAATTCCTCTTTCTTACGGTGGTGGTGTTTTGTGCATGTAATGCAGCCTTAGAGGAAGTGAACAACTTTCCTTGAAGATAGTCTTTTTAATTTTTTTAAGCTTATTATTTTATTCAAGCAAATTAAGTTAGTTCTACCAGCATTATCCTTAAGAGAATTTCTCCTATAAAGTTGTCTTAATATGCTCTAAGAAAAATTGGGATGAATGAAAGCTACTATATGTAGTCACTCTACATAAAAAATGTACAGAACACTGTTGACAGTATAGTATGTGCATCAGAAACAACAATCAAATCAAAATCATCTTCCTTTAAATGTCAACAATGTTGAGAATTATCAAGTGTGTGTTTCGTCTCCACCTGGTGACCTTTACCTAACCTCTTTTATAATGGCAGATCTTAGCCCACAGAAGTCTTTCCATGTACCTGTAAAGAAAAAGATTAAATTAATGTTTCCCTGTTTCTTTTAAGGGATATAATATTTCTTCACTGTATTGATGTTTTTTATAACCAGCTGTATTTCTGAATGCATCTGTCAGGGTTTCCTACTTCTCTTTGTAACAAATTGTGATTGCCATTAAAGTGTTGAATTTTTGTCCTTTGCCTAATTCTCATTCCCATGAAGTTTGCTGTTCTCTGAAATTCTGTAGATACCTGAAGTGTGGCTATCCACACTTATATCCAGAGTGCAAATTTGTAAAGGTTTAATTTGTTCTGCTAGCTGAAAATGTTGCATTTATTTTTATATGTATATTTTAGCCCTTGAATTTAACTGTGATAACAAGCAAATAAATGTATAAGGAAACAGGTGGTATTTGGACGCACCCTATTTGTCTCTGACTCCTTGAGAGGAAAAGATTGACAGTGGCAAAACTTAGAAAAGCAGAAGCTAACAGCTGTGAACGTTTCCATTCTTACTTAGTCATCTGAGCTCAGTTGTGTGAGTGCCTTTGAACAAACAAGAAAAGAATAGCTGCATATGAACCGTGTGAGTCAATATATGGTAGCATTCTGAGCAGAATTTGAAGGGGTGAAAACCTGCATATTTTGTTAGTTTTTAGAGATGAAATGTGTGTGTTTAATTCAAAATCCTTATCATTATGCTAGGCAATGATATAAAAATGGACCACTGAGCTACCTTCAGAATAATTGTTTCAGGAATGCCTCTTTCCAGGAGCTATTTGAAATAGCATGCACAGATGTACTTCTCCTTGGCTGGAGAGTCCTGGGAATGGTTTTTGTTGCACTGATTTTAAAGCATTTTCTTGCATGTATAACTGGTCAGCTTGTCCTCAGGGAGACATTTCACAGCCATTCTGTTTGGCAGAAGGAGAAGTGCTGTTGCAATGGCTTTCCATTTGGGATTTGGTAGGAAGAGATGGGTGGTGTTGACCGTTCATTTTAAAGGTGGTGAGTTGAGTAATTTGTCTTCTAGGTACAGGTTATATCAAAGACTACTGAGTCTTCAAAGCAGCTGTATAAAACAACAAAATTAAGTGATACTATAGCAGGGGTTAAGAAAACAAAGTGTAGAAACTTAGGCTTCTTATGTTGAGAACTTGATTAAAAACAATGCTGTTTACCCTTTCTCCAAAAAGAAAAGATTTTTCAATTTGTCTGAGACTTTCTGTAATTTTCCCTTATTTTTTTTAGTGTTTTCAGTCTTCTTAGAATTACCTTGCATGCTTGACAAAAAGATACATTTTGTGTTAGACTAGCTAGAGCTAAAAGAAAAAGTGCAGAAGGTTATGGTATGGTTAAAAATTAGAAGTGAGAGCAAACATGTCTTAGGTGCCTGTCTCCTTTCTGCATGTTTACTTTAAGAACTGGTAATAATCCCATTGTATGGCCTTAGGGGGTGTTGTGTTTGTGCAACTAAGGGTGTGCGTTTTCTTTGTTAAACACAGTTTAGAGATTATTCTTTAAATTATGTGGGTGCTATATTTGATTTGATCTGCTATTTGAATAATGCCAGGTTTCAGCTGTAGGTTGTATTTTTTGCAATTTCTCAAACTTGCCTTTGCCTTTTAGTTCTGTTGTTGTAAAGCTGTAATTAGCAAGCCATGGTCTTGGTGTACGATACAATGTTTTTATCAGGTTATAGAAAAAATAAATTCCAGGCTTTGGCCCACATGATTCTTACTTAGAAGCAGCTTGTAAATCTGCTTGAAACTGTCATTTGGGAAACCTTGCTTGGTATTACCTCCTATATATGTATCTGTATGTGTGCGTGTGTAGATATGTATGTATATATTTGCAAGCTTTCAAAATGTGTCCCTTCACTCACCTATTCATGAAATGTTAAGTAGTTCACAACAGCTTCTCTCTTTTAAAGATTACCCTGAATTGGGAGAACTTCCACCCAGATCCCCACTGGAACCAGTGTGTGAAGATGGCCCTTTTGGGCCGCTGAAAGAAGAAAGGAAACGAACACCCCGTGAGCTTCGCGAGTTGTGGAAAAAAGCCATTATTCAGCAGATATTGCTCCTCAGAATGGAGAAGGAAAACCAGAAGTTACAAGGTTGGTGAAGTTCTTTATTACACCCTACTGCAATACAAGTTCACTCTTTGGCTTGCTCTGTGGCCTTGGCAGTGGTTTGGACCAAGCCTTAATGAAACATTTTAGGAACATATAGGTAAATCAGTTTAGCAGCATCTCCCTCAGCTCTCATTAGTGTAGGTGACAATTTAGACTTATTTTTTTATCATTTCACCTTATTTGTTGGCTTTATCTTAATTGGTACTCTTTTAGTTTTACCATGGCTGGGGTTTTTTAGTCTGCTGTCTAGAAGCTTTGACAAGGAATTAAGCACAATTGCTATCATGAACTGAATTCTTTTCTACATTCGCATCCATAGGTCATTGTCTATGTATTGGTCATAGCAACGCCCTGTTTAGCCAGTCTTGAAGTTGAACTGAAGTTCTTAAGGTGCTGGTTGTGGACTTGAAACTATGGGTGTCTGCAGTAGCACACACACTGTGCAAGCAAGGTTTGTATAGAGTAATAATGACTTAGATCAGTCAGAAGGGTGATGAGAAGGAGCTTGAGAAACTGGAATTTGCAGTTGTTCTGAACCAAGATTTTTTTGTGGATGAATGCATAGCTGCAATAAATCCGTTGTGGTGGCAATTTTTACATATAAAATGCAGCTGATTAAGAATACACATTATATTGTGGCAGCTGCATACAGAAACACATGTGATTGCCCTTGAGAGCTGTTCCTTTGAAGAGATGAATGATGAGGACAGAAATGTTTATCTGGATGATTTTAGATGTTCAGGAAGGGAGCAGGCACCTGGATCCTCAAGAGGTGAGGTACCTGGCATGAAAATAGCAATTCTTCTTTGCCTTTGTGTAAACTTGAGGAAGGCTTGTCTTCCAGGAAGAACTGTGTAGAGAAAGGGCCCAGCCATGTGGAAAGGTCAGTATACCAAACATGAAATCCTTCTTTAAACTTGGGCTAAGACTCCTGACTGAAAGGAGAAGACATCTCTCTCAGATGTTGTATATGGCCTCCCAGAACACTTGGTCCACCTGTAGGCTATTTGCTCCTAGTAGTACAGCTCTCCTATTTCAACCCTGATATCTGAAGGACACCTAATACCTGAATTTCATAAGAACCCTACAGGTGACAGGCGTGTTCCCAGTGAATGTACTTGCTAATCCAGTAAAATAAAATACAGCAGTGGATACCAGGTGTACAATTCCCTTGGCTAAGGGGCCAAGACCTGGAGAAAGAGGTACTGAGAGCAATGATTCATACAACCCCTTCAGCTTAGAGCAGTGCTGTCATAAATAAGCTTCTATCAAGTCATTCTGTAACTTGGAATTTTTATGGAACCTAGCATTTAGAAATTAATTTTCTCTGTTTTGTATATTTATATTCCTGATTATTTTTTTTTAAATCCTCTTGTATTCACGTTATCAGAATCTACAGCCTGCAGTCAAGTTTTTGGCAACTGCAGGACATTAATATCCATAAAAATTTTAACAAGTTTAATCAGATGCTCCAATTTTGTCTGCCCAAAAGAAACAATTGCAAAACTGTCACAAATTCACTAAGATGAGCATGTCTAAAGCTAGTTATTGAATGAATGAGATGGGTGTTGGCATGATTGAAGACCCAGGCTGTGCAGTATGCACTGTGGAGTAAGGAAGTTGTCCTAGGTAGCTGCTGCATGAAGAGCTCAGATGGTGAGACAGTACTTGAAAAAACAGGTGACTGTGCTGCAGTGAGCACAGCTTTGTAATGTAATGCCACATGTTCTGATGCTTTTGTCTCTGGGAAGTAAAACCAAATATTTTACATGCAGTAATAATTCTCAGAGTACTACTGTGTAATACTGAACAAAACATTAAATGTACAGTTGCATCTTTACTGACAATGCTTAAGTGTGATATTGGGAATTGGGTAGTGTCAGTATCTAAGCCTGTTGATAAAGATATTTTCTCTCCTCAGTCCTTACATGTCATTCCCACTGCCACATTTTTGCACATGGCATAAGAAAATTGAATAAAGCAGAAAAGTCTGAAAAGACTGGAAAGTTGCCAAGCACCAGAAAACACTTGTTTGCAAAAGACGGAACATTGGAAGATTTCTCTGAGTTTGTTTTCATATAAGCTGAAACTTAATGCCATTTATAAGTTATCTCCATACAATGCTACCTGTGTTTTAAGGTTTTTTTAAAATATTCTAATATATAAATATGTTGTATTTGACCTGAAGAAAATGTGAAGAAGTTGACAAAGAATTTAGATACACAATCACTTTCAGTGTGGACACACAAGTCAGTGCTTGTATTTACATGGGTCTATGGTTAACCACTGAATATAATCTACAGGGAAAAATCAAAAGCAACAAGAAACCAGGAATAAAAAAAACCCTAAGGAGTAAAATTAAGCTACAGGTGTCTGTATCAGGATGGGTAAAGCGTGTGTCAGTACATGTCAGCCAAAATAATGTTTTAAAACGAAATACACTACTTCAAAGTGAAAAGTCAAAAACTAAATTAGAAAATGTCAAAAATAAAAACTATGAGGTCCAGATCTTGCAAACACTTAAGTAACATCATAACTCACATGAATAACCTCACTGAATGAAATCATTAACATGTGAAAGCAACTACAGGATAAGGAAGTAAGGTGGATCCTTCCCAAATATAAACAGTTCTTTTCTTTTTCCATTTTTAAAATCTAGAATCTTGTTTTAGCCAGTGGGAGTACAGGACAAGCTAACCCTTTGCGACTTTTAGAATTTGATAATCTAATAAACCTTAATTGCAGATACAGATCTCAGAACAAGATGAGCGTAGTGTGTTGGCTATTTTAGTGCCATTGTGAGCCATGTAAATTTCAAGTGATTTTTAATGATTTAGTAAATTTATGTAAAGAAGTTGAACATACAAACAATGGAGAACTAAACTAACAAAAGATAACATCATTTTAACATAGATTGTCTCAAGACTGTAATGCATAGGAGTGTGATTTTTTGAGTTCATACTGTGAAATCATTAAAACTAGCAGTAGGCTTATGATGTATGGCAGAATGTCCTCAAAATGAGAGTATCTCGTTAGCATTACAGTAACGCATCATCACAACAATCAAGTACTGTGAATACCTCATGGCAACCTAATTAAAAACCATGGTTACGTCATGATACACTATTTCATAAACATGGTTCCAAATCATGTTATTTGTAATTTGCTCAATGGGTGTTATTGAGAAGTATTTTTTAATTTTTGTTTAATACTATAGAACCTTTTCAGTCCTTTATGTCTTTTGAACCTGTGCTCTGCTCATTTTTGCAAGTAAATGCTGCTGACCATATCCCAGGGCTCTTGTCATGGAACTAGGTGTGTTGAGTACTCAGCCACATTACAGCCCAAATATCCATGTTGTTAAATTCTCCATAGACTTACCACAGTTTGTCACTCCTTAGTGCTCAATTTGTAGCTTCATCTCAGTTTCCTTATAGCATTTTCTTTCAGCATTTCATGGCTTTTAGGAATAGATGTCTGACATTTTTCTATCTCATCTGTACTACACCTTTTTTCTCCATCTGAGTCAAAAGACCTCTTCTGTTTTTTCAGTCTTGCGAACTGCACAAATTCATCCACTGTCCCAAAAGGTGCTTTATTATTTAGTTTACATGAATGTCATTAATAAACCCTTTTTTCCAGGTACATTCTAGTACTAAAATGCCCCTGCAGAAACAAAACTTAAAAGCTTTGCCAGGAGTCCCTTGAAATTCTCACTCCACTTCTAAACTTCGGAATTAACACTCAGCTACAGAATTCATTTTAATTTCTGTCATGGTTCTGTGATGCTTTCCCAGCCATTGATTAATTTTTTTTAATCTGTTATAGATAATACATGAAGATACGGTGCAATATTCTTATAAATTGTAATCTGAGAAAATCACCAGTACTAGAATGCACCTCTGCTCCAGGAGCTCTGATGATCTAAAATGTCTTACTTAAGACTGAGTTATGCATTGCATTGACCCTTGTTCTGATTTCTTCAGTGGAGTCTTTGAGATCCTCATGTATATATAGTGTTTGTAGCGTTCAAGGTTCTGAAGTTTTCTATACTTGAACTTCCCTTTTTATGTAGTATATAAAAATGGACATGTGAATGTTCACCTTTACTTTTTTTTACTTTGTCATTATGATGATGATGATGATGATGATGGAGCTGTATGCATAAGAAATAGATTACTGTATTGCGTTTGTGGTTTTATTTGGTGTAGGTCTGCTGCACTAACTGTTTTTCAGAGCTGTTAGGAAAATGTTGTGTTTATTTCATTAGTCATCAGCTGTAAGGAACTTAATTTAACAGGCCAAACACAGTTAATATTACATATAATATCTTAAAAAAAACCACAAAAACAACAACCAAACAAAACCAAAACACCCCACAATCACAAAAATTTAGATATGTAATATTTCAGAATTAATGGGGTTTAATTTTAGGTGGATTGCATGATGAAGTTCTAAGTTCTATTAATCCATTTTACAAAGAATAAACAATATTAACTGGCACATTCATGATACCACTTTCTAGCTTCAGAAAACAATTTGCAGAACAGACGTCTGAAACTTGACTATGAAGAAATCACACCATGCTTGAAAGATGTAACTTTGATTTGGGAAAAAATGTTGAGTACACCTGGAAGGTCAAAGATTAAATTTGATGTGGAAAAAATACACTCTGCTGTTGGGCAAGGTAAGCACGGTTTGTTATTTTGAGTTGTTGAAATGCATGTAAATTGTATTAGAAAAGGAATAGGGTCACTTCTTAAGCACCCCTTATAACCAGATTCTCACTGGAGCTGTTCCTCAGGTTGCTGACTAAACAAGTAACAATGTTCAGTATCTTCATGGTTGTGTATGGAATTAACAGCCCCTTTCAGCGGTACTTGGTATTCATCTTTTAATAACATTTGTCCCTACAGGAGAGCTGTACAGTACTTCAATGCATTACAATTGTTGCAATCTGATTTTATAAATTCAAAGTTATAATTAAAGAAAAAAGCCAGGATAATGCCAAAGAAATGACTGTGTAAATAACTGAAGAAACTGTCTGCAATATTATCTGGAAATTCTCTGTTCCAGCCTGGGTAGTACGTGTGTATAGAACAGTATCCGTGGATATCTCTGTAGAACTGCCTTTTTTTTTTTTTTTTTTTTTTTCTTTTTGAGTTCAACAACACATTGTACCTGCAAACACCACTTACAGTCTTCCTCACAACTGCAGGGCTGAGCAACCAGCCCCTCTCCCCACTGCATCAGAAGTAATATAACCTAAGGTTGTTTTATAAATATTCTAAGAAATTGGGTTATTACTCAATGTTATTTGTGCCATGGTTGGACCCAAAGGCCTTATGCTGAGTGTTCTATGTAGCCAATGGTGAAGATGGCTACTCCAAGGAAGTTTTTATAGTTCTATTGCACTTGCCTATATGCAATTATTCAAGCAAGTTAAACCAAATTGTCCATTTAAGATGACTAGGTAAGTCTAGATTTCTAACAATATCAAATGCCCCAAGCACAAATCTCTGCAGAGTAAGGAAAGCTCATTATTACGCGTTTCCGTCCATTCATATAGGTAAAGGGCTCTGTCCAGTCAGTATTTGAGCATGAGAAAAACTTGGTTTGCTTGATAGTCCAGTGATGCTGGCCTCTGTTGGGGTTCAAAGTAAAACTTAAAAAACTTGGAGTGATGCAAAATAAGTAAATAAATAAATAAAGCCCTGCTTAGCGGATTGCTAATAAAAAGCACGTGCAAATAGCCAGTAGAAGTGGAATTTAACCCTAGCTCTTGATGCTATTATTATGCTCTGCTCTTTAGACCTAAGTTGTGTCAGAGTTCTTAGAGTGATGTCAAATTTCATACATATGCAGAAATGAAAAATGCATTTAAATTGAGTTTAGCAAGTTCTAGTTTAGACCAAAACCATTAAAAATAACTTGAGTTAGCAAGGCAAACAGGTAAGAAATGCAGGTTTCGATAAGCATGGGGCTTAAATTAGGATAACAAACATACAGTGTTGACCTATAATGTACACTGTAGTACATGTTTAAATATAGTGCATCTTTCATTTAGGAAGTAGTAAACTGAATACTTTATTTTACATGTACAATGCAGCAATACAGAGATAAATTTAATATCTGACTACTTCCTTAAAGCGAATTTTAATTAATTTGTAGTTTTGCAGCTGTAAATGTGCACTATTAAGCCAGTGCTACCCTATGTGACACATTCAACCTTACTGAAGGTAATGGGATTTTAGATGTGTATCTGAAAAAGAGAACCTGGCTCATTCAGTGTCTGAAACAGCGCTTTCCCTCACTATTTCATGTTGGAGACTTTTTGATAATTGGGTTTAAGTTCCCTAAAGTAATTTACAGAATTGTTCTCTAAATACCCTTGGGATGTGGATTCAAATATTATACATTTCTACTAGCATTTCATTTTAAAGCAATTGTCTCTGGATTATGATAGTGTCATAAAAATGAGTATTGCAGAGATAAATTCATATCCTTTTGTGCTTAGATGAGAGAAGGGAGTGAAATTGCTTTAATATGTTTTGTTATCTTTCCATGTAAGTTGTATGCTTGAGTCAATTTTGATTTCTCTGATTGTTGTTGTCATCCGTATGTTACATAAGTACCAAAAGAAAAAGGCAGTCCAAAAAACTTTAAGCCATAAGTTACTTCAAACTGTAATATCTGGTTCCAATACATCATGGATTAGACGGAGTACTTTCACAAAGAATAGTGTATTGATTTCTTGTGTAGATGATTTAATAGTGCCAGTCTTGTGCTGAATAAAGTATGCGTGTAACAATAACCTTTCTGTTACTTTGAGAGCTTTGTGTATAGATACAAATGAAGGCTACCATTACCTATGTGAAATAGTTAAGTAGTATCGTCCTTTTTTACAGAGAAAGAAATTCAAGCTTTAGAACATTTTTATGTGTCCCAGTCATTCAGCAAACCAATAGCAAAACTAGAAATACAAAACTTGCTTTCTGATTATCTGCCTTCTGTTGTAGTCTCTAGATCACATCTCATTTGTACTTGTTTATACTTTTGGTATGTGTGTATCCTACCTTCCTAAAACTTACTCCTAACAACAGTGTCAGTGCTATAGTAATGAAAAATGTTAATTAGTTCTATTGCAGTGCTTTATTGTGTACTTTACATGGAAAAATGGGATATAAGCATATGCCATGGTTTAAGAAAATTAACTCTATCCCAGCTGAAACCAGGACAGCATATAACTTTTCAGAGGCAAGTATTGCAATTTTTGCTGCCTCTTCTGGTACTTCTGAGACTGGATGTAAGCAGTAACCTTAGACTTAGACAGCTCACCCTGTTTCTAACTTAAATCTCTCCTGTTAAGATGCTGATGTCTTTCATTGGTTGAGGAAGTATAAGCACTGTAGTTTGATCTGCTTCTATGGTCTACTGGAGATAGCAGATACAGATCTAGCAGATAGGGATCTGCTTGCATATCTAGCAGATACAGATCTTCAGTTCCTCAATCCTGTTAACTCAACTATAGCTGAACCTTCAGTATGAGTACAAATTACTGTTTTAATGACTCTCTTCTTTCAGGAGTACCACGTCACCACCGTGGGGAGATCTGGAAGTTTCTAGCAGAGCAATACCACCTTAAACACCAGTTTCCGAGTAAACAACCACCAAAGGACACACCTTATAAAGAACTCCTAAAACAACTAACTTCTCAACAACATGCAATACTTATTGACCTAGGTAAGTACAGTAGTCATCTGAAATTAAAATAAGGGGTTTATGATCTCTGGAAGAGAATTAAATAAAAGAGGGTAACACACGAAAAGCCTCTCACCATTTAATAATAGGTTGTTGGTAAGAACTGCTTTTAATCTGGTTTAAGTGAGAACTATTACTTGACACCATTAGGAAAATGCAAAATCTGCATTTCAAGCACAGAGATCCTTTGAAACTTGTGGTAATAAGAGGTTGCTAGATGTAACTGTAACGCATCTGTATTTCAGATACTGACAGTGAACTCCACAGGCATATGGAATCCAAATTGTCAAGGAAGGAAGTCAATATTTAAGTGCAGACTGTTGAATCATGTGCTATTCATTCCTGATGTCCAGTGTTTGCTGTCTCTGTTAAACACTTCTACTTGAAATAATGCATAAGTTTTGCTCTTTGCCTTTTTTTCTTTTTTAAATGGATAGCTGCTAGCCATTGGTATTTTTACTTGTATTAAAACAATTATGAAAAAAGGTCTTTTTAATAATACTTTTTTAAAAGGCTCTTTTTAAGGCAGGTTATTCACGCTGCCTAATTTTAAGCAGTAGCTGACACCTAATTTAGGAACCATGAATTGGTCTGTGGAGGTGCATATACTATAGTCCATTGAGTTTAGTAGAGAGTGGTTAGGAACCAAGGCTCTGAGATTTGAAGTGACTGGTAGATGGGCTTCAGGCAGGCTTTTGCTCTTATTGAGTCGAGTTTTCCATTTTCCCTCACTTTTATTGTTCAAAGCTGAAAAAGTTTTTTCTAATATTAGAAGGAAACATGAGAAAGGGAAATGTAAATGGAATGAAATGATTGTTTGAGGGTAGGAGCAGAAGAGATTGCTTCAGATAATTGTAAAATAGCAGTCTTTGTATACCTCAAAAAAATTATGCCATTCTTAACCCTTCCTTTTACTTTTCCTGGGCCTCTTTCTTTAATACTTTTAGTTCCCTTGTGTGAGATTGTCTTTTGTTGATTGACTCTTGCCACTGCTAGACTATGACCATAATGAAACCCAGGAACATTTAGAAAGACCAAAAGTCAGTATGCTCTGTAAGATGTGGATCAGTATTAAGCATTGTTACTGTCTCTGGTTGTTGCTGCTCCCAGATGGTTTTGTTAAGGTCTGTATCAGTATGAGCAACCTCTCCATCTCAGAAACTCTCACAAGTCAGCCATTTGTTTCGTAGACCTCACAGAGGTACTTTTTGGCATCTTCTCCATCTTCCCTCATGAAGGCTGTTCCGTTTTCTCTCCAGTCCTGCCCCCAGGCAGCACATGGCTGCTCCTTATCTGGGTTAAGTATTCTGTGGAATCTGTTGCAGTCATTAAAGCATTCTAATGTGACACTAATTATTCAAATATATGCGATTGTTGAGTCAGATGTTCACATGTCTAACGTTTACCCTGGCAAAAGTATATGTGTTTGAATGTAAGCCATCTGATGCAAGTTTATAACACATCACTGGTATGTGGCTGAATTGGAAGTTTCTACAGATAATCTACAGATGATCCTCATGAATATACAGTTGTGGATAATATTTTAAGATATTGTTTTCTCCTCCCTTGGATATTTTAATTCAGTTTATTTTCTGAGAAACCAGGAGCTGATGTTTTACCAAGAGGATCCCAGCTCTTGCGTGTAGGATAATCCCACAATTAATGCAGTGTTGCTTATGTTCTTTCCTAATAAAGGATAAAAATTAATAATATCTTCCAAAGCATAACAGAACTTAAAACAGGCTTGTGTTGTGGGGTGTGTGATTTGGGTCTGAGGATTTGTGTGGGGCAATTTGAGAGGTCCATAATCACTAAGTTTGATTAAATGAATTTGCCATGAAAAACTCCCATCAGGGGAAGTTATGCACTGCAAGTAACCAAATGTCATGTGATAGAATGATAAAAATTTATGGGAAAATCTGTACTTGGTTTGATCTGAATGATTAATGCCTATTGTATTATTTTCACTTACGTCTTTTCTGCAAAGAAGTAGTACAGAGTTGTCCCATCATAATTCTGCTCTTTATAACAACTCAAACAGTATTTGAGTATTTTTCATTACAAATGAAAGGCTATACCCCTTTTCTTCCACATGGAAGAATTGCCTGATCACCTATACCCAGAGCTGTCCAGGGGCACCTATTGCTTAATAACTCAATGTGCAGACTGTCTTCAGCAGGTACTGAACTGTGAGAAGATTTGTCAAATTTAGATGGTGACCTAAGCTTTATATGGTAAACAAGGATATTTTCTCCTTTTTTGCAACACTTGGTAGAGTGAGTCAAAATATCAAGGCAGTGCATAGAAAACAAGAATCTGGTGGAACAGGCATGTTTCTGCAGAAACTGGTGTCAACTGAGGTGGGGAGGGTGATGGTCGATGCCACCTTCACTTTCCCCTACTTGACAGGCCTGTTAGGTTTCAGCTTGGCACTGGGAAAGTAACACTCCAAGCAGCCTTAATGCCAGCTGGGAATAGTCAGTTGCAATGTAGGTAAATTGTTTCCCTCCGGACTTTGTCACACCAATTCTAGGAATTCCCCTGGATCGCACAGCGCCAGAACCCATCTTTTGTTTTTGAGAAAGACATATGCAGCCAGAGATCATTTGCTAGCAAGTACCTATCGATCAAGTCAGCATACCTGGTGTTGATACACCTGGCAATGAACATCGGGATTCTGTCGCACTGAAGTGCCTCAGTAAGGGGTGAATAGTTTTGTGCTGAGTTAGTGAATTGCACACCTTCAGCGGAGGTGAGGGGGGTGGGACAACTCCTGGACAGTAGGGAGCACAGTCAGTCTGAGTTTGGTTGGCTCACACAGCAGACTGGGGCTTGCTGGCTCAGCAAGCTGTTCATATTTTCTGCCTGGTTCTGCACATGAATACTTTCTCATCTTAGCTGTATGCTCTGCTTGTAGAAACAAATGACTGCATGTGTTGGCAAATTGGTAACTTCATGGTGGTTTTCATGCAAAGTGTTGTTTTTGCTGGGGAGCTATTTGCTAGCTCATTAGCTGAGGGAAGGATTGGGCCCTATTATTTCAGTAACATGACACTAGGAAGCTGAAGGCTTCCTAGTTTCCTAGTGATTCACATTGAAATAGAGTAGTGCTGCACAGTAACAGAGAGCATAACCAGATAGGCAGCTAGAAGGAATTTGCATGTTCTGACGTGTACCTTCAGGCTATCAGGAGAGTTTTCTCTTAAATCTCTTAAGAATCCTTCTGAAAGCATTCACTTCTCCCTTGCGAAAAACCTATGTTCTTGCAACATGCGGTTATAATATTTAAAAAAACTTACCAAAATTAAGCTAGAGAGGTCTTGCTAAAACAGTATGAGCCAATGCCGTAATAGTATTGCTCACACTTAGTTGAATAGCTGCATCTTCAGCTGTAAATAGTGCTTCTGGAGAATGAGGACAGCAGCGTGCATCTGGATGCAGAGGTAAGGTACAGCAGCCACTTTCCTGGCCCATTTTACATGTCACAGTGCCATTTCATTACATGGACAAGAACAAAGTCACAATTCCCTGAAGGCTTTTTTATGTGTTTCCTTTTGTGGCACCACCTGCATAACCACTGCAGTCACTGGGGATTTCAGGTCCTGAACACCAAAGTCATGTTCAGTAAATGATATCTTCTCTCACTAAGGTAGGGTAAATTGACTTCCAGATGCTCTCAGTGTAGGAAACGACTGTACTCATCACTGACTATTTGCTGAGCACAGTAGAAAATTATGTTTTCTTTTATTACATTTCAAAAATAAAGTCATAAGTACTTACTTTCTTATTCTGGCACTCTTGAGGTTCATTTAGAGTCTCTTTTCAGCAGGGCCAGGAGTTGTTTGCTCCTAAGTAAAAGATAAAATGCTTAGTTAAGTCATCACCAGGGCACTCGGAAACAAATCAGCTTGTGAGTTTAGCAGTTCTGCTCCTCCTCCATTTACTGTTTTTTAGAACTTCCTTGCATTTTTTATTCTTGTCAGCTTGTAACTTTTCTTCATGACTTATATGAAAGGAGCCTTGCTGTGTAAGCAAGGCAGTACAGGTCTGTCTTTCGACCATGCTGTAATAATCTGTCATTCAGACAGAGGATTCCTTTGCAAAGGAACACGAGCTCCTTCTCATTTGGAAGTTAGAAATATTTTGTCTGTAACATTCAACTCTGTGACTTCTTGGCCAAGGGGCAACATGCTCAGGAACTGAATGCCAGCATCCCATGTGACAAGGTAGAACAGCTACCAGATGGCAGGAGGACTCTGCCTGGGCTCTGTCTTCTTGAAACAGGAGCTCTGATATTATCTGGCAGCACAGCAGCGTTCCAGGAGCTAAAGGGTGGGGTGGTATTTAACAAGTGGGTGGCCAAAAAACAAGTTTCACTTAATACTAGAACAAAAGAAGCATTCCAATTTCTTCTCCATTGAGGTATTTCACAGGGGAAATCTGATAGGGGGGGAGTTTTTTTCCTAGAAATGAAAATATTTACTTTTGGAAAAGTTTTCGAAAAAAAAAATCCGTAGAAGTGAAGCCTTTAATGTGTCTGTTCACGGAATCACAGAGTGGTTGAGGTTGGAAGGGAGCTCTTGAGACCATCTAGTCCAACCCCTCTGCTCAAAGCAGGGTAATCTAAAGCAGGTTGCTCGGGACCATGTTCCCTCAGGTTTTGAATATGTCCATAGATGGAGACTCCGCAACCTTTCTAGGCAGCCTGTGCTGGTGTTGACCACCCTTACAATAAAAAAAGATTTATTTTCTTATGTTAGGTGGAATTTCCAGTATTTCAATTTGTGCTCATTGCCCCTTGTCCTGCCAGTGGCACCACTGAGAAGAGCCTGGCTCCCTCTTCTTCATTCCCTCCCACTGGGTATTTGTGCACATTGATGAGATCCCCCTGAGCATTTTCTTCTCCAGGCTGAAGAGTCCCAGGTCACTCAGTCTTTCTTCATAGGAGAGGTGCTCCAGTCCTTTCATGATCTTAGTGGCCCTTTGCTGGACTCTCTCCAGTATGTCCATCTCTCTCCTGTACTGGGGAGCCCAGAACAGGACACAGCGCTCCAGGTGTGGCTTCACCAGTGCTGAGTAGAGAGGAAGGATCACATCCTTCGAACAGCTGGCAATGGCCCTCCTAATGGAGCCCAGGATACTATTAGCCTTCTTTGCTGCAAGGGCACATTGCTGGCTCATGTTAAACTTGGCAAGGACCAGGTCCTTTTCTGCAAAGCTGCCTTCCAGCTGCGTGGCCTCCAGCATATACTGGTGCATGGGGTTTTTCCTCCCTAGCTGCAAGATTTTTGTGCTACCCTTTGTTGAAGTTCATGAAGTTCCTGTCAGCCCATTTCTTCAGCCTGTCAAGGTCCCTGTGAATGGCAGGACGATCCTCTGGTGTATCTGCCACTCCTCCCAGTTTTGTATCACCTGCAGGCTTGCTGAGGGTGCACTCATTAATGACCCTCCCTAATCAGGGATCAGCTAGAACAAAGGCTATGGCACCCTGTCATCAAGGACAGCTGATGAGGGTTGGTTAGAAGCTGCCAGAGCTACCCTTACCACAGCCTCAGCCTTACCTGCCAGCAGCAGTACTTCCAGGTTCCCAGGAGTCCCCTGACGATCCCGGACAAAGTATCCAGATGCTCAAGAGCTTGAAGAAGCAAAGCCCAGAAACTGCTGCACAAAGTGCTGTGTCTTTTGGCTGCCTCCATTAGCTGCACTCTCATATAATATGTCTGTAGTATGTATCATAGCACATACATAGCTACAGAATTCTTGATATTGTAAGGGCTGCAGAAAAAAAGACAAATTGAGTTTTTACTTGCTGAGTAAATACTGTGGGTCAAACTGATTGTGAAAGTTACCTAGTTGGATTGGTTTGGTTTAAGGACATGGGTTCCAGCTCTGTATGAAAGTTTACAGATAAGCCAGTCTGAGGTGGAAGTCACCATCTTGTTCTAGAACTGAAGGACTGGAAGTGGCTCAGTTGTGCTCCTACAGCTCTACAATTAGTATAGTTTACCTTAGGGTGGGGTTTAAAGAGATGTGGGAATAGATCCAAAACCCATTGCTACCAAGAGAAAAGTTTGCTCCAACAACCTACTCCCACTCTCCAAGCACTTGTGACTTGTGCTGGTGCTCATGGGATGCCTCCTGGAGCTGACACAGCTGAGTGACAGGGGAGAATAACTAACCCCATGTAAAAGGGGATTTTTCTGCCAGGTTAGTGAACTGGATCAGCTCATGGAAGAGTCTGAGCTTCATGCTGCAGGAAAGCAGGAAGGACCCATAAGACTGGGAAGGACCAAGGCAAGGAGGGAGGTGACAAAAGACACATTTACTGGAAAAAAAGACAAGAAGAAAAAAGAAAGGAAAGGGGCCCCGACCCACAGAGCTCAGATGTTCTAAGTCTGTGCCTGGATCCTAATAGTTGTCTAAAAGCTAACACTTTTTAATCAAGAGGACTGGGTGACTCGTTGAGCCACTGAATCAAGTCTCCCACAAACTGATCAAGGGCCAGTCTTAAGAACCAGTTACTCAGCTGTTCCAAACAACAGACTGTCCCCATTCCCCTGACAATTTCTAAATTAATTTTGCAACTACTGTAACAAAACAGTAGTAGAGTATAGGAGTCAATTGTTTTGTATTGTTAACTTTCATATGGTCTTCCTGTGGGTTGACTCAGAATCTACCTTTTTGAAAGACTGTTTAATTTGATAACATGGCAAGGTTGGGGGGTTTTTTTGTTTATTTTTTAGTTTAAGTCACTAACTTCAGCTGTTTTCACAGGCCGCACATTTCCAACACATCCGTACTTCTCAGCACAGCTGGGAGCTGGGCAGCTGTCACTCTACAATATTTTGAAGGCCTATTCGCTTCTGGACCAGGAAGTAGGATATTGCCAGGGCCTTAGTTTTGTAGCAGGAGTTTTACTACTTCATATGAGTGAAGAAGATGCTTTTAAAATGCTGAAGTTTCTCATGTTTGACATGGGCCTGAGAAAACAATATCGTCCTGACATGACAATTTTACAGGTATGATTTCATTTTTTCTAATAAAAGGATGCTAATGTTAAATCATAATGCAATATAGATAGTGTGATCAAAATCTGGACTTGGACTTAAAATCAGTTCTCAAAAATGGGGAAGGATAATCTGGGAAAAGAATACATCATCTTAAATGCACTATTTTCAAATAAAAAGACTACTGGGGAAACTATGAAAACCATAAATAGGAAGAATTCTGTTACGTGTTGTATGAGGTTCAAATGACGCTGCAAATGACCCTGTCATAGGTTCACAGGTGACCCATCCTGGGTCTTTTAGGTGGCTTCTGAGTATTGCTTTTCTTCACAACATTCCGTCCAAACGTCAATTGACAAGTATCTTCTTCTAGTAAGAGCATGAAGCATGGACTTTGTTACTATGAGTGTTAAAACATGTTTATCTTTAGTCTCTTTGTTCTTATTCCATGCAGATCCAGATGTATCAACTGTCTCGACTTCTTCATGACTACCATCGAGATCTCTATAACCACCTAGAGGAACATGAGATTGGCCCCAGCCTCTATGCTGCTCCCTGGTTTCTCACCATGTTTGCATCCCAGTTTCCACTTGGATTTGTAGCCAGAGTGTTTGGTAATTCTTCATAAAACTTCTATCTGTTCTTTTTGAAGTCTTATATTTGGAATCCTCTTGTTAGGAACAGCATTATTATCCAACTTGTTTCAGACACCCAAGAGAAATATTTTACTTGTTCTTCTTCTCTTCATCAATAGTAACAGAGGTCATCTTATGGAGCATGTAGTATTTACAGTAAAATGTAAAAAAAGAGAGAGGAGGAAAGCATATGACAGTCCCAAACTGTCCTGTCTTTTCATCCTCATTGTTACGTTTTCCCACTCTGTAACCCCTTGTAGAGAAGATGTAAAATTTGATGCCGTGAAGGCATGGTGTTATGACAATGGCAATTCAACACTTACAGTTAGTTTCAAGCTGAAAAGAGATGTCACAAAGGCATCATCTAAGAAATACATCCATTTACTCTGTTATCACTGTCTTCAACAGTGTCAGTGGAAAATTATTTTGAGGGTTATATTTTTAAAACACACACAGAGATGGCCCTTGCAGTTTAATTATGGATTTACTCTGCAGAAACATAGAGGCTTTAAACTAGTGTTTCTTATCCTTACAATTTTAGCCTGATTGATAATCTCACGTTCTGAAAATGTTTGGAAGCATATGAGGTTTAGGCTCTAAAGTCAATTCTGTTACCTATTTTTAGAATCTACAGAAGTAAAGTTCTCTTTTTTTAATTAAACTCCAATTAAGAATTTACCTTAATGCTATCTTACAGATGTATATTTCATAGATTGTTTGGTATTTGAGAATATGCTTTATTTCCTTTTCAGTTGTTTGTTTTTCAATTTCATTATATGGTAGTTGTTCATCCATGATAAGAAGGCTGGATTGGAGCTTTTCCCCCCCGATTCCTCTCTTCTAATGAGAAGCTATTTTCATTTTCCTCAGTCGGTCTCACTTAAGAGATATAATGAAGCAATTCTTTATTAGGGTGTTAATATTCACACTTTCCTGACTTAAAAAATTATAGTCACATCTACCACAATAACAAATAATGAATATGGATTCCAAGAAGAACCAACAGGAATCCTGTCTTGTTTCTGTTTAAGGACATGCCAAAAGTAGTGCTAGAAGAAGTCGCAGTGAAAAGGATGGTGTGTAGCTAAGTAGAACTACATGTTCTGTGATTAGCATCTTAACTCCAGGGAAAAAAAAAATTTCCTGGAACAGTCCAAAGTAGGCTAATGTACCTCAACAAGCATCTAGCTGAGAGTAATAATCTGTAGGAATAAAATGAAGTGCTGTATGTGAGTGTCATGTACTGAGTTTATAATCAGTTCATCTTTCAATTATTCTTAATCGTTCAGAGTATTGTAAATGATAAGAATAGTCTTTGAATTGGACAATTGACTGCAGTAATGGTAAAGTGCCTTGTGTATCCAGTATATTTGGATTTCTGCTTTAATACACAAATTAGTATTTTTCTGTCATTGGAGGATTGTAGGGCTTTAGAAAGTAAAGATTTTGCATTAGAATTGAAGGCATAGATGCATGATCTTCACAGGACTGATTTAGGTCAAGAACAGAAAGCATGTGTGACTGAAACTGTCACCTCTTTAAAATCTCTGATGTTTTTTAGAGAAAAAGTCCAGCATGACCAACACTTGCAGTTTTTAATGTTTCAAAGTATTTAGTAATTTCCTTTAGTGGAAGCTATGTAAGTGGAGAACATTGGTCATTCTTTTACATTAGAAAGTAAAATCTCATCTTCACCCATGCTAAAGACTCTGAAACACAACTATAAATGTAAAAAAAGGCTAGACCTGTCACTTTGCTAGGAGCTGTCATTGGCAGCGTGGCAAGTTAGGATCTGATCAGTTCTGACCCATGTGTTCACACGCTTTTGCAGAACATACATATATATTCATTGCCCACTTATTAGAATGCTTGGGATGAAAGAATGTTGCCTTTTAATGTTGAAGTAACTCATGTATAGGTTACTACGACTGTAACATTGCACTGCCATTTTCTAACATGGTATCTCTGAACCATCGATCTTTGAAGCCCCACTGCTATTTAATAATATAATTATAACAGACCACTTCCTTTAGATTTCCGTAGAGCGTACTTTTTGCAAGCATCTTACAAGCAATATGTAAAAGAAGTGGGCTAGAAAGAGGTTAACCCAAAAACTGTTTTATGAGTCAAATAGCAAAACTCCTTTTAACTTTTTAATTATCTGTCCAAACTTTCAACACGCCTCCTGTGCAGGATCTAATGAAAATACAGCATCAACAAAGATGTTCTTTTTAATACTCCTATTTACTTATTAATGGAGGAGACTTGGTAGAATAGTGTTTATTTTGTTTCAAGATTGTAGATAAAACTTGATTTTTTTTTAATCCTGTAGGCTGCCAGTCATGCTGACATTAATTTGGGTACCTTCACTGTACTGTCATTGGCTGGCAGCCCACTTAACGGGAAGTGTGAGGAGTGGATAACAAACAGGTCTTTGTTAAGTATTTGCTATTTTAAATGAGAGGGGGTTTTCAGCCATATATTACCAGCTCAGCTCATACAGACATTCATTAACAACTTATAGGTCACCTTGAGTTAATCTACGTGTCTTTATGGGGCAGGTGCTGAATCATAAATATGCATTATTTTCAGCTCTGTTTTTTTCACTTTTTCCTAGCTGTTCTTCAGCATTCCCATAGTTTTCAGTTTCAATAGCGAATTGAGGCAAATGCTTGCACTGTTACCGCTTTTCAATCATTCCTACCTTTGGACTTCACATTGAATCAGACTTGAAAAAAATTTACACCACTTTTAGGACAAATGGTGGCAAAGTGCAAGATTTATGGTTAGTTATTACTTGTGCTTTTCTTTCTCAGAGAGAGAGAGAAGTGAAATGAGTTATGGCTTCAACATCAGAGGCAAAAGAGCACAAGGGGGAATTTCATTATGATACAAATTTGGAAAGAGAGGTTGCTTTTACTAAGAAAGGCAGTTAGCCAGTGTTTTCATATGTTCTTTACTACATCAGAGATACCTGTGGGTTTGCTAGTAGTTGTTTCCCTTACCGTGTGGTGGTTTTTTTTTTCTCTCTCTCTTTATTCTTATTCTTTTTTTATCATTAAAACATACTGTTTATTTGGTGTCAATTGTGCTACTTAAGTGATTGTGACTTCATTCACAGCTTCAAATACAAAGAAGGGAAAGAACAAGAGAGAAGCCCTTTAAAAATAAAAATATATTTAGGAAATGTGGAATAAAACCACAGTATCTTATCTTCCTTTTCCTCCATCAGTATTGTTTCATATGTTAGATGCTTTTGCCTGTAGCGAGTCCCTCAGTAAAACCAGGAGCAGATTCTGAGTTATAGTAGCAGGAAAGTCAAATGCAGGGCAATGCTGTTTATACTGTGGACAGATGGGTTTGTGAAGATGGGTTTCTTGTCTGATGCTTTCATTACAGTCTTCTTTTTTTTGTTCTATAAAGACATAGGCATTTTGTAAAGGAAAAGAAAAGAAAGGAAGTTGCATTGAAAGGTCACTATATACTGTGGTTTCAGTGTGCTTGAATGTATGCCAGGTGCTGTCATTGCAGGGCCACCTGCAGTATTAACACTTAAGCTGTATTACTAGATTTCAGGGTACTTATTAATGTAGTTATTAGAATATTAACATAAGTGGTTGAGACACAAACTAAAAATAAGCACATGCACATGAAACTCGAGGCTGCTGGAAAGTGCACATTTAGCCTCATGTGCTCAGTGTTGTATTAACTGAGATTTTATAGCTTTCTCCACCAGATGGGAAAAGAACAGAACTTCAGATCTTTGGCTGTGTCTTCAGGTGTAGTTTTTGCCTGTTGTATTAGGATTTTTAAATGGCATTGGGATTAGAATTCTATTCAAATTCAGATTCCCATTAACATCTCAAAAGAAAAAATCGCACAAAACTTAAATGCACAAAAAGTGGCAACACTGACAAACGTGACTGCCTGGTTTATTGTGTACTTAGCTTAAATTTGAACTGGATTTCTTGGATGAAAACTCGCTAAACAAATTAATAATTGATTGTTTTAGTCAAGTGTGCTATTCACAGTAATAATCCTGATCCTGTAAAACTTCTGAAGCCACAGCCACAGTAACAAAAGCATGTGTTTGGCGCAGTATATCTAGCCTCCAGATCACTCCTATGAGAAGTTGTTGTTCTTGGACATTTTACTGTTTTAATATTCTTGTGATAAGATGTGCTTGCTTGATGTACTCTGTTTTTTCTTTGTTTTCACAGATATGCTCTTTCTTCAAGGATCAGAGGCTATATTTAAAGTGGCTTTAAGCCTTTTGGGAAGCCACAAGCCCTTGATTCTGCAGCATGAGAACCTAGAAACTATTGTTGATTTTATTAAAAGTACTCTTCCCAACTTGGGTTTGGTACAGATGGAAAAGACCATTAGTCAGGTATGAAATAATCTGAAAATATGAGTAGTATGCAAAGGAATGCTCTTTTTACCAAGTTCTTGACAGAAAAACCACAACAGTGTATTGTGTTACTTCAAGCTGAGAATTCTATTACTGTAGTTCTGAAGATGTTGAAAACTTTTGGAAGCATATGACTTGAATAATACTTCTGTATTCATACATCTACATGTTGGTTATGGTCCCTTTATGAAGCCTTTAATGAAAATGAGTTTACTTTTTTACTTTTAAGTGTGCAACAATGTTACTGGTAGCAATGTTGTAGCCCATATGCAGTGCATTCCACAAAAAAAGCAGCAAGGTGGGCTAAAACCCTTTTGAGTTTTCCTGTCTCCAAAGGATCTTGCTCTCCAAGTCTCATTTCAGCAGCAAAAATTGACTTACAAGAGCCTCACAAATAATGACCTTACTTAATGAAATTAGAAGCCTCCCTACGTTGACTTTGTCTATACTGGCTTTTATGGTGCTGGTTCAGTATGCTACAATAGTGCCTTTGTATTTCTGCCAGGAGTACATGGGGCAGTGCAGTCTCCTGCAGTGAACAGTGACTCTAGACAGCAAAACCTGGGAATCCTCAATATACTTTTTTAAACGGCAGACAAGGAAAATGATGCAATATTGTTAAGCTAGTAGAAGGCTCCAGATGATAACTACGGAATTTGAAAAAATCACAGGTTATTGCAGTTAAGGCTTGCCTGTTTAGAAACCCTAACTGTTACACTTGACATCTAATTTGCATCAGGCAAGTAGAAGATGTGTTTTAGCCTGTTTTTCTGAAGGCCTTTTGTGGTCCAAAACATGGGGGGTGCACTGTGCAGAACTGCAAATGCCTGCCACTCACCAAGGGCTGCAGGAGATCTGCACAGCCTGTGGCTTGATAAAGAAAGCGGGCAGCAGCACGGTACACTGCAGAATGCTTGCAAGGGGCTCCCTTCTGATCCCTGGCAGCAAAGCTTCCAGGGGATGTGCACTCAAATTAGGATCAGAAAAATTGCTTCTTGTGCTTACTATCAAAGGAAGGAGGGGAGAACTAGAAAGCCTGTGTGAGGGGAAGGAAAGCAAGTGATTTCTAGGGGGAAAAGGGGTTTGTATGTTATCTGTCAGGCTGAAAGGCTGGAGTGCACAGCTCTGCAGACTTGCAGTGCTTGGGCAACCTGCAGAAAACCACTGGCTTTGAGCAGAAGGAGGGAGAGAAACTGTTTAGGCAGCTCTGACTGCTCTAAATTTAAAGTGGGCAGGTAGAAGTGAGTTGAAGGGAGATCCCTTCCCCTGCTTTGATCAGGGCTGCCTTTGAAGAGAGGCAGCTGTTTGACCAGCCCTGGAGTGCATACACAGCTCCTGGGCTAATCTCCATCCTCACACCTTCTGCAGAGTTGCCTTTGGTTTACATGCCCTAACGTGCCTTCAGTTAGCTGGTTTTCAAGTGAAGCTTTTGATTTGCTTCACGTTTCCGAACCCTTTCAGATTTGATACTCTGGGTATGACAGCAGGGATTTCCCTCCCTTCCCAAGAGCACAGAGGCTAGAAGTGGCAGAGGTCATGAGAGGAACTAGCATTCCGCCCTGCTGAATTGCACCATTTGTTTTACTGAAATTTCAACAGCATGTGTTCTCTAGAGATGCTTAGATCTACAGAAGATGAAAGGTCCATATGTGTAACCACACTCAAATTAAAATTGTATTTCAGTCTTCTGTACTTAGATGCTCAGTGTGTGTGTTTCTGCATCTATACAACTATGAGAGAATTTTTTAATAGCATAAGTAATAGCTGTCAGAATCATTTCATAAACTGATGTTTTCTTTAACTATAACCAACAGTTAAGGTCTTGTAGACAAAGCAGATAAATAAAATAGGAAATAACTCTTGTTATTTCAACAGGTATTTAAGATAGTATTTGGTATTTGACTCATTTTCAAAAGGAACAAAGTACAAGAGGTTTAAAAATAAAGAATAACCCTTGAACTTATATTCTTGGGCTATTTTCCAGATGCATTTTTAAATCAACTTTTGTTTCTACTATGTTCTGTGATTGACACCCTTGTCCTTTTAATTTACCACCTTTTTCACTGCTTTCAGAGGAGATAACTAGCTCAGGGACATTAGAGTCATATTTCCTGAATAATTTGAAGGCAGATGTTTGCCAAAACCTAGGAAAAGGAAAATACAATCCCAGTTTTTTCCTTGTGATCACTCTGTGCACCTCAATTTATTTATCTGCTTTTAAAATAAAGGGTTTTCTTAATATTCATGTGTAAGACTGAGCACTCATTTTGGTGATTCATAGTTAATAATAGAAATCTGCTTTGACATTACATAAAGTTTCCATTAAGTGTACTAGTGTAAGGATAGATTATTTCATCTTCTTTCAGTCACTAGGAGTACCATAGAATCAAAAATAAACCTAGCAACATTTATTGGTTTTCATTTAAAGCTTTCATTCTACTTAGCCTTACACTTGCACATGTGGCTCATGGGCATGGACCACACTTTTCTTAAGTGACATCTAATTCCAAGTATGTCTAGGAGGGTTTATACCAAACTGAGATGCATTACATTTGAAATCTAAAAAGGGTAATACCCTATGAAGTCTACACTTCTTGAAAACTTCAGTGTAAGTGATTTTGCTGAAGTCATACAGCAAATCAGTAGCAAAGTTTTTAAGTAGATCCAACGCCAATGTATTGCACTCTACTGCCTCAATCTTGCCATTTCCAGAGTAGGAGATGTGAATGCCAAAACTTAAGTCCTTTTTTGGTATGCAGTGATTAGATACCTAAGTCTAGATCCATCGATTTTAAAGCATTGAATGAGCTATGTTTTAGATCTGCACAGCACTTAATAATATTTTTATATACAACAGGTGTTTGAAATGGATATTGCCAAGCAGTTGCAAGCTTATGAAGTTGAATACCATGTGCTTCAGGATGAGCTTATAGATTCATCTTTAAATGACAATCAGAGATTGGATAAATTAGAAAAGGCAAACAGCAGCTTGCGCAAACAAAACTTTGATCTCCTGGAAGAACTGCAGGTACAATTTGTATTTCATGTTTAATTAACATTCTAATTTATCTACGTTTTCAGAAAAGACTATCTTACACCAAGGCACAGGAAAGATTGGCATGTGGTCTAGTGATTTTGAAGTGTAGCCATTTGGAATTTTTAGTTTAGCCTTTAAACTTTAAATGCAGAAGAAATTCTGAGAGTGAGTAGATAGAGCATATGGTTACAATTAGTGAAAAGTTGATTCATCGCACTGTCTGTTCTCTTGTAATTAAAATCATAGCTGTAAAAGATGACTAAAAACTTACAAAGTGCTTTCTCAACTTCATTTTTACGTTTTCAGTCACTGCTTTATTACAGCAGTGATACTAGTCTATCACAAATGGGAAAGCTAATGCCAGTGTCACAATATAGAGTTACATCAGATATGGGATACGTTGCCTATAAAGACATACTCTTCCTTAAAAAAAAAAATTTTTTAAACTGTTATTCAGATTGTTTAGACAATATGTGAAATAATAATTTCTAATATATACTTGGTGCCTGTTCAGTCTGCAGCTTTTTCAGAGGCAGTACACCTGGTCTCTACAGGGCTTGTTCTTTGCTTAACTGTTCAAGAATTCAGCTTTCTGGCTGCTTCATAACACAACATGACTTATATAACTTTTGACTGTGCATTTAGTTTGATGGAGAAAGGGACTTCAAGGGTAAGAAGAAGACATTTCAAGCCTCTTGATTATTGTTAAAGCCATAGACTTTGTAAGATAATAGGTGAGGAGTTCAGGTTTCTCAGACATTGGTCCTGTATCATGACTAAAGCTAGCCAACTGTGCAGACTTAGATTGCCTTTTCTAATAAAAATTTGCTTGAGCTGTAAATCCTGATCCTGTGAGACCTGAACCTGTTTCAGGTTCTAAAATGAGCCTTGGAGAAGTCAGAAGAGGTACTCCTCTGCAAGATATTTTCATAAAGCTCCAGGCACATGGGCAAGGAAATTGTTGAATGTAGCATGGGGGAGAGGGATTTCTGGCATGGCATTCAAGATGTGATGTCCTGCATCAGGGGATCTTCTCCTGCTCCTGTCCCTAAAGACTTTGCAGCCCTAAGCAGTGTTTCTACAAAGCTCATCTCCACCTGAGTGCTGGCAGGTCAGCACCTGACATCATAGTGGGGAACTTAAGTGTCTGTAGTGTTGGAGCAATCCCTTTGTCTTAGAGGTGGGCTTCATCAGCCTTCGTTTCCTATGGTGAAAGGTGACCCATTGCTGATGGGAGGAAAACGCATCACCAAACAATGTGGGTCATGGTTTGTCAATATTTTGCCCCCACAGGCTGAACTTTTTAACCCACCATATTTACATGAAGGGCAGTGAGCTCATCAGAAAGGCAAATACTTCCCTAAAAGCCAAGACCATCCAGTGCTCTTGCCTCCAAATTTTATTCACAGCTCACAACTTGAGAACAGATCTCAGCTTTTGTCAAAGTACCTGTCCTGGTTTCAGCTGGGACAGAGTTGATTTTCTTTCTAGTAGCTGGTATAGTGCTATGTTTTGGATTCAGTATGAGGAGAATGTTGATAACACACTGATGTTTTCAGTTGTTGCTGAGTGGTGTTCAGGCTAAGTCAAGGATTTTTCAGCTTCTCACGCCCAGCCAGCAAGAAGGCTGGAGAGGCACAAGAAGTTGGGAGGGGACACAGCCAGGGCAGCTGACCCAAACTGGCCAAAGGGGTATTCCATACCATGTGACATCATGCCCAGTATATAAACTGGAAGGAGTTGGCCTGGGGTGATCTCTGTTCAGGAACTAACTGGGCATCGGTCAGCAAGTGGTGAGCAATTGCATTGTGAATCACTTATTTTGTATATTCCAATTTTTTATTATTATTATTGTTGTTGTTGTTGTTATTATTATTATCATCATCATCGTCATTATTATTTTCTTCCTTTCTGTTCTGTTAAACTGTCTTTATCTCAACCCACCAGTTTTACTTTTTCCTTTCTCTCCGTTCCTCCCGCGCAACTTCACCCCACTGGCCAACGTATAATTTGCAGACTTAGTAACTTTCTAATTTCATTACTTTGCATTATATTCTGAGCTTAATTGTGAACTAATCAAAACAATCAAGTTGAGAGAAGGAAGTTTCTTGTTATAGGCAAAACCATAGTTGTAGTCTAAAATACACAGTTCTAATAACATTCATACTTGCATTTACCTTTGCAATTTGTCCTCATTGGAAAGTATTTTATGTGTATTAATGTAGCTCAAAAAATAGTTTAAAGTTGGTTTCAGTTATTAATGAATTTCCTTTTTGTTTTTTCTTCCCTTCCTTCCTCCCCCTCCCTCTTTCTTCTTACTTTGGAAGGTGGCTAACGGAAAGATCCAAAACCTTGAAGCAACAGTAGAGCTTCTATTGACCAATGAAGGCAAACTGAAGCAGTCCATTCTCACTCTTGAGCAGGAGCGAGCTTCTTTGCTGAAAGCAGTGGAAGAGATGCGGAAAAAGATTGGTGGTACAGATGGGAAGCCTCTACTTACTAGACAGGAACACATGGATGCTTTCTGATGTTCACAGTTGTAATGGAGCAGACAAGCTGAGCAAGAAACAAAGGGAAGAACTGGGTCTTTTTGTCATGATCCATGGGGATTTGACATTGTCACCTTCGTTGTACATGCCTTACTGTAGCAAAGCAAGATACGGGCATGGTGGCTTCCCGTATCAGAGAAGCTGGTTTCTCGGGGAGAAGGCTCTTTCTTCTTAGTATGTAGAAATACTTTGAACAGTAAGATGCCACATAATAATAAGCAGGAGAAACTTAATAGTGCGTGCAGTCATACACAATACACTGTAAAGATGTCACGGATTCTTCCATAAGTGCTTCTAAACCTAAGTGCTTTGTGTTCATCACGTATTTTGTTTGTGTGTAGATCACCACCATGTTAAATAGCACATCCTTTAGAAGGTCCTTTGAAGAAATATGGCAGTGTAAAACCTTTGAATGGATGACTGCCCTATTGCAGCTATGCAGTGGTAACATTTACAGAGAGTTTTGTGATTGGACTGGAGATATTTTTGACAGTGTAATTCACCTACAGCTTGACTGGGTTCTGTTAATTATGTTGTTTACGCTTCAGAAACCTGCTTCCTGATGCTTGAAGGTGTCAATCCATTGGACTCCAGAGAGATGGACTTCATCATCTGTAACTATGCATAATTGGGGGGTTGCCATCTGTTTTTATAAGTACATTGTTTTAGTACATTTTTTGTTTAACAACCATTAATGTAGTGTATTGTTAATTGGCATTATCTGATAAACATACTGTATATAGTAACTGTATTATGCTTAACAAAATACACTGACATTGATTTGGTGAAGCCTGTGACTCTTCCAACATCATCCAAGGATTTATATTCAGACTTTTCAAGTTTCATCTTATTTATTTCTGATCTGCTGTGTGATGTAAGACATCCTTTTGCTGGGAACCTAATGCCCACTGTCATTTTTTTTTCCCCCTTTATTTGGTACTCTGTGCCCACAAATCCTCTGGGAAATGTTATTCTTTAAGACTTTTTCTGAAGTAGTGGAGGCATTTCAAGAGCTTCATGTTGTGCCAGATACGCTTAAAGTGTTTTATAAAGGGTATGGCAGTTTGAATTAGAACACCATTCTTTTTACAATGCATCTTTCAAGTAAGATTACACATGTTAAAAAAAATATATCTCACTTTTCTTAATACAATGAAAGTAGTTTTCAGGCTGGTTAAAGCACCACTGCTACAAGTGCAGTAATAGCCATGAATATTCAGTTGTTTGGGTTTGCTTCAGAATTAGGAATAATGCCATAGTTTTGTTCAGTCCCCAAGCATAGAGTTAATAGGCATCAGTGTTTTGTTATGGTGGAGATTCACCCAGGAGATGTGATTTTTATTTTGGGGTTTTTTTTCTTAAATTGATGGGTTTATTTTAAAAATTTCAAAACACTCAGTTTTTTCTCTGACTGGCAATGTAGAAGAGGTTTTGTTTTGCTTTTTCCTTTTCTCATACAAATCCACCTGACACATTGTTGTTGTAATTTAATAGGAGAGCTGTAACATTCATCTACTGTGCAGAACAAATACCTCTAATGTAGGTCAAAAATAAAAAGAGAATTTACTCTTTAATTTCTAGAAGCTTTGTTTGACTCTGTCATGTCTTAAATGTGTCTGGTTCTTGCAAATCCACTCTATATTCACTTAGTATTGAAATTTCACATAAATCAGTTATTATTAATCCATTTACCCTTAGGCTTGGTTTTTTTATTTGGAAATCCATATTGAAGCTCATGCTTCATGTTTAAAATCTTGTCATAATGGAATTCATACTGTTAGAGCACTCAGTAATGTTGCATTTTTATAGCATAATGCCATAATTCATACACTGACATTTTAACAAGAGCAATAAAGATAATAATAATCTATGCCTACATCTATGTTTGTACATTTTTTGACATTTAAAACCAAAAAAATATAGTTGGTGGGGTGACAGTTCAAAGCTGTGTAGAATGAGACTCCCTGAAAGTACAGTACCATCTACAGTGGTTATTAATGAAAACTCTTAGTCCTCAGACTCTTCTAAACATGCTAAGGATCCAGTTGTGATCTTGGGACCTGCATCTGCATACATTGACTAAGGTGAAGTACTTCCACGTGACTCCAGGGATGCATTCCTTTTTGTGATGTTTTGCTTCTCTGCCAGTGTAAGTGGAGGACTGCTTCTAGTCCAAAGCCTTTTATTGAGAATTTGTGTAATTCCAGAAGTAAGTGCACTTAGATGAGAACTAAAGTCAGTGTTTTCAGAATGCATAAATGTGGTAAATAGATAACAAGTGACATTTTGCTTTTGTGACTATATAAATGTAACTGTTTCATTGTACCAGGGAGTCAAATTTTCTGTGGATACAAATTAAATTTCTATTTGTACATATGCAAATTAATACAATTTTGTTAAATATTTAAATGCCTGGAAAAGTGAGAGATCATGCCACCCACTGGTCCAGGGTCTGAACAAACATGAAAGAAATAGTTGATTTAAGTCTTTCTGCTGCTTATACTGAAGCAGATCTATGGTATGTTGCTTCTGTATGTCTTTCCCCATCCTGCGCTGATTTTTGTCACCAGGCCTCTGGTTCAAGAGGCCAAAGTGGAAGAGTGTGGAGGAAGCTAATATCACTTACCCAGTTCCCAACTTTGGCAGAGCTTGGGGCTTTTCCCTTTAAAAGTATGAGAATGAAGTAATAGAGCCCAGAGCTATTCCCAGATACTTGCATCCTTCTCCAACTACACTCCGTAGCTGAGCATCCTTAAGGATGTGTAAAATTAGATCTCCTGTTGTCTGAGTGCCAGCAATTGTCATCAGATACTGTCTTCCATATGAACAGTAATTTCTGATTCAGAGAATGTTCTAAAAAAACCCTGCAAATCCATACACTGGCCCTCAGCAGGAATCCCGAACGAGCTAGTCCAGGCAAATCCAAGTTGAAGTAATCAACATTTTCTCCATCTCACTTCTACAGATGAAAATCCCCAGGAGTGATGCTTAATTTCTGAAGAAAAGAAAAAACAGTGAAAAAGGAAGGAAGGAAAGAAGGAAGGAGTTCACTTGTATGCTCAGCCTAGGCTTCCTAGGTGCATGACAAAAGCAGCAAAGTGTGCAGTGTGAGTGTGCTAGTGGCATTGGGGCAGTAGTCCAGAGGCAGGTTAGCCTGAAATGTGGAAAGAACTAATGTTGGCATACACAACAAAGGCGGCGGCAGCTCCTCTAAAACCATAGCAGTGAACAGCACTGGAGGATCTGCTGTTGTGTGCTGCGGTCACCCGGTTCTGGTTTATTTTTTCCAACTAGCGCAAGTGGTAGTTTGTGGTAGGTACTTGTGACTCCCTGTGCTTCTGGTTATTTGATGTACTTTTATATTTTGCCCAGTTGTCTGTTTCCAGAGATCATTACTTAATACAGAACCTGAGAATGTTGATGCAGTGCCTATCATGTGGGAAAGTCAAAGCACTTTCACAAAGGCACATGTAACAGGTCTTCCCTTATTTAGAGTGAGAATTGAGTCACAAAGAAGTTCAATGACTTGCACCAAATATTTTGGTTTCTCACTGGTTGCTGCGCTGAAATCCAGATCTTCTAAGTTGTGGTCAAATTGTCTTGCTGGTTGTCTAAAAGATTGTTCCAGAAGGTCTGTAACAGGTACTCAGTTGTCATGCAATGATCTGCTGAAACAATGTAAAATGTGAAGCGCAGTCACTGAAACCTTGTCCTTTCCTGACAGCTATACCTTCCTCCCAACAGTAACCTTCTCAGTCCTACTAAAACACATTGTCTTCTTACCAGGTACCTCCTCTGCAGGTACCTAGTACCTTCCACCTCTTGCTTGATAGGTTGGAGTAGGTGCACTGCCAGCAATCCTGAGTAGCAAGGATTGTAGTATGGCATCACCAGTCAACCAATATTCTTGGGATTTTTTTCAAATATAGTAATCTTTGATAAGAGTCGCCATTACTGAGAGCAAAGTCATGAAACTGCAACTAGTAGGACTCTGAATGAAGGACAGTAATCTACACAGCAAAGAGGACAATGTAGCTAGCACTTTTTCTCCTTTGCGATCTTCCTCCACCATTCAGAGGAGCAAGGAGTTGAATCCAGTCTTCTTGACTTCAAGTCCACCACAATAGCTGCTGCAATTCCACCATAATAAAACAGCCTGGTATGTCACATGGCAGAGCACACTTGCTAGCCAAGTCAGCTGTGATAGTGTCATTACCCTCTGTGCATTCCCCTCTCTCTGGGAGTTTGGCTGCTTAATTAGACAATGCAACTTAGATAATGCAGACATCTAGCCTTGAGGCACTTCTGGCCTCCAGTGGCTTCTGGCCACAATGCCTGCTGGCCTTGCAGCTATCCAACAAAAAGTTGGAAGAAGCCAGGTGCTTCCCACCCTGCCGCCATCTCTTGGGAGCTGTGTTTAAGCTGAGGCTCTTGTGCTTTGTCCCTACATGAGGTAAGTTGCAGCCACGCTTGCGTCTGGCCTTGTACCCTTGTTGATCCTGACCTAGGACTTTGCTTCCTGGCTTGACATCAGACCTGTCTCACCACCACGCCCTTGTCTGGTGACCTGGACTGTTGACCTGCCTTGCTTGTCCTTTTGGGGTATTGTGGAACAGCCCCCTTGTCATTAAGTTGCCCCCCTTTCCTGCCTGCATGTCACCCTCAGCTCCTGGCTCACTTTCCCCTTCAGAGCAGCGCCTGCCCTTGCTGCTCCCAAACACGCAGCCCCATAGCACAGCTCAAGTTACATGTCTATATTGCTTCTGATTCCACTGCTGGGCTGGCCAGAGCTTGTTTAGGTGTCTCTGCATGCCACTGCTCTTCATTTAGCACGCAAGCTAGTTCTTTTAGAACTTCCTTAGGGACCTCCAACACAATGGTCACACTGTGTAAAAGGGCCCTTACTAGTCTTTCATCTGTTTCAAAGTACTGTGATCAAGTTCTTTTCCACTTCAAACAGTTCACCATATTTGCATACTATGTTGAGGACACCAAAAAAGTGCCTAAAATGAAAAGAATACATTTTGACTACAGCTGGATGAATGCCATGATTGCTTGAGGCACCTTAGATCATTGCACAGTATTTATACTGTGTCACACCCTGTGATGTGAAGTAATTTTTCTTTAACAGAGCTTTACTAGAACAGGTACGTGGGAGGGAGAATGCTGGCAGCCAAGCTAACCATCAGGATTGCAACCCAGGCATTGCCTTTGGAAGGCACACATGTGGCTTACACCCACCAAGTTTTACATAACCTAAATTAGGGTGAATCACTGGATACTCATTTGCTCTTGCAGCTTCCAGACAGTGTTCCTTTCATCTAAACAAACCTGAGGCTGCAAGAATTCAGTGCCTCAAACTAGGCCTTTTCAGCATAACCCAAAGCAAATCAGTAAGTAGTTCATTATATAGAAGACTCTACTTAGTATAAATAGATTTTTTTCTTCTGTCTAATTATATCATATATTTCCATGGTGTTAGAAAAGCTTTGGGGCTATAGATGCTAAAAGATGATGAAACTCCTCTTACAGAGAGAACAGAGATGATTAAAACAGGGATTCTGGAGGAGCTTGTACTAGCTCCCTGTCCCCAACTTTTCTCATGCAACATTTCCCCAAAGATTTTAGGGAATTTTCCTCACATTTCTGAAGTGTTATATTTCACAAATAAAAATCGCTGCTACAGAAAGAGATGAAATCAGGATTCTGCTTTTGGTTAGGAGTAAAATGACCAACAAAGATATTCTGACAATGGTCATATTGGTCCTAGGCTCAACTGGATGCCTACTTCTTTCTATCGCTGTCTAGCACTCTTCCTGTATTACCTTCCTTTTGTTAACATTTCACACTAGACTGCTTGTCTACAAAAGAGATATAAATACATTTTCCATTTTCCAGCTAAAAGCAGAATATAATTACCTTTTGTACCTGTCTGTTCTTCTGTTACTAATGAGACAGCAAGTTTCCATTTCTCACTAGTTATTTGCAAGTCAGTCTAATCAAGATGGTCCTTAGGAAAAAAAGTCTTCTTGCTACAACTTCATTTGCCCTACTTCTCTTGAAAGTGGGGGTTTTTTGACTGTTTTAACTAGCATTTAAGAAGTTTCCAAGTTCTGTTTTTGCAGATTTTTTTTCATAAGCTGTTATAGGATGAACAAATACTTATAACACTCTTTTCCTATGCTTCCAACATCTGATGCTCAGGATGTTGTTGGCACTGTAGATAGTGAAATGTCTTGCAGTGTCATAGATTTGGAATTGCCAAGGCAACAGCTGACTCAAAGAGCATGTTTATTCCATGTATTAGTTGAGATGAGCTGAGTAGCTTGAAGAGTCGGCCACTGATTAGGACTTTGAACTCATGAAACCATAGATTCTTGATGGGATTAGTGGTACCTGTATGTCTCCCCAGCTCATTATTTGCAGTTTTCTCTTAGGGCATATCACAAAAAATCTGATCCCAAAACAAACTAAACAAAACCTGAAATGCGGTTGCTGTTTAGTATTTAATTTTAGACCAATTATACTAGACCAATTGTGTCTAGTATTTTTTGTTAAGGAATCTCAAATGGTGGTTTCAGTGGTTAGAGACTGAGGTAACGGGCAGATACAGAGGAGCAGTGAACCTTGCAATTGGCAAAGTAGCAATATAATTAACAGTATGTGAGTAGGGACTAATGATAGAGTCTTTGGAGTGCGTTCTATGTAGTAAACTTGTCAAGAAAGTTGTGAATAAACATTTTGCTCATTTTGAGAGAAGGAAAAACTAAAATGCTTTTTAAAAATTGAAAGAGGTGAATGGTCCAGAAGAGAATGTGTAGGGCCAGCCATGATAAAGCCATGACGTTTTCAAGACCTGCAGTATGATGTCTAGCATACCATAAAGAAGTATGAGTGCAAATATCCATTGAACTGAGAAGCAGTACAAATCTGAGCATAGTGAAATAATCTGGGTAAGCCTCAGAAAACTTTCAGGGTTTTTTGCAGTTCCTGATGGAGTTCATAGAGGCAGGCCTCAGTGCAAGCAAGGTTTCTCTGATGAAGAAAATGTGCTGTTCTTTTCAAACAGTGGAGAAAGTAAACTAAGACCTGATCCCATAACCTAGTCATCTGATCAGGAAAGGTTGCTTCCTGCTAGAAAGGAAAATAAAGGAAGGCTTTTAAATACAATAATATTCTCCAACAGCCTCTGGCGTATTTCTGGGATACGCTGTCATCTTCATGGTGCTGAGAACAAGCTTCAGTTTCAGTAGTACCTAGAAACAACAATCAAACAACAATTTAAGTAACAACTTCCAGTCATGGACACTTTTACAACTTTTAAGCTTGCTGGAGCTGAAAGGCAGGCAGTCCATGATGCTGGTCTGTTATCATAAGGCCCCCGGATTTTATTGTTTGACCGTTAAATCTGTGACCTTAACTTCATTGTTTGCCAGTAAGCTGCTAAACTACATCAACAGGGTAGAAAAGTTGCTTTAATGCACTGACTTTGCAAGAAGACAATAAAAAGGATGGTCAAACACAACATATGTAGGTGTTTTACCCTACCTGTACAGAAATTATATCTGCAGGTGGCTTGGCTCCTGTGGGATTTAATGGGATCGTGTGATGGAGTCATATATAACTACTGACTTCAGTGTTACTGTATGCTAGTTTAGATATGCTGGCTAGTGTGAAAGGTGCCATGGCAAGCCATTATCCATATTCTGGTAGCTGCCAAGCTCTGTATGGCATAGGAAAAATAAGTCTGTGTTAGCCTAAATCAAGCATGCATAAACAGCATGTTCTATCCTCAGAACATCTTTAAGCATCCAAAATTATTAGCATTTATTTAAAAAAGAAAAAAGCAACATTTCAGATTCTCTCCTCATTTGATCCAAGCATCTCAGGTCCAGAAAGAAGTACTGTTTTAACTGGGGCAGATGTTCACAAGACATGACTAAATAAGTTCAGATTAAGGCAACAGTTGCTTAAAATTGTGGACAAATTAAGAAATATATATTTGGACATTTGAATGGATCTATGCTAATTATTATTTGCTGAGTGTGTCCCAAGTACAGTAAATTCTTGTTTCCCCTTTTTTAAAACTTCATGCTTCAACAAAGGGTAAAAACTTCCATTGTCAGCTTTTGCTTAAAAAAGAAGTAGGAAGTTCTATGATTAAAGGAACATAAATGTTTGTGAGAGAAGGAGGAAACGAGAGTTTCAGAAGCTAAGAGCTGACGCCAGGGATTTGCCCAAACCCTTTGTATGACCTCCAGAGAGATCCCAACAAACAACATGCAACATCTCTCTGCTGGGGCCTACAAATTTTAGGAATTTTTAGTCACTGCAGCGTGATCTTGGAAAAGGTTTTAGTATACTTTCAAGGGAAAGTCCCTTCTGTATTCCTTTCCCACCAGCTACTCTATCTTGCAACAAAATGTTGGGACATGCATGTAACACAGACACAAGGCAAAACATCTGCAAGCTCTGTTGTCTGTCACTTAACGACTATGTCATGATAAGCCAGCCAATCAAGAGGAAAAACTTATATCACTGGGGACTAGAGTACTTGCTTCAGCTTGTGGGGTCCACGAGATTCACCTGCTCTGTACTGACTCCAATCGTGGGCGTTTTGGTGAAACATGTCTTCTGGAAAACCAGCAGGATATGATCCAGCAGGTGTCAAGAGATGATAACTCTTCCACTTTCCATGACAGTTTGATCTAGGGGAGAAGGTCAAATAAGAGTGAAAGGCTGAAAACTCCACAGAGCAAACAGACATATTTTTTGATCGGGCAGATCAGTCATTGGACAAAGAGTTCTTAAAAGATTTTATGTTTTCTCCCACATTGCTTTTGTTACCAAGTATGGTTTCTGCCCAGCAGTTGTTGGTACTGCCAGCCCTCTCAACTGTATCACCTGTACTAAGGAAACCAAGGGCATGGTCAGTCTGAAAGCTTTTATGCATGTGAGGATCCTGCTTTCTCAATCAGCAACTGAAGGATATATGTTAGGCCATGTCCCATTCCTGATGCATGGTTTCAAATCTAGTTTCTCCCTTCAGTTCCTGATCCTTGGCTACTTTCTCAAGGCAAGGCACATCTCCACACTTCTCTAGAGGTAGATTTAAAAAAAGCTGTCTGTGATCTGAGATATGCTGAACCTACCAAATGGAGTAGTTCATTTCACCCAGAACCCGCACCTTATTGCTCTGCTTCCTAGCCAAGTTTATTAGTTTGGGATCAGGGTGGTCCTGATGGCAGTTATGTGATTCCCAGTTGAGAGTTAGCCTGTGCCCAGCAAGTTTGGACTGCAGGAGCTCACTTGTGTCAGCCTACACCATTCCATGGAGACATACTTTGAGTGTTACCCGGTCAACTTCAGTGCCTCCTCTTGACTAAGGTACAATGAGTATGTAAGCACTGTGAAGTATTTTTTCCAGCCCTTGACCATGTATGTCGTGGGCTTCTGTACCACTTTCCATTTTTGTAAGTGTTGGAAGACAGGCACAGAAACTGTATGTGATGTTCCATTGGTGGTCTTCTGCATGCCCCTGCTTTGGTCCTTCATTTCCATGTTTGTAGATGATGTTAGATCTTCTTGTCCCAGCATACCCTGAGAACTCATGTTAAATTTGCTGGTGATGACCATGGCTCCTAAGGCCTTTTCAGTCATGGCCATTTTACATCATCCTGATGCTTATTCTATAGCTATGGCACAGATTATTCATTTCCAATTGTGTAACTTTTCACTGCATTAAAGTATTTGATTTTCTTAGGACTGCATGTCACTGTAACAGTCAAGACCACTCAGAAGCCTTCCTAAGCTCCTATCTTCTAAAAGATCATCTGTGAGGAAAAACTTCTGTAACTGCGTTTCTCATCCCCCTCTGGAAGTTTGCAAGATTCACTGAATTTTCCAGTCTGGAAGGAGGTACATCATGACCGCCCAGCTTCCCCTGTTTCCAGCCCCCACTGCTACCTGGGTGGGCAAGGCACTGGGCTGAGACCAGATCGTTAATTGAACTTTTTAAAGGTAGGAGCAACTTTTAACATAAGCAACTCAAAAGTTGCCAACTGTGTTAATTTACCAAGACCCTGGACGTTCAGCATATACTAAGGTTGTCACTGGCTACCAAACTGGCCTAATTTGGAGGCAAAAAAAGTAGTTAGGAGTTGCACTGGAGGTCAGATGGAATTGTGAAAAGATGTGCTGTATATTCCACAAAAAAAGGTCAAGGTCATTCCCTTGCCTTAAATCATTTGGACATTTGTCCTAGCTATTTTCTGACTGTAATGAAAGAGAGAGCTTTTTCCTGCTCTCTCCAAATGTCTTTTGCAAAAAGATTGTAAAGCTTCAGGCAATTAGCCTGACTATGTAGCCATTGCTGTTACTGGAGGAGGTTTAAAAATTAAACAGCTGTCATACCCAGACCTGTCACAACAATCGGGCTGATTATAATATAGGCTTACACTGGGCAGATGGTAACTATCTACTTAATTACAAGTTTTAAAGACTTTCTGTCTCTCAGGTCTAGCATGTTCTGTCTGCGTAAGGGAAGAAACACCAACATCGTGAAGTATTACCCTGCAGCTTATCAGGAAGGGAAGATTTGATTTTAAAAAGAAAACCCACAAAACTTTTGGCAGAGATTTAAACTACTTTGTTGTTGTTGTTGTTGTTGTTTCATTTTACTTTTCTTTTAGTGCCTGATGCTAAAGTACCCAAATTTATCCCCAGGGGGAATTTAATCATTGATTCCAACAGGAACAGGATGGTACCCTTATTATTCCTACCTCAGATAACAAACTGCCGCTGGGGGGGAGGCGGGGTCCTTTGTTGTTTTTTTAATTCGTTTATTACCCTTAGAGTTTAAGACCTAAGCCTATAATCTCCAAAGCAAAGCAGTGATTGTGACCCTAAGTGAAGGAGGTGCTGTAATACTGTTGTTCAGTATTATGCAAGCTGCCGAGTGCTATGCTGTGCAGAATGCTTCCGTCTCCTCCAGACGTCAGCTTCCACGAGATGTAGTTTTTCTAAATGATACCAGGTGTTGTACGGAAAAAAACAGGAGAGAACAGGAGCTGAACCAAGTTCTTGGTATGGCTTTTCACACATGTGCATGTTGCTCTAGGGAGACACCTTCTACAGGTGAAAATGTGGCCCTAATCATGGGTGGATTTAAAAGCATTCATTGACCTTGATTTTTCTATCAAACTTTCTACTTTGGCATTCGAATGCTGTATAAAGTTAGTGTCCCCAGAGGATGGTGTGTTTTCCTAACAGTTAACTTTGGCCTAAATCAGAGGGTTTTAGGCCACAGGGAATTGATGAGCTAGCCAAGTACAGAACTGCAAACTCTGTTTTCAGCTACAATGCTGAAGTAAATGTGGCAACTGGGAAAAAAAGCATGGAAGGACAAGGGATCTCATAGATGAGACCAGACAGCTTTAAGATGGTTGCTATGCATCCTGCACGCTCCTAGTGCTGTACTTCACTGTGGAGGCCCCACTGAAATGCTGGCTGTTGTGCCAAAGGCTGTGCAGCGGAAGCAACTGGTGGGACATGTTAGAGAAACCCAATAAAAAAACCACGCGTCAGAAACTGTAGAAAGGGCAGGGTGGAGGCACAGGAAGCAAAAGCCCTGTAACCAGCAGTCCTGTCCTGCCACCGCTAGCCAACTAATCGTCAGCATCTGTCCCGCACACATGAAAGTGCTGCACAGTGGTCGGTGCCAGAACCATCAAACCTCCCGCACGCAAGGGGATGAACATGTGAAGGACAGCTGGTGGGGCCTAATGAAGTTTCCAGAAGAAGCCGTGTGGCTGAGTCTGCTTCAAGATCTCTATTTACAGCCACCTGAAAGATGAAAGTTTGGGTTTGATTTGTATTGCTTAAATTCAGGCTCTAATTTTTACATAATGTGTATAGAGAGAGTAATTGCATTTTGTTATCTCTTTTCCATATATAGATTTAGTTGCTTTGCCGGAGTGAATATCAAACAATGTTTCCTTCTGAAAATTTTACGTAGAGATTCTTGTATTGATTTACTGCATTTAGTGCAGTTTTAATATTACTGAGCTACAGTATGTCTCAAAGACTCTTTCACTCTTCAGTTAAAATAGTCAGCTAACTTCAGGCGTTGTTTTTCAAAACAGATATTTAATTTGACTTCCTAATTCTGCATTTGTGCAACAGAGTCACAAAGTGTGTATTTCTGCATTAAGGAATTCACGTTAGTGGTGAATCAAATTCTCCACTAGATGGTAATGTTGTTTCAGATGATTTGTGTTGAAAGGCGCTTCTCTGCCAACAACTCCAAAAGGAAGTGAAAGCTGTGAGATTTGTCCAAGAAATGATCTTTGGATGATTTGGGGAAGAAAAAAGTTTCCATTTATTAGAAAATAATTTTTGGCTTGAAAAGGTTTTGATGAAAACTTTGTATGTACTGTAATTACTAGGATCACGGAAGTCTTAGTTCATGAGCAACCCTGAAAATGTCTCGAAACAATGAATTAATTGACAGAGAATGCAGAAGACAAGCAAAACGATCTCTGCTTTATGCTCTTATCTGATACCCATCATTGTTGCCGAGTGACTCAAAATCCTTCAGTTGTTTCTAGCTGCACTTTTGCTGGGAAGTAGAAGAATACTCTTCTCCTCCTTTTATGGAAACGGAGACAGAAGCAAAAGACCGTTTCTGCAATGGTACTAGAAAGCCTCACTAGCTCCATCGGTGCAATCCTTGGGGTAAAATAGCAGCTGTGCTTCTCTTCACCTGCCTCCCGGGGCTCCGTACACCCAGGCTGGCATATTCAGATAAAGTATGAGCCACGCACGGTGCACATGCAGCGGAGGCTCTGGGCAGGCCCTGCAGCCAGTCACACCCATACTCACAGGTCTCTACTGGCTCCGCACTGCTGGTGTGCAGCGACGGTGGTGCTGGGCGATGATACAGGACAGCATGCCATGTAGCACTGCTATGTAGCTTCTAGTAATATTGGTCCACTGCTGGAAAAATCGGATCAGGGAACCAGTACCTTACTATTCATAGTGAATGTGGGCTGTAGTTGGGACCAAAGGGTGACCTTTGTCGCAGAAACATAATTTACTTTATTTGCATTCAGCAAAACACAACCACTATGAAATGAAAAAGCGCCAACGTGCCCCACAAGGAGAAATACTGTTCCTGTATGTGCTACAAGCAAACAGCTGCAGGCTTGCTCTTAGGCAATATCTCAGGCCAGTGCAGCTCTGGAAAATGTTTTAATAAGTCTTTAAATAGCACGTAGCATTAAAGCTAAATATGGTTTCTGCTTTAGATCTTGACCTAAGGTTTCCAGCTTCTGTACTAGGATTTATCATGAAATTCAGCGGACTCTTTTACGTTAAATTTTACCTTAGTGTGCTGACAGATCTAAACTGCAGTATTACAAATAGTAACCTAAAATTAGCTCAGTTTGTTTCTTTAGAGGCGATCCACCAATGTTACAGATTAAAAGCAGAATTATGCTATTTGCAAATAATAACATGCTCTCCACTAGCACTGGCTGAGAACGTCACTTAGCTTACATCAAGTAAGAGAGTCCATGTCAACACTGGATCCTCTGATCACATGAGACTCCATTACATATACTTCAAAGTTCATCTGTGCTAGTTTTATTTTTAGTAATAAAGCAAAGTTTAAAAAAAGTCTTTTCACCTTTCACTTGGAACAAGAGAGTAAGAAAGATACCACCAGGAATAATTCAGTAGAGGCTTGATTTAAAGTAGCAGTTCCCGATTTTGATAGTTCTGCAACATGACTCCATTAATTGCTGTTAAAGGATTATTCAGGCCTTGACTACAGAGATGGTTATGGCTGTAGATACAGCTATGGAAATGCACAATTTGGACTGAGTAGAGGAAAATCTAATGCTTCTGCTTCAAGTTTGGGTTAGTATTCCCTATTCTGTAATCCTCACACACTTCAGCCTGATGGAAACGTGGGTAACTGTCATTTTTGTTTTAAATCAGAGAAACAGAGGATTATCCCACTCTCAAGAGACATGAGATGAATCTCACACTCAGGGAAGGCTTTGCAGGCCCTTCTAAGGGCACTTGCCTGCTGCCAATTGTTTTTGTTTAGGTTGAAATGTATCAGATATTTGTGTCATGTTGCACTCTTATTATTCTCATAATCTTTCAATATTATGAAATCTAATTTAATACTGAGTGTTGTAATTTGGCAATCTACAAAAATCTTATCTAGAAAAAATAGCACAATTTCCACTTATCATCCCAAAATAAATCCTGGCATTTTTACAGCTCTCTGTTAGAAAAGAGCTAGTTAGAAAGCATTATTCCATTTCTCTGCGCTTCTGTAGAGTTTTCATCTGCAGATTTTCAAGTGCTTCAGAGAGAACATCACATTTTCTTTCTCTTTATAAGCACAGTGGTGGAAACATAATGAGTTTAAATGTTCCTGTTTGGGCTCATCCTGCTCTGCAAAAGCAGAGACTCAGGGGAGACGGACGTTGGAGGCCCCTTAGCCCCGCTCAGCCACTCTAAACCCTAAACAGCCCTGCCTTTTGTGGGTATAAACTCCTTGTCAAAATACAGAGCACAGTGGCGCTGAGGCAGGAGAGAGAAGCTGAACTGTAGTAGAAAGCATTCAAAGTTATTACTGGGTTGGGGGGGTGCGGGTGGTAGTAGGACATATGAATAAACAGCAATCTGCATGCAGCCAAAGTCTTTAAAAAGTGTTTTTCGCTTTTGGCTGTATATTAGATGTCTAAACTATGTGCTTTAAACAGAGCACAATTAAACATGTATCTTAACCTTTAGAAAGCTGGACTATTCAGCTGTTCTTCCAAGAGTGAGCCCTAAAATTAAATGACCCCAGATCTATATTGCTGCTAGATCTGCACTGCAGTCATAGCTTATTTTTAGCAAAAGGTGATTAAATTCCTTTGTCCAAATTAATGTATTTCTACCCTGAGGCTAATGCTTTTTCCCACGCAACAAGAGAAATACACGCAGCACCAGTGACTAGAGAAAGGCCAGGCAGGGCACCACTGGACAGCAAACACCCCTCGCCTGGCACAGGGGCGGCTGTGTCCTGCCGGGGATGCATGAGAAGGCCAGGGCCAGGGCGAGGGGCAGTGTGAGCCCACCTTTGCCGAGCAGTGCCTGACAAAATTCTCTAGCTTCACCTTTTGTGTGAGCAGAGGTGGCAGACCCACAGGAGAGTTAATGCTGTTAATGCCAGAGGGGGGCCTTGGGAAAAGCATCAGCATGTGAGAGCTGCTGGGCACCAGTGAGACATGACTTAAATTGATTTAAACTGTCCGGTCTCCTAGATTATTCTCCTGTGTCACTGCCTGTGCGTCCTGGAGGGACACTGCCTTGGAGCACAGCACCAGCATGGGAGTGTCTGCTTGAGCTCCCATCATTGGTGTCTGAGATAGATAGATGATAGATAGATAGATAGATAGATCGATCAATCCCAAGCCTCCAAGGGTCACTGGAGCAGCACAGCTGGCCAGCTGCAAGCTGCACCCCAGCGCAACCCATTTCTACAAAAGATGCTGAAAAGCTGCTCCCTCAGTTCCTATCCCCAGTGCATCCTTGCTTCACCTGATTTGAGCCTCTTCAGCAAAGGTGACCCCTATGCAGTAGGTAAAAGAGATGAAGGTGAGCTGAATGCCTCACCTGTAGCATCTGTGTGCTGTGAAACGGGAACAGGACTGAGGGAAGAAAGCTTGTACAGGTAAAAGGTGGGCTAATGAAGCAGGACAGCCCTACTGAAATTGGTATAGGCAGCTGGGGCAAACATTCTGCAGAAGATATGGAAGTGGCTAAGCCATGTGTGTGATGTGCTGCAAGTTGACTTTTTAATGACATTAGGTACCAGTCAGTAAGGCTATGAGTAAATACCAATGATGATTAGGAAAATAAATGTGTAAATTTGATGTCCAGAGCTTTTAAGGAAAAATATGCTGATGATGGAACAGGTACTCTCTCTCTGATCATTTTGAACCTAATATCCAGAACAGGCAGGAAGCATTAAAGCAAAAGCAGGATTTCCTCCTATTAAGTTCAGTTTCACTCTTTCAGTCTAATTACATTGGATTAACTGATGTTGTCCTTTTTTTAAGTTACAGGCTCAGAAGTTAAATAAAAGAAAGAACACACAGAAAAACAAAAAAAAAGAGAGAAAGAAAATCAAGAGCACATGCAATTGTATTGCCTTTGGCACGTGAAAAGTGCAGCCTGAAATGGCTCGTGCATAGTCCGTGTCTTAGGGCTGTGTACAACTTGTACCAGTGCCTGAGCTGTCCTTTCTGCACTCCTTCATAGCAGCTGGTGCACGACGAGTTTAGATTACTTCCCATGCATAGTTGTTTGCACCTATTAATGAAAATCAAGCCTAAAATATTGTGTTTCTTAGCTATATCTTCTTAATTTAGCCATTGCCAACCACCTGACCCCACTGTGATTTCACCTCACTCTCATCATCTGATTTCACTACTCTACTTTTCTCTCTTTTTTTTTCTCTGCAGAACTTCCTGTTCATCCAGATAAATCTTATTTGCCGATGTTCTTTCACTAATATTTTAGTTGTAGGCTGTACAAAGTTTTTTGTTATCAAGAATCTGCAAATTAAGTAGAATGTCTGTCTCCCCCCCCCCCCCCCCCCCCCGTGCCCTTTACATTTAGAGCAGTGACCAACACAGCCTTTAAAATTACTCTTCTGGAGGTTTTTCTTCTAGAAATGCTGGCTTGTGCAAGGTGCCACAGGGAGAGGGGCAAAGGGAACAGAGGGCTGCAGCAGAAAAAGCTCAGTTCTTATCCTCCTGGGAGAGAGCACCACGCAGGACACCCCAAGCCAGCTGTAAAAAGGTGCAGTAGCACAGGCTGAAGTTTTGGGAGGTTTGTGCTCTGAATCAGGCTGCTGTGACCCAGCGGCAGGTGTGGCTGGTGTTTATGGGAGCAGGGCCTTTTCTATTGAGAGCACCAGCAGAATGCAAATGTGGAAAAATTGGCAGGAAGGGTGTGCTGGGGGCAAAGCCAAGAAATCACATCCGCCCCGGAGCTGCGTGCCGTGGGCCAAGCGTCAGAAATTGTCCCGGAGGGTCAGGCAGCCCCAGCAGCTTTGCATTGCTTCATGAGATAGGCAGTCACTTGGCAACAGCCCTCATCCCACTCACAACGGCGGGCACATTCCCGTGTTCTCTCCGACGGCCAGGGCGAGGGTCGGTGGGGAGAGAGGCAGCCTTTGAGGGGAGGGAGGCTGCAGCTCGCCCCGGGCTGCGGCAGGTACTGAAATCGGACTGTAAAGGTCACCGTGTAGCTTCCTGAATGTGTCATAGGAACAAGGCTGGCAAAGGGCACACACACAGCAGCAGCAGAAAACCTTGAACCCTTGTGCAAATTTACCAGGGGATGTGGAAAAGCAAACACGGAGGAGCCCAGCGAGAGCTGTGGTTGTTAGAGCTACCTCTGAATAGCAGTTTTTAACTAGAGCTGGTTGTGAGTTTTGCAAGCAATTGCTTTTCATCAGATACTGCCTACTCTGACCAGGCTCAAGAATTTTTCACGAGGATGTGTAGGAATTGAACAAATCTTTTCTCTTCTCCTTTTTTTCTTTTCCCTTTCTTTTTCTTCTTTCTTCTTTTAGGAAAGAGAGAGAATGAGGGGTGCTTATAAGGACAAAACAAGGTATTTGGTCATAACAACCCATTAGTCCCTTTCCCACAAGCAGCCAGCAGCAGGCTGATCAGAGCCCTCCTCTGGGATGAGGAAAGAGCCCAAGTCTGGATACACCCCCGGCCAGCTCCTGGCCAAAAGAACAACACTCACTGTTTCCCTCCCGAGTGTTTTCTCTGTTGGGGAGTGATAAGGAATGGGTTTTTTCATTGGTTTCTGTGAAAGCTCCTATGGTTGTTATAGACAATTGTTCATTTTACAGAAATAATTGTTTCCTTTTTTTATTAATGTTTCCCCTCACCTTGGGGCAGGTGGAACAAATGGCTGGCTTGCTAGCACAGGGAGAAGGGCAAGTAGTGCTCAACGCCTCAGACCAGGCTCTTGGCTGGTGGGGCATCTCTTGGTTTTTGCAAAGTCCTTCAAAATGTCTTGGGCTCCTTCCAACTCAGGATAGGAAAGACACTGAAATTTTGTAGTTTTGTGGGATGAGGAAACTTTTTCACCAGACGCTATTCCTCAGAAAATGTGTTAGGAAGCAGCCAAGGAAACTGGGACAATAGCTAAGTCTTCATGTGTCGAGCTTACTTTTAGCAGTCAAGGAATGGTTGGGTTTACTTCACTTCAGGGCTTTTAACGTTATACCTGCCTTACTGAGTTTATAACAGAGCAAGAGTTCCCTGAAGCATTTTCAGCCAAAAGCTGTATTCCAATAATTGAGCTGAAGGATGTTTCTCCTTGAGACTGAGTTGGGAATCATTGGGACCTTGAGCTTTGAACAGAAGGAGCCAGACAGACAGCCTAACTGTCTGTATGCAACTGTGAGGTAAGATAACTGTACATCTTATGGAAACATGTTTTAATGATGGCGTGTTTAAAGAAAGTTTGCACGAACAAATGTTTGTGTCACTGCTACTCTGTTGCAACTAATTTACTGGCAAAACTTCTTGAGGCAGGAACTGACAGTATGTCATGAATGAAGTCACTGGCAATTAAAGATGAGTGAATATTAGGATAAGTAGGAGTGTATTGGGAGACGACATTGAGGAATTTGTGTTCTTATCCATGTATATTAAGAACTTTGTGAAGTATTTTGATACATCATTACTCTGGAGATACCATCTTTTTCATTGGTGTTTTGGTAGTTCCAGTCTCAGGTGAACCCAGAGGTGGGAAGTTTAGCAAAAACATTCTTTAAGATTTTTTATTTCTCTGCTTTCAATATACAGAATAATTTTCACTTCAGTTTGGCTTGAGTTGACTGTTACTTTTACTCAGATGAGTTTACACTTTTTGAAAAGGTAGGCAGTAAAAGTTCCTTTATCACACCATTAATGAGTTAATAATTCAGTGTGTGCATTATTTATTTTGTTATTGCGATCTTCTCTTTGGCTTAGATATTCCCCATTTGTCTGATGCCTGTCTCTGAAAATGAGTTTCTAAATGTCAATAATTCTAAATCTGTCTAGTTCCAATAGCCTACATGATAAAAGGTTGTGTTTTGGTTAGATGGATAATTTATTCCTGGACTGATAAGTACTAGGAACAGTGCAATCACTCTGCAATGTTCTTGACATGAAAGCTATATGTGTGCTCTATATAGTTTCTTTCGATGGTTTAGTTAGCTCACCCCAACATTACTAGCTAACTTTGCCCCAATATGGAATAGAAAATATTTCTCTGGTTTCTCCTCTGAAAGCAATTTCTGCAGCTTGCTGGGAGGGAAGCTTGGTCCCTCCATAAAGGACAGTGACTTCTGTTTTCCACATCCTTTTCATAAAGCATGTGTGAAGATACAGCTCCTTGTGTCTGTTCCCCTCTTGGGTCTGTTGCTTTCCTCCATATAACTTCAAGTCAACCTTGTGATCCCTGCTTCTTTGACACAATAAAATTTATGTAAAGGCGGTAGGGGAAGCCGGTGGCCAAGGTGAAGGGAAAACGAGTGGCTGAGAGAAAGAAATGTTTTGGGTGGTGTGGAACAAAGTGAGAAACAGGAGTGATCTGCAGTTAGTGAGAGGAGAGAAGGGAGGAGAGCAGAGGGAGGTCGCTGCCGTGGCAGGGTAAGAAAAAGCTGAAATGTATCTTTGTCCCAATGATTGCTTTGGACATCAGCAGCCATCAGTGGAGTAGTAGCACAGAAAAAAAATAAAAGTGCTCTTTTTTTAATGGCATATATTACAGTTGCTGTATATTACAGCCAGATAACTGTTAAGTAGCCATTGTATCATTAATGCACAGTTAAGCGTCAGCCTTGGAAGAATGCATGTAAACATTCTATTTAACAAAGCCCCATTTTCCAGTATAATTCACAGAGACTTATCTATGTAAAGACATACTAGAGCAAGTCTCCTGCTAATATTACTTATCTAGGAGACACTTAGGGCCCCTGAGATGATCCTTAACTCATCTTTGTCTTAGAGTGCTGTTTGATGTCTTTCCAAGCCAGATGTATCTTCTTTAGCACAAACCTTTATGGTCTTCCTTTTTAATCTGTTCTCTGTGGACTCCACTCCAGGGCTTCCCTGCTAGCTCTGATATCTGATTTTCTCAGACAGTGGCTAATCCATTTCCACTTTCTTTAATAGTAGCTTTGATGAATCTCTCTTGTACTATACTGTGCTCTCATTTGTTATCCATCCAATTATGCATTAATGTCTAAAATGTGGAGGGATAGCAATGTTTAGAAGTATTCTTATCAGTTCCTTTGTGGTCCCCCGTGTCTCTGACCTATTCAGTAAAATTCCCTTTACATTTGTGTTCAGAATTGAAGTTTATTTCTCCATTATCTTAATTTCCACTTTGAAACAGTAAAAGCTACTGGTTCTCCTCCAGTCCCAGTGCTGTTATGTACTTTTATGTCATAGGACCAACTCATAAAGTTTCCAGCCTGAATGACTCTACTTTTGCAGTCTGTGTGTTTTGCTACATTATTCAGTATCCTTTTTATCTTCACTACCTTTATCAGCTTCCTGCTTTGTAAGTTTGCTTGTTTCAGTTTCCTCCCCTTGTCAGTCCTTGCAGTCACATGCCATCATGTCTGGTCAACAATTCAGATATCATCTGTGAAATCTAGGTCTTCCAGGATTTTGACTGATGTTCACCATATCCCTGTCAATGGTATTCCTCAGTCAATAAATGGAAGAAGTAGCAAGAGTGTTCAAAAACCTGCTTATCTCACAGTAGTCTCTGCTTTGAATGACTACGAAAAAGCTGCTTTCTCAATTGCAGCATAAAAAAATCCTGGACTATTAACAAATCTTTAGATGGCCCAACTCTCCACAGGGTTCTCAGGGTTTGTAAAATGTATGTGTTGATTTGACTGCCATAGGATGCTCTGTACGATAGATGGCCCTAACACAATCTTACCATTGTATTACTATTTCTGTATTCTGAGTTTGACCTGATAATTTCAAAATTAGGAATCCATTGTCTCAGATTCTCCAGAACGTTCTTGACAAGAACATGCATGATATAGCAACAAGCTTTCTCTTTCAGGCATTTAATCAAGATATGTCCTTCTACTCATGGGCAACATTTTTTGTTTTGTCCAATTTATGCCAAAAAAAATCATTTGTGGCAGCAGTAGAGGTTGGACATCCTGTATTTAACAGCTCAGCCACAATTCAACCATTCCACAGACTGCATTTTCATTATGCAGGGCTGGAATGGCTTTCCACAATCCAGTATGTTTTTAAAACCCAGATCAGGAGAAAGGCAAGAAAATGAGGAGATTTGCATATTGGTAGACAGAGCTGTTGATTTTTCAAAGTCTTTTCATTCTGGATTTTTTTTAAAGTGTAAATGTTTAACATGATCTATGAGGAACATTTTGGCCCTCAAAGCCTCTCAGCCTGCCAAAGCTTCTTGTCATGCAGATATGACTTTCCTTGTCTTCAGCTGAAAGGGACAGAAGATGGGAATGCTCAGCAGCTGGCAGGAGAGAGCTCTTAATTATTAGAGAAACTGAATGTCTCGCAGTGCTCCTTGCCAGGCAGCCAGTACCAGCTGCTGTAATGACAGCTTCTGGGGCGATGCTGGTTGGCGCAGACTGTATACCTCGTTGAAATTTCTTTGTAATATTGTGTAAAAGGATGCCTTCTCATGTTCCAGTGTCATACAATTATGCTAGCTTCCTTCTATCCCATCCATTTGCTAATATACCTCCTCGCTGTCCTTATTTTTGGTCTTTACTCTTGGGGCAATTTCAGGCAAAATTGCTCTGAGTATTTTCCACTGACAAACTGGACATGTCGGCATTTCCAGGGACCATCGGCAGAGTTAATCTAAGCCAGCAATTTATGTGACTGCTTTTATTTGTGTGAAGCCTGAACGGTTTAAGTGTATCGTTTTTCTCCATTAAGTGCTCCTCTCAGAACCCGGTTTCGCACCTGGTCACGGTCTGAACCCGCATGAGAAAGTCTTGCTGGAGGAGACACCACATGCTCCTCCCTGAGCCATGTCTCAGCTCTTCTTTGCACAAACACCTGGGCAGGCATTTCTCAGAAACACGGGCCTCCCTTTACAGAGGTGACCACATGGGACCACCGCATGTGAAGATCAGATTTCACATGAGATATTGCTACAGCGTTCAGCTCAAGCTAAGCTTGCTTTGCAGAGAGACTTCCAGCCTGGGATGTCTGCAGCCAGACCACAGCTCCTCCCTCACGGTTGTGTAAGGGGAAGGGAGGACATTCGCGCTGGGTGTGGGATCTGGCATAACGTCAAGGGAGGAGGGTGAGGATTCGGGTCAGGTGTGGGAGAAGAGGAGGCAACCAGAGAAGCTTCTCCAGGGCATAAGAAAGGCGAGGGGAGGAGGGACAGGAGAGCCCGGCCTGCCCAGCGACGAATGCAGGGTGGAGCTGGAGTATATCTTTATCCCAAAAACTATTTCCATCCTGAACAGCCCAAGGTAGCTCTAGTGAAGAGATAACGCTTGGGTTTTTGTCTGTGCACTGTGAGAAGACACATGGAAACTCACTGCTGGATCCAACCATCCTCTCAATATTTTTATTTAAAGGAGGTGGATTGGCCCACTGCAGAGAAAATGTAAGGGGATGCTACGCAGGAAAAAGGCTCTGCTCGCTGTTTATGTTTCGTTACGAAATATATCAAAATGGATTTCAATTATTGGTAAAAATGGATTTCCCTGATATGAAGTAAAACAGATGAATCTTCACCTTATTTTTCGAAGTGGCCAGGTCCTGAACATCTCCTGAGGCGTTCCTCCCTCAGGAATCTCCCAGGAAGAGTCTCCTCCCATCGGAGGCAGTGCGGCCAGGCTGTTAGAACCTCGCAGGAGGTCACCTTCTCCCGGCACCAAGCTCTGCAGATCCCTGGCTGGTTTGTCCCTCAGCTTCGTGTTTGGTTTGGAGGCTGAACCGAGACCTGCTGAATGCAAGGGCTGACGCTGATCTCTGTGTTGCTGTCTCCACACTGGGTCAGCACCTGATGGATGCATACATACATGTCGGGGTGTCCTGCTTCTCCACCTGCAATGACAGGTGAATGAGTCTTAAAAGCCCTAAGCGCCAACCTAAGCCTGCGTCTGCTGACGTCAGCAGGGATTTTCGTGTTGACTTAGAGAGCAGATTTTCTGAAAGTGCCACGTTTGTGTTTACTTTGCTGCCTCGCGTGAAATGGAGCATACGCCTGTCAGAGGGCTGACCAGCAGCCTCCCTCCAGCTTACCTGGACCCCGTTCCACCGGGAGCCTGGAGGAGGAATAGTAAGCCTCGCTTACGGATGAGCCAGGTGGGACGCAGGGTGGGGTGGGAAGCCGGGATCGTTTTGACCTGATGAACCAGATCATCTGGATGCGTTTTAGCAGGGCATATCCATGCAGGTTGCTGCTCAATCCCACAGCTAGTGCCTGGAGCTATGCAGTTTATCATTCAGCTTCTGACCTGGGCACAGACACCTTCAGTGAACTAATCCCTCTCAAGCACACCCCTGCCTGATTTATTTGAACGTTGGACTGGGTGAGCTTGAAGGAAGGTAGTGTTACAGTGTCATCGCGCTTTTATTTGGTGGATCTGGCTTGCTTTATTCACATGCCTTTTTCTGCCGTTGTAATTACATTGTTTGTTTTGGAAGGGGTTGTTTTCTTAATCTTTGTCATCACCCAGAAAACAGTACAGCTTTTGTTTCTGTTAGGATAGTTTCAAAATTTAACGTAAAGCACGGGACCAGATTCTCACTTGTTTTATCCAGGAAACCTTTCTACTGAACCTAAAGTCACAGTCCTGGTCTTAAGTGAGTGGCAAAGAAAACAGGATCAAGCTCAGGTTTCCATTTCTACACATATTTGAAGAGTCAAATCCTATTTCCACAGAAACCAATGGCTAAACTTGCCCATGGTCTTCAAAATGGCCAAGACTGAAAGTATCAGTCAAATATATATCAAATATATAGAATTTGATGTTAAAAGTTAGCAGTTAGTCGGTGTTCTTTTGAAGTGTCCCCATAGCGTTGAGAAACTCAAGGCAGCCTGCCCTTTTGTGCCAACCTGAAGACTGAAGGTCTCAGGAACATCTCTGTGGCTATACTTCAGCAGCAATCCCAAAGAGCATGTTTTCCTTTATTCAGACTATTTGTTTTCTATCAAAGTATCTACCTTTTTAGAGATCAGTCTCCTTTTGTGCTAGATGCTGTATAAACACAACGCTTGATCTTCTACTATCCAGTGACAGACTGACAGCAACGGCAAGACTATCTAATATTTCCTTTTGTAAGTAAAGTGATACGTTTCTTCTTGGGTTAAGTTAATAATGTTTCTTCATTCATACCCTCTGATCTGCGTGGAATGCCTTCTTACTACAGAGCAGAAAAATGGCAGATTTTTTTCACAGGTTTTAAGGTCAAAAGGGACCATGTTGACACCTTGTGCAAAATACAGACCACAGAATTTCTCCCCATGATTTCGGTATGAAGTCCAGTAATCTCAAGAGGAAATAATAAAATGGTTTCAGAGAGACATTCAGACTTGATATAAAGACTTCAGGTGGTGGACAATCCATCACGACCTTCACTGAGGTTCTCCAGTTGTTAATCAACTTCATAATTAAAATTTTGTACTTTTTTGTACTATTTCCAATAGCAATTTTTCTAGCTTCAGTCTTGCATCACTGGATCTTACTGTTAGATTCAGTAGCTACTACTGTGAAAAACGTTCTCTCCCCACAGAGATGGGGTTGCCCATATTATCTTTGATAATCTCAACTGAATTAACTCCTTATGTTTATCAGACTTCAAAAGGATGTTTTGGTTCTTTTTTGGGGTCCTTTCCAATAACCTTTAAACAGAAAACTACTGGCTTTTGTTCCTTGTCAAACATAAGTAAGATTATTTGGGGGCCTCTGCAGTTATCCTCTTTAGAGAATTTTTATACCAAAGATCCTCCTTAAGGCAGCTAATTCCTATATGTGGAAGCTTAAATAATAGCTCTGCCTATTTATAGCTGTGTTAAGTTTTCCATTTATTTCCATCTTGGTCTTCTGTGTAAGCCTCTGCCATGCCTGCCATTTCTGAGCAATGAGCACACTGGGAATTCATGTGACTGCACTGAGACAGGAATGCTAGCACCTCTCCCACTACCTTCCAGGTTTTGTATAGGACAGAAAAAGAGTTGATACCACTAGGAATAAAGAAGAGGAGAAAAGACAAATTAAAAACAAACAAACAAACAAACAAAACCCCAACAAACAATTCTTCAGCTAAACAGCAACTTTTATTTTGAAATTCTGATCCTGACTTAACTTTTAGCAAACCTTTATGCAAATTGATTTATATAATAATGACCATTGGGATGCAAGCTATGAGCTGACACGACAACTAGAGAAAAACCCTCGATAACGTGCTTTGTTACAGACAGGGGTCTCAGTTCACCTGGTTCTGTAGAGTTGTCTAATACTACCTGAGAATACTACAGGGTACCCACCTTGTCCCCAGCTATAGATTTCTCATATATTCATATCTCATGACAGATTTTCCATGTGTCATATCTGTCAGCTGCATGTGGGTGTCTCATGTAACCTGGGACCTCTTAAATGGCACTACATGCTCACATGTGGACAAGGAGGCAAGCCATGCTTTTGTTTACTATTGAATTTAAATGATGTACAGGTTACAAATTACTATCTTGTATGGGTTTTTTTCATCCAACAAGTCTGAATTGCTTGCCACTTCCCTACAGAGCCACTATCATCATTTTCTGGAGTATGTATGGTGTACAGTGTGTGATTTTTTGCAAACTATTATATCATCAGTGAGTTGAATTTTGTAACTAGTTACAGCAGACCTGCCTTTAAGTAAATTACCATTTCTTCTGAAGAAAAGACTGTTAAGAAAATGGAAAATCCATTTCCAGTTTAGCTATGAGGGAGCATAGTATGAAATTAAGTGACAGCACATATGAAAAAAAGCTACATAGAAGGAGTCACTGCAGAGCAGGCTGCGTCTCTGAGCAGATATGAATTAGACGTGATTTTCTTCCCCTTAGTGCCTCCAGTCATGGTAAGGTATTGTGTAATAGAGATGATTAATTGATTGTTGAGTGTTAATTTATAAAATCATATGCCTGATAAAAGCTATGTGGCATTGGACAGGGCATGAAATGAGAAGCTCTTCCTGCCCATACATGAGCTGGCATGGAGACTGGATTCAAAGGGCTTCGGGACTACTGTGTAATCCATGAGCATTTTGTGAGAGAAGAAAAGGGAGAAAAAAAAGAGAGACTCTTGACCCACTAATTGCATGTCCATTCTTGGCATTTCAACTACAGTTACATTTTGTCATACAATCTCTTACAGAGATTGTTACGGCTGTAGCTGAGGACAAACTGACCCTTCAGAAAACGTAGCTGATCGCTCAGCTGCTGCCTGTGGTGTTTAGGCATGCCAGTTCAAGCATAGGGAGGTATGCATATTCCTGAGCCCCATGAGGTGCCCAGGAATGGAGAGCTCCAGAGTTCTGAGCTTGGCTCTAACATCAACTGAATTTCTGAAGACCTTGAATTTCAATCAGAAATAGCAATAACAGAGCTCATAAGGACTGCGGAAACAAACAGGGCCAGCTTGCCAAGGGCTTCAAGCCTACCTGTGGAAATTACATCACTGGTTTAGCCAGAGTGCTGAAGAACCTGCCAATGTCTTGATATCTGATTAACTTCAAAGTAAGATGGGAGGAGGTGTCTTCAGTTTCTGCTCTATCTGCAACAGCCACCCCTATGCCAAAGGCTTTGAGTTTTTAATTTGCTGCCCTATCAATACCCAGAAGGGTGGGACTGGGAAAGGTTTTCCTCAGATAGATCATCAGCAGATATGGCTGAGCTTGTTCTTGGAGGAGCCCTGCAAGGCAGGCATAAAGAAGGGGCTGATTCCTTTGCAAGTCAAATGTGTGCTACATCACCACTTCAAATGATAAAGGAAAGGCTTTCAGAAATGTGTGTAGAATAAATGATGGGGATGAAACAAAACAGTCTTTACAAATCTGGAGCTAAGCCTGGAAGGGAGGAGGCCCATAGCTTTTACCCACTGAGCTAACAGTGCCTAGTCGAACCTTTCTATACCCTGACAGTTCCCCTCCACCGACATCCACCAACTGACCCCTTTCTCTCTTGGTCTCAACCTAGTCAAGTTAACTCATGGTATGGCTAGTCTGAACCTCATCACGTACTCTTGCTTCCCTTCAGTTCAGTCCACACTTGTTCAGCCCACATCCATACGATCCAGTGGTACAGTCACAAGTAACATTACTCCCTTACTTGTATTCTGATCCAGTCAAAAGTGAGAAAAAAAATATTTACAAGATGCCTCAGTGTCACTATTCGCTTCAGAAAAAATGTGTCAGGATGATAGGGCTTTGGGGAAAAATATCAGGATACCAACATTATTTTCCACAAAAATATCACATTCTTAAAGGCAGTACATGCCCGCACAATGCAACATTAGGATCAGCTGCCTGGTCTATTATCAACACTTTGGTCAGTCATCCCTAGTGTAGGCTGCTGAACAACTGAAAATAAACTGGCTAAGGACCAAAGCTGAGAAATAAATGTCTACTGCTAATATCTTACCCACCGTGAACTTGTTTATATGGGCAAACTTACCATTATTTACCTGTAGATCATTTAAGGATACGACAGCAAAGAATTGCATTAAGAAGAAAGACTAGGTTTAATTTGGGGTTATGAAAAATTTCTGCATTACCATAAATCACTCAGGACTTTGTCTACACACTTACTTGATTTAGGCTGAGATTCACAGCACTGATAACTGACATATTTATTCATTACCGGTTTTCTTACAGGAAGTCTCAAATAGGAAAATTTAAGGAAGTCATTAGAGACAAGAAGTGGATAGGGATGATGTTTTACTTTAAAAAAAAAGGGGGGAATGAGAAATGGAGTCATTTCACTTCCTGGAATATTGCAAATTGTAATCCAGAACATGGTAATTTCAATTATGGGGATATATTATAAGAAAATCTGCCACAAGTCAATAAAAGATCAAATTAATTACTAACTTGAGATCAAATAGTCTCTATGTCACTATACCACTAGAGGGTTTGGAAATGTATAGATCAATTTATAGACTGTATATCAGGGAAGTTTTCATTTTACATTGTAAACAAGCTGGGTCACAGCACTTGCCTGAATGACTTCTTTACCAAATGTCTACATATTTTTTAGGAGATAATTCTATTTAGAAATGAGAGATGGAGAGCTCACAGCATCTAACGCCCTTCCACGATTAATTGCCTTTACTGCTTGGAAGTTAATTTCTAGCCTGTATTTGCTCCACTGCAACTCACAGCCTTTGAATGTTATCTTACTTTTGCCATATTGAACTTGCATTCATTTTTGAAATACAGAGTACTCTCCTTGGGGCAACTAGAAGGTCACAGTGGCCTAGTGGCAGCTCGATTTGCAGGGCTGCAGGAGGCCTCTGCTCTTTTTCAGCTCTGCCATGGGCCACTGGCTGGTTCTCTCGAACAACACCTCTATGACTTATTTAAGGGTATAAATCTCAGTGAAATGCAACCAAGGAGTGTTTAAATAAAACGCCACTACCCCTGCCAATTTTTTTCATCTAAGTAGATTGACACATTGAGTGAATTCCTTTAAAATGCGTACTTCTAAGATAAGCACATAAATAGAGTGGTCCTGGATGTATAGGCCCTTGCACTGGCAGTTTTTTTCCCAGCTCACCAAGGGCCCCAGGGAGCAAAGGGTTGGTTTCCCGTCCTCTTTCTTGGACTTCCCCAAGCTGCTGGGCTTCGCACTTCGCCCAGCCAGGCATGCTCCAGCCTCTGGGGACCCCAGTGCCCTCCGGTGTCAGCAAGGAACTGCTCTGCAGCAGGAGTAGATGTAGCGTCATCGGAGAAATGGCTTCTTAATCTTGCTGGATGAGGTTGAATTAGAAATACATGCCAGCAATATCTTGCCCAGGCTCTTATTTCTCCATCTTGCCCAGTTAAAATATTATACCGGTAATATCTGATTCAGGCAGTATTCAGACTACAGGAGAGTAGTACACAATGAAGTTGCTTAGAGAAAGTTGGTTAAAAAGGTTGAAATCAATTATGTTAAAATCATGACTATTCAGTAGAACCCATTTTTGCGAGTGCTATTCATGCAGCTAGCTTTGGGATGTTTGAGGGTTTTATTTTATTTCATTTAGAAAATAAAACCTATAAACTTTGGCTTCCTATACTGTATGGCACCTGTGCTGGTTTTGGCTGGGCTAGAGTTCATTTTCTCCATAGTAGCTAGTATGGGGCTATGTTTTGGATCTGTGCTGAAAACAGTGTTGATAATTCAGGGATGTTTTCATTACTGCTGAGCAGCACTTACACGGAGCCAAGGCCTTTTCTGCTTCTCACACCTCCCCACCAGCGAGGAGGCTGGGGGGGCACAAGAAGTCGGGAGGGGACACAGCCGGGACAGCTGACCCCAAACGACCAGAGGCATGTTCCAGACCACGTGAGGTCTTGCTCAGCAATAAAACCGGGGGGGAGGTTGGCTGGGGGGGCCACTGCCTGGGGAAGGGCTGGGCATCAGTTGGTTGATGGTGAGCAATTGTTTTAATTTGCATCACTTGTCTTTCTTGGGTTTTATTTTTCCCTTTTTGTTATTCCCTGCCCTCCCCTTATTTTTTTTTTTTTTTTTTTTTTTAATTATTAAACTGTTTTTATCTCAACCCATGAGTTTTCTCACTTTTACCCTTCGGATTCTCTCCCCCATCCCACCAGGTAGGAGTGAGCGAGCAGCTGGGTGGTTCTTAGTTGCCATCTGGGTCAAGTTAGACCATGACAGCACCACACCTTGGATTTTTCGCAGTGAGAAAATGCACTGTTAAAAACAGCCCTAAAGAGCAGAGCTCTTGTTGTCTTTTGAAGGCCACTGAAGTTGGCCCTGCTCTGAGCGGAAGGTTGGACCGGGTGCTGTCCAGAGGTCTCTTCTGACCTAAACTATTAAATAAAAAGGTCTGCTCGCTGCAGTGAGATAGATAGCCTTACTACCTGTGAGCAGAAAACTTTAGGGCTTTGGTAACCACGTAGCTCTGTAATGTGTCCGTGCCGTTGCTAGAGACAGGCTGTCAGCTTTTGTATTGAGTTTGCATGGCCTTGGGACTGAGCCTTGTCAGGCTTGCTCTCTTCTTCACCTGCCTGCAGCTTTGTTTTACTTAGTTTGGCTGTAACAGCAATTTTTCCAACTGACCAGGTGTCTACAGCTAATTTGTTTTATTTCTGTTAATCATTGCATGGTACAATCTCAGTTTTGTATAGGTAGCAGTAATAAGCAGTTATTCTGTGTAGAATGAGATATTCACAACTCTAATACAACGATGGAGAGAAATACAGATCTGGTACAATAGCAGAGGCCCTGAGAAGCAGAGACACAGGATGTGGCATATAGGAGGGCAGGTATGGGACGATAAGGGACAGGCAACAGGCTTGGCACTGGAGACCCCACGGCTATAAGCAACTTACCTGTTAAGGTCAGTTAAATAAATGCAGATCTGGAGCCACACTAAACTGGATCTAGGGATAACAAGGAGAACAAAGAAACAGTATCTCATATATGTAGAAGGCATCGTATATATTAAATTCTGATGTGTAATGTGGCAGTGGAGACCAAGGAAGAAAAAGAAAGGTGTACAAGTATGTTAGCAAACAGAAAATTACAACAGGTGGATCCTAGAAGGAGGACGAAGAAACCAGTGGCATCAATACAGTCTTCCTCCCAAAGAAGGACTTCAGAAGCTGATGACTTCAGGTGTTTCCCTCTGCAGCAGCCCAAAGCGGCTGACTCAGGAGCCAAAGGAGCGGTGGCAGTGTGATCATCACCCCAAGAAGAAAGATAGATACTAAGAACTGCACGCATTACAATTTGAATTGTATCATTACTATCATTGAGACTTTTTCTAAAAGCATCGTTATTCTTTCTATTTTTGTAACAATTAGATCTAGACTAGTAATTATTCTAGAATTAGACTGCTAAATTTTCCATTACAGTAACAAATTTTGGGATTTACTTATATATAAGGTGTGCTTCCTCTTTGCCCAGGAACAATATTTTAAGTGTATACAGACTCACCACTTCACCTACTCATTGTTTAAGGCCTTCAAAGGAATTCCTGAATCTCTGAAGATTTCCTTACTGCATAGTGTCAGTAAAAGGCTTATGAATCACATAAAAGCTTCAAAATCTTAAAGAAAGAAAAATTAAATATACCTATTAGATCTTGTGCTTGCTTCTTCTGACAACAGTGAATTGACCATGAGAGAGAAATCCAGGAAATGAATTTCTTTGTTGTTTTGCTTTCAGTCTTTATTTATTTGGTAAATACTTCTATTCCTGAATAGACATTTATTAAACACAGCAAAAGCAAGGCATTGCAAAATCCTCTGTCCACATTTAATTCAAACCTCCAGAAGAGCCTTAATTACCCTTATTTGCTGTTGAAGTGGGGGTGGGGGTCAGGACTGCGCTGTGCGAGTGCTGTCAGTGCGTCAGATCAGCTTGTCGGACTTTGGGCTGGGAAACAGGACCGCAGAGAGATGACCCAAAGAAACGCACAGTAAGACAGCGGCAGTGCTTGACAGCAACGCAGAGGACGTGTTTGTAATCCAGGCCTCCTGACTCCACGCCTAATGCCCTTTTCACAGGATGACAACACGTCCCTCCCAAGCCAAAGCTAACGCTTTATCTGGGCCTGCTCCATCTCTCTGGGTTGTGTAGGACATCCTTCCTAGACCCGCTCTCTGCGTCCCTTTGCACCCAGCTCCTGAGACTTTCCCTCCTCATGGCTTTCTCTGTTGTCAGACCTGAACGTGCCTTGGCAACGTAGCATCAGGGAGATTATTTCTTCCCTTATGGGGTCGCCTGACAGCACAAAATAAGCTCCGAATGAATACAGAGCCCTTCTGCCGGGACCACACAAAATCCCTGTTCGTAGTTACCTCTCAGTTGCTGTCACATGTATCCCAGCATCTCTCCGCTCAAGGTGCCAGCAGATGGATGCTCTTCTGGCAGTACTGTACCGAGGCTTTCATTTTATATTATTTATGTTATTCTGTAATACTTCTACACATGCGGAATTGTGAACATGGCATTCACAGTGACAGTGCTGACGGGACTCCTGCACTGAGGAGTCTGGGATATTAGGAAGATGTGACAACCGCACTTGTGGCATCTGGGCACAGATAGGAATAAATGCAAAATTATAACATTGCTTTCACTTTACAATTAAATGCATAATTATAACATGGCTTTCGCTTTATGATAGACACTGTGTCTGGGCTTTGGTTGGCTTCAGTGAGGTTTGCTATCACATTAATATAATGAGATTAAACAATGGTAAAAGGCCATTAAGGCTGGAAGATCAAAGCTCCAAAACTTTGCTTAGGACACGCCTAATAAGTTAGCGAAAGGCCTAAATGTCTTTAATTCAGCCCCTTTGGCATACCTCCTGTGATAACACTTTTTCTACCCGACCATATACTACTTTTTCAAGAGGCTTTCTGCTTCATTCAAAGCACAGCGGATTCTTTCCAACATTGGTATTGCATGATATTAGCGGGGGAGAGGGGTGCAAAAGGCAGGATGTGTGGGAGGACGTCGTCTGACATACAGGCAGAGTGCTTATTTCAGGTGTAAAAGCAACAGAGGTGAGGCCTTGAAATCTAAACATCTCCAGAAACAGAAAGAATAACGGTTCTTCTTTTATAATACTTGTTAATATAAAAAATAAGATTAATGACAAATGAGTTTTAGGCCTATAAGGTTCAAGAGAGGTGAATTTTTAAATTGGCAGACAAGCATTCATTTTGCTAGATTCAAATTCATGTAATTAGCTATTGCTGGAGCTCAGCATTCATTCTCCCTCTTGACTATAAACAAATGAATTAATCCAAATCTTTTTCTGGCCTTCATCGATGTCTTTTGGCCTGATTTTGGTTTCATAAATGAAGGGACTGACAAAAAACAAACTTTTTGCACTGAAGTCATAAGAAAATGCAACTAGCTGAAAGGAGCACCTAAGTGCAGACAAACTGAGATACCTCAAGTTATCTTACCTGCAGTTATGAAATCCCTGCATAACCAGTCCAGATTTTTTATAATTGGGTATTATGAAGTTCTTTGTGTAATGATAGAGAAACGTTATGTGCAGCAACCACTTGTTATGGTTATTTGCTTTCTGGAATTTTGTTTTGGGGGAGGGTTGACCCAGTTAGCAGCAAAACAAGGCAACCTACAACATTTGATTTATAGCACCTCACTTTGCAGATGTGGGAGAGCTGGAGGCAGTCACCTGTAGCTTCATTATCCAGCAGTGTAAAGCAGCTAGACTTTGTAAATTAAAGAAAAAGCCTAGTTTTCAAAACAGCCTTTTCAAATTTTTTTTTTTGGCTGAAATGTAAGAAGTTGAGAAGGCCCGTACGCAACCGCACAAGGAGTACATGAGTTGCACTGATTATGTGTCCCTGGAGAGGCCAAGGAAACAGAAAAGGGAGCCAGCCAAGAGACATATTTAAGAAAAGGTTCACAAACTTCCCTATTACCTTTGGGATTGTTTCCAAACTCTAAAGCTAAGAAAGAAAAACCTGGACTTGGCGAAATAACTAATCTGCACTGTACAATACGTGATGGCTCGGGATGATTTGTGGCATTTAGTAATACCGTATGTCATGGACAGCACTGAGAGAATAATCCACAGAAATACAGCTGGCTGAAAATTGCTTCCAAGACCTGTTCTAAATGAACAGTTAAATCAAAATTTTGCCCATTTTTATAAGAACTGTAACACAAAAAACCTGGTTTTTGTTCACAAAAATTTGGCTATTGCAAAAGGGAAATATTCTCAAAAATATTCTTACTGGAAATTACTTCGCAGAGATATTTTTCATAGTTTGTTATTTTAATTTTGAGATGGTTGTGACTAGAAGAAATCAATCCTACGATACTGTTCTTTATTGGTAATTAAACTTACATGTCACAAATATGCAAGAAAAGCAAGTTTAGTATTTTACTTCCTCCAAATGGCCATATACACATGGTACTTACAATTAATTTCTCACAGATAACCTGACTGTACCCAGTTTAAACTTGATCTACAGGGAAAGGAAAGGCATGTACATTAATCAAGAGAGTTCACGTATATTTATGGGTTTTTTTCTGCTCAGCACTGGTCATGTGTGTGGGACATTATCCATAAACAATAACAGGGAAAAATTGCTTTTATCACACATTCAGCACGGTCTGTAATTTTTTAAAGAGACCTAGTGGAAAAAAGATTTTTCTCGGTATTGGAAATTTCCTTTGCCAAAGAGTTACTTTCTGAAATTCTTTCTTTAACCATCTCAAGAGGTTTATAATGTCTAGCAAAAGTAAAATTAGTATTTATTGACAGTAAATTTGTAGCTCTATCCTGTATTCTTTTATTGGTGACACTTGCCAGGAGAAAATGTTCTCTGTGATACCTGAGCCATATATAGCCTTTTAAGTAACTGTAGTTAATGTCATACCATGAAAGGTGATGTAATTAAAAGCATTTATGGACTATGCTTAAAGGAGAAATGGGCTTTTGCAATGCTATTTTTCTCACAGAATGAAAGAGAAAGCAGAAATTTGCTTCCAATGAAGATTTTATGTCTTCATAATAGGCTGGAGCTACAGCACATTTCAGCCAAGTTTGAGGGACTGTTACTGTGTGGGAAGGACAATGTCCATGGTGAACTGAGGAGCTACCTGCTGGTTTCTGGTTCTTTTGATGCCATCATTTACCACAGGTTACATGCTTGCTGCTACTATGCACTATTTTTACCATCATTTATGCAATCTGATTAACATGCCAACAGTGCAATTGCAATAAGCCCTGATAATTCTTGCCTTTGAACCTCTGAGTTCATTGTGGATAATGACCATATACATTCCAGCATTATCTCAGACTTAAATCTTCATGAATTTTCATCCTACTTCTCAGCAATGCTATCACTGTTACAGACCAAAGAGTGTCTTCTGCATGTGTATACTTCCTGGGGACTGCAGGAGAAAATGTGCAGGAGAAAAAATGGCCCAGAGTCCAGGCACGGAATCTCGTGAGTCTGTGTTTGTGCAAAAGAGATGCCTGGTCTGTCATGGGAGCTCTTAAACACTACCTAAATAAAATATAGTGCAGCAAGTGAAAGATGCAGTGCGTGAAATGAGAATAAGATTTATTTGAAAACTATAATCTGATTTCCTATTACATGTTCTGCCATTCTAATGCAGATTACATCTTTATTAACATAGATATTTATGCATGGCTTTCATAGAACCATAATATCATCATTTGACCACATAGACATCTACCTGGCCAAGAGGAAAACAATGTAATCCCATTTTCAGCTGTATTCTCACCAGGTCACCATTGCACACATTTGCATTGACTTAAACCCGGATTCTCCTCTCCCCAGACCACTTTCTTTCTAGTGTGCCCCAGGGGCCAGCACTGGTACCTGGGTGCTTTCTAGGGCACATGTCCAAATGCAGTAAAGGTATCCTCTCTGCGGTATGCATAAGCCCCGCTACCCTGTGTCTGCTGATGAAAGACATTTCAAGGACAGTATAGATGCCAAGTGGTCAGCCTTTCAAGAAACTACATTCACTTCCATTGCTGCCAGTGCGGTTAAATACAGAAATTAATGCTTAATATGATGGTAGAATGATGGTGCTAGACCATGGTCCACATGCTGTCCTGGCTCAGTGGAGTAATGAGCTGCTACACGGTTGCAGATGTGTATGTGCCTATGTGTGTATGGAATAATAACATTTTGCACACAAAAGTAGGATTTTCCCAACCTTACTTTAAGCAGCCCCCCTACTCTGGCTATAAAAATTGCCAGTTTATATGAAGAAATGAAAATCTCCTCTCCAGGTTGACCCCCACAAAGTCTCTGGCTGAGGTGAGTCCTGCCATGGTGTGTCCATAGAAGCAGCACCTCAGCAGAGCTCTGAGGAGGTGAGCTTCCTGCTGTCAGCTTTGTGAAAAAAATTATTTAGAGCCCACTTCTGATGATACCCCTGCAATTCTTGCCTTGTAACTAAAGGCTTTGCAAGGGCTATACACTTCCAGTTCGAAATAAAATATTTAAATACGAGTTCCTCCTGTGCTTATCTGGCAAGATCTGAACTCTTGCAAACACTGGGGAGGACTCCAGGACAGTGGAGTGTTTCCTCTTTGCACATCGCGTGCCAGGAGCTATGTCAGAAGGCTATTTTGGCAATATCTCTAGGGTTGATGAAAAAAGACTTACGCCTCCCTCTGCACGTGCTCGAGGGAGACCCAGCCACCACCATCATTGTGATATGGAGTTGCCAGGAAAAACGAGAAGAAGTACTCTTTGTTAAAGATTAATTTGGCTTATGGCGGCTCTTTTCCATTGGGGCGAGAGCAGAGGCACAGGAGACCCTTTGCTCTTTGCCCTTGAATGCGTAAGTAGTAATCATAGCCTCGGGCATGGCCATGCCCAAGTCTTTTCCACAGATGGCCCGCGGTGTCTCCACATCTTCTCGGCATAACTTTTACCCTCTGGAATTTCCCTGCCTCTCTCATTTTGGGGCCCCTCCTGGCGGCGCTGGCTGCAGCCTCCTTCCCAGGCCGCCCCGGGCCATGGGGCGGGTGCCTTGGCAAGGTGCTGCTCCCACCCCACTGCTCTCTGCCCCTGCCCGCGGTGGGAACTTGCCCAGGGATGGCTATTCCTGACTTGTGAGGCACACGTATGCTTGGGCGCCAGGAGGGTGGGAAACCGCTCTCAGCGCCTGAAGGGGCAAAGCACCATGTGTCTGCCCTTCACCCTCACCCAGACCTGCTTACAAAGAGGACCTCTCCCCCAGAGCCATCGCAGTGGCTCTCGGCCCCTTTCTAAAGGAACTTCACGCTGACCCCTGAAGATGGTGGTGGTACCTCCTCCACAATCAGCCCCTCTCTAGGGCGCTTTTGAGAAATTTCCCTTTGTTACATGGGAAAGTGCCGATTTATGAATGTGGAGTCGGAACTGTACATGTTTAAGTGTTTGCAAAGTTTTTCACTGCTTCTCAAACCATCTAAATGAGGCTAGAAGCTTATAACAGAGGTTTAAAAGGGACAGGAGAAATCCACATAAAAATGCTCACAGAATTCTTTTATCAGAACTTTATACAGAAGGTTGCTTAAAAAAAAATCCTAAGATGTATGAAATGAATGAGCATTTTCCCCCTCAGAGTATCTTCATTCATACCTGAAAGTCTATGTTAAAAAATATTCTACGAACGCTACCTCATAATGGTTTCAGCTTTAGTGTAGAGTTTATGTTGTAGTAGAATAAATACCTGAGCAAAGTAAACATGCATTACCTGGCTCTAAGAAAAGGAAAAAAAGTGGTGTTTTTCTCTCTTGCAACGTTTTTCCTCCAGGGTATATTTTTTTCTCCTAGTACCTAATCAAAAAGGCTTCTTAATACTTTGGTGTTAAGTTATGGCTCCCCCCCCGTCAGAGGATTGTTAGGCAGAAGACAACAAAGGTGTTTCCTTTCCCTCCTAACCTTCCCTTCCCGCCCCCTCCCCCCCAGGCATACATTAATTTGGCTGGCTACATGATTTGAGTGTCAAAAGGAGGCGTTTGCAAGGTCCACAGTGGCCACAGCTTAGTGGGATGGGGTTTTGCGGTGGTCTCACTTCAGCAACCTAGATGGAAAGCTGTGAAAGCTGGGGGAACCATGACACAGCCTTGCCGTGGGCTTGCCAGAGGACTCTGCCAGGCCACGTCATCCCACCTTCCAGGTAACTTAGAAATACTGCGTCCAGTCTTGCCTTATGCAAGCCCACAATACATCCAGCACTGCAACTTGCTGCAGTACTCAGTAGGAGTATTAATTTAGCTCTCAGAAGTGAGGAATAGTTGTGCTCTCAAGCCAGTGATATTCAGGCACATCTCCAGAAATATAATATTCTTCTTAAGAAGGATATTCTCTGATATCGGGCTTTGAGATTTGCAAAGTGATAGCAGTATAGCCCAAAAGAACAATTAAAATTTGGCAGACTACTTTTCACTTCCCGTTTAGAATAACAAGAACTATGTCAGAGTTTTATTTCATTAACTTTCACTGTCTATAGTGATCAAAGCAGTATGTCAAAAAAATTAGCATTTTAGGAGAAGGTCTTTGATAGCCAGCAATAAAATTCTCATACTTAGCCTGAAATCATTCCCATCTGCATTCTTTATTGGCTTATAATTTATGAACTCTCATTAATGAAATCAAACAGGTAGTAAGCACACCTGAAGCTTCGTCCTAACACAAAATAGACACTCCACATAATTAGGGTAACAGCTCTTATTTTACCTATTTGCTCTGCCCCTCCTGCAATTAGTATGATTCGTAGTTCAAGAGGGAAAGAGTCAAAGACTTTTCACATTATACTGCTTTAATCTCACCTCATGCTGTGTAGGCGCCTTCTGAGTAAACTAGGTTCTGACTCTCCCTTCATTGGGACTCTACCAATTAATGGCTTGATTATGTGGATCATGTCCAGGAAACAAAACAATCGATCACTTCAGCTAGAGTTTTGCCTGCTAAAGGACTTAAATAGTGTTTTTCCTACGGTATCAACAGAATTCAAAGAGCATGACTCGTACAGCAGATACTTTTCTAACATGTACAGTGCCACTGGGCACAGTACTTGAGGGACCATGACTATTTATTGACAGTCAGTATACTGCTGAAGTCAGGGACCACAAAGGGTAAGGAAAGATTACTGTAGCAGGGGTTGGCTTGGGCTATCTTCCAACACTGAGACTACCCAGTATAGAACATCCTTTTGTAAATATGACCTTTATAATATATTTCTTTAGCCTACTAATGCCATGAGTAATGTTTTATCTGAGTTTATGCAGTTTTAACACAGACTGGTAAGGAAGTATTCATCATTCATTACTTCTGATGGAAAACTATATTTCAACAAATCGAACTTTTAATAGAAAAATGTCTACAGAAGATTGTAGGTATTTCACACAAAAAAGGGTGTTAAAAAAAAGCGCCAAGTTCATAGCTTTCAGGTGGAGAGTGGATGTTTCCATTTGGAATTACAGATCAGCTTGCATCTGGGAATGATAAATGCATTTGCCCCTGGATCCCACCTCTCCTGCGATCCTGGCTCCCCAAGCATAAACACACCTCGCTGCACTTGCAGGGATTGCCCTGAAGCAGCCGCCCCACCGAGCGGCCAGCTTGGCCGTCGCTTGCAGCGGCAGGGAGCCTGCTTCCTGTCACCCGTGGAAATGCAGCAGGAGCTGAGCGCTGAGCTCACGGGACGTCATGCCAGGAGCAGGTGACGGACCATCTTTTGCCCTGTTTGTCCTTCCAGCTGCAGCAAAGTTTCCTCTGTGACCGTGAGAAGGGCGCGTGCTGCCTGGCGCACAGGTGGCTCACCAAAACCCAGGGCTGCCCCTTCACCGGGGACTGTGAGACCACAGTTGCCGTCTGGGCGAAGTGGTGGCCCCTTCAACGGTGCCTGAAGATGCTCACTGCAAGAAAGGAGTCTCCCCATCCCCAGGAGCGAGGTACTGACTGTCCTCATGTGTTTGCCTCAGCCATTTCAAAACAGGAAGGGCCAACATATCATCGTAGTTAATGAGTTCTTGTCCTCCTCAGTGCTCAAAGGACCTGGTTTACAAAGAAGCTGAGGACTAAAGATGGTGATAACAGAGCACGCGCTTACACTGAGCAGCGTTTGCCTGGGAAGTGACAACAGGTGATCACCTTGATGGATCTGACAGGGTCCTGTCTCCTATCTAATCAGAGATTAGCTGGCCAATATGATTAGGGTGTCTGGTGATAGAAACTAGTGGTACTGTTTCCTCTTACTGGATCTTGGAGCAGTGAGATGGAAAGCAGAATGGCTGTCAATGCCTCGTTATTTTAAACAGTGTAAACTTGGCTGCGTGTTTGTGGAGGTTTTGCTGCATAGGTGTATCAGAAATATGTTCTGTGCATTCACTGCACAACTGAAAGACTGTGCAACGGTACCCGTTGGAGACACAAGTGTTCCACAACAGTAGTCACAAGGAAAGAAATGTGCCCACAACCTCAGTCATGTACAAGAGACTGATGGAAAAATTTTAAAACTTGACATCGAAGTCAAGATTCCAAAATATTGTGGCAACCTAACAAAAACACGTTTTCAGAAGTTAAATTTTCAAAGCAGCTTATAGAAAGCATAAAAGCTGACAATCACCTGATGATTTGCAAGAACCGGATTTGCAGGAATTGACTATCTTACAGCCTGTCCGTTCTTGCATTGGCAGAAGTGGCCATATTTCTCTTCTGATCTTCATAAATTATAATGTGGAAAGCAATATTTAAAATAAATGGTAAGCAATATTTAAATAAATTTAGTGTTTGACAAATTGCTTGTGAGCAGAAAGAAAGCAAAATAGTGCCACCATCACCTGATGCAATAGTGGTTTGCAAGACAGTGGCTGAAACGGAAGTTGCAGCAGGAGTGTTTTTAGATTTAGATTACTTGCAAAGGCCTTCTGCAAGCATTCTGCAGGTTCTCTGCAACACATTGAGACCCTGAAGTTTTAACAGAAGTTAGTAACAACATACCTGCATGTCAGCTACCTACAATAGTACACAGAATATGGAAAGAGTACAAAAGGTGATTAGGAAAACAGATCCAAATCTGGCTCCATGGGATTGCACCTGTCTCATTTTGTCCATGAGTGATACCAGACACAAAATGACAGGGGTTTGTCTCATGCACTGAAATTTTTGCGAGTTAGATATCTGCCCTGTGCAGTTTCACAGAAATGCTGTGAATAGCAGTAACTTACTGCAATGTTACGGACAAGTTTGAACCTTCTTGCCAACAGCTGTGCCGTCACTTCTGCTAAGGAGCAATTGCCTTAGCACTTAATCAGCCAATATGTTGTTTATGGCCAATATAACATTAGTATGTGATACCAGATATGATCTGACAGAGTTGTGCCTTGAACTGTGAAACTGGCTTGCAGCATTAACAGAAGTATTGAGTATTGTAGTTTATGATAAACGTCCCTGAATTTTTCTTGAAGCAGCCCAAGAGGCTTTTTAGGGTGTTTGACTTGCAATTCCAGAGTAAGAGGGAACATTATAGCTGAGGAACTATTTTGGATGCTTCATGAAAAGTTTAAGGAAGGCAGACTTCCCATTAAATCGAAGTTGTAGGTAAAGATGTGCACTGGCAATGAGAAAGCTGAGAATTGCTTCACTGATAAGGAAGTATTAGCTCCTGCAAAGTGTGCACCACTAGTCCTCAGAGACCTGTTTCAAAGAAGAATTTGAGTTTAATGACAATAACTTTTGAATAGTCACAACATTCCCACACAGAATTCCCAAAATTAGTTAGGCAGATGAATCATCAAGGACAGACTGTACGGTTTTAACTCAAACTTTTAAAGGTTGTTGTCAAAACCATCATTATCTCAGCATCTGTGTGTGCTGTGGGTGCTGCTATCACACCAAGTAGATACTCGCTATCATTTGGAAGCTTATTGATCCACTTTTGAGAGCATATAAAACCAGGCTATCGAAGATGCAGTGCAAATAGCACAGTCCACACTTCGTAAGGCAGGAGCACTGTAGTTCCGCTGGTCTCCAGTTCAAAATAGCAAATTTAATCAATTTTGTAGTCATGAGAGACCATTTGGCCCGTGTGTTTGTTAGCCTAACACATCAAACCCTTTTTTTTCCTGGCTGAGGGTGTGCACCCTGACCAGTACTATCTGTGCCGCTGTGAGCTGCCGGCCCTGGTAAGCAGCGGTACGTATCCCTCTGGCAACGGCTGTTAATGCAAGTCTGAAGGGCAGCGTGTACAGCGACTGGCAAGAAACTGCAAGAGTAAATCATCGTCTGCTGGTTAAGCCTGCTACAGTCAATAGCTATACAAGGATGATATGTATTAATTGGGTATGTATTAACTGAAGCGCAGGATCCCTTCCAGCCTTTGTAGAAAATCCTTCTGATGAAAAAGAAAAGCCTTTTATGTTGCCAGCTCACCAAATAGCCATCTCATTCAAACCATCAGCACTGCTCTCCTAAATTCCTGCATTATTTTCCATGCTTAAAGAGCACATGTGTTGACTGGCAGCAGCTGAGACGTGCTAAAAGCCATCCAAGAAGCATGAAAAGTGGCATCAGACTGTGTGAGCCTGCAATAATCCACTAATCTTTTCAAAAACATTCTTTTATTTAGGCAGACTTTGATTATTAGATTTGACACATATTTCACATATTACATAACTGATCATTATTGTGTAGCTGGCTAATCCTCAGTTTGAGGAAGGATTGATTTTTGCACTCATATAGAAAGGCTGTCAACATAAGCGCTAAAGCTCTTTGTTTCTAAGTGCATAATACACTTTGTTTTAACAGCATTATCAGAGACTTGATATAAATGATACGTAGATTTTACATAGAGGGGAAAATGTATATACTGCGAGCACAAAACTGCATCACAGCCAATGATCGAAGTAGAAATGGGTTTGGTTCTCTGTGAAACATTCACTCATGTGCTTGGAGTTAGATGACGGGTCTGTTCTAGTAGGCATTTAAGCATTTCTGTGAAGGCAAACGTAGAATCATAGAATGACTTAGGTTGGAAAAGACCCTTAAGATCAAGCCCAACCATTAACCTCGCACTGCCAAGTTCACCACTAAACCATGTCCCTAAGCACCACGTCTACATAACTTAATAGGAATAAAACTACAGAAGAAATATTAATTTAGGTCTATTTTGATGCATTTATGCCTAAACAACAAAATTTAAAAATCTTAAAATTAGATGTAAGGATGCATTTTTAATCTAAGTATTCACAGAACAGCGTACTTTTTCCCAGCTATGTAGCATTTTCCTTAAAATATTTTTCACTAACTTGAAAAAACAATGCCCACTAGATCTTGCAGAATTAATCAACATTTTTTACAGGTTTCCGGGCTAGTAGAAAGTAGGTTATAATGAGGTCACTGAAAGTTAGTTACTAACACTGGCTTTTTGGTGAGCATCTCTTAACTAGGTCTTCAAGTATATTTTTCTTTTTAAGTTCTCAGAATGCAGTTTCACTATTTTTTTCTAATGACTGTGTTTTAATCACTGTTCAAGTCACTGAAAGACTTTCAATTTCCATTAACAGAACTGAACTCACTACCAGGGCACAATGATGCTTCAGCCCAGACCACACGGTAGGATCCCATTCTGTTTCTGATGTTCCTTTTCACCTGTGAATGAATGCTGAAAGTCCAGGAGGTAACTGTTTCCCATCTGCACAGGGATCTGGGAGAGATCTTGAGGTACCTATTCTACATCAGCTGTTTCTGAAGTATGTTTCTGCATCTGAAGATCAGGCTTTTTTAATCTGCCTATTTAAATATGCACTTAGATATTTAATTCTAAGTTGCACATATTTGTTTTTGCTAACTGGATGCACAGAAGTCACTGATAAATTCAAATGATGATAGTTTAAAAATGTGCACATACCTTTACATTTTGTGACAAACTTCTAGTGGCCATGGCTGCAGGTCTTATACAAAACTAAAATAAGTCTAAATAGGTTATTACCTAGTTAACGAGCTTGAATAACTTTTTTACTGCTTCACTGATGTAACCATTTTATAATCAGATTTGCTTTGCTCTTGCACATCATATACAAAAAATAGTCACCTTCTCAGCTTTTGAAAGAATGCGATCATGAATGCAGTCCAACTCCTAGAACATTATAACACTTTTTCTCAGTAAATCAGACCTAGATAAGAAACATGGCAAACCCTGAGACTTGCTGGGCTGCCCAGATGATGAGATTTCAGTATAGGGCACTTAAATGGGTGTTCTTTGTCATGAAAGTGATGTGAATTTTCCTGCTAAAATGCAATTCTCATGATGATAACAGTATGCAAAAACCTCTGTGTGGTTGATCAGCACAAAGTTTATACCACACTTAGACCGTATTTTAAAACTTAGTGAAGGACTTTACTTATGGGCAGATCTGGGGTTCTGCTTTGCACTATAATGATTTCACCCAGTGGGAATGTTAATTTGCACACATTATCCTATTATCATGCCTCTCTCCAGGCTTTATTAGCTTAAGTGCAATACTGCATGAATGTAGCTAGACTGCCTTCAGACATGAGTTGGTTCACGCATAGCCAGTGTGAAATGCATTGCATTTTGGAGCTTTGTGGGTTGTTCCCATGCATATCTTTCTATATTGGCGTTTGTATGTTTTCATTACAGTCTAATACTAATTTTTGCCCACTAATACTATATTTTGCCCTTTACTCAAGGAGATTCTCATCAATGTGTTACATATTAATCAGTAACTTGTCCTGCATCAGTACACGCCAGCATTTGTAAATGGAAAAATGCAAATTATTTTATTCACTGCAGATGGGAAGTGGATTATAAGGGTGGTAAAAACTGAGCAGAGTAGCAGAAATGAATGGCTGGGCTAGTGTTTCTTCTTTTCTTTAAGCAAAATTGGTCAGTGTTTTATACTGACTGGAGGGAAGAGGTGAAAGAACATGAAAGTTGTTTGATGACAAAAAGTGGAAGTCTCTCTTCATCCAAATACTGCTTGGGTAAGGGCTAGCTCAAGTTTATCAGGAAGTGACTATCTTCAGAGGTATTAAGTTAACTTAATCTCGCCCCTTGACTCTCAGGCTTGTCTGACAGGTAAGATGCCAATAAAATCAAATACTGTGTTATGGGTACTTGCTCGCTGGAAGCCATATTGATCTACCTTTTGTATCCCCTGCAAAGTGGGTTCCTGAACTGGACCCCAGAGATACCGTCACAGTGTGAAAGGTGCCAGTCCGTGGTCAGCCAGCCCAACGGGAGCTGCTGTGCAGAGGCGGCAACGCACCATTGGTGCCTCTGGTAGCGTGAAACAGTTTCTTACCAACATTTTTGTGACTCTGACACAGAGTGCCCGAAGAGCTAGAATCACTGATTCTAGTTGCAAGAAGGTGTTGTCTATAAGAATGATTAGTTTGTTGTTTGTTGTTTTATTGCGATCTATTAGTGCAATGCAGAGCACCCTACAGGCACAAATTACAGTCCTCGCTGTGGTCATAAAACATTGCAATCAAAATTTCAAAAGATATTGGGCGGCTATCCAGCGTTAGATCCACCTTTCTTTAGGAAGAGTCTCTCTACCAACGTGCCCTACCCCAATTCACTGTGAGCTAAGCTCTCCCCACCCTGAATAACAGCACTAATTAAGAAAGTTTTGGGCTAATTACATTTCATACCGCCGCTTAGGTTGACCTAATTTGTGCTTGGCAGGCTCTGTAAGGAAAGTTAGTCAGTGAAGAATAAGACACTGTGTTGCAGTAAACAACTCAATGCAGGCAATATCTGGGCGATCTAAAACAGGCATTTGTATCTCTTCGAAGGTAAAAACACAAAATGGTGTTTCTTTGTTGTTAATTTTATAAGCACTTTCTAGGGCAAAAATTAAATGGTGTGTTTGTTGTAGCACAAATATTGCCTGAGGTGTGTGCAGAAAACTGGTGAATCATTTCCTGTTTGCTGCATTGTCGTTTCACAGCTTTCCCCCAGCAAGGGGAATGATGTTGCCCAAAACAACCTACAAAGCACATCTGGGCACCAAGTTTCATTTGATCTCCCGGATCCCTCTTGGCTGTGGAGGACTGTGCGCAGCAGTGTGCTGGTGCAGGCACAGCGGCCAGGGAGGGGAGTGGAAGGAGCCAGGCGGGGATCGACACTCCACCCAGCCTTGCCCTTTCCTACAAACATGCACAATGGGAGATGGCACTGACTTGATGATGCAAATGACTTGGTGAAGCCCACTTTCTCTTCGACGCTGCAGATAATAAATTGTTAGGGGGTAGAGGGAGCCTTAAGCTCCTTTCCTGGCTTACCTGGTGTCCTGGTTTCAGCTGGGATAGAGTTAATTTTCTTTCTAGTAGCCATTATAGTGTTATATCTTGGATTCAGTAAGAGAAGAATGTTGATAACACACCGATGTTTTCAGTTGTTGCTCAGTAGTGTTTAGTCTAAAGTCAAGGATTTTTCAGTTTCTCATGCCCAGCCAGCGAGAAGGCTGGAGGGGCACAAGAAGTTGGGAGGGGACACAGCCAGGGCAGCTGACCCAAACTGGCCAAAGGAATATTCCATACCATGGGATGTCATGCCCAGTATAGAAACTGGGGGGAGCTGCCCTGGGGGGATCGCTGCTCAGGGAACTAACTGGGCATCGGTCAGCCCAGTGGTAAGCAATTGCACTGTGCATCACTTGTTTTGTATATTCCAATCCTTTTATTAGTATTGTCATTTTATTATTGTTATTATTATCATTATTAGTTTTTTCCTTTTCTGTTCTGTTAAACTGTTCTTATTTCAACCCAGGAGTTTTACCTTTTTCCTTCCGATTCTCTCCTCCATCCCACTGGATGGGGGGGGGGGGGGGGGGGGAGTGAGCGGCTGAGTGGTGCTTAGTTGCTGGCTGGGGTTAAACCCCGACACCTGGCATGTGGATTCCTGTTGCAGTCCAATGCAGGGATCTTTGGCAGTTCTTACACCCACACAAAACGCTACTGAAGTCGAGCCAGGAATGACACAATTGCATTAGCAGGGCCTAAGTCTGAGCAAGAGTCATGACATGCGTGGCTGCACTGTGTCACATGAAGGAATAAAGGTATCATGCTCACTGCTCGCTTTGCTGAAGTGCTGCTTGAATGTCAGTGGAAAATGCATAGTCACAGAAACGTTTGTCAAAAGAGGCCTGTGAAGATCATCAACTCCAGTCTCTCTCTGGAATTGGGACTGCCGCCAACTCTAGTTGATCAGGTCAGCTGTGACTTTGGTCGAGTCCTGGAAACATCCAAGGGCTGAGACTACACAGCCTCCCCAGGCAACCTCTTCCAGTGCTGCACTACCCTCCTAGTGAAAACTTCTTTTGTAATGTCCAACCTGAACCTCCCATTCGTGGCTATACCCATATATTACATCATCTGCCAGCTCTGAGAGGAGTTTGGTTTTCTCGCCTGCTCCTGACACGTCAAAATCCTCACTCAAGTCAATATATACTCTGTCCAGCACTCTCCTCCCATATCGGTATAGGCAGTCATTTCATCACAGACTGCAGTCAGATTTGTCAAGGAGGATTTGCCCTCAGTTTACCTTTCTGTCCATACATGATTAGAAATTATTTCCAAGAGGACATGCTCCGTGATCTTTCCAGGGACTGAGATGAGCCTCACTTGTCTACATTTCCTCCTCCCAGGTCCTCCTTCTTGCCTTGCTTAAAGATGGATGTAACATTGGCCTTTTTCTAGTAAGAATCCAAGATCCCACTCCCCCAGTTTCACCATGGTTTTCAGCTCAGCAGTTGTTCAGTAACTTTTCTAAAAGCCACTCACATGGACTGTGTTTTATACATGCTCTACATAACTCCCATCACTTCAAAATCATTCCTGATGCTATTCAAGATATCAGTTTTCCCTTGTAAAGCATAGAATTGGCTGCCTAGCTGGAACATGAGTGGAAAGCCATTGAAAGAGGGGATAGTTATGCAGACAGAAAATTAACATAGGCTGATGATAAGCACTGCCTATCTTCTTTTCACTGAATAAAGCTTGAAATTTTCAGCCTTTAAGATATGTTTCAAAACTTGGCTATTTGTTCCTGTTATTTTACTACAGGAGCCCTGCACTTTTTCTTGTTTTGTGGGGGAAAATAGACTGTTTAGTGCTTTTGCAACCAACTTGCCATAATGTAATTTACACTTCTTTTGGGGGTACTAGCAACAGAGTTTTATGATAGAAGCATTTTCTAAATTACAGCAAATGAACTTAATGGTTATTATGCTTTACTCAAGTTAAATTCTCCCTCCCAAAATATAGAGTTTACTTAATATAATTTAATTAATGTTTTGGGCATGCAGAATGCATACATACATTATATAGTTGAGTGTGAAAAACCAGGAAACACTCCTTATATGACTTCACCTTGCCATTCTTATATCACGTAATAATAAGGATGCTAAATAACAGCTGGCATATAGGAATTTACATCACAGAAGGATTTTTTTATATAACAAGTGTTTCCTTAGTCTTTTAAGTCCCAGATGTCATTCTTAAGTTTTCTTCTTGCTGTACATCTGATGTAAATCTTAGTCAAACCGTCACTTCCTTCCTATATTCCTTCTATCCCTTCTGATATCTGAAATCTGTATCTGAAATGACAACATTAAAAAAATGAAATTGCAGAAGCTGGCAAGGGCAATCAATCGTATTTACCCAGGTTGTTTTACTAAGTAGACTTCCCTCTGACAAATCAACCATGAAATCAGTTAATGGAGTTAAATGAATTGTGTGTGAAAAGTCTGCTCTGTTCTTTGTATGTGACCTCAGCTTTTGCCTATTGAATCGCTTGGTAACATGCATGCATAGGTTCTGTGGAGGTGTGTGCTATGCCAGTTACCAAAAATTAACTGCCAGCTTTCCACTGTTCATCCTTCAGAGCCAGTTTAATCTAATTTTGTAGTGTTCTCCTCCCAGTGAGCTGTCCTGCCCTATGCACGCTCTTTCCAAGTCACAACACCATGAGATGATGCCAGAAACAAAGCAGCATGTCAAACATAATATGAAGAGAGTAAAATATTTTTGCAGTGCTGTAGAAGTTGCACATGCAGTATGCATTGCATGGACATATGCGGATTAGGTATGTGGAACTTACTGGAACTGAAATATTCTCCTGGTCTAATCCTGTTCAGCATCGCAACCACATATACAACCAACAGCTTGTGCTCAGACCTAATAGTTACAGCTCACTAGAAGTAAAACCAGTAACTGCACAAGAAAAAAAGAGAAGCCAGAGAGGCTGAACGGTGAATAGGAATTTCTGACAGCCAGTACTGGGTGTGTAAGAGGGAAAGAGAGCGTGAGCAAGACAGAGCCTCTCAAATTCTGAAAGTACTAGCCCAGTTTTTCAAGGAGGCATAGCTCATTGCCTGCACCCATGCATCAACCCTACTCTTCCCTGTGATTCTGTCAGCTGTAATAAAAGGAGAAATGAAACATTTTGCTATCCCCAGCCACTGTGTTCAGATAGCTCTTGTTAGGCTTTTAACCTGATGGTTTCTTGCAGGCTTCACCATTCTCCTTTTTCTTTTCCCTAAAGGAATAATGCCCTATTGTTATCCCGCTCCTGAACACTTTCCAAGATGATGTCAGGTGAGCACACAGCATTCCCCATGCCAGAAGTCCTCCTTCCCTGCATTATGTTGGGTTCATTGTCATGTCACAGACAATTACTTTATCTGATACTTGTCAACATGCAGTCAGACAGGAATTCTTTACCTCCAAAACTGCCTACTCGGCACCATCCTCTGCTGACTTTGCTCTCCTTTCAGCCTGTCTGGAAGGAATGAATGGGGTGGAAAGGAGACAACAAGCTCAGTTTCAAGCCATTGCTCTCAGAAGTGAGCTGGGAAGCTCTCCAGAAAGATATCTTGCACAGCTGGAGCTCTGGACTCCCGCAGAGCAGCTCTGAGAGCCCAGCACCGAGGAAGGCAGGTGGCAGGAGAAAAGGTACTTGAAAGCCTTTGTATTTCCTTAGCGGCAGTGGAAGGAGTAAAGCCCCCTGTGAAACCCCCAAGCAGTAGCCAGGGTACAGCTAGCAGCTTGCAGGACATGCTCCACAGCCTGTGTTAGGCAGCCACTCTGACAGCACTGTGACAGGTCCATCACCTGTGTCACCAGTCAGCCTCAGGCAACAGCAGAAAGGCCAAAGTCCAGAATTTACATCCCCCCAAAATGTGAATGTCCATTGTGCTAAACATTCTAGGTCATCCCTACATCTGTGCAAACAAATGAGGAAAAACTTGGTGCTTTGCTTTTTTATTCTCATTCTTGCATTATTTTTCTGTCAGCTGATTTGTGTGAATTCCAGCTTAGATAAAATAAACTTAGAGGTAATGCCCTGCCTTTTGTATAGCAGCATGTGAATCAGCTAGGCATCCAATGCTGACCTGACACATCTGTAACGGTGGCATGAAGTCAGTCGATCTGTTTGCAGAGTGGTATATTACTCAATTTAAGGGCAGAAGGGCAGGGAATGAGGCCATGCAAAATCTGACTCATTTGCCTATAAATCAGCTCATAGTCGGGAAGATATTTATTTACTGATATTTGGCCACAATCAGTAAGAGAAGCAACAAGAACAAGTGATTACAAGACTGCTGTAGTCTCAGGAAAGGTTAAGGTTTGATGTTGATACTTTGCCACACAGGAACGATCAAATTTGTTTTCAACAGCTTTTACTCCAGGTGATTAGATGGGGTGAGACAGGTTTGTTACTAGTAAACCATTTATCTCTCTTTTCAAAAACAGTACACAACGTCTATGAAACATAACTGATCAGACACACCCTATAGGAGATACACCCTTCCTACCCTTGTAAACCAGCAAAATCTACATTTTAATCTCAGACCAATAGCGTGAACCACGCTGGATGCTCAGAGCCAGCATCTCACCACATGTAAACCAAAGTAGCTTCTCTCAAGGCAGTGGACTAGCGCCAGCTGTGTCGTTTCAGATCAGATCTACAAACCTCCATACCTGTGTAGGTCTGCCTATAGGAGCAACCTGCAGTTATCTGCTTGCAGAAGTAAGCCTTCAAAACGTGTAGAAAACATATTGTGCAAAAAATTTGCCCTTGTCAGGAATCATGAATCCAGGGGTCTTTACACCAAGAGCAACTTTTACTCAGTCCTCTTGCTTAACACAGGCCAGAAAATGTCATCAGCACTTCCTCAATTAAGTGCAATGCATTGTACTTGAATCTGGGTTTGCTTATCTAGATATTTCAGGTATCTACACTAATATCTACAATTACTATTTTATGTATTACAATGTCTTACAAGCAGGTACAAATAGAAGAACCATGAAGTGTAGACTATGCTGTCTGTAAAACAGCATCCCATACAAAAAAAATTGCCTTGTAGGCACTCTAAACCTTTTAAAACATGAAATAATATTATTTTCTTGAAATTTAAATTGTTATAGCACATTGACTTGCCCTTCCAATCAAATATAACCAACAGACACATAGTTCAAAAGAGCTGTCCTTCTCATTTGTTGGTAAGTAAAGGGTTTCCCAGAAGAGTGCACAGTTTATCGGAGACTCCCTAGCTCTGCACTCCTTGAGTACAGATCTGGAGGAAGGGAGAAGTAAGCCTTCCCCATGAGTAAAATCCCTTTTCTCCAAGGAGAGTGGCACTGTGTCTCCCAGAACGGACATGGCCCATGGGATAGCACATTAGGGAAGAGTTCAGTCCCACCTCTGCACCTAGTTTTATGCTGGAGTTGCATCCACCAACCCATAGCAGTTCCTCAGAGGACGAGATGTTCATCTACTATAAACCACCAGGGTTTTCTGATCTAGCATCACAAAGCAACATGCATTGACTAAGGGTCTTGATGGTATTGTGCTTAACATCTAAAAACTTTGAAGAGAGACAAGCATATGTGCCTACATACATCTTAATACACAGACATTGTTTAAATAGCATCCCCCTCAAAACAAGCAAAGTAAAATAAGGCTAAAATTCTCAGGTTTAGCTATTATACTTTCTGATCTGTCTTTAGTTTGTCTTCTGTTATCATCGGTCTTTTAACAACTCAGGTAACCAGCACAGGTAAGCAACACAGTATTGTGATGGTTTGGTAAATGCAGACAGCTTGATATTAAGAATATTGTGCATATATCTTTTTCAGAGGCTGGCCTTGATTTCTTTGCTGCCCCTGGTTTACTGCAGACCATCAAGGACTGGCACTTCCCAAAGCGCTGTCATCACAAGAAAACATGGCTGCCTCTTCCTCCAGGTTCAGTCATGTATCTGATATTTGGAAGGGTCGATGAGGGAAGGACAAAGTGAAGGAAATGGATTGTTTTGTTTTCACTACTCTGACATATCTGGTAATCAGGCTTTTTGTCAGTCCTCCTTGCCAAAACTTAACTATGTACTTAAAGTTCGAAAGTATATTGAATGTAACAAACCACCATCGTTTATTGGGCGCATATGCATTGTGATACACCAAACAGGCCATCTATCATTTACCTGGCAGACCATAAGGACTAGATCATTAATCCTGCTAAGGGATTGATGCGACTTGTGTGAGGTTGATGGCTGTGCACAGGCACAAAACCTCAGTTCTTCCACTCGAGCGGTGCCCAGGCAACCTCCTGCCCTGAGACGCAGGGTCCGGGCAGCACGGACCCTCCCGCCTGCACCTCCCACTGAGGCCTTGCCCAAACAGGGCAGCGGTGAAATGCAGTGCAGCGCTGCCTGCTACCTCTTGTAAGTCTCAGAAATTCATACTCACAAGGGATGCAAAAGCAAGTTTCTAGTCATAAAGAGTCATAACACCAATAGCTTTACACAGTGAACTGAACTTTCTTCCAAACAGTAGTGACCAAAGGCAGTAAAGTAATGACTGATAGAGCTGTGTTGCCTTTTTACAGCCAGGAGGCTGATAACAGTCCTTAAAACAGTTCTCAAGAAGTGAACTTCAGTCAGTAAGGGAAAACCTTCAATAAGATCTTATAAAAGCAATTCTTTCATTGGTTTAAAGTTTTACAATCATGTGAAACAAAAACCTTAAGTCAGTGGCAAATTTATAGTTAGAAAGTACTCTACATAAATACTATGACCTTTCTTTGTGGTGGAAATATCAGACAGCCACCTTTACAAGGACTATGATGACAAAGCATGAAGACAGTTTAGCTTCTCGCGGAAAACCTTAGAAGGAGGCAGCTCTTAACAAATGCATGTTTGTGAGATGAAGGCATTTTGAATATTTTCATAACCTGTACACGAGAGAAGGAACACACAGTAAGAATGTCGTGCCAGGGCTGCTCAGGATATGAATCTCATTTCAACGCTTCATTTTGGGACCAGCCCAATACTGGTACGCTCCCTGCCTCCCACTGCAGTGTGCAAGAAGAGCAGGAGAAGTTCTGGGTTGGGGCTTGGCAAGCTGGTAAAGGACAAAAGGCATATGATCACCTGCACAAGCAGCTTTGTGAAAAAGCTAGAATATGACCAGAGATAAGTAGGGTAAACAAGGAGAACACCATTAGACATGGTTAGAGCATATGATCCTTAATTACTATTTCTAGAACTCTTTGATGTCCTTAGGGAGAGAGTATATGAAGTTCAAAATGACTAGTTAATAAGTGAGATTTTCAAAAGCATTTAAATAGCGAAGGAGTTCCAGAGACCGCTAAGTTACATAGGTAGCTTTGAAAATTCCCCCTCAAGATAATAAATGTATGTCCCACTATTTGTTCAAGTCTTTTTCTCCAGTGGCGCGGTATTACTTATACATATTTTGTAGTCATGTTTCTGTTCTCTGACTAACTGAAAGCATAGCCTCAGTGTATATGTATGTTGTGCAATAGCAGATTTGGAATTTGCATTTTTTAGATTACCAGACAATAAAAAAAAATAGAGATTGCACAGATATGCACCACCCTTCATTAGAGGCAGCGATATTCGCTCCCACCCAGTCCTGCCCAACCAAGACAATATTGCACATACGCCTCCAGACAATGAGACTACCACACCTTTTGCCTCTAATTAAAATTATTAAGTCTAGAAGGAAAGAAATGAATTTCAGTCTGTGCTTGTTAGCCAAATGTCTTGATAAAACTGAACATGTTCTGCTGCTGCCCACCATCTGTTCTTATAAATACTTCTTAAAAACACTGAACAGAAAAATAGATTTGTCATCACTGACTTTCACCAGTTTATACCAACTCTGCCCTCAGGTTTTTCTGTATGCAGACCAATAAACATCCATAGAATAGGAAAAAATTTTCTCCCATTAAAACAATTTGGCATTTGACACATTTCAGTAGGAAAGATTCAAACCTAAAGCATGTAGAAAGCTGACTATGTAGAGCAATGAGGAAGTCTTTATTGAGGACAGTATTTTAATGGGACAATCTTGCTTTTCCTCTCTCAGCCTACTCATATATTCTCAGTCCTTTCACTGTTAGATAAGTCATCACAGAAGCACTGCAACTCCCTGGCTTTGACAAAGAGGTAACTTTCATAGTGCTGCAGCATTTCAGGCATCAAAACAGCATGCATCTTCCCAGCTTCCCTTTGCTGCTGGGAATTTGAACACCTGCAAGAAAATATGCCTTTTCCATTAGTGAGTTAAAAAAAAACCCACCCAGACTTAACCATAGCATCTAGTCCTGTCATGATTCCCAGTATATTGCACCTGATACAATGAAGAAATCCCAGCTGATGCAATACAGCAGCCCAGCCGTTGATAAATAAGGGTTGACAAGAATGCCAATGATGTTTCTTATGCAGACTCCCCATTGAATTTTAGGTCCAGTCATCATCCCCAGGCTTACTATGGGCTATTTTAACTAATTTGCCATTAGTGCCTTCCTTAAAAACTTCACCTCAGGTACGATGTTTTAATCAATGGTGTTTGTAAGACAGAGGAAAATGGAGTTTTGCTGAGGCTGGTGCTCATCTCGAGAGACATTGTTCATCATTGCTTGAAAAACAGGTATATATCCTACTACACACAGGGCTAAATGTGAGCTTTCTTTCCATGGATAATTGTAATTAATTCTTATTTTTTCTAACTACTCTTCTTTCTTCTCACAGAAGCTCCTCCCAATAGACAAGTGGGAATTAGCCCAGGTATTTATAAAATTCAGCTTCACAAGAGGGGCAAATAAATGGTACCAGATATCAGCATTACCCCATCGTAACAAGGTCAGAAGTGGCTCACACAGGTGCAGGTACCTAATTCCTTCGGGCTTGACTTCAGGCAGTACAGAGACCACTCTTTGTTTGGCAATTTTTGGTGAGATAAAGGCTGAGTGTGAAGATTTCCGGAATACCAGGACTGTTTAAGAAAAAGCTGCTCAGCTGATATTAAATCGGTTGCAGGAGTGTTGGTACTAATCCTGTCAAAGACCTGTGGCATTCCAGGTCATGTGAGGCCAGGGCTGCTCAGGCAGGAGCAGTTGCACCTCCTTCTCAGGCCAGTGCAAAGCTCTGCTCGCTGCCAGAAGGGACAAGAATAACAAGAATAGGACAGAAAAATCTCTAATACCAACTACAAGAAGTATGTGATTGTTTTGAACTGCAGAGATAGGAGGAGGTCAAAAGGAACAGCAGCATCATGTCTTGAAATGATAACAAGCACATCTAAATGGGTTCTAGCATAGAGCATGCACAAAAAAGTGCCTTTTCCAGTCTTCTATGAATGAAAATCCATCATTTGCAAACTCTCCCTAGAAATTTCTTAGGAGCAGGCTTTCCTCTGCAATTTCTGGTACCATCCATTTCAGGTTAGACTGGAAATATTGTGAAAGAGGCTCCTGACTTGCTAACATACCAGGCTCTCTCAGGCTCATATTCAAAGCCACAAACTTCTCAGGAAGTACAGATATATAAGAGACTGAGGATGTTATCTTGTAAGACTGAGGACATTAGACTGGCTTCAAAAGTCAGAAACAAAACTTTGCATCATTGCCAAGGCTGTTTCTATGCCAGCCAAGGTGAGAACAAAGAGGAAAGGTGAGGGTGAAAATAGTCACTTGATTGCAACTGGGATTTGTTTCTGGTTTTTTCTCTATATGCTGAAGTTTTGGGGTTATTTTCCCTCCCTTCCTCTTTTTCAGTTGCATGCAAGTTACATAGTAAAGTGAGTATTTTAAGCTATACAAAGCTTTCTGAAGGCAATGGGAAGGGACTACACTAACTGCAAATATGCACTGGGTTAATCCATGGGTTAATATGACCTTTTTGGAAATGTAAGTGCATGAGATGTTCCAAATATAAATTCATATATTTCAGTTACTTCACGACATACCTTGTTATCACAGCATAAGGGCATCTGGGATGTTGTTTAGAGTTCAGTTTCCCCTCTAAAAATCTCAGTAAGTACACACAGAACTTTGCTTCAAAATTCTGGAAAAAAAAAAACAAACCCAAACTAAAAGCAAACACCTTCTCAAATATCTGAAGTTCTGAACTTCTCCCAGATTTGCACCCTAGAACCGCAAAGCAAGAAGCTGAAAGTGCAGAAAGAGAACACAGAAAGAGATTGACGCCTGTTTTCCCTTCACCTGACTGAAACAGGTAGTACATTCTGACATTAATTTCTAATTTAGAAAGGAGTTCATAATTCTTTTATACATATGCATAAATACGTATAAATACGTATAAATATACAAGTGTGTGTGTAGATGTGTGTCTGTGTATCTATGTATCAGTACATAAAAGTTGGAATCAAATAAAATATAAACAGTACTTTGGGGGCCCAATGCACTACCCATCATTGTCAACGGCATCCAGAAAATATCTTAGAGATACGCCTGTGCCTTCTAGCACAATTATGTAAGTTTCTAACAGACTCTAAAACACTTGGATAAGCATGAGCAGAACAAGAATGATTCTGATCCATGTTTCTTATTAGGACCATAAATTGTTAGTTGGGCTCATAGAAATTTTAATAAAAGTGCCCTTTAAGAACACATAGTTTTGTAAAAACATTTAATAATCAGATGAGACATTTTTCTATTTCAGATATTCCAAATGTTATGAGGCCATTCTTTCCTCAGTGCCCATTAGACTATGATAGAAGGAAACCTAGTGTTAAAAGAAGCTTTTTCTGTGGGTGGGTGTGGTTTTTTATTTTTCACTTTTCTTTCTCCCTCTTCTCACCCTGCTTTGTTTTTCTGCAACCTCTCAAAGCTTCCACATATTTGGAAGCACTACTGTCGGAACAGGAAGAGTTTTGAGTAATGACAGAGTAACGTCTGTTAACTTCATTTTCCTTTCTGCCACTTAAATTTTTACAAACCTCAGAAGGTTTAGAAAAGTTACAGAAGAATGAAAGAGAAATATGTATTTGCATGTTGCAAGAGGGAAGAAAAAGCCTAAACTCCCTGCAATTACCTTCTTGTACTTACTGGAAAAAAGAAAAAATTAAAAGAGGGAAAGAAGAAAATTTAAAACTAGGATTTGGAGTTTGCAAAATTTTTCACAAGTTGAAAAAGAAATTAAATGCCCTAAGTGGTTCCTTTTTAAAATTAAAAATAAAATACTTTTCATCCATTTCTAGCTGGAGGTGTAGGTCCAGCTTTCACACAAGCAGTCATGTAACTCTTTCCTGAACTTCTTCACGATTTTTAAAAACTTTTCATCCTTATTGACTCTGAATGCCTGGCCTTTTTTTTTTTTTTCTTTCCGTCCTCTTAATTGAGCATCATTAAATACATGTGACTCATTAGCGATGATGGCTTAGCTTGGGACAACGTTGGTGGTTTCCACTCCTAGCTTTCTGTCCTGGCTTTCTCTTGGCAGTTCTTCCTCTTGCTCCAGGGGTAGCTCAGCAGCACATGAAGCTCCTTCGCTGCTCAAGTTTGGAGGAAACAAGGACCCATTTCAATTTCCCTTAATACACCTGCCTCTAATTTATGGCATCTCAGCAACTGCTCCTGAGCAGCCACAGCACCTCTGCAGTAGAGGCAAGGGCCTCTGAGAGAAGAGGAGGGCAGATTTCCTGGCTGAAATCAAAGGTATAGGCTAGGTACATTAGCACATGCCATGTGTCGCATTAAGGAAATTTGAGGAGTAATGCACTCAGTGAAAACAAAATAGAGCTTGGCAGCAATCTAAATATTTGGGGAGTGAGGGAGGGGGGAAGAGAAAGTGCTACAGAGCTATTAAGAGTAGTCAGACCATCCTTCAGATCTGGAAAAAAACAGCTTAGGAGGAGGCCCCAGGGCGATAAAAAATTAACCCTTGACAGTATATTCAGAATTTGCCACTGTTTTTAATAAAGTTTAGGTAAAAGAGCACATGTTACTGCTTTAACAGGTACCCCAGCCCTTTGGCTCAAGGTATGCTATTTTTGAAATGGCAGGGGTCAGTACGCAGAGAAAGCATTTGAGGATGTTTCACCACAACTTTCAACACAAATCACTTGAAATCAATCCTCTGTCTTAAAGATCGTGCCCACAAAAGTTCTGCTCGTCCTGTAGCAAAGTATAAAACAAAGCCATGGTCCCCTGGCTTTGTGACTTAAAAAATGAAGTGAAAGAAATAAGATTGCTCAGCTGATCTTCTAGATTTAAAGAATTAAATCCTGTATTTACATGTAGGCCCAAAAAGAATTAAACAAATGCAGAAGAAGGGAACATTCTTTGGAGATGTGGCTGATTATTTTCCTAACCCGATGTGTCATCAGCAGCCTAGATGCTACCCTTAGAAAGAATGTGGCCTTACAACACGTATCTTTGTAGATCCAGTTCCTTTTTTAAGAGTCTTTGTTTTCTCAAACTGGTATTTGAATTGTGTTCAGCACCCAACATATTTCCTGAGAAAACAACTGTGTGTTGGTACAGGAAGCTGCACAGGTGACAGTTTAATTTAGAAAAGAATAGCAAAAGAACCCGTGCAAATACCACATTAAAAATTGATTCTCTGAAACAAAGAGCTTTGCTCTTATTGCCAAAAAGGTATTTGCCTATCCAATATTTTATTCTCATTTTCCTGAGACAGTTTTCCTAGGAGGTTCTCCAGGTCAGCGAGTGTACTTAGCCAGTCTTGCGGGGCTCCTAAGAATGTTTGGCAACGGTCTTCTGGTTCGTCAGCATGAGTTTAAGCGGTCAGGGAGTCGGGGGATGACAGTAAAAAAGGATAGTAGGTTCTGTTGTCAGATCTTGTACCCAGACATTGCCATCTCTAACAGCAGGGCTGATGTCTCTAGGGAACCACGCAAGTCTAAGCAACAGCTCAGAGTACCATAAAGGATAATTTAACATTACAAATGCATTCAGCACGGTACGTCAGGTATGAGCATTTGTAATTGTTTGTTATATTAATATGAGGCTGGTTTTCTTTGAGGAGTTATAAAGTTCTGGCTCAAGAAGAAAAATGCAGTATTAGAGACTGCATCTTTCAGTGCTGAATCATCTCAGACAGAGAGCCTGACAAAGATTGCTGTCAAGTGCTTGTATATATTGTTAGTTAGACCTGGTCTTGCAAATAAATGCCTTAAGTATAGAGCAGCCACTGGATACCACAAGAAGCAAACCAATGCTGCATGCCCTATAATCTTGTCTTTAATCCACTGTTGATAAATCCTGCAGAAAACTATTAAAGCAAACATTAGCAAGTTAATCCATGTAAAAGAGAGGAAGCAACAAACAGGCAGAAGCATTTTATGATATTGACACATTTGCTGTCATGAAGACTGTATTATCTTGCTTTCACCACTAGTTTGTAACTCTCAGCCATGAGTATACAACTGGCCGAGGCATTTTTACATTCCTGGTAATCTCTGGTCCTTTGTGATTTTCACTTTGTTTTTTTATATCATACCAAATACATCTTATTCTTTAAAGTATCAGAAACTGGCGATAAAAATAATTTGGGAGCGAGCATTGGCAAACTCACCTGGCAGAGAAACTGGCTTTTAACCTTGCAGTGAAGGGAAGGAGAGGATCTGGTTGAGCACTCTGCAGCAGGCGAGGCACTGCCGAGACATGGGACAGCTGGAAAACTCCATGGAGCAGAGATGTCAGATAAGCCAGCTTCTGTTTGGGGGTCCACGGCGTGTGTTTGGTAGGAGTGATGAAGTCCACCATCTTGTTAGGCTCCCACTCTTAAATTCTTCCTCTCACAAGCAGCTCCACTATCCTTAAGGGAAAGATTTGCTGCTACTTTCGCCAAGCCCCAGCCCCCAGTTTAACAGAGGTACATTCCCTGAGATTTTCTTCTGGCTTCCAGCTTCTTTCAAGGGATAAAGCTTAGAACACAAGAAAAAGCCCATGCAGTCAACTTCCCACTATTCTGGTCATGGATATGGATAAACATGAGTTACTTTACATGGGAAGTTTAATGGAAAAGGACTAAATTAGTTTAATGGAAAGGGATTTTTAGCTCAAACGTAAGCGTGTGTAAACACATGAGCTGACAGGTTCAAAGGCAGCCAAACAGCTGCAGGTCTCTCTAGCCCAGGAGCAGGAGGCTGAAGCACCCTAACATGGCTGGCCCCGGGTGGTACCGTCAGACCTCAACAGGCCTAAGCTGCCCCTGCATACCACCACTTTTGTGTCCACGAAGAGCAGACATTAGTTTACTGGGGCTCGTTAGCTCAGGCTCAGTCAAGACCTTTCTGGACCTGCGTCAGCCCTACACGCAGCCAGCTCAGGCACTCCTGAAACCATGGTCCATTTACCAAATAAACAGGTAACCCAGTCAGAGGCAATGGAGCTGACTGGTCCCGTTTACACCACATTTGATGAGGAATCTCTGCATGAATCATAGAGGGACAATGTCCAGCACATCTTTTGCATCTTTACTCAATAGGAGAAAGCCCTTTTCCACATTGCAGCCTGTGTGTTCCCGCTATAATCTTTATAGAGGGAACTACACACACAGCTGGTGTACAGCTGCTACCTACAAAGGACCCATATCTCAGTGCAAACAAAGCAGTAAATCGTTTAGCTGTATAAAGTGACAACATAATGAACAGATTCTCTTTTCCTGTACATTCATTCCTGAGTATCTGCTTATATTTGGAAACATTTATGGTGCTGAGGATGATTTATAATTGTTAACACTACCTGCTTTAAAGCATCTGCTGCTTTAAATAAAAAATAGTAGCCGGTCACGTTCCGTATCATTCTTTACTCAGGCAATGTTGCAGATTTAAGAAAGAATTGCAGAAACTGCAAGGAAACAGAGACCATAGATGAAAATTCAGTGGGATATGATATAATTAGCCCATCGCAGTGCCGAACCTGATACAGGCTTACAGGGTCGTCCCCCCAGACCAACAGCAGGATGCTGTGTTAGCTGCTGAACCCCAGTGTGTGAGGAGGGTTCCGCACCTCTGAATGGCAGTGCTGAGCAGGGAGCTGTACCAGTACAAAACCCTGGCAAGGGGGTACTTAATTCCTGCCAACAGCTAACTAAGGTAGGGCAGTGCCAGGCTCTCCTCAGAGGTGCATGGTGAAAGGACAATGGCAATTGTCACAAGTTGCAGCAAAGGAAATTTTGGCTAGATACAAGGACAAAAATGTTCACAGTGAGGCTAATCAACCACTGGAAGAGGCTGCCCAGAAAGGTTGTGGAGTCTCAATTCTTGCAGATATTCAAAGCTCAGCTTGACGTGGCCCTGAGCAACCTGCTGTACTTGACCATACTTTGAGCAAGAGGTTAGACTGGGTGACACCCAGCAGTCTCTTCTGACCTACATTATGCTGTGTCTCTGTGAACCCCTCTCCAGAGTCTGGGATGCTCACAGAGAACTGCAGTTAGGAATATTCATTTATTCAGAACCCGTCTCCAACAAGTCTCTCCCAAAGAAAGGTCCTGTAACCATTTCCTTAAAAAGGAAAAAGCAAGGATTGCATTTTCTTTTAAAACTCAGGACGGTGGTGATGCCAGTACCCAAGTCCTATATGATATCCTGCTGGCTAAAGCACTTGCCCAAGAAATAGCTATCCTTAACCTGAGCAGGTTCAAACACGTATACGGCGCCCACCAAGAAATAATGATTCTGAGGGACATGAAGGAGCCCAGCCCTGTGGTGAAAGGTTAATGTCTCCTTCTAAGAAAGGCAATCTTCACATCTGCTGCTGGACTGTCTTTTGCATGGGCTCAGATGGAGAAACAGCCATGGAGCTGGGGATATGCCAAGCTTTATTCCCCTCCCATCTCTGCTGTAGCTCCCGGGCTGCAGTCACACTTCCCCTGGTTGCTCCCTTTCTGGCCCTTTGAATCATGTATAATTTATTCTGCCAAGACCCAGCTTCAACAACAAGCTTCGAGTTTCTTCCCCTCCCACAGCTGGTCTGCTTATTAGGCTGCTCCCTTGGGAAACATACGCTTGAGCTTCTCCAGGCTGAGGAAGACCTAATATTGAGGTTTCCCTGGGCAGGCACCCTAACCACCGCACCATTAACTAGAAAAAACTCCACACGGTAGTGCCATCCCCATTACCTCCTCCATCATAACCGAGGCATGTTTTCAAAGAGCTTGGCCCTGCTGAGCTCCGCAGGCAGCTGAACGCCGTCCGTGGGCGTTAGGTGTGCTCTGGGAACAGGCGGTGGGATGGGCCCCGAGGGAGCAGGGCCAGGAGCTGCCAGCTTCCTGCATCCCGCCCTTCCCGGCACCCGGACACGGAGCCACACGGGCTGCAGCGCTTCTGGCTGAGCAGAGAAGCAGAGCCGGAGGTGCCCAGGGCATGCCAGGACCTCCCTTGTGAGCACAGGCAGCCCCCAGCTTCAGGAGCAGCTGCACCAGTCTTCTTGGATCACTGCTTCGGAGACAGGTGCCCGCCTGACGTGCCTTTCTGAACCTCAAGCCCAGTTTACACACCTACAGGTTCTTTGGGCTTTCATGCTCACATCCAGTGCTCTGCTGGAAACACGTTTTGGGCATCATGCCACCATCTCAAACTCTCTGTACCTCATTTCCTCTCTCTCCTGCTAAACCCTCTCTCCTACCATCCTTTCTGTCCTGCCGTGGTGCCCTTCTGCCCAGGCTGTTCACGCGCTTTTTTCCATGGGCATTTTCTCTCTATACAGCTCCTCAGCAGAGCTGATCTGCATGTGTGTGGCCGGACTGGTACTTCCCAGACACACTCTGGTTGTGTGGCCAGAGGCGGTCCTGGCACCTGAATTGCTGAAGTAGCCCACAAGATCCACAGACTGCTTCAGAGGGACCCCAAGGAGCTGATAGATCCCTCAAACTGATAGAAATAACTTCAGGTCTAGACTGTGCAAAAACCCAACCTCCTCTAACTCCACCAGCTTCTGACCTCAGACTTTCTCTACCACCTTAGCCTTTGCCTTCTGCCATACACACCATATGCTATCACTTCTTTTTTCACTGTCTCCAGACTTGTTCCAATAAAGCATTACTGCAAGCCCACAACAAGACTAGCATGGACCAAAAGTGCCACCTAAGTTGTTTGTGACCATGTTTAAGTATTGAAATCTGATTTCTGCTTTTCTTTGTCAGAGACAAAAATAATGCCTTTAAAATAACTCTTCTGTCAAAAGTCTACTAAGACATCTATTTGCAGACTAAGCCTCTTGCTTTTCCACTTTGGAAGGCACATGTAGGTTGGGAGTAGAGCATTGGTCTTCCAGTATCCCCCATCCAAGTTTCTCTTCTGCTGCTCACTACAAATCTTTCCATCCTTGAGCACTTGGATTACAGCAAAGTAGGGAATGAGTCAGGATCTTAGTGTAGGAAATTACCTGATCACCTCGTCACAGAGCATGACGTGTGCCTACTTCTTCAGTTACTTTGTCTGTCACTCTTCTTGACAAAACTGATAATGGCTTTGGAAATACTTTTCCTTTAAAAAAAAGCAAATTTCAGAAAAATTTCATTTAAATGAAAATCAGCTGTAGTCTTTCCTCACACCAAGACTCCTACTTCCCAGTTTCCTCTTTCAGTGTCCCATTTTAAAAAATATGCTGAATCTCCAGGTGCTTCTCCTGTTCTTTCTCAGTGATGAACTCTTCATGGTACAAAATGTACTGTGAATAGTTCTCTTTTACTATTGAAGGCCAGGAGATGACAATCCACTGTATTCTACCCTGTGAGACTCCAACTAGAAGTTACAAAGACAGAGTAAAAACTGGTTTTTCCTCCTTTGAAATGCCACCATATAGATTAAGGAGAAGTGGCAAAATTCAAAAACATTGCAGGATGAAACAAAAGGGCTGGAACACCCCAGACAATAGCAAGAACCATGTAATACCAGTATCAGAGAGGGTGACACAGGGACATCCAGATAGTGTTACCCAGACACAACACAGCACTAACACCACTGGCATGTGGCCAGAGATAACAAACCTACTTATCCCACTACAGAGCAAGTCAAGTTTTCCTGAAGCATGGTCTTCTCTTCAGCGCTCAGTGATCTGGCTGGATTTACCATCTTGAACTTAACACCAGCGATGCCAGATGTGAGTGTGCCGGCTCTGCAGTCCTGGTACTAGGGAAGTAACAGAGGGACCCAAGGTGGCTCTGCACGTAGTCAGCTACAGTCCAGCATGGCTCCTTAAGGTAAAGGCTTTCACCAGGGTGAAAAAGAAGAGGGTGGGGGAAACTGGGAGAGGAAGGGAGGAGGAAGGAGAGAGGAACAGGACTGCCCCAGTTAAAGCTGGTGAGCTCAGTTTATCTGTGCTGCTTAATTTCGTCCTCAGACTCTGCAACACAACTGCAGTGAACCCGCTGCCAGACCGAAGCTGGCTCTGCAAGCAGTGGAGCTGCGCTTGGGTGACATTCCTCCTAAAGCAGTAAGTGCAGCTGCTCCCCAGCTGGCTCTGCCGTCCAGTAGAATAGTCCCCCAAAACACCAGCAGGTAATTGAATGTTAACTGGCCTGGCAATTTATGTTGCACATTTGGTAGAATAATTCTAGCAGAAATATGTCATAGTCAACTATCAATGGGATCCTTTTAAAAACTTCAGAATACACACTCTCAAGTGCCTTCCTACAAACCCAGGAATCGACATTATGTTTTCTGGGTGCTTATGATGGGCACTATTCTCCACTCATTCCTCTGGCTGTCATACAGCACACAGACACATTGGTGTAACATGTGTGTTGGTACCCATACCTGGCCTTGATCACTAGTGGCTTAGCTGGAGGCTTCCCTCTAGGCTTCACAAGGGAACTGGCCTGCTCTTTTCCTTGTGCACAAACAGTGTGGTCTCCCCGTCCCTCCAGTGTCAGGCCATGGGGCTTAGCCTTGAAAAATGCCCCTGAGACTGCAGGTGCCTGCACAACCCATCCCGCAGGCATAATTTGAGAAACACCCTTAAACTGCACACAAAGCAGGAGACTGGGCAAGCCAGCACAAAGAATCCCACAGAAGAGAGGCTATCTGATAAAGGAGCCACTAAAATCTGCCTCATGCACTACTAAAATACTCAAAACTTCTTAGAACAAATGTCAAAGGATAGACTAAGATGGAATAATATCTTTTTTACTGTAATATGCTTAGCAAAATCCAGTGGAAGAGTGTACACTCTGAATTCCAGTTATATGACACCTTTAAGCCTCTGCTGTGTCTACCATTGAAACTAATTTATGTCAAAATACACTAATAGTCTCCCTTTAATTCTGATGCATTTTCCATTGAAGCAAATGGAAGTTTTTCCATTGCTTTAACACTGTAAATGCTTTCTGAAAAAAACCCCACACATAGCTGTTATAGCTACTTAATAGGTAACTACAGTCTACGGTTTTATAACTATATTTTATATAGTTATGCAGTAATAACTAGATACTTATATAGTATAGTTAACTACAAAGTTTAATAGCTGTTATAGCTCATTTTAGCAGGAAAAAGAATATTAAAATTTTACTGGAATGATTTAACAGTTGCTAGTGAATTTCCTAGAATGAGTTAAGTGCACTGCCTGTCTCTTCTCCTAGCTGTGCTCAGAAATCAAGTGCAGGCTGAGAAACTTTGGCTGAATGTTAACACATGGGACTGAGCTGATTTGTGAATCTTCTGGCCTGTCTTGAGCAGGAAGCAAGGAACCAAAGGTGTTTTGCTAATCCTATAACTGTTTCAATGCTGAAGTCCATTTCTTCATGCTGTGCAAGCACTGAAGAGATCCCCAGAGCACATCCAGTTCAGTGCCTCCACTGGAGCAGAATCCATGCATGTGCGACAGATGTTGGTCTAATCAGCTCTTACAAACCTCCAGTAAAGGAGGTTTGTAACATAGCCTGCCTGGTGCTTAGCTGCTACATTATTTTTTTTCATATATAAATTAAATCTTCTTTTCTGCAAATTAGACTCTTGTTTTATACACTTCCCAGTGGGCACATTAAACATTTAGTTACTCACTGATCTCTTTAAAACAACCTTTAAGCAGTACCAATGTTTTTCCATTTCACAATGTCCTATGCTGATTTACACTAGCTGAGCAGCTGGTCTACAGTTTCTAAAGAGCTGTTCTGCCAGCGCCAGGCACCTCAGGGGACTGATGATGGCAAATCAAGATTTATGTTTTTATGTTCAAGTGTTTCATGATTCTAATGCACTTAGTTTGATAGTGATGGTAAATCATTGTGAGCTTACAGCTCCGATGGTGACCTGTAGAAACCAGCTGTTTGAGGATGGATTGTGCCCACGAACGTCAGACAGCAAGATGGGGTTTGCACTCTCAGAAAAAGCACTGGGTCATTCTCTCATCATGTTCTCAGTTTTGCTCCCTCTAACATGGTTAAATTCACCTGAAAAACAAAGGAAGGAGAAAGAGAATTAGAACTTTGTTTTCTCCTAAACAACTTTCAGCAGAAGGTTGTTGAAGTTTTTCAGCATCACACAACAGGATTTTTAACTCCAGCCAAGAAGTCAGCTCAGAGTTTTTGCTTTCAAGAATGGTCTGCTCCGTTTCTTACAGATGCCTGATGCATTTATTTTATGTGAATGGTCCTTCTGTAGGAAATTCTTGCAACCATTCCTGGTTTGGCATAGGAAGTGACAGCTCTAGTCTATGAGACAATGAAAATAAAAACCAAAACACTCGTATCAGTTTGGAAATCAATGCTCCTAGGAATTCTCTTCACAGAGAAAACAACACAGCAGCAACTGATATCGTCTTCTTAATGGCTTGGAGAGTTATCTTGAACTCATTACCTGAAGCACTGGATGGCCTAGATACAGGAGTGAAAGTTGTATGACCCAGATTAGCCTCCACCACACCTCCCAGCTATCGGCATGATTTGGCCCATATGGGATGCAATGCTAACGTCTCTGGACCTCATAGGGATGGGCAAGATGGGAAAAACTATGAGGAGAGTGGAAATACAAATAAACAGAAAATAGTATCAGTATAAGATCCTTTTGATATACTAACAATTTCAAAGGATGAAACAAAATGTGCTGCTCTCTTCTGGCCTGGCATGGCTTGTCCTGAAAATAATAAGCCTCTCTGCCTTTCTAGGCACTGGTACCTGGGACTGCATTTGAGGCAAAGGCAACAAAGGGAGATGCAGAAGGAGTCATTTGTAAAAAAGCAGTTTTATAAACTTTAAGAGGCAGCTTGCCACTAGTTGCAGGTGGAAGATGATAGCATGAAGTTGGTTGACAAAGAAGCAGACAAGGGAAGAGCGCAAAGAAGTGAGGTCTAAGAAGCTGGTCCCTGGGTTTTTGCTAACCTAGGAGGGTTAAATGGGGGCAGAGGGTGGGAATTTCTCTTGGGCTGCTTGGGCAGATCGTTTGCCCTAGGAATCTAAGAGTGAGCAGAAGAATCAATATAATAGGTGTACTTGCCAAGTATTGTAAGGAAAAAGGCAGGAATGTTTTGCTTAGGGATAGACCTGAAATAACATGTAGAGAAAAGACTTGAAAGTAGACAACTGGTACTTGATTTTTCTCTGAACCAGATGTGCCAGCAGGAGACTGAAAATTGTCCCTAAAATCAGGGTGAGCTTCTATGAATGTTCAGTGCTGCTTCTTGTGGCGACATTGTTCCTCAGACCATGATTGGGGTTATAGCAAGCACTCAGAGTGCCAGTGCAACACAGAAGCTCAAAATGAAGCGTTGAAGAGGTAGATCAAGAGCAAAGGCAGCTTTGACAGAGTTAATGGCCTGGGAGTAATGAAGAACCAAACAATAAAACAAAGGATAAGGACAGTGCTGAAGGAGACTCAAACAAGAGGAAGGGAAATGTGCTTGATGAATTTCAGGTTGATAACCAGGGATTTTGTTAAAAGTGTTGAGCCAGAGTAAGTTGAAGGCCACATCAGGAGGAAGGGGAAGCAGAGGGAAGCCTAATTAGTGAGATAGGGTCTCTGGATGAAAATACAAGTCACTGAGAGTGAGAGGGGGAGAAGAGGAGAGCCAGGAGGTAAGGCAGGAAGGTGCTAAGACTGGGTGGTATCAGGTGTGATGTACATCACAGCAACATGCAGTAGGAAGTCAGAGGGAGGATGTGACGTGAACTAACAAAAGGGAGGGGAAGAGGGCAGGTAGAGGGGGAGGAACCACTGGTTTTCATTCAGGTTCCCTCCTGTGTAGAGGCTATCACAGGAATTTACCTTCCATGTTTCCTGTATTTGTGGCTCAATTTGTGATATTTGTTCACAAACAATAACTTTGGTAAATGCTCCCTAACATTACTCTGTACCGTCATTGCTGAGGACCTTCACAACATGGAGTGGTAAAAGCCATCCAATTGCTGTGCATGCAGGGTGGAGTCACCAAGTGGTGTTGTTATTGAGTGGACAAAGCAGTGCGGGAGCTGCTGAAAATTAGTCATATTTTAGCAGTGTAACTATGCTACTTTTCCTGATATTTAATGCCATCTGACATGCCAAATTTACCAGGGACCATAAACAAAAGTTTGTAGCCAATTCCTGAACTGGCACAGAAAAGAAGAATTTAAAAATGCAAGTTCATAAATTTTGTCATTATAATTGTGTAAATTACATTCCTGATCTGAACCCCCTCTTCCAGTGCCAGGCCCCCAGCTTCCATGTCTCCTGCCACCGAGCCCCATAACTTTCCCAGGCTCAAGTTGCCTGTGGTCAGCCAGGATGACCTCATGGTCCTGACTCATCTTCAGTTCTTCTGCCTCCAGGAGCAGAGCAGTGTCTATCACTAAACAGCCTTGCTAAAGCAGAGCCTGAACTACTTAGAACAAAGGCAAGGCAGAGAAGATGGACCTGCAACAAAAGAGCTATCTGTCCGAATTTGTGTGCCTCCCACTAAGGCTGACTGTGAAGGCTGCTTCTCTGGACTGGAGAGCCTCTCCCCGCATTGTCCTGTGCCCATTGGCAGCTCCTGACAGCTGACTGCTCCCTCTTGGGAACAACTTCTTAACTGTTTGCTGATCTCTGGATTTGCAAGCATCTAAACCAGCAAAGTAGAGCCTGAAGCTTTTCACTGAACAGAATATAGGATGCTCAAAGGGATCAGCTTTTCAGTGCCTGCCGGGATACTGTTGTCTGGGAAGTCACTGTATGGATTGACATGTTTTGTTCTTCCCACAGTCCCACTTAATTAGAGCAATGTTGGCTAGCCAGGAAGCATTCTCCTATCCCTCTAGAAGTCAAACAGATTAGCTTAATTTCCAAGGGTACATTTGCATTGCAGAGAACATGATGCAGAGATCCCCAAGCTAGCACTGAGCTGATTTGGCAAGTCCACACAGCACAGCAAAGTACCATGCAGATATGCCAAGTGGGACTGAAAGGCAGAATAATCATGTTCAGCTGGCACAGCACTCAGGGCTATATTGCGTCTGGTTCAGTGCTGGCTTGCATGGAGCCTCTGCACTGTGTTTCCCAGCTCTTCAAGCTGTGGGAGTAAATTGTATCGCACCAGCTTAGATGTCTTTGTGCACACCCTAAATTGCTGATCAGATTCTTAGATTATTACATGGCAACTCCACTCCATCACAACCTCTGTCTTTTAATCAGTGAGAAAAAGTCCTTTAGTATCATCCATTTGACCTTCATTTTATTACAATTCTGGTGTGAGACACTTGCAATCTCTTAACCTCTGCCTTCATGCATTGATTTTTTTTTTTAAGCCTATCCTTGAGAAAGTCATATAACACAAGTCCTCAGATGTCTGCACTTACCCTGATCCCTTCCTTCCCTCCAATATAACCCAAAGCCTTTGTGGGAAATAGTTACAAAAAAAAAAAAAAAATTAGATAAAATTATGATCTGGTACTAGATATGATATGATTAACAGTTTTGGCATAAACCTAGATTAGTTACCCTAAATTCAAGAAACCATTCCTTCTAGCAGGTCCTAGCAGAGCAAGGAATAGGCAGCATGAGAAAATTTGCCATCTTGCAAAGTTTTTGTAGCACTGACTCTGTGTTCTTGAAAAGAAGCCAGCACTCCATCCCATCCACTTGTAAATGTTCTGCAGTTATTCTCTTAATAACTCAAGGTTGATAGATGAGTGTAAGGTTGGGCAGCTTTGTTTGATAGCCTAGGGGAGAGAGAGAGGGAGGGAAAGAAACAAGTATCAGCAAATAGATTGTGCAACAGACAAATAAAAAGAATTGCACAATACACTCTATATTTTAAATAAGCCTTCTGGAATGTTGTCATTGCCACCAGTTGATGTTGCTTAGAATTCACCAGCTAATGCTGGCACAATCCTACCAATAATTTCATTTGAAGAGAGACAAATGAGTTCAAATCATTGCCCCCTGCTAGTGCTTAAACAAGTGTCAACAATGCAAAGCAGTATTTTCAACAAGTTGCATTTTCTAAAGAGAGATATTCCCTTCATTTCAGTCTCCTTTTCCCTTCCAAGCTGGAGCAGCAACTCAGGAGAATGGGCTCAAACATGAAGTGGAGGGGAGCCTTGAGATTTTTCCACACCTCAGAATCACTTTGCTAGTCACTTTTGTTAATTGTTTAATTCAGCAATTTTTCAACCCCCTAGGAAACACAGCAAAATTTTGTGCCCCAAATTTTCACAACAGGTAAGTGAGAAACGCAGTCACTACTGTCAGTAGACTTAAATTTGGTAGAAATGGGGACTGCCCCTCCACTTGGTAAATACTGCTATTGTCAAGATTGTGAAAGTTCTTTTAAAATCTGTCATGATTTCTTCTAGTAAATATCAATGAATTACCTTCTGCTTGAAGACATAAAATCCTTTCTTTTACTTTACCTCGTGCCAACTCTAATCATTCCTTTCCATTCCCTCCCCTTGAAGGTTCAACATCTTCCTCATTCTATGATCACCAGAGCAAAACATAAAAATAATGAAAACGTCTCTAGTATGAATTGAGTTTTTTCAACTGAAGCATGAATTTTACAATTAGGAACATGTGGAAGAATTACAGGAATCATAATTATTTCAGATCTATTACATATATGCAAACCAGCAGAAGTTAAGGACAAAGAATATGGTCATGCATTGTATAGCACAGATCACTGGGTTCATCAAGCAAACCTCCAGTGGGAAGGTGAGCACCTACAAGTTCTTTTGATGTTTGGGCTGGGCTCAGTGTTTCACATAATTAATACACTTTTTTCAAAACCAGCAAGCATTGTATTCATGCCTTGATGAAGAAAAAGCGCAATAGCATATGCAAAGGGTACTCAAGCATACACTTATTAAAATCAGCATCAAAATGCCTGTTGACCTTAGCTATGATCAGCAGCCTTTGTGTGTATGAGAACAGATGTCTGCAGTTGACTTGCAGTAAAAGAAAAGTTTCTGATAAATGAAAACTTTTTTTTGAAGAGTTTGTAACCATTGTGCAGCTAACGGTATGAGCCCACTATTGGCTAAGTCAGTCTGTAATGTGGTAGTAGCTCTGAACTCCCAACTGACAATAATTGCACAGAGCAGATTCTGCAGGGATTGTTTGGCAGACTCCCTCCCTGGTGAGAAAACTCCACCTAACACCCTCTATGACTGGGGTTTGGGGAGGTGATCTTCACCCTGTGTGTCGTGATATAGCAAGCTCCAGGTATCACTGAAGACTGTAGCAGAATACGGGTTGCTATAAATGAATCTGACCTGCCCCCTACTCTCTGCCCTGGCCATCCATGGCGTTTCAAGCATAGTTGAGGCTCTTTATCTTTGAGACCCTTCGCGGCCACTACAAAAGGCCACAGAGAGTGGCAGAGTGAAGACTATGATCAGCTTTGGCAGTCTCAGCCACAACCCTCTGAGGGACAGAAATCACTATGGTAAGAAAAAACTCTTTTGGGAAGAAGTTAGAACTTTATTTTAGAGCTCTGAATCTGAAGAATGAACTTTCCAAGGAGCTAAAGACCACCACAAACCACAGAATTTCCTGCTCCAACTGTATTTGACCTTGTCTTTCTAACAATAATAAAAACAAACGTGCTGGCTTGTATCCCACCAAAAGAGACTGCCGCAGAAGGCTCACCCCTGAGGAGTGGCTGGCAGGGCACATCACAGCACGGATGCCCACCACTGCTGCAAAGTTATCATACCTGTGACTGTGGAGGCTGTGTAGAACAGAATACACTGCCCATATCAACTACAGGAAGATCAGGGTGCATATACATACAGCAAATACTCTGAATGGACAAATGAGTATGCAAATATCCTTTAAATGTTTAAAGCTTTGAAAGAGAAAAGTGCAGTGCTGCCTCTGCTAGAGACTTCCAGCTAGCATGCTATTTCTGCTGTTTGCCATCTTCAGCTATCCATGAGAGAAATCAATGTTGTCTGAGGAAGGACTGAAAAAGTTGTCTCCACGTTTGTCCTGCTTGAAGCACAGTTTTTATAACACTGAGAGATCAAAACAATTTATATTATAGTGCTTTGGTCACACCACAATGACACCTGCTTTTACTCTTATTTTTTCCATCTGTGCAGTTTGGGAGCAGAGGCCAGGCTCACACCTACTTTTTGGGGTATGGAAGCAGAAAGAATCAGACAAAATGTTGTCAGAGTACTTACGTAAGTGCCCTAATACACATCCAACTGCCTTCTGCTAAATACCCAATTAAAGCCTCTGTGAAGTTGAGTCTAGAAGGCAGGGGTTCCTCAATCCAATAGCATGCTTAAATCATCCCTCATTACCATAATATTGAATATTATAGCACCAAGTAATCCAGTAATTACAGTTTTCCTTTTCAAATCTACTGGGAATTCATTGACGCAGTTGGCATTAAAACAACCCCGAGATTTCTCAAAAGCAAACCAACTTGCCTTTATGTCTTTATTTGTAAATGCATTTACTCATATAAACAAGTTAAAGCTAATTTCTGAAAAACATCATGTGAATTGTATTTTGTAAGATTCTGAAAGAATTTTGAATACCTTGGCATTAAACACACAGAATCCTACTTGGGCAATAATAATAACATCTCTTTCTTTCTAAGGAAGCCTGTTCAACTTGACAAAACATGTATTGTCAAATACATGACAGGCGCAGATGACTCGGGAGATAACAGTACAAGCAGTCATAAGGTCTGAAACTCAGGTACCTACCAGAAATTCCCATACAACTTTTATTTTTATGCTATATTTCTTGTGAATTTGTGCTTTCAATATATGAATAGTTACAGAAGTAGTTTAATGACAAAATCATGAGAATAACCTGACACTTGTAAACTCTCAATGTTTTTTCTGCTTGTACATCATATCTTTCCACCCAGTTTTCTTTGACAATTGTAGCTAGTCTGGGACAAACATGGTTGTATGTATATGAGTGTACGGTGACTGTTGTTGACCTTCTTGGAGACTTTAAACATTATCAAAATACAAGTAATAATAAGTAATATCTGTCAGATATGGCCTATTCAGTGAGGAACTAAAATCGAAATTACAACTCTTGTGGGAGTTTGCCAAAACTGAAGGAAAAGCTAGAAATACACTATTCTGTAATCAGGTCAACTTACCTCATAGCACTTGTTGTAAAAGCATGAATCACATTATCTTTCCTTGGCATTTCTGTGGTTGCCAACTTTTTATATGCAAACGTTGTAAAGAGCCTTGCAAACAATAAGGATGAATTCATAGCTCCCAGTAAATTGGCTATACCCCACAGGGCATCTCCAAGCCATGGCAAACCCCTCCATGTCAGTCCTGCAGGGACACCTGGCTGTGTCCTGACGGTACGTTAGGGCAAGCCCTGGGGGTCACCACCTCCCTCAGTGTTTGGTTTACTCGTGGAAACCCACAAAACAGTCAGAAAGTGAGATGCAGCAGGTCACTGCGAAGCACAGACAGTCCGTAGTGAACTACACAGCAGTTAATCCCACAGGAGCAGGATGAACTAAATCAGCAGTTCTCAGGACAATGCTATGATTTGGGTTTAGCGAGGAAAGTGCTGATGACAGAGATATAATGGAGGCATCCATCATAGTCCAAATAAAGGAGAACTTTTTTTTCTTTTTTTTTTTTAATACATCAGTATGTATATGGAAAAGATGGATTGTCTGGAAATGGTCAAATTTCTCTAAAGGGCTGGAGGCCCTGGAAGTTTTTATTCCTTCAGCTGATGCTGATACACAGCCTTGGATCTTTTCACAACCTTTGAAAATCAGGTCACACACATAAGATAGGTATGTTAGGGCCTAATTTTCAGCTACCCTTTTAAAAAAGGATCTGGTTTACAGTTTTGAGAAGTAGAATAATTATAAGAAGTTTGTATTGTCCTTCTGCTCTGTATAGTAGAGTGGCATGTGGCATTTTCTGCAGGTGCACATACTCACTTTACAGCCAATCTGGAACCAATGTGTTCAGATCATACAATACTCAAGGATGTTGCTGCTGTCTTTGAAAGGGTTCAGGGAGTTATGCCCAGGCCCATGGGTGTATTTAGGTGTCTGATGACCAATGCAATCAATAGGATCTAGGTGTTTAAATATCTTCACATGCCTGGGACCTGCACCCATCCCTGGGCAGAATGGTGGAAAAGAGCCAGTTCAGCTTTCTTCATCTATCAAGGGCAATGCCAAAACCAGTGACTGCTGTGACCAGCAATGCTGGGACCCTGCTCAGCACTGCTGTGAGACGCAGGGTGGATATAGCTAGGACGAAAGGGCACCCAACACCTGCTGGGATTCCTTCCTACAAACTAATGCATCCACAGCTCTCAGCTTCCACAGGACATGCACAAAAGAAAACTTGCACCAGCATGTGCCCAAAGGAGCCCCGCCGCACCCAAACACGCAGGAGCGGCTGCACACACCGCCCAGGTGTAGCACGGAGCCCATCCTTCTCCATTACCACACGGTACCAGGCCCTGCTTCTGCTTGAAGCTGCCCATGTGCTTGTATGGACCTGTACTTCACCAATGCTCAAAGACAAATATGCGCATGAATTATTCACAGGTATCTGTAAAATTAGTTTTGAAAACTGTAAAATAATGGTCTGATGACAGGCCGGTCATATCTCCCATGGTTTCATTACCTCAAACGAAGCTGAAGAATCAGCAAATGTTTTGTTTTAGTTTCTCATTGAACCAATGAAGAAGAAATTTGTTCTTCCTGATGCTTCACCTGTGAGCAGACAGGTGTCCAGGCAGCACTTCTGTCACCTCCCTGGGCTACAGAAGGGCAGACACCAGCCAAGAGGGGCAACACTTGGGTATTGCCCATGCTACGGTCAATGGAGTTGCCCTCTGGCATCAGCATTTGGATCAGCCTAGGTGCATTTCTCACTTGGGACCCAGTTCTGCCACCACCGAGTTAACAACAGTTTGTGATGGGGCATGTTCAGGCTTCCAATGCATTAGTAATAACACTAATGATATTGTATGTTTTGCCTGCATTATGGTCTGGTGCTTAGAAAATAAACATCTTGGCTTTGCCTCAGTGTTTATCTTCAATAAATACCTCAGCTTTGCCTCAACAATTATTTCTCCACAGCAGACCATTATCCAGTAGCAACATATAATTCCATTAACAGTACCGTTTAAAATATATCCTCTCTGTGCTGCAGAGAAAGGAGTTGTGTGTGGGAAATGTCAGAGGCCTCATGTATTTTTGGAATTAAAACAGAAATTAAATCATTTGGGCTATTTTTTTTCCCCCCTCGGTTTTTGTTTTTCTATTTCTTGTTTTGCACAATGCAAGCTCTCCCTGGCTCATGGGGAGATTGCAATTGAAGAAATCTGGAAGGTGCCCAGAGAAAGCATATTCTAGGGCAATTCTGTGCCAGGGGCTACTGCAGGTGATAATAACAGAGAAAGGTCCAACATATCACCGGAATCTTCTTCAAATTGGTGATAGGGCTTTAGGAACAGGTAGGTGTTGGGCTTCTTTGTATCTTCCAAGGAAGAGGTGTGAGAAGCTCCTGGTGATAATTGTTAAATATTAACACCGTGTTGACATTTAAATCTGATTGCATGCAAGTCAGCAAGACACCTAGAGGTTAGCAGGGTGTTTAAAGCAAAAATGATCTTGGTAATTTTGGAGCTGGTGTAGGAGTACTGTGGGAGGAGCCACTGCCCTGACTACAGCGCTCTATGCAAACGGCCCAGGCAGCAGCATCTGGGAGGTAACAGCTCTCTTAGGCATCAGTCTTTTTGTCCTCTGCATTCTGTACTGAGCCAACTATGCAGTTAGCACTTAGCAAATATGCAGTAGGGCAAATTAAATGGGAGAGGGTCTGTTCTCATGTGCATCAGTACAAGTCCAGAGGAGCTCTATTAAGGTCGCGGAAGTAAATGACATCAGAATCTGGCTCATTCTGTTTATGGCCATTAAACTTTGACAAAGATCTCAAATAGCAGGACCCCTCTGAGGGAAAAGGTTATAGTGATGGAAAGTGGCTGAAGAGGAATGGACAGTGGCAGAACTGAGAAAGTAGAACCCCAGTGTGGATGGAAACAAAACATGGGGTCTGCAGTCAAAATCACCACGGCTAGATCCAGTAAAGGATACAGGTGTCTAGTGAGGAAAAAGAAGGAGGGGGGGTGCTCGAGCTGTTTGAGACACTTGCAACCAAGCCTAATGTTTCCCAAACTCACGTGGTACCTCACTATTGGACCTCAGCATTCCTGAGCTTCTGTGCAGCCCAGACTCACCACCATCTCACACATACTGAGCTCTCAGTACCTACTTCATGCCCACAGCCATGCAGTACCCCAGGCTAGGCATCCCGGCACCAAGGTCTCCTGAAGGGCTCAGGCTAGTGGGTGCATTCTGAATACACCTCAGCATTGAGTTTCATGCAGAACACCACCAACAGGGTCCTGTGCCTTCTGGAGAAGCCCAATATTTTCTAAAATAACCAGCAGTTCGCTTTTATCAGCTTTGGGACCTAATACTGGTGGCACAACCCACAGGAACTGGCAGCATCCCCTGAAGCAAATAGCTGTCTCCACCCTCATCCATCATCAGCCACCAAACAAGGTTTCTGCACTGCTGCAGTGAGGGGCTGGAGAGGTGAGGGTGGAGGCTGTTCTGTAGTCTGGATTATGGTGGGATAAGGATGTTTCATGTGGTAGTTTAGAAAGGCTCCCTACAGGAAGAGCTTTAATGATACTCCCCATCTCCTCCAGGAACAACGAGACAGATGACAATGTCACCCAGGCTGATGTTAGCCTACAGGCCACTGGCATGGCTAGGCAGGTCTGGCAAATTTGGCACTTGCTCATTAACTAGGAGTGATGAGCTAGAGGTCCTCCTCCACAGCTCTGTTATCTCTACTAGGCAGCCAAAACTAAAGTAATTCTAAGAAAAATGATTCAGCATTGTGGTTCAGGAGTGCAGGTGGGGCAGGAGGGTCTTTGTTCCTCTTCCTCTTATGTATTTTATCTGATGTGAAATACATGGATAGTCCTGTGAGCAGGGACAGACCCAAAGTCACATGAAATGATGGAGTGGTCCATAATGAAGAAAATCAGATCCCTGAGAAGAAACAATGTGACATGCTTGGCAAGCTGCACACAAGCAACCAATTTTTGATATGAACTTCAACACAGCCAAAAGTAAAGTAATTCATCAGAGGACAAATCTTGCAGGGCATTCTCACAGGTTAATGGAGCCCTTAGAAGCAGCAAGTCTGCAGGAGGGCCAAGGCAGATAACCCAACAGGAGGAAATGCTTGCTTCAACAAAAGGGCTAGAGGAATTCTCAAGTGTATGAACCTGGGAACTCTGGATGCTATGGCCAAAGTCTGTAACTGATCTCGGTTTAAAAGTGTCCTGGCCTCATGTGTACAATTCAAGAAGAATGTTAATAGATTAAGAGGTTTCAGAAAGGAGTTCACTGAATGACTAAGGACTGGAAAATGTGTCTTACAGCAAGAGTTTTCAAAAGCTGAAGCTCTTCACTAAAGGGAAGGACTCATACAGGTGTAATTTAGGAGTACATGTATTTAGAGCAAAACTTTGGAAGTGGGCTCTCACACACATCTGTCTAGACAATCTAAGACAATCTTAGAAATAAGGCATGTGGTTTCAGCAGAGAGGAGAAATTAACTGCTGGAACAATTTACACGGCATGGAGCAGAGGGTAGATTCTTCGTCACCGGGCACAGTTTAATTAAACTTGACTGGCTTATACAAAGAAAAGCAATAGTTCAAACAGGAACAAATGCAGGGAAGCCCTTTGGTCCATGTTACACAGAAGGCCTTGCAAGATGATTCCTTCTGGATATTGGTCAATGAAAAGTGGGTCATCCTGTGCTCTGTTTTCCCTTCACCCTCCATACCTCAGCACCAGGTATGTGAGCAGTGGCAGCGAAGTGAAGCATCTCCAGCGTCCATCTTCCTCTGCCTTGGGATGGAGAACCCAGGAACAGCAGCAGGGAGAGAGAGAGAGAGAGATGGGCAAGAGGTCTTAATTGCAAGAACTGAGCTTGGAAATTCAGAAATTAATAGCATTTTTTCCTCAGGTTGCATAACGAATTGTTGAGCAAGAGAAGAGAACAGATGTGGGCTGGTAGGATCTAGAATAAATTCATTAGAAATTAAGAGTCGGATGGCCAGCTGGAAACTTCCTACTCTCGGGAGGTCAAAGAGAGCTCTTACAGAAGAGGGTATCACTCTCTGTCCATCTAAAAGAAATGGCAACCTCACTGTCTGCCTTTCTCTCTTACATACACAAGAAAGAAAAAAAAGCAGCAGCACAGCCTTTTTTGAAATACCTCATGATATTAAGGTCATTCCCACGATTAGGAGAGTGCTGAGTTTTCTTCACTTCTGGAATTTAGAGTCCTGTGTGAGATTCAAACCCTACAAGGCAGTGGCCCCTTTGGACTACCCTTCTGAGTGTGTTGTCTCATGCCTTTGTGACTGCATCCACTGAGGATGCCGCAGTGACCTCTCTTGGCAAGCTACACATGTGTCAAATTGCAGGCATGTCTTTCTTCTCAAGCTACTCTTTGCATGATGTCTGCCAGGAGATGCAAAATCAAAGTCAGCTCAAAAGCAGTACTAATTGCCTGGAAGTTAGTCAGAATATTACCTATTCCTTACAAATCCAAAAAAAACCCTCTGCCCATTTTTATAGTAATAACACAGCCAACAGAATTTGTCAAAGAGCCAGTCCAGATTAAACATAAAATATTTGATCCCTGAGCATTTGAGTATCCTGTTCCTTTAAAGAACAGCACTTCATTAGAGTCATCTTCAGTGCATTAGCCTCCCTTGACAAGAATCTTATAAATCCCAGCACAAAATTAAGATACAATCCTATGATGCTTACAGAAGCTGTGAAAACTCATGCCTGCATTTATTTACTCCTCTGACCTTTCTGTTGTTCATCCTGGGCAGAAGATTATTTCAGCCATCTGAATTTGCCCTCCAGGCTTTATCGAAGTATTCCTCTTACCATTCCCACCCTGACCTGAGGGAAGTACTGTTTTAGGACATTCTGCAAGTCACCAGCAGTGTTCCAACATGCCACTCCAACTTTACATGCCTGGACAGGTAGATAAGGAACCTAGCCCATGCTCCCATCTGGATAATGAGAAGCTTTCCAATGGGGAGGATAAGGAAGCACTGGAACAGGTTGCCTGGGGCACTGGTGGAGTCTCCATCGAGTCTTTAAGAACTGGTTAGACAGGCATCTGTCAGGAGTGATATAGGCACGGTTCATCCTGCCTTCCAACCCTATTTTTCTGGATCTAGGGTGAAATTCTGCTCCTGACGAACTGTCATGAATATTTGCCCGTTCCCTGCATCCTGGGAAACTGAGGAGACACAGTTTGGCAACTGGCGTTGAGGTAAGTGGATTGCAAGTCACGTTACTCATCTTAGAAGAATATTTGGCCCTTATCTACTGTTGTCCACTACTAGACTCCTTGATATTGACTGACATTTGAATCTTCAAATCCCCAAATGAGCAACGGCTTCCAGACTTTTATAACTCGCGTTATTTTTAGCCTATTACACAGTCCTCATGATCGATCTGCCCGGAGTGGCTTTGCCTTAAGCCCTGAGGGAGGGGAGAGGAAGCGGTTCACGGAGACATACATTTCCATGGGTGATAAGCTCGCATCTGTTTTGAACTGTGAAATGGCAGCTCGTTGTGAAATCCTCTCAGAGCATACCTTCTAAATGCCAAACAAGCACAGCACCAAGAGCACATAAAGAAATAATTGAAAGGCCCTGGAGGGAAGCCAAGGGGACGTGGCTAATGTTTCACCTAATCTCACCCCCTCGCTTGCTCTCCCCCGGCAGTCCTGCCTGCGTGACGTGAACCTCAGGGCTCCAGCCGGCAGCTGCTCCTTGACTGCCCGCACTGTCTGCCCTGCTGGCAGCAGGACAAGGAAAACAAAGCAGCTAAAAACATAAAGCAGTGAGAGATTAGGAACAGCGCGGCCAGGAGTATAGCACACCCTGCCTTCACGGTGGGGCCGGGGTTAAAGTCCCTCCTGAGGTCCTGCCTGCCCAGCCTGGGCCTCTCCCGGCAGGCCTCCCCCCGCAGAGCCACCCCGCGCACAGGCTGGGCTGGGCCGAGCCTCGCTTCTCCCGTCAGGAGAGGCCCAGCACCGAGGAGGCCTGAGATGGTGGTTCTTTCATGTCAGCCTGGTGTTAACAGGGGGAGCAGTGTGGGAGACACTTGTCAGGCCGCACCCTTCCTGTGAATAAATCCACTTTGACTCCCCAGCCTCCTGGCACTTGTCTGTTTCACGCGCCCAGTCATTTACCTCCTCTTTCATGCCCCCGAATACCTTTCCTTTGGCACAGAACAGCTTGTTTTTTGATAATCTTCTGTGAAGCCACACTTTTATATAAATTCCTATTAAATCATTTTTCTTTTGCTAATACCGTTGGAAGTGATTCTTTAAGCTGTCCAAACCACTCCACTTTGCGACAAATCTGTATTAAAAGTCATTATCCAGATGCCCCTCCCAGCAGTCCTGCTCTGAAACTCCTGCTTTCTCCGAGTTACTTCCTGTTCTGTCCTTACTTTATAAAATTGGTATCACAAACAAACAATACCCAGGACACGCAAAAAAACCCGCAGAATGTCTGCTATAATTTTGTTGCTATCACTTGCTGGCAGGTCAAATTGAAAATGAAGCTGACAAGCCTGATATGCCAAGAGAAGGTTTCTGTGTCCAGGAATTTGGACTTATTGGAGGTGAACAGTGTTAATTATTGATTGATCGTATTCGCCTCAGTTCAACTGAAGTTTTTAGGACTGACCTTTTACCTGCCTTAAAATATAAACTGTGGTTAATGGGGCAGTAGAGCCACAAAGCTTTTCAGTGAACTTAGAAAAAAACCTCTCAGTGCTAGCATCAACCTAAGTGACAGAAGTATTCCAGATCCTAAATGAAAAGAAACAAGTCGTAATTTTTTACTAGGTGCTGACCAAAAACCTGGAGTTTAAGTCATAAATTTACCAGCAATATGGTCTCATGACATAAGCAGTAGCATAGCAGCAAAGCAGTTGCCAAACAGCAGCAAAACATCAGAGACTGGTAGAGGACTGAAAGCAAATGTGATTCTGCTTGTGAAGAACGTATGAACTGACAGAGAAGAAAAGAAGTAAAAATGAATGCACAGTTTAGCCAAAACCAGATACCGAATTAAAATCAACTGAGTTTCTGAACGTTTGGTTTTATTTGTTTATTTGTTTACTAGATTTCTTTTTGATCCAACTGTTTTTCATTTTGGTTAGTTTCATTTTGAGGCCAAAGTGATGAAACACTACAAGAAAGGAAGTTCTTGTGGTTTTTCAGGACCATCCAGAAGCAGAGTAATGGAAAACCAACAATAGGCAGGAAGGACTGGAAAGCATGTGAGAGCTTTCCTACTCAAACTCTGCCGAGCTCTGCAGGCTGACGGTATATCATGACATGCAGACTCTTTCTTGGGGTTGTGCAGCTGCGTACAGATCTAGTGTAGGCACAAGGAGATGTCATGATAAACTCCTAGAGAGTACCAAAGCCGGATTGCCTTTGGAGGCACAGTGATCCATCCCTTTCCAACCACCCCCTTAGCACTCCTTCCGCGGTCTCTAGTCTTTGTGCTCCATCATCCATAGGACTTGCCTTGCATTCAACCTGCAAGGGCTGGAGACATGCTTCTGTGCTCTCTTCCCTACTTGAGCACCTATATCATGTAGCTAGGAACTTCCTGGCCTTAACACAGGACAGAGGTTGCATTAGCATTGTGCAAGCTTGAGCCAATCTCCCAAATGCTGTAGAACAACCATTTTTTTAAATTCCTCTTCTCAGTAAAAACTTGTGAGTGCCAGAGAAAGTGCATGGCATTGCTCTAGATGGTGTCTTACTTAAGCTGTCTCTTTGCATAGTCACAGGTACTTCCTGTAGCAAAAATATGCATATGGGAGTCTATCTATCAGTCTGTCTAGTGATGATAATGTTAAGTTTGTTTTACAGGCTAGTCAACACAGACTTTTGAATGCAGTCAAAATTGTTCTCATCCAACTGCTCTGCACAAACAAAAAGAAAGAAAAATGAGCTCTGAGCATTGAACTAGCCATGCCCAATCAGGTCCACTCACTGCACTAGCCATCAGCATCAGAAAAGGTGAAAAATGTTCAGTAACTCATACCTGTACCATCTGCAGGCAGGTATAGAACAGGCAGGACATCAGGAAAAGGCAATGCCTAGAGACTGACTTATACCCTGAGAAGAAAGTTTCACATTTTTTCTCCTGTAATTTGTGGAAGTGTTTTGAGTAAAGAATGAAAATTACTTTTCCACTCTCCCTGCCTCCCCCCCCCCGCCCACGCCATGTGCAGCTGAACCCTCTATTTCATGCATGCATATTCCTGTGATGCACATACAACTGCTACCACTCAGGTGTGCCAGTGCTTTATAATCCTTAACGCATGCCTCTTCACCACCTTCTGTGGGCAGAGATGCAGGAAAAGCTCCTGCCTTTACTTCACAGAAGGAGGACTGATTTGGCTGAGGTCCTAAATCTCAGAGCTCAACCTATAAAGCAAGGGCTAAAAGTTTAACCATCTTTTCTTCAGCTGGCTAAAGTCACCTTAACTTCAAATCTTTGAGGGGGTGTTAGCCATTTTTCCCTGCCTCTGGGTTTAACCCTATAAATGTCAAAAGGATGAGCTTCTGGAGTTGTGCAGAGTCTTTAATGACCCTCCATCCTTGCTTGTCCCCCAGCAAGCAGCAGAGGACAGGTGGGTACCACAGGAAGGATGCGAGTGGGGTGAGCACTGGCTGGCGTGGATGCAAGGGCCAGAGGGATTCTACGGGGGGCTCGGCAGGTCCCTTGGGGACACTAGGGAGCTCTCTTGTCCCACCACCTACACAGCGCTACTAAATACAGCAGTGACATGCTTGTGGGTCACACTGAAACTCCCTTTCCAGCTGGCGTATGCAAGAAAGCCTCTTTTTTATACCACTCTCATACAAATAAAACAATAGCACAGGATAAATCCGGCTTTCCTTTACACTCAAATAAATCTGAGATGACACTGTTGGTTTCAGGAGGGGAGCTTACATTCCTGCATCTTCCCACTCCCAGAAGAAAATTATTTTCTCTTCTTTAAATAGGGAGCAGAGAATCCCAGATGTGACTGGAGCTATGTGATTAATCAGTCACTGATGTGCAATACCATGAGAGGAAAATCTGGGGAGGGGCTAAAAAGTAAAAAATCATTGGGGAGGGGGAAGTCAAGTACGATATTTTATTTCATTCCATTAATAGTTTGAAAAATAAATGTAACTAAATGTAACCTTCAATGGCTTCCTTTTAAAAGGCCCAAAATATATAATTTTTAAAAATAAGAGTTATTTTAACAATTGTAAAAACATTTCTTAAGGCTGTTCACTGAATTAAGTCCAACTTTCCCAATATTTTCAGTCAAATCAGAACTGCATTTTAGCCTTACTACATAAATCTGAAAAAAACATTAATCTGGAAAAAAGAATCCATTTTTGTATTGGGATCAAAAAGCAGAAGTGGTTTACTTCTGTGAATATCCTCAGGTTTTATACTCCTTTATTGTTCTTACATCAAAGGACTGAAAGATTTACTTTTATTCCCTTTTTGTAGACCTTCTGTGTCTTAATTTACTTTCCACTTTACAAATTGAACCCACAACCATCTATGAGTGATTTCAGATTATTTCTCAAAGATGTGACAATGAAATTACTGGCAATTTTTAATCAATGCAACTGAATATGTTTTGCTTTTTAATCAGTTGTTTGTTTCTTAGACTGCTTGTTCAACTCAAATACTTCACAAGCATTTTTAAGGGAAACAATGGTTTCTTAAATATTCAACACCCTGTTCCATCTGCTATGGGCGGAAAAACTGAAGAACATAATTTCTGAGACCACCCAAAAAGTCATGGAGAAAACGAAAAGGAAGGCTAGGCTTGTGAACCTTCTTGTGATTTTTGTATTGTGAGTATTATTTGTAAAGCTCAGAATCTGGCCATCTGAGGAGTTTACTGTGCTCTCTGGGAAAAAAATTGTACTACAGAGCAGTATGGTTCCAGCTTTCTTAGCAAAATTTAAGGCTATATTTCTTTATATTCTGTGGATTTAATAGTCTGACAGAAGTGTAAGGAAACACCTTCTTTTTCCCCAAAAAAAGTTTGTGTATTTAGTCAATTTTTTTAGCTTTTGGTAACCATAGGGATTTGTTTCAAGTCTTTTTTGTTCCAAGTCAATGTATTAAAAATGTTCTGCACAGAATACACACTAACAGCTGGTAAAAAGATATATTTCATTATCTTCAGTAGAATTGTCACCTTTCCTATCATCTGGTACCAAGTGATGCTGGACATTTTACTCTGTTGAAGAATTTCCTGTCTTTATCAAGTCAAACTCCAGTCACATTTTTCAGCAGAAAAGATAAATAAGAATTAAAGAGGGAGGACCCTGTGCAAAGGAACGACAATTTATCAGTGTACAACCTGCAATAAATTAAAACAGTTTTCTCTGAGGCATTTTAGTTAGCAAAGGAGGTTCCACACCATTTTGTCATGCTAAGATAAGTTCCTCATTAATCACTGCAGGCACATGGCTCTGCACTTGGTCTAATGAACGGTTCTGGACAGATACGTCCTCATGCACCTTTTGCTCCATGAGCTTACAAGCCTTTCATGGGATGTTTAGACAGGAGAAAGGAGTGCAGGATGCCAGCATGAGAGTGCTTATGACAGTCTGAGGGTTACACTGTTGTGCTTTTCAAAACAGTGGATATTTCTCTTTATTATATCCGCTGTTCTGCACCACAGTTGTGACAGAAAAGGAGAAAGCCCGGACAAAGAGAAGGAAACAAGAGACAGAGGTCTCTGCAAGGTAGTCCCAAGTAGTCAAAAAAAACAAAGTGAGAGATGTATCCCATTCTTCTCCAGGGAAAGGAGGCAGTATGAAGAGTGACCCTGCTCTTTTGGAGACTTTGTCCTTTCTGTAACTTTACAGGCACTACAGGAAATCTAGATGAGTAGAAATCCTTCCAGCCCCAGTCCTAGTCCCATTAAATCAAAGGCTGTCAGATTGTTTGGCCAGTGGAGGTTTTAGGTAGAAGAGCAAAAGACATACTGAAGATAGCTATGAACAGGACAAGAGCTGCACATTACACCAATTTTGGAGTATATTATTTTGCAACAAATCCACAGCAAACTTTTAAAGGCCTTGAACCACAAAGGTACACAGCCCTGCTGTTTAGTTGGGTGGTGCCTCTTCACTGGTGCAGAAATTAAACACTGCGTGTTTGGGCAGTTACCCCCCCCAAAAAGCTGCTCTGCCTTGCAATGTGCAGACTGGAATTGAGCCCAATGTGTGCCTGCAGTTCTCCCTTACATCTGCAGATTGCTCTGAGATGCAGTGCAAAATGCATTCAGATCCACAGTTGCTTCTTCTAAGGATAAGTACCCCAGAGTGCCATAAACTCTATGTGTTTTGAAATGTCTTTGTGGCCTGATCTGGATGATTTACCATATGAAAGATCAGCTTTACTATAACCTGAGGGCATTGATGACATGGTGAGCCACTGTACCTTTACTGTTGATTTTGTCTCACTCTGTATCTGCAGCTACAAAGCTAATATACCATGTATGTGTCCTGATGGCTGCGGTGCTGGCTGACATCTTGAGTGGGGACTGAGAGGCCGGGATGAACAGGCGCATGAGAAGCATCCTGGCCAAGTGATATAGATATGGGAAATGTAGCCAGTAGTTATGGGATGGGAATAAAATGTTAAAATCATGTTTAATTCTGTCTCTACACATACCAGTGTGTAGCTCCCTTATTCTAAGGTTCGGTATGGGTATGTATCACCTGCAGAAATGATCTACAGGGGAAGGGGGGGCGCAGGCTGGGCAATGGGCAGGAGCATTGCCAGAGTTGTGTTTCTGGTCCCTGCCATCTGGGATGCCTTCACCTGGTCTCCGTGCAAGAGTGCATCCCTGCCCTTCCACCGACATTGGTACCCTTCCACCAGCTGGCTCCAAAGGTGCACCTCCCCAAACTTCAGGAACTTCAGCAAGACTAAGCATCAGCTTGAACATTAAATTTCCCCAGTCCCAAAATCATGGGCATCTCACTGCCAAAGCCATTCCCAGGAGCCCATCAGTTCACATAACTTTTAATATAAACATCCCTCGGTAGAACTGAATCAAGCAAAGAACTTTTTTTTTCTCTCATTTGTGACTTCTAAAAGATCATGTAAGTTTGAAAAAGCTATTTTAAGTTCTGGCAAATTAAGAATGCAATCAACCACCAAAAGTCAGTCAGGATGCTTTGTTACAACAAAATGCTTTTGGCTAATGAAAATATTTCAGCTTGAGTCTGACTACCTCAAATATTTTGAATGTTTTAAATACCATTAAAGGAAATTGTGAAACAAAATAATGAACTAAAGGTAGTGAAAAAATCAACATGACAATTTAGTATTTAACTACTTTATTAAACAATTCTATATTACACAAACAATTCTGCAAAATTTCCATGGATTTGTGAACTATCTCAGTGTTGCTACAGCAACTCTCTCCATTTAAACAGTTTGTTTCTTCAGTTTCATGAAGCCCTTGTCATGAGCTTTATCTCATTCAGCCACATAGAGTTGAAACTACACAGAGTGAAACAGGAAAGTTTGAGAACATAATCATTGAAAGATTGAAAAAAAAAGTTTTGAATGACCTTGTGTTTTTTCTGTCCTTCCATTTTGCTCCACGTGAAAAGACTTTTGTGAGAAGCAACTCTTAGATGTTCTGGTTTGGAGGAGTTCAGTGATGGTTTTTGTTTTCAGTTTGCTGAGCATTACAACTCCTGTCTTATTATTCTAGCCTGAAATGAATTGAACAACTCAAAGTGATTCTCATAACACTGAATTTGGGGCTGAAATTACATGACTTGTAATAATGTCAACATTTTCTTAAACTGAAGCTGTCTTTCACAGTCATAATGGAAATAGGCAGTATCTTGAAAGGATGAATCAATCCCTATGGACCTGATTCTGATTTCACAGATAATAATGTAAATCAGGAAGGAAAAACATTGGAGATGTTAAACTACTGTAAGTAAGAGCAGCACTAAGTCCTACATTTTCAGATAAACAAATATACACATTAAGAATTATAGGAGTAGTATACTGGAAGGAGTCATCTTTAAACATAGTAAGATTTATTACAGAATAAGGGCAGGATCTGGAATTTCACAATTATTCTTGTACCACCTGCAACCTTTCTTTCTAGAAGATGCTGTTTGGTATCTAATTGCCTTGACCATAAATGCAGAAGAAAGGTAAAAGCAAACAGACAGAAGTAATTAAATACATAGTAATGATTCAGGAGTTGAATAAAAATAAAGTTCAAATTTGCTAAAGCTGAACAGGAGGAAAAAAAGCATATTAATGTGTCTGCACAATGTCAAGATGGAAAGAGCCATTCTGAGCTATGATGTTGCCTCCATAAAGAATCTCTGGAGACTTTAGTCTTCATCTGGAGGAAAAAAAAACTGAATAAAGAAATTACAACTTAAAATGTACCAACCTAAATGCACCATGCATGCTTTTGCACAAAGTATGCAAAAATGTTCTATCTGCTGGGCCTCATGCCAATACTTTTTGTCTTCTAGGAACCAGTCCCTCCACTGACTCAGGATGACTGTGAGTTTTGTACACCTTCATCAAGTAAATCAAATAGGAATCACCACACTTGAGGAAGGTAAGTGTCATTTGAGTTAATGGGAGTGCTAGCAACACAGTTGCAACTTTCTATCTTTTCCAGCAATGTTTCCCCAAATCAATGTTATTAGCACATAATAATAAAGTCTTTTTTTTTAACAGTTTTATATCATATGACTTTTTTCAGAAATTGTTTAATATGCCCTTGGTTTGGCTTGGTTGGTTTGGTTTGGTTCAGGTTTTGTGGGATTTTTTGTTATGTTTTGAAAGTGAGCATTTTGTGATGAAAGGAATAAATCTGATCTTCTTGATTTTCTGTTGTCCCACTGGGCTTGATTCCCTACTGTGTTACTGGCGATTTATGCCACTGAGCAGTTCACATTTAGAAGTGGTAGGTTTTGAGCATGCAACCATGAAAAATGAGCCCAGGAAAGCATGGTTGTTATACATATACATAGAGAAGATGATTTGAAAATGTTTTAGAAAATCTGATACACCAAGACCAACTACCACTTTGTCCCAGTTGCCTTAAGTTAGTACACTGGGAAAGTAGACACTAAGAATGAAGAAAATTTATTAAAACAGTGACCAGTGGTATGTGTGGTTCTCATGGACTGACCTGGGTACAGGTGTACATGGATCAGGATGCCACTTGGTAAAAGTCAAAGAGGAAAAATTTTGGAAACGTTGTAGAACATTATAATGGCATAGTGCCTCTGGAAGGTGTCAGAGATGCTGCTTGTGATTTTTTCACAGATATGTCTCACTGCTTTTGTCCTTGCTGTTGCTTACATGTAAGTGTGTTTTGGCTGGATAGTAAAAGCACGCCTTCAAATTTCATACTAGAAGCACATTATTTATTCCTCATTTTTCACTATTCCATTTTTGGGCTTGAAGGTTTTTTGTGAATGTGATTCTCATCTGAAAATTTCGTTCTCAGTAGAAAACACAGTATCTTATCAGGGATCAAACATCCTAGCCCTTAGATAAACAATACATGCTTCCAGTAAACAAGCAGCTATATGGTGAATATCCCCTACTGTGAAGCCTGTTCTTATGTCTGCTTACATCATGAATAACAATGGGGAGGACTAGGTCAGAAAAGAAGGTTAACCTAACCCAAAACACTAGTTTTCCACTACAAGCTTCAACAAGCTCTACTCATTGTAGTCATATGTTTCAGTTACGGCCTAACCATTACTCCATAACTTTACTATGTAGGCCAGGTTACTTTGTACAAACGATGCATGTTCTGCTAACAACCGTACCCTTGAAGAAGGAACTAAAGACTGATAAAAAGGAAACATCTTGCACCAGAAGGATGATTGCTGAAGAAGCATGAATTAGGGGGGAAGGTAAGGGCAGCAGGGGGGAACACGACCACCCACTCAACTTATGACTGCAAGGAGCATGCTTGCTAAATTACATAGCACGCGAGGCTAATTTAAATATAGCTAGCCAATAGTAGATGAAGTGGTGACTACCAACCAATGAACATAAATTTAGGTGGGTTTTTACTAATCGTGTAACAGAATAAATACGCTGTAGTTCTTTGGTGTAGCGTGCTAGCTTTGTGGAATTACCACCTAGCAGCCATCTTTGCGCAACAGGAATTAAATAAATATCTCAACTCTGTGCGTAAGATTGGCTTATTGCACACCGGGTATCGAACCCTGCTTGTGGGACAACACCATCATAACACAGACATGGGGAAAAGGGCATGATAAGGGTTTCCTCAAACATCATTTGGCTCTTAGGAGAGTAGACAAGGAGATGAAACACATTTAACCAGCAGCAGGGAGGGAGAGGCACTAAGCAGCCAATTCCTGGTATCCAGCGCTTGCAGGGAGGAATAGATGAGAGCTCCTTCCTGCCGGCCTGGGCGGCCGGGGGAGCGCTTCTGCCATTTTATCTGAAAGGAGAGGATATGCTTGGCATACAGTTTTGGCAGGTTGAGCTGGGCTGGTTTAGCCAGACACCGAGGCAACAATCACAGGATGAAGAAAAATAGCACAACGGGAAGTAAATGAATGTCTGTAATGCAGAACGGTCGTAAGGGAAGAGCCAGATTACTGGGAGGTGGGAGTGTGTGAGCAAAGGAAATCAGGAAAGTATTGGAGGTGGTGAGGCAGAAGAGCAGGCCTGGGAGGTATATCTTGGAAGCTGGAGTCTGGATTTTAAAGCTTTTAGAAAAACAGGGTGAATAGGTGAAATAATGGAAATGAGCATATGGAAAGAGTAACACTAATCTGTCCCATTTCAAAGCCTGGTTAAATAGGCTTTTACTTACACCAAGTAGTGGTAGATGGCTGCAGCAGGCATTCCAATAACCCCCAAAGCATTTTCTATCTATAGAAATGCACAATGAAGTCTATTTAATATGGCCTTCATTTCAAATTGAGCAGACAAATTTAATAGACTGCAGCTTTTTGTCTAAGGACAAAGGCAGGGAACAGTGTAAAGCTGAATAATATGAAATACTCAGGAGTCTGCTTCTGGCTGGTACTTAAGGCTCTGTTTTACAGTCATGGACTTTGGGGGAAATGCTGTACATAAAAAAAAAAAAAAAAAAAGAGCAGGAGGTGCTTTTCCCATATAGTCTATTACTTCCTGCAATTCATGAGAACTCTTTCCTTGTGCATAAAGGTCACCTTTCATTTATGTACCATATCTGTTTGGTTTGCTGAAAAAGAGTGTCCTGAAAATACATTAAAAAAATTATGAAAGGAAATGTAAAAAGCAGGGGTAAAAGAGTGTGTCTCATGGCAGGACTTCTATAAATAATGACTATTAAAGGGAGTTGGCCATTGAAACTGCTCCATACAGAAATATCCTCATGGCACTACAGATCACAGACTGGAAAAAACGGCATTTACTGACTACTGCTTCCACACAGAGACTTTAAAACCACAGGCCAACACCGCTCACTGCTGTTATGAATGGCCAAAAAAACTGTAAGGATGTGAAGAAAGATGTGAATTTTGCAGAGTAATGCTATAACAGAGAGAGAACCAAAGGGAAAAATGGCAACCTAGAAAACAGGGAAGCAAAGAGACTCATTTAAATGACTGGATGCATTCAGAAGCAAGTGTTATAGTATGTTTGCCTGTGTCCCCATCACTGCTCTGTGCAGAACTGCTTCCATCTTAAACAGACCCAAGATCCCAAATGACCCCAGCAGGTCCCAGCAGATGGCTGGGCGGGAAGACGGCAGTGTCACTGTAACCCAAATGTACGAGACGCAAGCAAACAGGGAGAGAGGGCGTGAGATGCAATACAAAAATGCTCATCTCATGCTCAGCACAGGGGATTTGGTGTGTCTGCCTGGAGTGCGTAGCGGCGGGAAGCCTGCATCGGCCGGCGGTGGGATACCCACCTCGAGCGGCAGCAGCCGGCTGCAGAATCACAGCCCGCCCTTGAGGGGCCATGGGCACTCTTTTGATTGAAAATGAGTGATGCTGTTTTCACTTTGATGGCGCCTCTTTATTAAACTGCCCCTACATCCTTCCTCACCAAGGGAAAAATGTGATTGTAAGCAGTGGTTACTGCAATTCATAAGCCCCTCCACAGCCAAAGGCAAAGAATTATATTTGCAGCCACTCCTTAGAAACCCCAAACAAAATACGGCTTAACACTAAACCTACATCAGCTCATTTCCATCAGTCTTGCTATATGCTCCCCTGACTTGTGTACAAAAACTTTTTTCAAGTTGATTAGCAGTGAGATGCTGCCACTGGCGCTGCAGAGCCCTGACCCTGGCTGTCTTCTCATGCACAACTCACCCTTGACTTGAGGTGTACACAAAATTAAAATGTCCTTCAGGGCGTCCCCAGCTTGCAACCCCTGCCCAGAAGACCCTGAATGCTCCAAAATAATTATGTAGAAGTGAACATCTTGGTGACCATCAGGAACTGGAGAGGGGCTGGAGTGATGCTGACAAGGGACCTGGCGCAGCAGGGAGGACTGCGAAGGAGAGCCGATGCTGCGGTCGGTCAGGATTGTGCAGGGGACAGCTCCTGGGGATGGAGGGAGGGACAAAACACGAGTGGGTGGTGGGTGAGCAGCTCTCCAGCACCTGCAAGAGCAAAACCACTCAGGAGGCTGTGGCGGTCCACAACTTGGATGCGCAAAGGTGAGAGTGCCCAAGTAAAGCAAGTTAGGAAAAAGTCTAAACGAGGGACACCCTCAAAAATCAAGATTAATATCAAGCCTATATGTTTCTAGAAAGTGCCGTAAACATGAGAACTCTTTGGTTGTGACAGCAGGGAGGGGACTGCCAGGGCACTATGTGGGAAAGCATTCTGCCCTTCCTATAGCCAAAGGTGCTAAGACCAGGCAGCTGAAAGGGATCTGGACAGCAGAAGGATATCGGGGTGTGTCAGCAATGCGAGCAGCACAGGACAATGCAGGGCTGCAACTCCCTTCCGCCCCTGCCCCCTCTGCCAGACATCCGGATTCCAGGCGCAAAAGGGCAAAGTCATTTTTTTCCCTTGAATAGCTTTTTGGGACTCTGGGAGGCTGCCCTTGAGGCTGGCAAAGCCTGGCTGCTGCCCGTACGAGCTGCTAGCGCTAGGTTCAATTAATCATCCTCTCTCGGTGGTAACTGTAGTAGTGCTGGAACCAGACATCGTAGTAAAATATCTTGAGCCTGTTTCCTTTCTCACTGCCTGTTATTTCTGTAAAACAGCTGATGGGGTTTGTCACTTGCAGGTAGAGGAGCTGTGGCTCTGCTGTCAGGGGGATGTATTTCTAGGATAATGATACATTACAAACTTTAACACGTACCCTAGCTGCATTTTTTCCTCCTCTTGCTTTTCCTTAATGCTTTTTTTTGACTGAAGTTTTGTTTCCACATTAAAAAAAAAAAGAGTGGATTTTTTTTCTTAATTTTTTATTTAATGAAATTTAAACAAACAAACAAAAACAATCCCTGAGACTCAGAGTTTACCATTCAGGAGATTCCCCAGACAACCAAACACTCAGCACTACTCTATGGCATATGTGTATGTCTGGGACTTCAACCTTCCTGGAGACTGGGCCACTGCATGGTATGCAACATCTTTGCCTGGAAAGCATAAAATATTATTAATCAAAGTCTTGCAGAGAACATCAGGTCCTGACCTGTTAGCAGGGGAATAAAACCAGGCAGTCGTATCATGCAGATTTTTTTTCTTCACTTAATGAAGCATTGGGATAGTTAAAAAATATGTATGCCTTTCTGTTTGCTGCATTTTTAAATAACCATTCAGCATTGCTTTTATTTTTTCTTTCTTTCGAGTAAGTTGCTGTTGTGATGTGAATTTTTTATTGCTGATATAGCATATGTTATTGTCTTCAGGGTGCAGAATTCCATAAGAAAAAATTCTTTTGAAAGTGGGTTTTGGCTGGCTAGTTCTGATACTTAGAGCTGGTAGACAGGTACTTAGGCTGCCATAGTCCAGTGTTTCCCCTGGGCTTTCTCTAAGGTCTACACATCGATGATCAGTCTACCTTCTCCTTGGCTATGCAGTCCTGGCTGGAGGAAGCTGTAGCCCAGCATTCTCAGGAGGTGAGCGTATGCCTGCTTATGCCTCGGTGAAGGGTGCACCTTGCAAAGATCTGAAGGACCCTGTTCAGTCCCTTGCTGTGAGAAAAGGCAGTCTGCACCTAGTTTTCCAGCAAGGTACAAATGGAAGCCAAAAGCAGTCACATTTTGGAGTAACCATGACTTCATGGTTACTAGCAGCACAGAGCTCTAAGATAACCAGAGAAGGCATGGAAGGAAAGCTAGAGAATAATAATAATTAAAAAAAAAAACTTTAAAAAAAATATCCCAAGAGCTGGGACTAGATGGCAAGTCCCAATTTCCACTTAAATTATAAAGTGTTGGATGCAGAGGGAGTTAAGAAGCCTGTCTGTTATGTTGGAAGGAAGCATTTTCTTAAGAGAAATCTCTTATTTTTCATTTCCATTTGTACTGGCCCGTGGCCTGAATCCAAGTCAGAGACCAGTTCACAGAAGGGAATTAGAAGGCAGAGCCAATAACTAAGCACCAGATTAATTCTCCCAGCTCTGTAAGCACGCTGCCAGCTACAGCTGGATGAAAACTGCCAGCACGCTGGGAGGACCTTGCAGTGTGCAAGCCAGTGGAGATATCAGGCCCATGGGAACCAAATGTGATAAATCAGGGGCTATTACTAAAAAAGACTTAGAATTAGATTGAGCTTAATTGGACAGTGGGGACCAGGGCTGTGGTGAGACAACGGTGGTTGAGGCAGCTGTGTGCCCTCTGAAAGTGCTTCAGTTTGACCATGCCATTTTCACAGGATGCTTGAAGTCCTGTAAGACCAGCAAAGCCAGTAGAGATAAAGAGAAAAACAAGTATCCCTAGCTCAGAATCAGGACAGTCTCTGCAATTGTCCATTTATGGTTTTATGTTTATAGACCCACATCAGACAAAACACTAAGGTCCCTAATTCTGATTTTAGGCTCCTAATTTATGCCTATTTCCTGAAAATTACAGGTCTAAACGTTCTGTTCATTTTGACTCATGGTACTGAAAATTGCTCAAAATATTTCTGTTGTATTTTATTTTCCCCAATGGAAAATTAGCTTTGGATAACAATCCTATTATTCATTTTTTGGGTTTTTGTTGGTTTGTTTTGTTTTTCTGAAACCTAGTTGCCTCTGATGGAAGATTTTGTTTCTCCATCAAGACATGCTCACTCAGAACAAAAATATCCCACATTCTGCCACCATGAACAAAAGCAAAGCTGAGCACTGCAGCTCCCCAACCCTGGGTCCTGCATTACCCACAGCCACAAGGGAAGCCTGGAGAAGAGGAGGTCTCCAGTTCGGCTACTCCCCTAATGCACTTCATTTTGCATTTCCTATCTTCACACGTGGCCAATTCCCAAATGGTCAAAGGGGTCACACAAAGGGAACTGAGTACTTAAATAAGTTTCCCATCTAACATAGCTCTGTACCTTGTGCAAACACATTCTACAGATAGGCTAGTCACAGCAGAGAGGACAACTGTCTTGTTAAATGTTTCAAAAGCATATCATCTTCCAGGCTTCCCAGTGGGAAACTGTGTCTATAACTTCAATATTATTCCATGTATTGGCATCACCCCTGCTGATTTTTGTCTGCAAAACCTTTCAGAAAATCTCGTGGGGTATGAATAACCTCTGTAAATTATTTTTAAACACAAGATGTGCCTGGGTTGAACCTAGCTGAGGGGTTTCTCAGCAGTGGCCTAGACAGGCAGAGCCAGGAGGGGCTGCTGGGAGAGGGCAGGTAACCCCAAAGTGCAGTTCACTCTGGGGAACTGCAAAGAAAGATGGGGGCTCCTCCACAGGGAGAAGTGTCTTTGGAGCTGCTGAGGCCAGCGAGGCCCATCAGGCTGCTGGGCATGCCTTGCAATAGGGTAGAAATGAGCTAAAGGGCAGATCCCCCCGAACCGATCCACCCACCCCTGTAGTGCATCCCCTGTACCCTGTCACGTTGACTCTACCTCTGCCAATGCTCTCCATCTGCATCTTTATCTCCACTGAACTTTCCTGCTGAAATTCCCTTCCTAAATCAAAAAACCCCTGTGTTCCCTGGTATGCATATGAATGACCCTCTTCACAGGCACAGAAAAGTTCTGCTGCCATGTTCACATCGCAGCATACTGCTGCTCTCTCTTCAGTCCAGGATCCCATTCAAAAAGGGCTTCTTGTTTGCTTCACTCTGCTAGTTTCCTTGTTACTTTTCCTTGCAGGCTTTACTATTTCTCTCCTTGCTCTCTGCCTGCTCTCTGCTGCCCCAGCTAGGACCCTTTCTCTCCTGGCCATCTCTGAGTGCAGGATAAGAGAAAAAGACACATACTTTTTCTTCATCTCAACTGCAGACACAAGAAAAAATGTTAATGTCTCTGCTTGCCACGGGGATATTCAGTGTTCTAATTGGCAAGCTTAAATTTGTTCTTATCTTCAATTGTATCTTCATATTCTGCCTAAGGCTCATATCTAGAAGCCAGTTAGCAACTACTGGTCAGAAGAATATGCAACTTGTTTCAACAAAAAAGCTATTAGCTTTACAGCTCTGGCGTAAATGGGTAACATTTGGGGAGTAAATGACCTGCTGTAGTTACTAAAATTAATTTCCTTTTTGTTCTTTTCTCTCTTGGTTTCTCTCTCCACATTTATTTCCTTCTATATCTTCCTCTTAATTCCCCCTCATCTTATTATTTTTTGTTCTAGATTAATTTTTCTGAAGCTTAAAAAAAACCCCCAGGGACTTGCAAATATTTCCCTCTGTAAAGGTCACACAGTCATTTGCATTGGTCTGCTCCTTTAAGAAAAGACAACTTGTGTTCATCTGACACCCCAGCAGAAAGTAAGAGATAAGAACATGTACAGCCGGAGCCTGGGCACCCTCCCAGGCGGGCTGCACACACCCGTCCTTGGCCTGGAGGAGCTGTGATCTCTCCCGCCTAGGACATCTGCACCGTTTAAGGTAGGGGTTTGTGATAAACTGAAGTCTCCCAAAAGACCAAACTATGGAGCCTAATGCACAGTTTATTTTTATTTTGTCCATCTTTCTAGGCAGTCTTTTCTTGTCCCAGACCAGTTCAGTGATATCATCTGCATCCTCTAAGACTGTCATTTCGGCTGCATGGGCTCTGTTTTCCATGCCAAGTTTCCACTTAAAACTCTGCTCCTGACTACCTTCAAGGCTTCCATAAAATTCCACAAGAAGCTGGTCAGTGATTTAAGCTCCCACTCACAGAAATCACATTCTTAAACCTATTTAGCATGATGCAATGCTTGTAAATTCTCCGAACATTCAAAGACAGTAAGAACACCATTTTTACAAGAATAAGGCATACTGGGTAGATCAAGGAATCTGTTCATCAGTCCCATTCACGACTAATGGGGTGAATATTAACAGCAGAGGCTTCAGGGACATTTTATGGTTGAATGCTGGTGAAAGAGTAGCTCCTCTCTCTTTCTGGCCTAATGAACATTTAATTCAAAATGGAACTGCTCCTATGGGAGAGACTTAATAGCTTGGTACGTTGAATATTCACCTGAGATACATATATCACAGGCTTTAGTTCCTTCCCTGGACAAGGAAAAGCCCATGTATTTGAATGTGGTAAAGCCAGAAGTTCAGTCTGGACCTCTTCTGTCCCAAAAGAGGACTGCAAACACTAGCATAGCTTTTTTACAAGGATTTCATGACCTCTGCAAAACAAGCAAAGCAAAAATCCCCAGGCCATTCTGTATTCCATTAGTCTTTGGTGGTTAGGAGATGAGGGGAATTGCAGAAAGAGGATATAAATATAATGTTATATAAAACAATTGTTTTACAAACTCATAATTTTACTGTTATAGCTACAAACATTTTAATTAAAAATACTGGCAATTCCTGCCAGCTCCCAGCTATGTCTGCACTCAAGCATTAGCAACAGCTGGAGCCAGTAAGCATTTCACAGGCCATTTTCAGATGCTCTGTGCCTCACCAGTTGTCCAGGGAGCATGAGAGTGTAGCAGCCTACCTGGCCATTGGTAGCAGAGACTGCTACCCTTGTGCATTTCCCCAAAAGTGTTTGAAAGGTGCAAGTCTCATTCTGCATCAGACCAAAGCCAAACATCAAAAACCTGAAAAATGCTGACAAAGACTAATGTTCTCTGCTGCACGACTGCAGCTATAATACCCTCTCCTACATAGCAATGCTGAATTTAATTTGGGGAGGTCCAAAAAAATTGATAAGTGAAAACATAAAATGGACAGAGAAAGCTATAAAAGAAACGACCAAACAAAGCAGAGCCATAAGGAATCAATCACTATTATCCTTTTCATAATTGTGATCACAATAATAAGCAACAATGAAGTACTGGAGCCATTAAATAAATCAGCAGAATTTGTGAGGTCCAATTTTACTGACACACTTAATTTCCTCGTAACTTTTCTATACTAATATCAAAGATGGGAAAAAACCCACCTTAGTAATTCTGAATACAGAGCTGAAGTCCCTTCCCTCCAGCTTGCAGCAGAAAAAAATGGGATAGACTGATCTCTGCTCTGCTCAACTGCAAACGTTAATGGTTAGATACCTATGTGTAAATGCCTGTGTGGGCAAAACAGTGGCCCCTGCCCTGCTGAACCTACTGAGAGCTCCACTTCCTTACAAGTAACAACTGCACACAGGGTCTGGAAGAGCACAAGCACTTGTGCTTCGCCACCCACTACGGGCTGTTTCTGTGCATTTGAGTTATTCTGGGTTTAAAGAGCTTTAGCCGATCAGTCCAGAGCAGTAGAATGAATAGCTTTTAGCTGCCCAGTTTGGCGTGACAAATAATCAGTAGTGAATTCTCAGTGTGAAAAGTCTGTGATCAGTTTGGGGGTTAAAATTCTCTCCTCTGAGACGCCTCAAAATACTGCTACTTAAAACGTTGGTAGAAATCCAGAGTATTTCACGAATGAACTGGAAGCAGAGAAAAAAAAATTAGAGCAAGTGATTATTGTGCTTATGTAATTTCAAACACATTTTAAAAAATCATTTAAAAATCTTACTGTAGCATAAGGCCTAAAATCTGCAGCAGGGGACTTGTGGCCTACAGAGAAGGGATAAAACCCCTCTGCATAAACAACATCCAGCAGAAATCCATGTTTACAAACTGACTTGCAGGCAGTTGCACAAGGAGGCTGGGGTTCACATCTCCCAGCACATTTTTGTTCAACCAAGGCTTTCTCACAGACATAAGTTCCACTGCAACTGGCTTTGAAGTCCTGTGCACACCTGCATAGATTACAAAGAAGGGAAGGCTGGTCCCTCCACACCCAAACTGTAAATTAACAATGCAACATGTCAAGTTAAGATATGCCCTCCAGCACCTTGTTTTAAAGTCAGACCAATGGCTGACAATCTCCTGATGCACTTAACCCTTTCCCTGGAATTCACACCCAGTTTCCAGCCTCCTGAAGGAAGAAACAAACTTACAGAAGTGTCTGTGTGATTATTTTTTTTTTTAAGTAATACATCAGTTCAAACCTGGGCCATCTGCTTTAATCCAAGACAGCAAAACTCCGGGTTTTTTCTGCACAAAACAGAAGAAAGTCACCACTGTATGAATTTGATTTTTGCAGAATGCCTTGTACAGGGTGCCTTGAATACGTCACAGGTTGAAGAGAGCCAGCCTTTGCCTTTCCATTTCACCTGTTATTCCTGGAAGAACCCCCTGCTACGGGTAGGTCATGGCAATTACTGTGTTTTTTCCTCCAGAATCCTTCAGGAGGTTCTGCTCTTCCACCAGAGAAGTACGTCACCAGTAACTACAGCTTCAGAAACGACTTTTAACCGAACAAAGAACAAGTATACTCACCCGAACTGTAAGACTTCCTAGTCTTATTGTAATCCCTTTCCTTACTTCCTCCACTTTGTCATGGGGGGCCACTAATCACACTCATCATGTCCCATCACTTCAGACCTAATGGTAGGTGACAACTAATTCCTGTACCATCAGTAATATTAGCCTTCTCCTGACCCAACTTCCTCTTGACCCTGTCTCATCTCACGGCTCCTACAGCTCTAGGGAACAAGCATGTTGTCCAATAAAGGACCCTGCTGACCTCCTTAGCGTGACAGCTGCAGGGGAGAGCTCGGTGCCCACTGTGACTCTGTGCTCCAGCACCACCTTTATTCGACACGTGCAGCACAAACCCAGGCCTATGCTCAAGTAAAAGCTTGTAAATATCTTCACGGTGTGGACACAAGCAGACATTCAGGCACAAGGTCAAGGTACTGAGAGGCCTGCTGGGGATGGGTAAGCAGTGCATCTCACCTTGCTTTAGCCAGCAGCACAAGGCCAAGCATGCACCCACTTACAGAAGAGCGTGGCACACCACTGCCTTGGCACGGCCACCTCCATGTCTCCCACATGTACTTCCAGGGAGCTCATGCAGCCCACTCTGGTCTGTGGTGCTCCCTGGTGGACTCCCAACACCTCCCACCACGAAGGTGAGAGGCTGGAGGCATTTAGGTTGGGATGCCATTTTATAGCATGGACATGGTGGTCCAAGACACCGTTGTCCCAGAGATGGTAACACTGCAGAGTAGAGCTGAGGCAGCGAGGGCCCAGACTGCATTTCATCCCCTGGTCTGAGCACCAGAAGTCAGTGATGATTTCTGCGCCCAGGTGCTGGTTCTTACAATAAGACCTGACATACTCCTGACCAGTGATAAGAAAGACCATCCAAGTATCCAGCTGTACTACCGGAAAAGTGTCTTCATCTGCCTCCTGTCAAGGATATACAATTCAAATGCCAGGTGCTAGAAGGCTCTTCATTTGAGTTCAGCTAAAAGCCAGGAGCTGCAGCCTATATATGGCTATATATGCTTTTCAAATCTTAATAGAACTTTTCACATTTGGATATTCTTTGACTGTTTGTTTTTGGGGAAAGAAGAAAAAAAAGAAAAAAGAAAGAAAAGAAAAGAGGAAGAAGAAGAGGAAGAGGAAGGGAAGGGAAGAGGAAGGGAAGGGAAGGGAAGGGAAGGGAAGAGGAAGGGAAGGGAAGGGAAGGGAAGGGAAGGGAAGGGAAGGGAAGGGAAGGGAAGGGAAGGGAAGGGAAGGGAAGAGGAAGGGAAGGGAAGGGAAGAGGAAGGGAAGGGAAGGGAAGGGAAGGGAAGGGAAGGGAAGGGAAGGGAAGGGAAGGGAAAGGCTTTATCTCCCTCTTCTCTCTTTCTGTCTCATACACATCTCCTACCCTGTTGCAAGAACATGAGAAAGAGACCCAACCCTGTTTTCCAGAAAGTAGGAATGATCTATTAAAATTAAAAAAGATGATTTTCAGAACTTTCTTCTCTTGGTGGAAAAAAAATGTTCCTCTGATAAACATTACTTCTTCATTTGTCTGTATTAAGTGATTTACCTTAAGTCACTAAATCCAAGCACTTCAGTGCATATTCTTAGCTGCATCAAAAGGAACTAAATATCCCAGGAGACCGGCAAAAAAAGGAAGAAAAAAGATTAAGGAATGGCAACCACCAGGGAGTATTAAAGGATGTGAAGAGAAAAAAGAGACAGAAATAGTACCTGGCATCTTCAGATGAAAGCTGAATGGCGCCTTCCATTCAAAGAGCACCAGATAACAAGAGCAAATGATCAGATTGCCCAATGAGTATATTTAAAGGAATGAGGAAAAGACAGAGCTGATTAATAGGAGGGATGTAAAGAAGGCCCACTGCAATGCATGGTGGCATCTTTATTGCTTTTACAAGAATCTTGAATTCCAGGCTGGTTCTCTGCCCAAGGAACTCTGAATTCAGGTGTAGATTTTTTGTTTGGTTGTTTTTTTTCTCTTACTATTACGCAGCAAAGCTAACTGGAATGGTCAATGTTGTACATGATTCTGTAGCACCCCAAAATGTTATCACTGTTGAGGAGCAGATAATGTAGGGAAATGTGAACAGATGTTTTTTAAAAAAGGAGACAAGAGGGCAGCCTCCTGGGTCAAGCTGGGACTCACCCCACGTCTAGGGTGACATTCCAGGCACTTTCTGTCTCCTATAAAAAAAAAATATTTTACTTCAGTTTGCATTCCTAAAATGTACACAAAGAATCCAAAGCAGGACACAAAACAAACACGCACACACACACACACACCCCACCACCCCTGGGGAAATCAAAAGTAACAAGAGAGTAACAAGGTCCCCCACCCAGGGTGTGAGATAAAAAGGAAAAAGGCCCAGATACGGAACATTTGGTATCTATGACTTGTTGCCTAATAAATTTCTAAAGACTAGGACAACAAAGCATCCCAAAAGCTTCCTCTGAGATGCCAGGATGGGGAATGGCATTCCAGATGGCTCCAGTGGATCGAAGCTATTGGTTGTCTTTCATGGAGTGCAAAGTGGATTTTTAGGATTTTTTTAATGAGCACATCTTCAACCCTAACAGATCAAAAATGACATACACATAGATTCAAAATAAAATTTAAGATGGATGGATGGATATGTGTATACAAGAAGAACAGAATAGAATGAATGCAATCAGCAGTGCCCAAATCCTCTGCTTGATCAAAAAATTACTTTTAGAAAATATGTGAAATAATGCCAGCACCTGACTTTAACCAGTGTATTTTCCCTCCTTTCTGTTCCTTTGCTTTTCACCTTTTATCTCAAGAGCCCTCTATCATCAGCATCTCAAGAATCCACATCTTCAAACTCCCTCAATGAGAGACTATAGTGCATTAGCCATAATAAGCACAACACTGAAATGACTGACTGCCCTGGTATTGATTTTCTCATGTTAGTAATACAGAGAGTGCAACAAACACATAAAAATGGATTACTTTCATTTCAAAGGAAAGGGCAGCTTGATCTAATCTGAAAAGTGACTGAAAATAGCACTAGGGAGTGTCTCACTCTATTGTAATTCACTGAACTCATACCACTTCAGTTTAGCTGGAAGAGAAATAAAGACCCTCTGATAGTATTGGGGAATTTGAACTTTTGGGAGGAGAGGCAATCAGTCCTTCCCTTAGCTAATCTTAAAGGGTAGAGTACCTATACACTCAGTAGAGAGGTATCTCATTAATTCTGTGAAATATTGACACATAAACTGAGCGAAGTGTAATTGCTTGCCCTTGAAGGCCATTGTAAGTAAAGGCTTGGAGTTCCTCCTGCCAAGAGTTCACGCTCCCTTCAAGTATGTCATGAATCTAATTGACCTGGTATCTCAGAGGTACAAAACCAGCCAGTTCTTATAGAACCATGGCTCAGAGGAGGAGATGCTACACTGACTGTGTCGGGGCAACTGGGCTCCTAAAACTCCTTATTTCCACTTTCACTCCTCAGCCAAATTTCCACTCCCTCTCATGCTTCCAGATATAAACTCTCAAGTGTTTTAAAAACTTCTCCTATTACATGGACGCTTAGAAACCAATTCATGGATGCAAACATCTCCATACTGTACTTTAGTCACTGGTCAAATCTCATTCAGCTGCCTCCAGGAAACTCATTTCTGCCACCGTTCCCGTGCGCAGTGGCTGAGGGGTGGGGTGGGCACTCGTATCCCTTCCTTCGTATCCAAACAGAATTACCCTCCTGCTCACATGGTTCTTCTTCTGTGAGCCTGCTTGACCATGCAGCCATGGGTTGCTGTAGAGAGCATGGAAAGAGTTAATATCGCAGCGTCTGTTATTGCTCATTAGTACTGCAGAGGTGCCTGGGTGCCTTGGCAAAGATCAGGACTTACCAGGCCAAGGACTGTACAAACAGTAAGGAACAGTGCCTGCCTGCGAAGCCTGAAATCTAAACACACAGCACAAACGAAGGCCGAGCTCCCATTTCAATTTGACAGGTGGGAGGAGGTGCCACCTCCCCTCTGACCACCACCTCCCCTTCCTTCCCGCACTGATGGTGAGGTGCTGCTCCATAGGGCTCTGCAGCAGAAACCCCCATCTCCTCTGGCAAGCAGAAATCCCACTTTCCTCAGGGATCTCCCACGATACACCCAGGAGTTTCTCACTGCACAGCTCCCATACTGACCAAGGGCTGAGCCCTGCCCACATCACACACACACGGCCCCTGCCAAATCACTGCAGCCCACGTACACATACATACCCACTTACACACTCACAGACACACAGGCACGGCACTCTGCCTGGCCCAACACACCTAGGAAGACCCAGGACTGCCCACTTTGCCCTTGAGCAGCCCGATTTCCTCCCACGCTGCACCCCAGCCTGGAACTGCACCCGCACCCAGGTGCCTCGGGAGCCACTTCTCAAGGGCACCGACAGGGGCTTTTCCTCCCACTGCTACACGATCTGATTCACGCTCTGCGTTGCGTGACGAGACGCACACCCTTGCACTCACCCATGTTATATTTAACACTGGAAACAGTCCAGTTTCCTCAGGCCCACGTGTGTGATGAGGTGGTGAGCTTCCCTACGTTGTTGTTCATGGTGCCACCACACCACTTGAGGTCACCACCCAAGCTTGGCCTCAGAAATTACTCCCCGTTCAGAGCAGGACCACGTGTTCACTTCTAGCAGCATCCCATCTAACTCTGGCCACGGCTAGACTGGCAGACAGCCTGTAAATGAGTCCAGTACATTCAAGAAAAAAAGAAAGTGTAGTGGTAGATATGAAGTGAATGAGAAAAGCATTTACCTCTGGTTGCTTGGTGGTACTCCTGAGTCCTCAGAGCAGGCTCGTATCAGTTGCTCTGAAGATGGGTCACAAGAGGATGCAAACATTAAATTGCCAGATAATTAGGGTTAGCCAAGCATAACTTCAGAATTTCTTTTCAGAGGATAAAACTGTGACTGCTGGCAAGTTGAGATGCCCTTAAGGATAGAAAATTAAATTAATTTAACAGTCAGGCTGCCATAACGCTTTTTCTGGGATTTCCCAGATGGAAATATGTGTGAATGAGCTCTATAGACCATGTGTTACCAACCCAACATTTCAGGAAGCATCCAGACTGACTGCACATACTCTGCACAAAAGATCTATGGATGTTCAGTAGATCTGAGAGCTCAGGAACATGTTTGACTTAGCACGCATGCTTGACTCAGTTGAATAATGCGAGTGAGCATGGCAAATCCATAATCCTGGACGCTTCAGACTTACCATACTATCAATTCACATGAGCAGAACAGCACTGCCTGAAATCCCCAGGACTTACAGGCTGGCTGTGCACATGCCCTGTAGCTAATCTGTGCATGCACTGTAGAAACATTGCAGATTTCCAGATCTATGGCGGCTCAGGTAAGGATCTGTCACGCAGTCACTCAGCAGGTCTGCCCACTGGCTAGAAACCCTGGGCCAGTGTAAAAACCCCAAGGCTCTGCCTACGCAGCACATCTGCAAGGAAAACAGGGCATCCCCAGGAGCACTCGGATGTGTGGGGGCTCTGTGTTAACCGCAATGGTGACAACAAGGGCTTGCTTCTGTCCACTTTGCCTCCAACAGACAAATGCTTTCTTTTTCAGACAGAGCCCGTGCCTGGTGTCATTATTCAGAAGGTTACGCTTGTTTGTACTAGCCCATCAACAAACAGATGAGGAGCCCATGCAATGCTAATTATATACTATAGGTACCTGTTAAGCCATTTTATAGACAGTTGTGTGCCTTTATAATTTAAAGGGACAAGTGCAGTGAGTTACATGTAAATGAGGTCTGGCTTAGTGTCACAGCATCTATAAGGGACACAAGAGAGGCAAATAAACCAGGGAGGTCCTTTTCTTCTCTGCATTACTGCAAAGGAGGCAGGCAAAGGGCCAAGGCTGGTATTGCCTGCTGACAGGGAAGCGGTGGTTTGTTAGGACAGCCAGAGGCACCACGCACCCTAAGGGAGAGCATACCCTCCAGGATCAGGGTGTAGCAGAGGCCTCTCCCCACCAAACCCCAGCTGGCAGGTTCGGATCGGCACCAGAGGGAGTGTCTGCAGCAGCCCTGGAGGGAGGGAAAGGCTGCACCCAAGCTCTCCTCTCCCAAATCCCCAGGGGCCAGCTTCCTGCCCAGCACCAGCACCAGCACCAGCACCTGCCACTCAGAGGATAAAGCCAGAAAACAAATGCACATGAAAGGAAAACACAGAAAAGGAGGGAAATGGCTAGGGAAGTAAAGCTCACTGCACATATGGCCAAGTTCCCAGAGCTATGCAATTTCCTAGGAGGTATCACATGTGCCACCACAGCATCAATCCATAAACAAATAAACAGGCAGTGATATTCATTTACCTACTGCAGTGCAACTTCAGTTATGATGTTCAATGAAGGCAAAAGCCTGGCAGGACTTTTAAAAGGACTCAAACCTGTCTTGAAGAGTGAGGGATCTAGAATTGCATTAGATAAGAGCCTTCTTAAGAGACTGGAGGGTGGTACATTCAGCTCCTGTCACAAGACAACCCATTGCTGATGGACACAAGGAAGGACTTTTTCCAAGAGGCTGGTTTTCTCCTGAGTCCTCTCTTCCAAATTCTCCTACCTTTCTACAGTCATATTAGTCATATCTGAAAACAAGAGACTGAACCAGAAATTATGTTTCTTCTCTATTAGTTAGGATTCTGAGCTGGGGCAGTGGGGTGTGTGTGATGCAACTCAACAGAGGCCTGAGATTTTTAACTCTGCTGACTTTCATGGAGGTATTCCTAATTTGCACATACAATGTGCTTGGTCAGCTCTTGGCAGTTTTCCTTCCACAGACACCACCTTGCCACAGCTCACAGTAGTTGTTGATGCTGAGGACAATTCCTGCAGTGGTATAAGTGCCTACTGGAGCAAATTACCGGTTCCCCCTTCAGGTGGTCATTCCTGATCAGCAGTGAACAAATTGAGCATCAGGAAAAAGGTATCCTTGGGAAAGAAAAAATTTCAGCTTCTAAGCTGGCCTGTCCATAAACCTGAATGAATTTATGTAAAAGGAAGAGACCTCTGGAAATCCAGAAAGAGCAGTATCAGACTGAGGAGTCGTATTCACTGTGTGTTATAACTGCAGGCAGGCATGGTACAGGAGGTGTTTCACAAACCAGTCAGGGCTATCAAAAGGCCCACACTTCTCCCAGTGCTTTGCTGGATGAGCAAGTCCTAAGTTAAGGGCCACAGAGCATGGCTGACCCACTGGAGAAGCCACTCTTCCCTCCCTGCTTTCCTCCAGGCCAGAGATACCTCCTGGGTTTAGATCATCCCTGGGTGTCAGGCTGCGGCGCTGGGTTGCCAGCCATGGGCGGGTGTGTTATTAGTCAGATTTACATGTCTAATACATCATTTGTGCAAACACCCCAGGGCATGGCTATGAATGCACACAGAACGCAAATCTGAAAAAGCAGCTCAATAAGTAGAAAAAGCAGTGTCCGAGTTGAAGCACACCTACAAGTAGGTCAAATGTACTCGCAGCAAGTTGGCCAGTATAATCTCTCACCAGATTTACTGCAGAATCTGTTTTGTAATTGAATGCTTCTTTCAGTTGTATTCACGTTGCCCTGCTGCATGCAGTACGTGCTCAGTATTTGTCTCTAAAAAATAAAAAATTTAGTTGAAGTGTCCCCCACAAGGGGCGCATCTCCAGAAGAGATACTGCAAGCACCTGCAATAGCCATTAAATCAAAGGGACTTGATAGGCCATGACCATACAGAATAGTTATTTGGCTACCTAACTTGGGTTGCAGGCTGTCACTGGCTTTGTTCGAAGCACCTCTCTGCGGCGCTAGGATGCTGCTGTCCCCAGAGAATAGTGAAAACCACAAGGAACTCCAGACGAAGATGGTAAAATATGAAGCCAACCTCAGAGGAATGTAACAGATTACAAGAAGCTGACAAGGTATAAAAACATACTGTAAACCTGTTTTAAACATTTTCACAGAAAAAAAAGGAATCTATTTTAAAGGATCCTACTCACAGTTTTTATTACCAAGGCAAAATTAATGGCCACAGTCAAATGTTTTTGGGGAAACCAGGAGCACGGGGCTGGTGGAAAGCAATTTTGAGTCATATCAGTACTATGCTATCAGAAGTGCAGGAGTAAAACAGCTGAGCTGAAATGGTGCCCAAAATCTGTCCTCCCGACCAGCTGGCTCCAGATCAGTTGTCAAGGGAGGAGCTGTGCTTTCCTCCTCCCGTAGCACTGGGGAGGAATAAGGTACTGGGGCTACAGCTCTCAAGGGCAGAAGGGGAAATGTTGTGGAATCCAGAAAAAAGTCCAGAATAAAGAAATTTACAGAAGGCTTTTGGGGTGCTGGGCTGGAAACATCACTTCAGATCTCTGGCTGTTTTGCTGCACCCCTTTGCACACATACACTTCTCCACAACCTCTGTGTGCTCTACAGCCCTGGCCGCCACAAGAAACAGGAGTAACTGAACCACTTGCATGCTGCCCATGTAACCACGCCATCGCGGTCTTGTAATCCTACACCTGGTGCAGCCCAATTTACCTGATTACATCGCTTTTGTTCACACTAAGTGTTCATTGTGAAACCCTCTCAAGACAGGAAAAACAAGATAACAGGGGAAGAGCTCCTCTGTGGAGATTGCCACAGATGACGCCTGTGAGGCATGTCCCTTCAGTGATCTACCATTCATTGTTCAAGAAATCAGCATGACATCCAAAATGACCAAAAATTTCCCTGAGATGCCCTAAGCATGCCATCATTTTTCACAGCTAAGCTGTGCAAGGAATAATAAAAACACAATTTATTTCCATTTACATTCATAAAATGTATGCAAAGAATCCAAATCAGGATACACAACACACACGCCCCACCACCCCTGGGGAAATCACAAGTAACAATAGCCAGATTCTTAAAAACATTTTTGGAATAAATTGATTGTATAAGAAAAAAAGATTTAAAATGCTTCACAGGATTGGTGGGCACACCTGCTACATTATTCAGATATTGTCAAAATCAGCAGGCCCCAAGATAAATGAAGATCATGTTAAAACTCCTCCAGTTGCTGCCAGAAAAATAAACTTCATGTTTCTTTCTAACAACTCCAATCGTAACCTGGGGCCACCCCCTGAGGTAATTTCTGTCCTAGACATCATCCATTATCCCTCCACTGAGCAGTGCAGTTCCAGCCCTGACTCCTCTCTTTATTTCATCCATCCAAATATCCTCCCCTCCTTCCTCCCTGGGTTGCATTGGCAGGTATAGAGGGGAGGGTGGCAACTTGCCTTCCCACCTGTAAGGGAGAGAATATTAATCCCTTCCTGCTCCGTAGAAATGTGGGAGCTGCCTACCACACTGCAAGCCAAATCTAAGTTTATTTTTAAATACTACTGTCTTGATTTTTGATATTCCAGTTTTAGGAAAGGCCTCGATGTGATCTTGTCTTGCGCTGTTTTCCTTAACGACCTCAAATTATGAAGCTATGATCCACAAAGAGCACAGTGGTTGGTATCGCTGTACAGAATAATATGTGCCAAAATGCTCTCAGATGTACATCCATGCACATCCCTAAGATTAATTAATGAATTAATTAAACCAAATTGAAACTTTCTGGTAGCAAATATTTGTTGTTAATTGAATAAACTACTGAAAACATAGTTAAACTTTTGCATTTTGCTAATGTTTTAAAAGCCTACATTAGTAAGAAATACGGAATGATTTGCCTAACAATTTTTCTATAAAATATGCTAGGCTATTTTATTCACCTTGTTTTGGTTGGTTTAAAAAAAGCAAACTATTAATTTCTAGAAGTCCCTTCATGGGCTCACTATATGGGCCATACATTACAGTTTTTTCTCTGTTTTAGTAGTGTAAAATTTCTAGATTTACAGAGCTAAATTTAGGACTCTGATGGTCCACAGATGATTTGCAATTCTAAATTGTAATTAGCCTCACCGATTCAGTGCAATAACTTACACTTGAGCACATGCATACCGGCTGTGGCTTATAAAGTTGCACATAGTAGATGATGGACATTTTACTAAAGCACTAAGGATTGACAGTATGTAATGGAGGGTTTTGATATGATTTGTATTAAATGGCTTTCCTGATAGGAGACAGTATTTTTATGTAAGTAGAGTACTTGCCTTGTATCTATGTACAGTACTAATACAAAACATAAGAAACCAACAAAGCTATGCCAGCAGAAGGGACATTGTTGAAACACATTTCTAATTCCTTGAAGAATCATGTTTTATTGTTACTTAAGAGGATATATTGGTAGAATTGGAACTGTTTTGAAACCACACCTAGCAACAGTTCAAGGAATGAATTTGTTGAGCAAAAACTTCACTCACAGTAAGTGCACAATTTCTCTAAATTTTCAAGATGAAAAAGTCTTGAAGTAAAATGTAGTTAAGTTTGCTATTTAGGTAGTTGAAGCTTGCTGCTTTTTATACTTAGTTATGGCACTGACCTCAGGCAGCCCCAGAAAATGTCAATGGAGAATTGCAGCCAACAAACCACTAAAGCTCCATCCTGTCCTGTGAATGTCTCATTGATTTCAGTGGTGCAGGACCCATCTGAAAAGCTTTGCTGAAAATGGTCATGTGCAGTTCCACTCTAGGATTCCTCTTTTAAGCATGCCATCCTCAAAAATTGTTAGTGCCAGCAGCAGTGTACACTAGCCCAGGGTTTGCCCCAAGTTTCTTTTTCTCCAGCAAGACTAAGGAAAGCCTTCTGCACTGTTCCATGTGCTTTCCATGCAGAAAGCTTAGCCTATAAAAAGCACCTTCCTCTGTGGGACCCTAATGTTTCAAAAATTATAAGCTGCCACATACCTCAACCCAACAGAAGAGCTGCCATTGACTTTAATAGGAATCAGACTGGCACTTCATTAATGCAGCGCAGATGATTTTTAATACCTTTCCAGGAAAGTAGAGAGCTCTATCAGCATATATGGGACATTACTGTCATTTCTGTGTGTGAAGAGGCAAGTGGGTCTGTTGCAGAGAGTCCTTTGATGATTTATGATCCAGATGGATTTTAGAAATATCATTTCCTTAACAAGGACTGAGCCACCTCTTTGATTTGTTTTCTCCTACTAATGACAAGTGTCCTGTGAAGTTCATCATTCTCCAGTAATGTTTCTCAAAGTGTGGATTGTGACTCCTTTGAAGACCTGAAAGCATTCAAAAGAGGTCATGTAACATTAGCAAAAGCAGAGTTAGTCAGCTTAGTTCTTCCAGGCAAAGAGTTGTGTTTACTGGCTACCAGTGTTTGCACCAGCCCAGGAACTATTATCTCATCGCTTTAATTGGCTGGCATTAGTTAGGTCCCTTCAGCACACAGGCATGATTGTTTATATTTGCAAGCAGTAATTACCAGCAATTCTCATTATCCCATCCTAAAGGGACTAACCTGCTGTCAATTCAGGAGGTTATACAAAAGATGGATAAACCAGAAGAGGCTGCATTTTCAGAAATCCTTGATGTCTCATGCCCAAAGGAGAATAGATGTCAAACAGTTCCCCAATTTTTGAAGAGGTTAATAATACATGGGCTTGAAACTATGGAACAGAGGGAGAAGGGGCTGGACATTCAGCTGGCCTCCACACCCACAGAAAAGCTTACTTTTTAGGAGACAAGTTCACTGTATGAGTTAGGAAGGCAGCAAACTAATAAAAAAGAAGTGAGTGAAAAGGGAGACTAAGAACACTCATCAAAATCAAGATGTTGAGAACAATATTAGTCACGAAGCCAAAGGACACAAAAAGAAGAAAAATGTAATTGCCTAATCATCAGCACCAAGAGCTGGATAATAGATGAGAGGGACTGGAGTTACACAACTATGAGCAACGTGACAGTGTTACAGAGCCCAGCATGATGCGTATGTTAGAGCGAATTGCTAGGATCTGTGTAGGCACGGGGAACAGGGGAGATGGCCTTACATGTCATGTAAGGTACATCATTACATGTGTGCAGCTCAGAAACCACTCACAGCCAAAAACCTTGGCAAAGATCTGCCCATTAGGTTTGTGTGCTCAGGCCAGCCACTGCAGGCTCTTTGCAACCAAGCTGCTCTCTTTGCAGACCTGTTAAAAGTGTACCCCCTGCAACCAATCTCCGAGTTGCTGGCACTTAGGAAGAAAATTATCTTGAAAGCTTATGAATTAATATCATCACCTATGAAGTTCAAGATGAGTGAGCAGGTGGTCTATTTTGCAGACTATCAAATCAAACCAATTAGCTAGATGACTAGATCCATAATCAGCTATCTGTGATGCCAGAGTAGAAAACCGCATTATCACCCAGATCTTCAATCTGAATGAAGCATGTTGGATGTCTTCTGTTGCCACTAAACAAATGCAAAAGTACAGGTAATCATTTCCTAATTTGAAAATTAATTGTATCTGATATAAGGTAAACCTATACTAGAACTTGATTGAAGATGGTTTGATCACAGAACTGTATTTTTGGCACAGGGGATTATATGTCATGAGTTACATGTCAAGACAGTGAAGTCCAAACTAGTAATCTATTCAGCTTGTGATTTAAAAGGACAAATGTCACTAAGTAGAAAATAGTTATAAGCTAAATCAAATGAGATAAAGAAATTAAACAAAAATGTGTGAATGATAACTGGAAATTCTTGAGAAACTGTAGTAGATGTTCAATAAGCCACAGTTCCAAAATGCCAAGGGCAACCATCCCTTCCCTTAGAAAGGGAATGTGAGGGCAGATATTACATTAACTCCTATGAAGGAAAAAGGAAGCTGATAATAATTATTACCAACCAGAAGATAGTGAATGATAGAGAAAAAAAAGCACAATGACCAAAAAAATAGTATGTTATGAAGAAGAAAAATCTTCTATAATGACTAGATTCTACAGTGCCTCTATAACATATAATGAGAATGGTAAAATTATCAGCTGCAGTATACAAAAGGCAGAAGTATTAACTAAATCCTTCTATTCTGTGCTGGGAATCAGTCAGTATATAGTCATATAAGGTAGTGATGAAAGGTGAAGCCTTGAAGCTGTATCAGTCCCCCTGTTTGGCAGAACAACAGAATCCAAGTGCCAAACTTGCATTCATATCTCAAAATGTCATTAATTAATCCCAAGATTCAAAGATTATGAATCTGTTGCGATCATCTAACCTGCCCTCCTACATAGCACAGGCCATAGAACTTGCATGAATCCCATCTTACACTACAGAAAGTCTACTAGGAAAACGCCTACTCGTAAGACTACAACTATGAAACTGAGAGCTTTCTTCTTGTCAAAGCTTGTTTTGATTCAACTTCTGGCCATTGGAGCCTCCTACATACCTGCTACACTGAGAAATTCATTACAATACTCTCAAAACACTGTTCACAGACTACAACCAGGTCCCTCCTTTACCTTTTCCCTAGTAAAATATGAACATTATGAAGCACATTTTGCTATTCCTCAGGACTTTGTCTGCACCCTTGCTAACGTGATAGCATTCTTGTCCTGTGAATACCTGGACTGGACACCGAACGCCAGTAATTGTTAAACTGGTGCTAAACACAAAACTAACAGCAGTATCTGCATGAGAAAAGTAAACACGGGTGCAAGTACGGGCATACATTTGCTGACACTATGTCATGGTTAGTTCCGTAGCACATTTTGGGAATATGTGAAGCAGCCCTCTGCCAGACAATGCCTGAGCATGGTCTGAGAGACAGCATGGGACAAGTTGCTCAAGCAAGGAGTACGGATGAGGCCACTGTGTTTGGGGGGGGTCTAGGTGTATGGAAGCACTTGCCCTCACAGACAGAGAACTGAACCTGGCCCACTTTACTGATTACTATAGACATAGACTCTATAAGCTTCTCTAACCGATTTCCTCATATTTTTAACTTCAAGGGTCACAGAAGTTTGTTTTTCGCTGACCCGCACCAGCAACTCATGCTCAGACAGTTATTCACCCTGTTTACCATGACCCTCTGAATATCACTCTGCCCCAGCGCAGATTTGTCCATTCCAACTGTATGACCTGAGATTTTTGTTCTCTCTCTGATGACTTTATATTCAACCATGTTAAAACAAGCAATCCAAGGTCACTTGAATTATAACGCTAACACCACTCCTTCGACATTTGCTAGTTTCTTCAGCATTAATGTCCTCAGCAAACTTCATTTGCACTAGTTCTGTGTTTTCTCCCATATATTTGGAAAAAGTACTGAACATCATAGATGAAGAACCACTTCTCAAAGAACTTTGCTAAAACAAATATGTTTAAGGAAGAGGAACTTTCACACTAAATAAGAGATTGTGCAATCTCCACCTATGGAGACATCCCAAACTCAGCTGGACAAGACCCTGAGCAACTTGATCTGCCTTTGAAGCTGGTACTACTTTGAGCAAGGGGCTGGACTACATGACCTGTAGAGGTGCCTTCCAACCTAAATGATTCTGTGATGATTCTCCATTTGTCTTACAAGACCTGTCGGCTGTCCAGCTTTCAATCAATGTAACACGTGCCATGTTAATTTGGTATCGTTTGGCTTTCCTAATTGCTGTCTCCTGTGATGTTGGGTCAAATTTGGTCATTTCCACCGTCCTTATCAATCTAACACGCCGCCTCATCAAAAAAGGTGGCAAGTGAGACTTACAGCATCGATTTCACATACAGTAATGTTGACTGGCATTAATCATATTTTTCCCCTTTAATTTTTCTTTAGTCCTAATCAGCTGTTCATTCTTCTGCCCGTGATTCGTAACAGGCCTCGCTGTATCTACCCCCAGTTATTCCGAATTCCCAGCTCCTCCCGTTTCAGGAGTCACTGACCGTCGGCCGTGAGTTCAGAACGACTCTGCTAAAACGCCTGGCTGCAAGTTATCCGGATGGGTTTGTTTTCAGTGTTTAACTTCTCCTCCAGTTCCCGACAGAACGGCAGTTGCTTCCTCCCAGTGCACAGAGAGGAACGCCGCTCCTGACCTCCCTCCGAACGCACCGCTCGCTGAAGCCCGCTGCCTCCTGCGTGCCGCCGGCAGCTCTGGGGCCCGACGCCCGGCCGGTCCCCAGCTGGCAACTACCAGGCGGAGCGGCTGCGCCCCTCCGGCCTCCTCTGCCCGCGGCGGCGGCCCGCCAACCCAGCCCGGGGGCTGCCTGCTGCGGGCGGGCCCAGGGCGGAGCCCGGCGCTGAGGCGGCCGGCTCGGCCTGCCGCGGACCCCACCCCGCCCCGCCGCGGCGGTCAGGGCCGGCGCCCTTCCCGCCCTCCTCTGCGGGGAACGGCCGCGGCCCCGCTCGCCGGACCTGCCCCGGGGCCCTCCGGGCCTGCTCCTCCCCGCCTCCTGCCTCGGCCTCCCCGCTGGGCTGCCGCGGGCCGGCGCCGGGCCCGCTCCGCACGGGCCCCGCCACCGAGGGCGGCGGACGCGGCCCGGCTTCCTCCTCTCAGAGCTGCGGGCGGGACGGCACAGCTGGCGTACTTCTGGCTCTTTGTGTGACTGGAAGAACCGTGTTAGTTAATTGCGTGCACTTCAGAACGGCCAGACTCGGGGGTTAGGTGCCTGTCAGTAACTACCGCTTGTCACGCATGGCCCAAATCCTATCTAATTTGCTGGCCAGTCCGATACCAATAAACTCCAGGGGATTCTCTCTTCTTCTCTTTTTTTTGTCTGCCTACTCAGTTTTTGAGTCAGCAAGGCACTGGCGTTTGTTCACTGTCTCCATACGCTTCCCCACACTTTGTATTTGTCAGTACCTGTGGCACATCCAGAGCCAAATGCCAACACCCCTCTTTCCACTTACATCATCCATCTGCCAGTATAGGCAGTGGACTGACATTCCCAAAATACCGCAAACTGACACACTGACTACTGAAAAAGCACAACTGATAGTTCTGTATTTAGCATTGCAATAAAGAGAAGATAAATGCTTTTTGTCTTTTTTTTTTTTTTTTTTTTTTTCCTGCCAACTTGCTGGTTAGTTTTGAAAGAAAGTTTAGTAGCCAGCATTGTATTTTGGTAACTGACCTTAAAAATTGCATTCATCATACACATTTCAAGCTCGTGAGAAAACTCGTAATTATGTCTCACTACTAGTTGCAAAATCCGCTTTAATTTTTCACCATCAACCCTATGGGCTCTCCTGTGGCAAACTCTTCTGCCTTTTGGTCTCCAGCCAACCAGTGTGTTTTGAATCCCAGTTATCACACACAAAAAATGAAGTGATTTTGCATATCAGCGCTCATCATCTGTCACTTCCTGAGAAAGAAAATCTATGCAAACCCATCTTTCCACTCCGATTTTAGTTAGCATTTGGAGTACAAGGCCACCCTCCAAAACATTGCTCTTAGGCTCTCCTGAACTGGCGGAGTTCACGACAGATGTTAAGGAGGAAGTCACAGGGAGTTTTCTCTCTCCCCTGCTCTACATACCGCCAGAAGTCAGGTGTCTTTAATACTAAGTTCCTTTCGCCTGAGATGTCTTTCACAAACAGTACTTAAAAACGTATGATGAATACGAGGAGGATGCGCACCATTACCAGACCCTGCAGCCATGGCTCACTTAATAAATCATTGCTTTTGGCACTGGGATGTTAATCCTCCCCTCCCAAAGAGACAGTGAGACGCCCTACCCTATACACCTTATCTCCCATCTCATTAGTAGAAATCTTCGGACTGAAATGTAGCCCTTTCATTTGTAAACTATTGACTTCAGGAGCAGAAATGCCAAAGTTTCATGAAAAATCTCGTATTTATGACATTGTGTGGAGCAATATTGACAGGTTAACAATAGCTCTGCTTCTACCAGATAAAAGTATGTGGGATGATCAAGAGATTAGCGGACGGGCCTGGTAATCAGCCAACTTCAAGGGTGTAAGTGGCCACATACACTTATTATCCAAGGCCCTTATCCTGCAAGAACTTCAACATATCCCAAAAGAGTCCATCAGGTCCTGTTGAAATCAGGTTATGTTGATAGTACCTTAAATGTGGAACGAAAAGGAAGACACAAACCCTGCCCAAAGGCTTACAAAGACAAATTGAAACAGAGTCACAATCCAGGCATGGGGATCTGCTTATATCAGCACAGGAAAGCATCAAAGACAGAAATGGATCTCCAGAGAGAGGAGAGAGACAGATGGTCCTCATTCAGACATGAGCATGGGACCTGTGAGAACTTCTGGCAGTTCCCTACACTTTCAGAGACATCCTGTGTGGCTTAGGCAAATCACTAAGGGATAAATATGTAATACGTAGGTTTCATTCTCATCCTTTGACATACAGGCACCCACTGCCTTTCACAAGCTCTTCATTCACCCCATGAGGAGAATGAGATGCTCATGCAGCATGGGTGCAAAGATGCTGAACATGACCTAGGAAATGCCAGGAGAGGGATGAGTACTAAGCTAAGCTTCTCCTAAAGCGCTGATGCCTGAGTCCAGGCTGCAGGGAGATGCCTTGTTCCAATGAGGGACAAGCTAAACCAGGTCAGCGACTGTATGCGGAAAGAGGAGGAGGAGGACGTGGTGGCAGAGATGACGCCCAGTAGCCCAGGGGCAAGAGAACTCACACTGGAGGTGGAAGGTTCAGGTTTGGATGCCTTCTCTGCTGCCTGATTTGGAGCAGGGATTTAATCTCAGGTCTTCCGTCTCCTAAACAAGTGCTCTGAATGCAAGCCATCTGCCACCCAGGCTTCTCAGTGTCAACTGCACTGCTTTGCACAGCAGTTTTAAATACTCCTTTGGCCAGAGAGACAAAAACATGCTCTCATGCCCTAGTGTTAGAGCAGTGATCAGGATGAACACTCCAGCCCTCATCTAGTGAACATTTAAGTACTTTATACAAACTGAAAGAGCTGAGACCCGCTGTGGAATATCCTCTAGTCTATTGCATTAGGCACTTTTTACAGAAGACCTGGGTTTAGACCCAGAGGGATCAGGACTTGAATTTCTACCCTCTCTGTGCAGGATTTTGGGCTTGGGGGTTTTTTTAGGTTTTGCGGCATGCAGAAGCAGGGATTCTTGCTTCTCATGCTTAGGGACAGGTGCAATGCAGAAGGCGTGCTCTCTCAGATTGCATGTTTCGGGTGAGGTAGAGACACTTGGAGCTGTGAATGCCTGCAGTAAGCGGGTATCAGCAGCTCAGAGGCATTGAGGAGGGGAGGGAGGATTGTGTGTGTGCCCACAGCAAAAACATAGGTGCATTATGGCCTTAACTTTTGTCATCATCAACACTAAGGGACATCAAGTACCTCTCAGTCTAAGCAGACCTTGCACAGGGGGTTCTGATCATCTCAGGAACATGCAAGCATCAGGTTAGCCAGATACAAGCCTAAATGTTAATCTAGCCCTTAATCTCCGGAGCGCATCTCCACTGTGGTGCGGCAGTGTCACAGAGAAGGGCTCCTGGCCAGACTCGCCTCCTACCCATCTTACTTGCTTGCTGAAGAACCTTCAGGGCAGGTTCTAGGGCAGCCCAGCTGGTACTCACAGGGGTGAACTCTATGTGCACCCAACGCATTGAAGTGCATTCAAGGACATGCTTATTTCCATGCAGTGCAAACAGGCCCCGTGACTCTGTGAAGCCTCTGCCTAGCCCATTTGCCCTTGCAGACATATCCTATGACCTTTATCAGGTGCACAAGAACACCTGGAGTGAGACAGAAATGTCTCTTGCCACAGGTGCAGATGGGATTTGTGGGCTACCTGAGCTCAAGCCAACTACAAGTGGAAGCATGAGTGTGAACGTGAGATGCTTTACTGCCAGAGGACCATTGCTCCAGACCATGTGGGAGCCCATGCTGCAGGGGTAGAGTACTCACAGCCCCTCTGCCTCCGCTCCACTTGCGGTAGCTGTGATCATCCCCCTACCAGCAGCACTGTGAGGATGAATGCAGTAATGCCTGCGCTCTCACACAGCGGGGGCCACTGTGACCACCAAAGTCAGGGTATTTCATTCAGAAGAGGCAGGAAAGCTGATCTGTCAAAGAACAATTGGAAAGGTAGAAGCTCTTTCCTAGAAACACTCCAGAGGAGCACAGAAGAGACAATAGAGAGGAAGAAATGAATGATCACGTCATTGCCAGATCCCAGCGCACCACAGTCATGAGTCAGGCCCCAAAGAATCACAAGATTTCAAAGCAAAATGACATTTTTGTTCTTTCTATTCGCCATCTGATTTTTTGAGTCCCTAGGCTTCATATCCAACCTTTTTCTCCATTAGAAAAATAAAGATGAGATTTTGCCCTAATCACTTATCCTCAGAAAACGTGGTTGCAACCAAAGCACACCAAATGGCTATTAGCCTCCTATTAATCAGAAAGCTGGAGAGAGAAGGAAGATTTGAAGAAAAAAGCAAGAGAAAGCTGGATGTGTAAGAGAAAGAGGCTACATGTACCTCTTTAAGCCTTTCCTTAGGGCAGTAAGGGACTGGAAGACAGGAGATGATAGATTAGGGAGGGTGGTAACCGTCATACGTCTTGGGAGAAATTAAATTCTCTTTAGTTTGCCTTCTATCCCCAAAAGACTGCAGCAAGTATTTAATTTAGCTAAGAAACTGAAATGCTGCATTATAGCTAAGAAACTTAAAACTCAGCTGTATAATATGGATAATTAGTGACATGGCTAGTTGGTGTCTTCCACAATCTGTTCTCCTATTGTGAAACATAAGACGTTTCATATTTGTGTAGACTGCAAGTCTAAAAGGAATGGAAAAAGAAACATTTGAGTATTTGCAAACATTGCATTTCTTTTTCTGTCTATTCAAGGTATTTGAATGAATTCACTGAGTGTTTTGTTAATACATGGTGCACACAGATGAGGATGTTGTGGGAAAATGCAATTGGACATTTGTCTTGTCTTCTCAGCAACATCTGCCACATCTGTGCTGTTTTCCTGTCCCTGCACGTTAAAGCTCTCCACTCCTGTCTGGTTGGATAAGGCCCCGCAGATCATGTAGCTGAAGTACAGATCCAAGAATCTTTATGAATGTGGGCAATCCAGATGTAATTGACAGCTTACAGGAAGCAAAATAAAGAGGGTTTTGTGTCTGTGTTTACCGTGTAGCAAACAGGTGAGTTTAATATCAGGCATCAAATATATCCAGGTAATAAATCACCCCCCCAAAAAAAATCAAAGTCGTCTTGTGCTGTGAACAGCCTTTTTTCTAACTCATTCTTCTTTGACATGGAGTCTTTGTTCCCATTATGAAACTTCGTATTTCTCAATGACTTGCTTTATCCATTTGCCAATCAAGTTTCACAGCAATACAAACACATCAGAACTTTTATCCAGTTAGAAAATCCTAATGTTAAAAGCATAGATATTTAATAATTAATTACTGAACTCTCAGCTCAAGTCCCTGTCATTTCAACCAAGATTCTTCATTCAGATCCAAACCTTTCTTTCTTTTTGTATGGTATCCAATACAGACATACTACAATAGTCCCCGGGAAACATAAAAGTCTCTGTTGTATCTACAGGTGAAATCTTTGTGACTTCTTAAATTAAAGGACTCTGCAGGGGAATGTTTTGGTTCCCTTAAACATATTGAAATAGTCAGCCTCTCAGAGAGGCAGAATTTTTACTTTTAACGTATTGCTACAAGTCTTCTCCAGCATGGCTGCTGGGGGGTGTTCCCCCACAGAGACTGGAGAGAGAGCGAGCACACTAACAAAGAGGGGTTTATGGATAAAGCCCACAAAACCTCTATGCACTTTACGCACTGAGGGCATGCTGCTGGCAGCATGGCTTAGTGTGCTCACTTGCATTTTCAGGGGAATGCAGATGCCTGCCTGCGGAGCTGGCGAGGAGCCGTGGAGCAGGACAGTGAGCCTGAGATGCTGGTGACCCCCATCCTCCCTCACGTCAGGGATCACTACCACCTTCGTGACTGTGTCGTCCTGCGAGCAGCTCCCTCAGCTCTGCTCAGCTTGGGGCAAGGCAGAGCTCACACACGCCTGCCTGCAGAGGGCTGATACCAACAGCCACTTACCTCAACGATGATCCGCCAATGCACCTAGAGCCCCTGCTCCTCCCTTCACAGCTGTTTTACCCACGAGGGACTTCAACATCTGAAATTGTTATGCACCTGAAGTGCGAGTTTCTTGCAGCATCCTCACCTGAGGGATGGTCTCTGCAAGGAGGTGACATGCTGATGGTGCCATCAGTCAGGCCAGCAAAGCAAATATCTAAAAGCTCATCTATATTCACGCCAGCTCAAGTTCGCTTCCCAACACCCACGACTCCCCTCCGCCTTTGAGAAGTATTTCAGCTGTAGGGAATCTCTCTGGCCTGCATGTGTCTCGGCTCTTTCCTAGCCAGTGCCCTGCCTGAGTGAACACAAACATGACTGAGCTTTTCCTTTGAAACAGAAGAAATTTGGTTCTCTTCACAGTTCCACTTTGGTGTGCTGTGACAGAACACAGATCTGTCTTTCACTTTGTTTAGAAGATGTGACGCCAGTAGCAGTTGTGGATTTAATTATATTTCAGCTGCAAGAGAATCTCAGTTATGTTTTTTATGTCTTTTCTGACCTCAAAAAACCAGCTTTAAACAGGCAGAGCATTCTTTAATATCACCGATTGTGGCTAGGTCTGACTTAAGTCCTCACAAAATAGGTTACTCCTTTTTGCCTGAAATGTTCATTTGGGGAATATAGAAAATATCTTTTTCATATATATGTGTGTGTATATAGATGTATATTGAATAAATGTCATTGTGTAATTGCATAATGAATTGTATAATTATTATTTGAATTTCATAATGAAACTGCATAATGAATGTCTTGGCACATAAATATACGTCAATATAAAAAATGTCTTTCATACGTGTATACCAACAGTAAAACTTCTCAGCAATCCTTGGTCAGCACAACTGCGACAACCTCAGAAGAAAGAAAATATGTTTGTAAACGCTGAACTCTCCTAACTAACACCTCTCAGAAAAAAACAACTTGTGATAGTCTTCATTTTGTTACATATTTGATAATATTCATTATACCTCATACATATTTCCTATAAATTATTGCTTAAGCATTCGTATCTGTGCAATATCACTGTCACCTTGGCTTAGATAGCTCCTCTGCTCTAGCTCCCTAGAAATATATTAGAGATGTTTTATTCCCTAAGTTCAAAAAGAGCACCCCTCACTGCTTTGATAAAGTTCCTCTTCTCGTGGGATTGATTTTTTTATCACAATTTGGTGGAAGACCTTAAAAAGCACCTTGGAGCACAAGAGGCAAGGAGGAGCTGGTATTGCACATAGCAATGGAACAAGCGGCACATCAGGACAATGAAGAGGGACATGTAGCTATTAGAAAAAGAGGGTGGATCGGACTCAGTCCAGCTCCCTGCTACTGCGATGCCTCACCTATGGCGGGGGTGGATGAGTGCGGGTGGCTGTGTGCTCCCAGCCCTTCTGCGTGAGGCCGTTCAGCGCCTGCGCCGGCTTCTGACCTAGCACACCTTGGGGCTCCTGGTCCTCTCTCAACCTCTCCGGCCACCCTCGAGAACCGATATGGGGTCACAGGTACCGCTTCACCACACAGAGGCTGAATTTGAAATGAAGTCCAGGGGGCAAAAACAGCTTCTGCTCAAACCGTTGCCCAAAACCCAGTCCCCAGCTTTCACTAGGGACAGGCTAACTTTCGCCCATCACTCCTTTCCTCTTCTGCCTCTTTCCTGCTTGGCCCGTTCCCACTCCTGTGTCAGTGGCCCGTCTTTTGTGTGTCACTTGGCTGAACACCAGAGGAATATAATTTACGTGAAACAGGTAGAAGACATAGGGCCACTTTTCCTCTGCTGGAGAATCAACAGCCTCGGCTGGGGTGGGCGGGAAGTTGTGTTGTTTTCATTCTTTATGGAGCTGGGAGGGGGTGGGGGTGAAGAGATGACAAAATGATATTTTGAAGATGTAGTCCCACTTAATAAAAATGGATAAAAACAATAAAAATGAGCAAAGAGGAAAAATTCTTCTTTCTGCATTCTTTGTGATATTTCACTCACAGCATCCGGCAATTGCGTTGCTGCTGGCAATGCAGGGCTGGGCTGATGGGTGGCTTGTTTTTGTACAACATTGCCATGGCAGGACCAGGCAAAGCGTCTGCCCTCATCCTGAAATCGGGGAGCTGAGAAATAGAGTCCCTGCACTTATGGCTGCTACTGCTGGTATGGTAAAAGCTGTGTAAATCTGGATTTGAAGCGTATTGATTGGGATCCAAAATACCAGAAGCCCACGTGCAAAACACCGATGTAGTATAAACTCACTCTGACAGTTCAGATTGTACAAAAAATCCCTGATGGGTTCACTTCGACCGGTACCTGCAGGCTTTATGCCTGACCCATTACCATGTCTTCCTGACCCCCTCTAGATTTTCACCAGCCAGGCCAGCACACAGAGACAACAGAAGTATGCTTTGGATGATTGCACAGAAATGCGATGATGTGCCACACCTGATCTGAATCAAACATGCACTTCTGGGAGATCCAGTCATACATGGATCCAGTGTTAATAGTCACGGATTTGCAGCCTGAGAAGTTTTCAGAGAGAAAACCACAGGGCCTGGAAACAGTCAGGGATTCATGGAAATTGAAGGCAAAAGAAACCATTATTGCAAATTGCTTCTTTGCATAACAAAGCCTGTAAAATCTTGCTCTTTGAGAGCTATCAATTAAGCAATTTTTAATTCACTTAATGCAGTGGGATTGTACTGCTTTCCTGTCAGGCACTTTTTCAATCAATGTCATGGGGACAAATGCTTTTCAGAAGTCTAATGGGTGGCAGGAGGAGTATTGTTAGCCTAATTTCTAATTTGGAAGTAGGGGGAGAAATTGCTATCAAATTGAAATCTAGCTACCATAAAAACTTCATGGCCGAGCGTTAATTATGCAACTCTCCTTTCTGCTGACGATTTGCATATCACAACAGCCCCTCTAAGATTTTCGATCGAAGCGGTTTCCCTGTTCAATTTGCTGCAATTTCTAAGCGCTAGCACAGATCTTTGCAGATCCCTGCAAGACGTCTCTGTATGCTGAGCTTTAACACTGGCGGTTCGGTGAGTCGCACTGCCAACTTCAGCATTGCTCTGGGGAGCGATTTTAAAAAGGTTTTAACTTCACCAGTTACTGCTTCGTGTCCTTGTTGGTTGGCAGGAGCTTGTTTCTGCCCACAGCAGGCAGAGCCGGCGCAGCTGGGTGGGTGTGTGCTGCAGCCACCCAAGGGCGTTGCACATCCCTCCCCTCCCTCTGCAACAGCCCTGCTGGCCCCGGGGCGAGAGAACTCTCCTCCCCGACCTTCTCCACAGGCAGTGGGCAAAAGGCAGCAAACTTAGCCCTGGGGTACCGGGCTGTTGGTCTCCGGTCCCCATGGCAAGGCAGGACGGACAGAAAACACTTGCGATTCTGCAGCCTGATCTGCTAATCCTCTCTAGGCTGCTGGAAATACTCTTGTCTAAGAAGTGCAACACCCTGGCTGTAGGCTTTGGGGAGACTGCTTGCAGTAATTACAGTCTGTCATAACACAAGTTTATTACAATAGTCGTGTTCATGTAATAGACAGAAATGTTTGTTCCCTTATGAAATACACAGATGCTGGAAGATTTATGTGGGTAATGCAAACAATAATGCCATCACAGATTACGAATCACAGCTGATCTGCATATACTGTACTGAAGAAACGACAGCAGTTTATAAAGTCATCTGCCTAAAGCCAAGATTTCAGTAAATTACCTTCAAGGAAGCAATGTACCATCTTTCAGTGATGCTTCTATTTATTGACATTTAGAAGTTATTTGTTGCCACTTAAAAATAAAACATGGGAGGGTTGAGGGCATTTGTCTGCTCAGGGGGAGGATTTCTGTTGGCTTTTTAAGCATGAACAGCTCCCCCCCACCCCCCCCACCCCCCCCCGGAACCAGGCACAGCATCAGTATGTTCAAGTAACTCTAGCATAAGCAGGTTTTAATTCCTGAACTCTTATTATTTTGGCTGCCGTGGCAGGGATCCTCTGAACACAGCAAGAGGACCCCTGCGCCACAGCTTGCTCACAGCGATTACGGGAGCTGAAGGTCCTTAAAAGTAAAACAGTATCTCCCTACCCGTTTTGATCAAAGAACCACCTAATTCTGGGGTTTAAAAAAAATAATCCTTGAATCATTTTCAACAGTATAGCCCCAAGACTCTCTATATACAACTACCAAAAATGAGGTTAAGCTGTCAGTGTTCATTTAGAGCATTTCCTTTTGTGTAGCTTTTTTCCCCAGGCTCGCCATGTGCAAGTATGGCTATATGTGTTTTATTTCTTTGTGATTGTTTCAAGAAGCCTTTCTGAGGAGGTGTAGCTCATCTGCCATCGCTGACAGTGTTTTAAAGGATGAGGCCTGAAGACGGCTGCAGCAGGCAGGCAGCTGCCACAGCCGAGGGCTTGTGCAACTTCTCAGGGTACTTATTTGTGTCAGCGTCATCCAAGAGATGCTCTGTGTCTTCCACCCAAACTGCCACAGGCACCGCAGCAGCAATAACCTGCACCTAGCCTTAAGAAAGATTCTGCGGCACGGGTGGAAGTTTAATTTGTGTAAAACCGATACTTTTTTCGTGAAAGTTATATTTGCGTGACAAGGTTTGTAGCTCCACCCTCTTGCTTTCATTTCAGCAAAATATGCAAAGATGCTTATTTGCATTTGGCATAATGGTTTATCTGTTTGTACAAGCCACAGTAACATCTCTTACTTTAAGTCAGCTCCCTGCACACTGAGATGTCAGCAGGACACGCAAAGATGATGAGCGTAGCAGTGACACGACTGACTATTCCTTTGGATCTGTTGTTGACTCTACTTAAGGTATTTTTACTTAAGGTATTTTCCTCCTGAAAAGCAGCCAGGTACACAACAGTCAGGCATTAGTATTCAGTATGGCTTATTGTTTAGAAAGCACTACAAAAATACTTGTCACTTTACAGATTATAAATTCAAAAGTGTTGAACAAACGTGCAGGATAGTCCCTGCTCTGAGCAACTCAAAAAACACGAGGTGATAGAGTTAATGATAAAAAAAAAGAAAACAGAATAAACATGCTATTCAAAATGATGTTAAAATGTTCTCTGCGGAATAAATTTAATTGCTTAAGTATTGCTTTGGCTTACTGCATCCTTTCAGAGCTCTCAATGTGCTTGATGCTTAACTTCCTACTTAGATTTAATCACTTTTTGAAACCATAGAAGGCCCTAGTAGCCACAATACCTGATGCCAATGAATTCTATTCTAACAATATGTCGCGTGAAGTATCATCTCCTTTTATTAATTTGAACTTCCCACCTGATAATTTCATTTGATTCCCCCCAATTCTTGTACTGCAAGAAATGGCAAGCAGTTCATCCTCCCCACAGCTTCTTCCTTCCGCTCCATTTATTGATTGCTAGTTTATCCTCCCTCTGTTATTTCTCCTTGGGCTCAGGGATCTTGGCCTATTTAAGTATTCCTGATATGAAAGCTATTCCATATCTTCAATTATATTTGTTGACCTTCTCTATACCTTGTATAATGTTACTGTACCCTTTTTGAGAACAGCACACAGTATTCAGAGTGGGGGTGTATCAGGGATTTATACAGTGGGGTAGTTTTACTGCTATGAACTATTTAGTATCTTCAGCTGCTAATTCAATTACATTTTGGAAAGATGCAAAACGATGACAAAAAAGTAAATGTAAATCTGTTTGTAACTTCGGTGACCTCCCACTGGTTCTGGGGCTTGATATTCAAGCTTAAGTTTCTCAAGTCTAATTACTGATTTGGGGAATCTAATTGCCTTACTGGGGCATATAATTCTAAGTATTTTTGAGGCTGTAAGCAGAGCCTTAGGTGCCCACATTCCATTTGACAACTCCCCTCTGGTTGGAAAAAAACCCGTAATCTTTTTGTTTTCTTCTCCAGATAGCTATGTGAGAATGGGGCGGGAATGAAAACTCCTCACCTTCTAAGTTAAAACACTACAAATCACAAATCTCCTCCCCACCTCTTTTTTCCTACTGGTATTTCTCCATTTGCTCCTAGAAAGAGAAAATGTGTTGTGTCCTAAAGACACAACCTGTTGCTGTTACTGGCCAGAAACAGAATCTTTAAAAACTCTGTTAAGCATATATATATATATATATATATGTATGTATGTATATATAATTTTAATGGTCACACAGTAAGGAAAGCTTTTCACTTTATGAAACTGGTTATAACATATATAGCCTGTATGTAAGGGTATACTGCACAGCTACAGCACTTGTTATCACAGAGCATTCAGCTACTTTGAACCAGACCTAAATCAGCATAGGTTCTCTGAAGCTAATGGAGACATGCTGGTCGAAATTAGTTGAAACAGGATGAAGCAACTTCCTGGCCACGGCAGAATCTAAGTCTCCCGTCCCTCTCCAAAGGCCTTCCAAGGGCTCAAACAGCACGATTTACCTTGCTATAGGAGGTCCAGGCAATCCTTACGCTGCATTTGCAAAGCTTTTTGGTCGGAGCCATACTGCTGACAAAGGCATTATTTACACTGACTGGTCCGATAAGAGAATGTAAACACCTTAAAAGTGCCATTCCTCTTGCACAATTAGCTCCTGGCAGCTGAATCAGCGCTCCGGGGACCGCGCTCCCCGCCAGCCGCCCGGCCTGTTGTTCAGCCCGCACCTCTCTGTGCTGCCATTGCACCTTCGCCCTGCTGCAGGGCTCCGCTGGAGCCTCCGAGAGCCTCGTAAAGCCTTTCGCCAGTCAGCACAAAACCGTCGTGATCCTCTTCTAATCCCGGTGTTTCGTACACTAACAAATCAGAAGACGAGCCAGCTGCAATAATGCACGCTCCTTTTCCCGTGGGCAGGCGTAAGCGGTGAGAATCCTTACCGTGCAGGCGTTTTCTTTCAGGTCAAGTGCACTGTTCTTGAATGACCAAACCAACCCCCCCTAGATTAAAAATGTGAAGAATCCCAGTAATAACCCTTGGCTGTCTTGAAATATTTTTTGCTGAAGTTTGTAGGTTCTTCCAAAAACCCAGTGACTCCAGAGAGTAAACCCCTGTTCCATCTGGGTAGGGACAGACGTACTGCTTTTGCAAAACGCACAGCACCACTTGAAATCCTTCATCCGTTCTGGGTAAAAATCAATGGGTTTGAACCATGGATAAAGGTTTATCTTTGCTTATCTTGTAAGAGATAACAGCAGGGCTGATGATACGATCCGACAAGTGTTTGCAATCATATTATTGTATTTCATAAGCTGCCACTCTACACCTGTCAGCACATCCCTGAACCGTAGCTACTGTGCAGGCTGCAAGGCAGTGATGTACAGTCTGGGTGCTGCTAACTGGTTGAGATGCCCAGTAAAAACAGATGCCCCTAAACCATTTGGTGAGCGCTCACTGCAGCTGTGTCATGGGAGGGTGCGGAGAGGAAAGAGCCAGGCTGCCCTTGGAGATGCACAGGGGCAGGACGAGAGACATGTGCTGGAACGTGGGAAATTCCAATTAGATATAAGGAAAATATTTCCACTGTGGCAGGACCAAGCACTAGCACAGGTTGCCCAGAGAGGCTGTGGAGTCCCCATCCTTGGAGATATTTAAACATGGCCAGAGCAACCTGCTCCAGCAGACCTGCTCTGAGCTGGGGGGTGACGGACAGGGACAGGGACTAGACGATCTCCAGAGGTCCAACCCCAATTATCCTGTGATGCTGTGAGTTTCTGGCCACTTACTATATTTCAGCTGAGGGAGCGCTAGTTAACAAGTTATGAGGATTTTCACATCACTGTAACTATCCAGGGGAAGTAGCAATAAAGAATTAAAGAAAATTCAGGTACGAGAAAATAACTGTTATCTACAGAAAAAGAAACCAGAACTGTAACGTTGGAGAGGTGCTCCCCAACCAAATTATCAGCTGGAAGCACAGCTCCTCAGGAAACAGAGTTCATTTGGACCAGGGGTATTTCCAGCATGCCAGAGTCTGGTTTTAACCAGATTTGAGATGAAAAATACAGATTATATGTTTTGCAGGAAAAATAAAAAATATTTCAATTAGTAAAAAATGTTAATATTGTTAAAAGATTACCACATAATACACACATGCACATACATGCATGTACAAAAATAAAAAAAAAAATAATAAATTGGAATGGAACAAGAATACCAACACTGAAAATTCAGGAAAAGTGATGCAGGAGAATCAAAATAAGACAAGAAGAGAATACCCAAATAGGATCTCACATTTCAATTTTTAATTTATTTGAAATTTTCCCATTCAAAAAGCCAGTTGTTTTCAACATTCTGCTTCATGAAGTGTATTTTGCACCCAGTGGAGCAGCATTTTCCAAAGGGAAATTTCTATTTCAAAACTTTGTATCAGTTCTCTTCAGCCATTTTATCAAAAGTCAGTATCTTTGAGGAACATGGGGTTTCTTCACTGATAACAACTTCATTTTTCCCGACCCAGGATTTTCCTTTCCTCACAATAAAGCAGTGATTCTTCATGTTTGTCACACATTCCTGTAGTGTTTTACAAAAAGACATCTACAAATTTTACTGCCCTGTTTCTTTCCGGACCACCCTAACAAACAACTTCTGCTTTATTTTTAGAATTAGCCCTTCTTGCTGGCTTTTATTTTCCTGTACAGTCCTAACATGATTTACTGTAATTCAAATTTAACTATTAGTTTGCTGCACTGCACACCTGACGCTATGGCACAAGTCTCTGTCTCCAGGTACTTCATGCCCCTCGTCACTTAGGCTATTTGAGTACCCCAAATATTGAAAAACAGAAAGAACATAAATAATGTAACTTTCTTACTTCAAAGTGCAGAGGAGAGGTAATAAGATTAGCTTCCCAGCGATCCTAGCAATCAGTCCTCACTGCATTAAAAGCTGTGACACTGTGCATTATGTTCCTGGGTGTAAGCGTATAGCATTTTCGGAGGCGAGCTATGGCCAAGAAAGGAGGTTTGTACTTCTAGTGGTATAATGCCACTAAAGGTCATGTTAGAAGAACCAAAGAACTCTGTATTACAAAGTTATAAAGAGCCCTTACGTTTCAAACTGATGGCAGTGAAAAATGAGACTGTTTGGGGCTACCACACAGTCAGTGTATGAGGCAGCTGCGGCTCCGCAGGCGGTCAGGAAAAGGTTAAGATTTTCTGGAAGTGGCGTCTCCACAGATGGCAAATTCCTCTTTCTGTTCAAATGAGACTGTCAAAAACAAAACAACCTCTTTCCCAGAGAACGAAAACTAACTTTCCACGAATTCAACCCTTCCTTCTTCCACCATTTCCTCAGCTGTTGGTTCACTGCCAGCTCGCTGCACCCTCAGCCCTCAGCTCCCTGTGGTTCTCAGAAAAGATCGCGTCTGCTGCTTGCTGTTGTTTCCCAGCCCTGGCTACCCTACTCTTGCAGTGAACATTGCATCTCCCTTTCCCCTGCTCTCATTCCTACTCTTCCTTCCCGGCCTCGTGGTTCCATCCGCAGTTTGCAGTATCATGCGCTGTTCGAGCAAAAGACGCTGCCTCTCCCTATAAAACCTGACTCATTCACACCTCTGAACTCACAAAGTTAATTGCCTCAGGGGTATATTCATCTCAACAGCATCAGGCTAGGCCCGTTCCCCTGATGATTCAGTTTCAGAGCTACGTATTACCAGCTGCTTTTGCAGGTCTTCTCTTGGTTTTTTGTGACAATCTTCATTTGCTTCACTGGGATCTTCTTTAACCTCAGCAGACTTCAGGAACTGCAGTCGGTAGGGGTTTTTTTCCCCTTCAGCCTTCCTCCAAGGCTTGAAAGGCTTCTCTTACATTCTCCCTATTTTTTTTTTTCTTATCATGTCAGTAGAATTAACTGTACATCACAACTAGCAGGAGCTCAGCCATCAGAGTTAAATGTCTTAACTAACCCCTGTATCCTTCTCTGCCTGAACATTTATCCGTGAGAATGTGGATGTACAAATTTGCCATTTCTGTGAGCTTGAAACTTTCTCAGTAGCAGGTCCATTTCTCCAGGATGTATTCTAATTCTGTTCATATTCTTTGGCTCTGGGGCTTCAATAACTTATACATTACTGCACTTCCAGTCAAAGTTTCATACTTTCACACAGTTATATGAATAGGGTTTTTTAATATTCTAATGAATTATATAAAAATCTGCCTAAGAGTATAAATAGCCTTTATTAGGTGAACAGGCCAGCAGGAAAACAAAATTTTGCTTATTGCAACTTGATGTGGAAAAACACATTCATATGAGAAGGCCAAATTTTCTAGGAATTCCCATGAAATTCCTGAATCAGACTTTTCTGTAGGTCTTGGCTGCCTGTGCATGCAGATGGGCATTTAGCTTGAATCTACATACATTAATCAGATGGCAAAACTGGAGCTGCACACTGGTGTGGCAAGGAGGGACTGGTAGTGGCATGGCTGGCTATAGTGTTTTCATCATTTTCAAGCAATACAACCTCATATAATTGCTTTGTTTTGAACACATAAAAAAACTGCAGCAGAGCTGAGGAGGAAAATCCCTGGCCTCTGAACAGCCAAACTATTTGTTCAGCTGGATCCCTCCAGCTCCTGCAAAGGAGACATAGCAGACAGCCACCTACGCAGCCTTTCAAGCCACCTAATTTCAGTGCTGTGCTAACCCATTGGATATGCCACTTTCAAGCATTTACCCTGCCTGTAATTCCCATGCACAACACTCACACGGGCTCCGTTTCTAGTCTCTCTCTCTCTCTCTCTCTTTCCAGCTTCGTATAGTCAAATAACAGAGTCAAGGCGACTATACTATATGAACTATGCAATGGGTATGCACACGAACGCTTATTATTTGGTTTAGCTCTACGTTGTACTTTTTCAGCTGATGAGTAACTTGGGGGGACATTTAGAGAGGCTATGTGTGCTTCAGAGGTCAATTAAGCAGGATGACCTCCCCAAAAAGTTGTTCTTACAGTACCAGGAGGCCAGGGCCAGCTTTGATCTTAGAGCACCTAAGGCACTTGTAACAGAAAGTCCAACTTCTGCAAGAAGATTCTGCAGAAGACACCTACATCCAGGAAAAGATAACTACTTTCCATAGGAAAATTGTGAAATCCTTTCATGATGAAATATTATCACATATTTTCTAAGTTTATGGCACATGAAACATATTACTTCATCATCTTTTCCTACTGCCTCTCTATGCTTTTAACTCTTCTTTCACTCCCCTCCTAATTCTAACTCTCTCTAATCAGCACCTGTCATGGTTTAACCCCAGCCAGCAACTAAGCACCACACAGACGCTCACTCACTCCCCTGCCACCCAGTGGGATGGGGTAGAGAATCAGAAGGAAAAAGGTAAAACTTGTGGGTTGAGATAAGAACAGTTTAATAGAACAGAAAGGAAGAAACTAATAATGATAATAACAACAATAATAAAATGACAATACTAGTAAAAGGATTGGAATATACAAAACAAGTGATGCCCAATGCAATTGCTCACCACTTACTGAGTAACAACTGAAATCATCAGTGTGTTATCAACATTCTCCTCATACTGAATCCAAGACATAACACTATGGCAGTGTCCTGGTTTTGGCTGAGAGAGAGTTAATTGTCTTCCTAGTAGCTGGTACAGTGCTATGTTTTGGGTTCAGTATGTGGAGAATGTTGATAACACACTGATGTCTTCAGTTGTTGCCGAGTAGTGTTTAGACTAAGTAAAGTCAAGGATTTTTCAGCTTCTTATCCCCAGCCAGCGAGAAAGCTGGAGGGGCACAAGAAGTTGGGAGGGGACACAGCCAGGGCACCTGACCCAAACTGGCCAAAGGGGTATTCCATACCATGTGATGTCATGGCCAGTATAGAAACTGGAGACAGTTGGCCTGGGGGGATCGCTGCTTGGGAACTAACTGGGCATCAGTCAGCGAATGGTGAGCAATCTCATTGGGCATCACTTGTTTTGTGTATTCCAATTCTTTTACTAGTATTGTCATTTTATTATTGTTGTTATTATCATTACTAGTTTCTTCCTTTCTCTTCTATTAAACTGTTCTTATCTCAACCCACGTTTTACTTGTTTTTTCCCCAATTCGCTCCCCCATCCCACTGGGTGGCATGAGAAGTGAATGAGGGGCTGAGTGGTGATTAGTTACTGGCTGGGGTTAAATGACGACAACCAGCTACTAGAAAGAAAATTAACTCTATCCCAGCCAAAACCGGGACAGCACCTCTCCAGAGAACAGTGATCTCTGCCAGCACCCGACCACCCAAAGTGCTTTGTGTACCACGCTTTAGCTGATGGTTTGCTGATGACTGTGCCAATCAGTCCCAATGAGAAAGGGCTTTGTAGGGAAAAGGAAAGTGATCTCTCGTTTGCTAATCATAATCCCAATTATGAAAATGGGATCCACCATCATTTCTCTTACGCCTGTTTTCATTGTAGTAGCCATGAATTTTCATCTAGCCTTTGAGTAAGCTGTGCTGGCTGTCTAAGTTTTCATTGTAAATACTATCTAGAGCTGTTGATACCTGAGCTTTCCCAACTCAATCAAGTGTGAAATCTAGCTCACTCAGTCTCAGCTAAGGAGCAACCTGTTTTCCGAGCGCTCAAATGAAGTCAAGCCGGTCAGTTTTTACATCAGGGAATCCTTACAAAATGCACCTCTAGTAATTCCAACGAGTTTCTTCGTTGTTACACCAAACTATGCCTCCACACATTGGCATTTTTAAACAAAATGCAGTCTCGTTATTCTCGCATTTCTGGAGATAAAAGTTAAATGAGAACAATGTGGCAAAATTCCAGGTAGCTTTCTGGAAAGCAGAAAGGTTAATTAATCCTCAGTGTAGTTTCAATCGTGAACAAATAAAAATGTTTAAAGAGTTCCAGGGTTTAGGTTTCAGCAGAAGCTGCTATGCATACAGGAAGGCTACAATGCTCTTCGTCAGTGCCTGGCACTCCCCAGAGATTTTTCTGTATAAGTCCCAAAATTTATGGTTTGAGTTTTATTCACATAGTGGGGCTTAGGCTGAATGGCTGAGCCAAGCTTACCAGGATGTTGGGGCACTCTACTAGATTTAGCTCCTCATTTCCCCCCTCTTTCCCATCTCTCCAGCATTTGATCTCTTTTCTTTTCCCTTCAGAGAACACTGCTGTCAGTCACACACCAGAGAGAGGCCATGACCCTCCAACCTGGCATTTCTTCGTACTGCAGTCCCAAGGGTGTGCTCCATGGTAGGATTTTGCCTGTTAAACATTGTGTCCAAAGAGATCTGTGACATGAAAAAGCCTTACTCACTCTTCTGCCATGGTTTCCTGTTCTAGGCACCATAATTTCCCAAAAGTCTGACTTGTTCAATTATAGAAAAAAATGAGGCATTTTGCTCCTTATTATAATTGAATAAAAATTTAGTGAGAAATCATCATTTTAAGGAGGCCTCCATATTGGTATTTCTGATCCTACATCAATCAGGAGCTTTTTCCCATGACTTTGATGGGAATCAAATCAGCTCCAAAACCACTTGAAAGATGCATACAAGCAAGTCTGTATTTACTGCTGGCTATTTGGGAGTGTGGCATATGAAAAATCAGACCTAAAGCTCCAGTACTGGGGAGCTCAATACTGAGTACGTGATTCAATGACTCGTGCAAGTGAGCATGACAAGCACAATGACTTACAGAACAAGGTGGCACACCCAGTATCAATGTTTAAAGAGCTGAAACCTGATCTGGTACCTTTGCAGAAGGACAGAGAGGTAAAGGACTATTAATATGTACCAGGAGAGAGATGTAAATTTGAGCTGTGAAACATTCCTTATGGAAAAAAACTGTGAGACAGGCCACAGCCAAAGCTATTGATCTGAGTTTTGTATTTCTCTGCTACAGGAAACTAGAACCTCAGATACGACTACACCTAAATCCAGGGATTAGGACATTGGACCTGGATCTAATCTTTCCATCTCTGTAGGTTTTTCAAAACCATGTTCAGATTTGATCTAACATAAATTCACACCCAGACCCAGAATCTCAATTCAGGCTCAACTCTACTGAAAATGAGTTACCCAAATTATGCCATTCAAATCCAAATTTGTCCAAATTCCCAGGAAGTTCAACCTCAGCTAAACTGATTCTGAAGTTCTATGGTGAAGTTCAGATTCAGATGCCTGAAACCTCTGGAGAAATTAGGATACCTAGAGTAAGAGGAGTGAGAGGACCAGCTGACTGCCAAGAGGGGAAAGACACACTGAGAGGGGAAAGGAGGAGATACTGTTGCATAGCTCTGCTCACACTTCTGTCAGGTAGGACATAGAAAGCCAGTTCTATGTGTGGAAGCCATGGAGATAGGTCAGCATGCAATGTGTCTATTCCAATAAATCTTGCTTTTTAGGAAGACTTGCTGGAATGGGAACACTCCCATCTTAACCAGCAATGCAGCTCTGGGACTGGAGCCGACTTGCACTTCTCTTGGAAACGATGGCACCTGACTGCTTCCACCTTGTGAGCAGGTATCTAGTATTTTAAACAGCTGACACGCTGACATGATGGTGTAGACATGAGATGAGTCTTGCCCCAGCTGAAGTAACTTAAATCAGTACCAGTGAGATCTCTTCAGGTGTTAAAGACCCTCATATCAAAACCAAAATCTTGGTTTAAATGTGGCACTTCCTCTAAACTGAAATGGTGGCATTCTTATTCCAGCCCTGAGAAGGTCATTTCCATACATGGAGCCACATGTGGAATATTACTGTTTCAGCTTTGCTATTCTTGATAAAGAAGGAAACCACAAATCCTTGCTTGCTCTGTACTACAGAAAGACAGAAGGAAAAACAAGTGGCAGTGCCAAGTGACCACTTGCTGTGCAAGCACAGCCTGAGATGAATGTAAAAGCTAGTAAGAAATAAACCTGAAACAACCCTGTTTCATTCTTAGCGAGACCAAAGGTATAAACCTCCCCACACACAGCGTCTCCTTGATCAGCAAGATCCACGTGGGCTGTTGAACTCCACAGAAACCGCTCTGTGTTAGTACTCTCTCCCTCGTCCCTCAGGTACTCACCATGGGAAGTAACTCCCCTAGGTGCTGCACGGAACCAAAAAGCTCCTTATTCAAACAAGAGGTACGCTCAAAGACATGTACAAAAAGCACTTTGTCACTGCCTTTACAAGGGCAGTGACGCTGCAGAAATTCTGCAAAATTATTGTGCCAAACTCAACATGATTTTCTGGGTTTTGTCCTTCTCTATTATCCACATTTTTGTTTACCTACTTATCATGTGCACGTGTGAAAACTGTACATACAGCCACAGGTGCAGTTGCTGCTGTACTCTTGCACACAGCTCTGTGCAAAGCTCAGACACACATGGGCCGAGGACAGACTCCAGCGAGACGGACACAGAGCAGTGACAATTGTGCTGCAGAAACACTCAGGGGTAAGAGCACGGCCACGCGAGGAAAGGGAGCCCAGACCACATGCCAGAGATGCCCGATAAGGTGAAGAGGCTGGAAATTGCAGGCTGGTTCTGCAATTCAGCTAAGACTTGCGTGGGGCTGCAGCAAACAGAAAGCTGGACTGAATGGGGTCTCTCACAAAACAGAGAGGAAAATCTAGCAGTGTTTAAAAACTTCATGAAAAGGAGAAAGCAGGAGCAGTAGCTACAGAAGCGATTGAGATCAAAGGTGATATTTTTAAGGTGGAAGAGACAAAAGCTTGTTTGTATTATGGGTCAAAAAATGGCAGAGCAAAAAGAAAGGAAAGCAGAAAGCAGAAGAGAGTAGGGATGGGAGCGGTTCAGGTATATTCCCTGCCTCTCACCCCACACAGCCCTATTACCAGCCATAGAGTGCCCATAGCTTGTACAGCACAACCATATTCCCTAGACATCAGCTTGACTGCTGCCTGATCATATTGTTCATGAACCATTCTGGGATGTGCTTTTACGACCTTTTGGCTGGCCAGATCTACCAACGTGACATAGTTGCAGTGGGACAAGGAGCTATAATGACAAATCTGAGCTGGGCTCTTGCATCTGTGAGCGTGGGCACATGTAGACTTTGGGCATGACACCAGGCCCAGGCCAGTGCTCAAAATACACTAAATTTTTTGGAGCACTTTTTCCCCAAATTAATGGCATAGCCCTGGAAATGAAAGCTGGTCTCCAGGGCATTATGCAGGGACCTACAGTGCATTTTTTCTTCCACGCCCCAGCCATGGCAATTTGTGGATCTATGCATGACTGCTCACCTTGTGAACTGCACAGCGACTTGACATTACCCACACAGCAAATGCTGGGAAGTATCTTCTGAGTTAAAACATTAACCAAATTCTTTGACAGGCCTGGAAGAAGTTAAGTTAAGGTGAAGCTTTCTTTTTTTCTTTTTCTTCTTGTGAGACATTCAGCACTTGGCTCAGACCCAACATTATGTTAAATGTACTCAGTGCTCACTTGGGTATACAAGAGTTTGAGGATGTTTAGCATCCTGGAGTACTGGGGACACAAGTCCAAGGATAGTCTTTTCTTAGGAAATAATCTCAGGTTACATTTAAAATTATAGGGCAAATGGCAACAATAAAACAGGTAATAAATTACTATCACAACCAAAGCCCCGTAACTCCTCCTAAGCAAACAACTGAATGAGACCAAACTACCGGCAGTGCAATAAAACACAAAGGGTGTGGAGTTTGTGTAACATGAAGACATAATATCTGCCTCATGAATCTACTTACAGAAAGAGGAATTAAATTCTGGGAAGTAAGCAAGTGCGTTTAAACAAAAAATAAACTTCAAAGAAAATCATAAAAAGGGGAGGGTAAATGCAGAGATGACTTTGTTTTGAACTCTGTACAATTGCTCAATAAAAATGTCTGCTATTCAAATTTCATTTTTGGTTTAAACATTATAGTTTCTTTTGCTACTCTTGGCAAAATGCTGTCTGTCCTTATCCTGGAGGCACCTCCATCGTTACTCTTTTCCTTAGGCTCTAACCTTGAGGCTCCACAGGGACACCAGAGTTCATCCCCAAAGATTAGCTTCCAGGACTGGGGGTTGCTTACGGCTTATCGGAGTGAAGTTTTTCAGATATGGAAACCAAGGTTTTCCTGCAAAAACAATACAGGTTAGCTCAAAGCTGGAGAAACTGGATGTGACACTACTGTAGGAAAAAAAGAAAATCCCATTCTTCATTATTGCTTTTCAAACTACAGTATAAATTTCAACTATACGGAACCTACTTCTGATTTTTAACTTAAAATTGCACATTTTTAGAGCAGTGAGGGGTTAGCTGGCAAGACAGCCCCTGCTTTTTCTCTGCCTTTGATCCCAATTCCTCTTTTAAAAGACTCTTTGTGATCCTCTTCAGCAAGGCATATCACACATTTACCAACCAAAGAAAGAAACTTAGAGGCAAAAGATGAGTTTCTATTTACTTACATGCAGTCTTTGAGAAGGTGAGATTCTCTGGAAGGAGATAAGCTTCAGCAATACATACTCATAAGTCCTTCTTTTTAAACCGATATGATTTCAATTTTTATCAAATGCCGTAGACATATTTTACCCACAATTTCCTTATTCTCCTGAGAGCTGAACCAGCTGACATTTATAGCTTTAACTGTTAGCATACTATATGTATCTTAATTCACATATGCATTCTGCACACAGCGGCAAGGATTGCCAGAAGAAAAAGTAATTTTTAACAGTCAAATTTCCTATGGCTTTTAGTGGGCCTAGCTCCCTTTGGGGACCTACTTCTTTTCCCTGCCTTTGAAAATCCAAACCAATATTAATATTTAACAGTTTTTATAGCAACCCTTATACCAGGCTTTTAATGTTCTTTAAACAGATTAATGAATCAAACCTAATACCCAAGAGAGACAAGTGGTACTTGCATGCAACAGATCCCGAAGACCTCAAGAAGATAAAAATAAAACCCAAAGCCCACTGGAGCCAGAGGAAAGACATGGGCTGACACCAGGGACGTCAGGATCATGGTTTCGGCCAGCCACTGCGCTGAAAGCTGGAAAAAAAAGAAAGTTCCCTATTTACCCACAGGCCTGTCCTTCCCTTGTGAACATGAAACTCACTTGGAGCATGAAATGTTTCTGGAGACTATGGCATTGTTTTGGTCTGGTTAATATTTCTTTTTATAAAGCTTTTTATCATCCTTTTCAAACAGCGTTAGCACCAAAATGACCTGCCACATTTTATTTTTAAAGAAGTGTGACTGGTCGGATTCCTAGGAATAACTATTAAAGCCAGAGGGCATGTGGTAGCCAAAGATCCTCTACACTTATAACCAAGCACTTCTATAAAACATTGCTTCAAGCAGAGAAAATGTGGCAGATAAGGCACTGCTGGACAACAGTTACATTTTCCTCAAAGTAGGAAAAACAATGTCATAGTTCCCAAAGGCCTCATCTCTGTAGGCTTGAAATAGAGAAAAAAAAGGAAAAAAAAAGAAAAAAAAGTAAGCACTGTGTTCCATTTCTCAAGAACTGCCACAATAAAAAGACAATGGATAAGCCTTTCTTGCACTGTGTATAATATTTTTGCAACTTCATGATGTTAGGTATACAAAGTACACGTGCACACAAATACACAGAGATGTCAAGAAAAAGAATGCCATTAATGCGACCACAGAGTTGAGAAATCAAGCATTTCAAAGGCAGGAAAATGTAGTCTTAAAATAAAATGCTCTCCCTGAACTTTACCCTCCTGTATTTATTCTAAGATATGGGATTTGTTATACACAAGAACAGGAGAAATATTGGTGATTCCAACAGCACAAACAACACAAAACCACTTTTTGTACAACTCAGCATAATATCCTCTACCAAAAGTAATGTTTGGCCTTTCCAGATCTATGGGGTGGAGAACTTCAGCCCAGCTAGTTTTCTGCAGCCCTGTCATACTTGAATTTCAAAGGTCTATTAGTTAAGCTAACTTTGGTTAAATTGTCTTATTGCTCAGCTATCCTTGCACAAAAAATGCACGGTTTTATCTGGGGGAAAAGTTATTTAATGCATTTGGAATGAAAAATGCAGTAAATGCATTCTCCTTGCTGCAGTGAGACAAACTATGAAATCCAATTAAATTTGGTAAAATCATGCACAGTTGGACAAGGATTTAGAAATCTAAACTGAAGATCTCCCTTTAGTACTCAAATTATTACAAATATCTTCTTTAACCCACCCAAACGCTAATGCTCTCATAAATTAGGCAGCACACACTCTGGAGTGCATCCAATTTTCCTTTGTTTTATGTGAAATAATAATAATAATAATAATGAATTAATTAAATCTCTGCATTGATATCAAACACTGACATTTCATGAAATGCTTTACAAATTCACCATTGAACAAAGTGTTACTTACTGTAGGTTAAAATTAAATTAAATGTAATATTAATTCCTGCATCAAGGGATTAGAAACAAGAATTTCTGCAACATGGTGGAGGTTATCAACTGGAAACACAGAAGAGTAGACTGAGGATACCAGTATCACAGGATGCCCATTAGACCCAAATGTAATTATGAATTAGGTAATGTAGTCCTGGGATATTTCAAACACAATGTTTCCATTAGAAATGGAATAATATTCACGGCAATGTGTAAAGCGCTGCTGCACCTTCATCTGAAATATTCTGTGTACAATTCTACTCACCCTTTGTTCATGATGGATGAATTCAAGATGCAAAGACAGTGTAGATGACTGGCATGAGCCAAAGAACAAATAGGCTACCATACATAAGAATACAATAGCCTCATTTGTTTAACCTAGTGAAATGAAGGTCAAATAGGGATACAGCATAAACACCAGAAAGCTAAAATAACTTTTTCAGCTACTCAATCATGCTGACAGTTGATAGAAATTGGAATTATGAAATTTTCACCATAATTTAGATTTTTTAGTCAGCAAAGAAATAGGGTTCTGAAACAGACAATAGGAAAAGTGGAAATAGAAACCTAACTGGTTTTACAGAGAAACTGGATTAACTTGTGAAAGGGATTGTATGATACAATTGTCTGCAACAGGAGAGACACAGACTTGGTGATCCAGAAGGTCCTTTCGAATTGATAATCCTATGGGGATGGTATACCCCACAGGTTTTCTGGGGTTCAGCCACCCATAGCAGACTGCACATCACTAGCGTTTCAAGGATTGCAACAGATGACAGGAACTACCACCTCAAAATCACTTTTTAATTTAAATCAAGAGCTCTGGGGCAATGCCTATTCATGTTTACTTTTTTGCCTGACAACACTCTGGGTTGCTACAGCTACAGATGCACAGCCAGTGGTAGTCACTGCCGAACGCACTGTCAAGTTCATAGGTTATCCAAGCCCGTGCCGTCTGGGGTCTTGCCCTCATCCCTGCCCAGGCTCCTCTGCCAAGTGCTGCCCGGTGACACATCCCTGCTGCAAACTGCCACGCGTTCAGCACAAGCACTCAGAGAGCTGGAAACCCTGCACAAAATGCGCAGTAAACCCAGAGGACTGCGTGAGGGACTAGCAGTGTTCAAGCAGCCAGGATTTGGAAATTTTGGCTCTCAGCAAAAGGACAGTTTGTTAACATGAGCTGTGGATCGAGGAACGTTCCAAGCCCGGCTCTTTGACTTCAGGCTGTTTTCATCAAAGACCATCTTTTCAGATGGATGGGGCGGTCCCACCCAAGGGTTCCTTTCTGGTCCATCTGCAACCTTGCGACTGTACGTGATCTGGAAATCTGCGGCTATTGCGTACTTAAAAGAAGACTTGCCCACCTACAGCCATCGCCTGCCATTCCTCCTGCAATCTCATTAAGCCGTGTTTTGCTTTGCTGACACCAACGCTGCCAAAGAGATCAGCTGGCGAAGGAGACTGTATTAGTAATGTGGCTGGCATTTTGCCTCCTGCAGTTGAGATCACTTCTGAGCACTGACTCTCTACTGGTCCACTCGGACGGATGGCCTAAAACTCCCTCCCTCTGTTCAGCTTCCCAGTGATGTAGTGTGCTTGCAACTGGGCTATTGCACTGGCCTTGCTCCATAGCAATGATAATATCTATAATTACTATTTTTCTTGCCTTGTATCTTCTCTTCCCTAGCCAGCCACCTGAGTTGTCGAAACACTTGGTGAGCCTGTGTCCCTGTTCCATTCCTAAAGCTCCAAGCAGCCTTGTAGCCCATTCATCTTAACTCATGGCAACGACTCCACTTCGCTGGAAGATTTTACTTAAATTGTTTCTAATTTGGGTTAGAATCTTTCTTTTCCAGGCGTTCAGTTGTGAAACACTCATCCCTCTTGTTCACGCAGATCTTTTCATTTCAGAGATCAGAGATGTGAAGTGCAAACTCTGTCTTCTTTGCACAGTGTATAAACAAGCCTGGATGTAGAGTCCAGGATGGGGTTCATTTCACCTCATCTTGGCCATCGAAAAGTCAGCCTCATTCAATCATCTAGATTCCCTCTATAACAACCAGAAAGGGGAATTTCCTTCAGAAGGAAAACTTCTCTCACACTGACACATGGGGAGGTCTTACCCACCAGAGAGGTGTCTCTCCACTGAATGCATGTCTAGGACACCTAATACTCAGAAAATTAAAGGTAGATGAGACCGATGATTGATGTTTTACTTCTTGACAGTATTACGTAAACAGAAACTAATTATTTCTGGCTGTTAAAAGCTAAGTAAAACTTTCTAGCCCGTTTCAGGGAAGGTAGAGAAGCACATAGAGAATACATGACCTGTCAGAAGACAGACTGGCAATCACTGTCAAAGTCACAGGAAGAACACAGAAGATCCTCAGTCACAGTCCTGTGCTAAGACCATTAAACCGTGCCTCTTTCAACAAACATCTTTCTACTTGTTGCCAGCAAACATCTCAATAGCAGTTTTACACGGGTTATTAATTGCTTGTAGTGCCTTGCCTTTGAATAGCAATAAAAAGTGGTCACACACACAGGATTCTCTGGAACTGGGTGGCCAGTTCATGTCCCCTAACCCTTCCAAGCTGGCTTGAAGAAAGGAGCCAAGTGCAGCATCCAGAGCAGTTCCAAGTGATCCTTTGCTGCTCTGGATTCAGTAAAATTCCAGTGGAGACACACCTGTACCAGAAAAGGGTTTTCTTCTGAGGAAAGAAGGGGTATGAGCAAAAGCAATCTTTCCTCCAATCATAACTGTGTATATTGGGTTTGCATGGCAAGGTTTTGGTAGCGGGGCGGCTACAAGGGTGGCTTCCGTGAGAAGCTGCTGGAAGCTTCCCCTATGTCTGACAGAGCCAATGCCAGCCAGCTCCAAGACAGACCCGCTGCTGGCCAAGGCCGAGCCCATCAGCGATGGTGGTAGTGCCTCTGGGATAACAGATTTAAGAAGGCAAAAAAGTTGCGGTGGGCACAGTAATGGCAGCCAGAGAGAGGAGTGAGAACATGTAAGAGAAATAACCCTGTAGACGCCCAGGTCAGTGCAGAAGGAGGGGGAGGAGGTGCTCCAGGCACCCAGGCAGAGATTCCCCTGCAGCCCGTGGGGAAGACCCTGGTGAGGCAGGCTGTCCCCCTGCAGCCCAGGGAGGTCCACGGTGGAGCAGATCTCCACCTGCAGCTGGGGAGGACCCCACGCTGGAGCAGGTGGGTGCCCGAAGGAGGCTGTGACCCTGTGGGAACCCCGTGCTGGAGCAGGCTCCTGGCAGGACCTGTGGACCAGTGGAGAGACCCCACGCTGGAGCAGGTTTTCTGGCAGGACCTGTGACCCCGCGGGGGACCCACGCTGGAGCAGTCTGTGCCTGAAGGACTGCACCCCGTGGAAGGGACCCAGGCTGGAGCAGTTCGTAAAGAACTGCAGCCCATGGGAAGGATCCATGCCTGAGCAGTTTGTGGAGAACTGTCTCCCATGGGAGGGACCCCACGCTGGAGCAGGGGAAGAGTGAGCAGTCCTGCCCCTGAGGAGGAAGGAGCGGCAGAAACAATGTGTGATGAACTGACCCCAACCCCCATTCCCCGTTCCCCTGCGCCCCTCCCTGGGGAGGAGGAGGTAGAGAAAATGGGGAGTGAAGCTGTGCCTGGGAAGAAGGTAGGTGTGGAGGGAAGGTATTTTAAGATTTAGTTTTTATTTCTCATTACCCCACTCTGATTTGATTGGTAATAAATTAAATTAATTTTCCTTAAGTCAAGTCTGTTTTGCCCATGATGGTAATTGCTGAGTGATCTCCCTGTCCTTATCTTGACCCACAAGCCTCTCATTATATTTTCTCTCCCCTGTCCAGCTGAGGAGGGGGAGTGATAGAACGGCTTTAGTGGGCACCTGGCACCCAGCCAGGGCCAACCCACCACACTATGGAAGGCTTGCCAGCTCCAAACATATTTTCTAGTGTAGAGCAGACCTCCAGCCTTCACAGGTACTATATCATCTCCCATCCATAAAAGTCAGGCCAATGAACCTTCAAGTTCATAGGTTATTCAAGCCACTATAAATAAATATCTATGTGTGTATCTGTATTAATATATGTACATATACGTATTTAGGTGTACCCAGAAGAATTTGCATGTCCACGCACACAATTTGATAATTTCTAGGAACAAATTCTTGATATTTAAATATTTGGTCTTACTAATAATATATACAGCTCACCAGAAATTTGTATGCACCTATAGGGGAATCCTGCAGGGATTTTTTTCACTGTATCAAGCTGGAACCAGCCTTCAGAGCACTGAAGAGACCCACAAGACCAGGAAGGGAGAGGTATAGCTATAAAGCCAGGGTGAATAATTAGTGGTGCAATGTAGTTGTAAAATCTCTGGGCAAATACCTGCTGTGTCTCTAGCCCATCGAGCTGCTGAACTCCCCACTGGCTGGGGAGGGCATGCCGCGGAGCCGCTCAGCTGCATCATACAAGAGGCTGCATGGGTGTCCTGAATTCTTACTGCCAGCTTATCAGAAACAGTCGTAAGAGAAGGAGACAAGAGAAGGATTTGCTCTTTTTCAAATAGTTCAGTAACTGAGAGCAGAAAATAGTGGGTTTGTTTGTGGTAAAGGTAGCAGTATATCCTGCACTCACTTTGCTACTGTGCAGAAAGAGAAAATGTAAGAATGCAAAACAACAGCATTTTAATTTCAGGTTGTAAATGCTATACTCTGCTCTTCACACCCCATGCTTCATGCTGAGGAAAAGCTGCAGCATGCCAGAAAGGAGCTCTTTTCAATGAGCAGAAACAAAACCGAGGAAACTGGAAATCTACATTATTTACTGCAACTAAACCTCTTTCTTATGGTAAGCAACAGCCCCGGCCAGCAAGCCACAAACCAAAAGACACCTTAGTGGTCCAGGAAGTTCAGAGATGTTTGAGTTAAATATTGAGCAATGCAGGTGCAGACTGCAGATGGGAGGTTTGGGTGTGAAAGCATGCCAAGTGCATAACAAAACTCGATTGAAGGAAGCCAATTTTAAGATCTCAGTCTGAATTCGTTGCACATAGATGGCAGAAATTCCACAGATACCCTGTCTGAGAAACAAGAGTTTTCAAGGTTCTTCAGTGTGTGAGCCACTGGCATAAAAAGGGAGCTGCTTTGCTTTGCTTTGCTTTCTCACAATTAAAGTTATCGCTAGTCACGCCCAAGTATATCTTCTGTTAAATATGTGGGGGCACATAACCTTGGTGCAACTCAGCTGCAGGGAATTTAGTCTGCATTCACGGAATCAATGTTTTTTCAATATTTGTATCTAATTATTTTAGAATTAAGAACTGAAGATTTTGCTGAAAGCAAGGAGGCAAATACATATTTGAATTATTCCCACCTTACTTCTTCCACTCATCTTTTGTTCACTTTGTGTTCCCCTATTCACTGGGATATGCAAACCATTTTTAAGATTGAAAAAATCCTGTTTTGGTGTGTTCTTCTTATCTATCTATACAGAAACAGGAGCTCTAGTCTGTAAAACTGACAGACGTTCAAGCAATAAATGGAATTATATAGAAAAAAAACCAACAACAATGAAATATTGGGAGAGGGATATTTGGAAAGAAATCAGCTTAGCCTGAAAAGACTGAGTGCTGATGGGGAGACAGATTTTACCATGTTTTCAAATCTTGAATTGTCCCCATTTCTGCAAAACAGCCGAATTAATAGTTCACCATTTGAGAGGAAGATGTCACAAAGAAAATACAAAGCTGACGTAGCATCTCCTTAAAGCAAATGATCCTTGCTTGACTAGACAGCAACGTTCAAGCAAAGCCTACCACAAGTCTTAAAACAGTGGCAACCACCCAAAAGAAATCCACCCTGCATAACATGCTGCACTGAAGGCTCAATAGCCTTTTGGTGAACCTACTGGCTTAGAGTTTCCTTGAACAGGATCTTTAAAGAAAAAAATAAATTCTGGACATTTTCTTCTTCATTAGGCTACCCAACTGCATGATGTATCTCTATTTAACATGAATTTTAAAGTGAGAAAGCTGTAACACCAACTTGCCTTACTAATGCCTGGCTACATAGCTACATAATAATGACTTGTTTGATTCCTTAAGGTGTTTTATCTTAGCCTTGTTGAGATGTTTACTAATATAAAAAAGAAGCAAATATCTGGTTCTTACCCCATCATGCTATTTCATCTGTAAACTATAGGTGATAATAACATAGGTGACTCTGCTGTGTGTAAAGCTTAGTGAACAGCGATTCTACCAAAATAGCCCCTTGCATTTCCTTGGAACCATTGACATGAATATTGGTATTTTGGATCTGGAGCATTGTTCATACAGTCCTTTTGATATATAAAGCCCTATGCATATGCTAACTACTCTGTTACTGTTGATACATACTTAAAAGATAGATCTTATGATTTATTCTTCATGTCTTACATGTCTTTGCTTAGGTCCCAATTCTACCTAACCTTTACAGCCAGCATTTTAAGTTTACACATTATTAGTTATTATGCCAGAAATATCTGCAGTATATTAGGTTAGGCACATACGTAAGGCTTTGCAGAATCCAGGATACTTATTAATTCACAAAGACTGAAATTCTCTCTTCTCAAATATGCCTTTGAAATGACTCCTGAACATTTCTCCAACTTAAGGATGTAAATGGGATTTATGTGGGAAATGGGCAGTTGCTGGCTGTTTACACGTGTGAATTTTGTCCAGTGGGTGTGTATGTTGATTTTCCACTCTAGAATTTCTGATCCTCCCGATTCTTCATTACTACCTGCCAAAATCAGTTGTTAGTTTTGGGGTTTTGTACACTTGAAGTCAGATTTATGAGCTTTGTGGTCAAAATACTCCACATCTGATCCTTTTTCCATTCACCTTTAACTCTCTTTCCCAGCCCTGATCATAACTGCTTAAAAAAGTTTAAATGAATTGGTAACATTTTTATTAATTATTAATGTAACTAAAAGCTAGTTTGTTAACAACTTGGTTTCTGGAGTACTGTGCAAAAAGTGTGTCTGAGGACTTCTCTGTGTCGATGGTGCCTGTGTAAGAAGCTCTAACTTATTTCTCAAGCACTTATTTCTGAGAACTTCCAGCCCCAAAGGACTGATGTTTATCTTTGCAACAGTTTTATTTGGGAAGACTTGAGAGTTTAAAAACTTCAGACTTAGTGGCAAATTTTGCAGGAAGTACATAGCCCTTTCTGAGAGAAACATTCATTTGCATTTTTAATTATATAATTATTTTCCCCAAAGCAATAAAATTCAACTGCTTTTGAATATTAATGTTATTTTAGCTGTCATAATTTTAAAAATAGTATTTCCTTAAAGCTTGACCCTTAAGTTTGACCATTAAGTTTAAGCATCTTTTCTATTTCCACTTTAAATCTTAAATAACTGACACATTTTAGTATCATCTCTGAAACCCAGGAAGTAAAAAATCTGATTTGAGACTTCTGTATTCTGAATTTATACTTCTTACTTGCCATAAGTACACTCCAAAAAGAGATGTAATTTTGTGTCAGAATATAATCCTACAACTATATTACACTTCCTTTTCAAAAGTCAAGCATTCAAATATGGTAGAACAACAACAACAAAAAGTTGTAAATTGCATTAGAAGCAAGAGCCATCAGGTTTATCCAAGAAAAATACTTATTTTCTGGAGGGTCCACAAGCCCTAAACTGTACTTCCAATTATTCATGGAATATGAGGCTGACCAATAGTAGTTTGTCCAGGCCCTTTATTAGAAATATCCACAATATATTGCCCTCTCCCGATGCTCTCTGCAAAGGCTTCATAAAAAGAAGACATGGAACAGGCATAACGGGAACAGGTCAAAGGAATATTTTGGATATTGCGTGCCCCAAAAAGATGACAGAGCAGATTGGATGCCTACAGAAATAAATGCAGCACAAGTGTTCCTCAAAAGTATGTTCACAGAATAAGCATGAAGAAATGTGAAAGGACACCTTTTTGTGCTCAAGAATGATTACTGAGCATTTACCAGTACTTTAAACCTAGCTTCAGAATTGCTACAGCAGATTTTTATGATGGCATCTCTAAATAACTGTTCACCAAAGGTGGGATTTCCCCACTGATGTGAACCTGCTTTGGCCATGCCTCACCAGAAGGTTTTGATGAGGGAGTTGTTTTGAGAGATCACCACAGGAGTAGCTTAGCTGTTCGTAAGGGATCCAAAGAAGCCTGGAGAGAGCATGCCTTCAGTGTAGACAGAGGAGAGTAAACTTGACTGAAAAGCCATCTTCATGTTCTCCCAATCTTAGTCTTCTCAGTCCCATGTAATTCAGGCATCCCAGACAGACTCTTTGGAGGGCATGTCGACAGCAGTGCTCTCCCAGCACCAATACACTTTAACGTGCAGCCATCATTAATGTCCCCATGGCTCTCGCCACACCCATCCCTAGTAAAACCCTCTCACCAAGTTTCCGAAAGCATCTTTGTGGCCACGTGACTGCCCACCCCCACTCCCATTCCAGGTCAACTGTCTCCTCTCTGAAGACCTCTTCTTCTCTTCCACCTCTGAAAGGAGACAACAGGGATAAGGATCTCGGCTATGGTTTATGTAGAACCACCAGCCCATGTTTTGCTGCCTGTGTGACCCAGGAGAGGTAAGATCTCATTTCTGGATGGTTTTCAGTAACTTTTTCCTGTTTTGGGAACTGTTTTATTTCTGTTTAAATGTTACTATAGATACTGGAATTCAGCCTCGCAAAGTTACATAACCAGCCTCGGCAGAGGCGAGGGCAAAGATGTCGGGAGGGACACAACATCCTCCTGTGCAAACCCTACGCAGAGGAGAGCCCGCGGTGCGAGAGCGCTGGGAGGGGAAGGGACCCTTCACACTTCTCTCCAGGTCTGGGAGGCTGTGTGCCTGTCCTCAGGCCCATACGGGACTGAACGTGGCCAAAGCATCTGGGAATGATTGGGTGAAACTAGTCATAGGACAGTCATTAAAAATATTGAAAGGGTAATAGCAGATTTTGTTCAGACATCGAGAGACGGCAACACATAGAAGCAGACATTCCACTTGGAAACAGGAATGAAGGTACGTTGCATTTGTCTGCACCATTCAGGATAGGGATGTGCACAGAAACCAACCCACCTTGGAAGAAGCTAACTCCAGGCCCAGAGTGCCGGTGTGGCCATGTACCCTGGCTAACTAGCCCAAAAATCAGAGCTAGTCAGTTGTCGTGTCAGCGCTGTCTCCGTGCCCGAGACTTGCAGTGGTGGCTGGCTAAGCACAGTTCAAAAGTCACCAGCTTGCTCAGAGTAAACTCTGAGCAAAGTTACCTAACCACGGTGGTATGCTCATGGCCTCAGGCATTTTTCTATTACTCATGAGTATTTCTTTATCATATGGTAGGGAAATAAAAGTTTCTAAACCAACTTGTAAATGCTTAAAGGCACTTGGCTTTTTCACCATCACGTTCATAATTTTGGAAATTACTTAGAAAAAGTCCACTATCCTCAAAGCCTATCAATTCTCTATTGCTCCACCAGATACAACTGAATGCCAAGTGGACACCTGCATGTCAGAAGGGGAAGGATGGTTCACTGATTTCCCAATGTTTTCAAGAAAGCCGGGTTCAGCTCTTGACCCCTTGAAACATGAAAGTCTAAGTCCATATTTCCAAACCAAGACAGGCATTTGAACGTTTCACAGAGGATCTACTGATTCAGACACTGTAATTTTCACCCTTCCCTGCTAATACCACCTCTGTTTTCCAAGAGTGAAATGGTGATGATGCTTCCCTATTTCACAGAAGTTCAGCAAAAAGAAAATTCCCTTAGCGAGTACGTGATGCTTATCATCAAACTCTGAACAAAAAGGCAGCTGAAAGGGCGATTCCCTGCATCGCAGGCACATAAAATGCCCAACTGTTTTTTATTTAAACTACCATCAGTTGTAATGTCACCTTTCTTGACAACTACTACAAACATTGCTTTTACAACCAGTACAGATGATGCTCCTGCTGCTGCTTCAGTGAAACGAGAAAGACAAGACAGAGACATCAGGCACAGTCATCTAGGACCAGAAGTGAGTAAGAATTAATTAACATCACACAGCAATATAGGTAGGCAGATTTTGTGAACAGAAGCCCTGTTTCACCTTCCCTGGTTTTTATCCATATACCTGCCACCCCAGTTTTATATCTCACAGCTCCTAAAATGCCAATTATACTGATACTGGAGCTTTTAACCCATATGCAGTTTTTAATTAAACAAAGGCCATTTAGGTACTCCTCAAGGATCCAAATATTCACAAGCTACATGTGCAGTACTGTACTTGAAATAGATTCTGACACCATTCTAAGTAAGTGTACAGTTAGTCCACTTCAGTTAGTAGAGTTTTTTCAAATCACATAAAGCAGGTCAGACATAGGTTCCATTGCATTTGCACATTTAAAAGACAGGGTTTATATAAATATAAAGAGGAGTATTAAATGATCCAGCACTGAGAAGGCAAGTAGGTGGTCATGACCCCAGTGCTTGTAGTGCATAGATAAATATACAGACATTTCAGTTCTATTTCCTCCTTCAGTTACCAGCAACAAAATTAAAAACAAACAAACAAACAAACAAACAAAAAGCCCAGTTTGCCTTGAGAAATGCCTACAGAGAACAAATTCTAGGATGTACTGACTCCCCCACTTTTTGACAATCTGATTCCTTCAGAAGTGTCTCAAGATGCACGTTGAAAAGCTGAGGTCTTAAAAAGGACCTGGTCATTTCTGAAAATACAATACTAACATGAAGTGTTGCAGATTAAGGAACAGAAATGGTGAGCCTTCCCTAAAAGCTTAAACCGGAAGATGTTTTTCTGGTGCTAGTTTTATCTGATTCATGAAAAATTACAAAGGTGTTTGGCGAAACACACTGTACAAATGCTTTTTCTATTGTATTGATAAAACTATGAGCACAACTGGAAGACTTGCACATATTGTGAAATAGTTTATTTGCTTTCACATCATTTTAATGTCACTCAATATTTCTTAATGAAACCCTGAAAAATAAATTGAGACATAGACAGGATACCTATGATGTAGTAACCCCCCCCCCCCCCCCATGCCTTTGGATGTTCTGAATGCCACCTCCCCTTCTATCCCAGTACCTTTTCTTTTACAATCCCATAGACTTTTCTTGAATTCTAACTGCTAGCAGAGTATTTCAGAGTAATTCAGGCCACTTTAACCCATCAGTTCAGTGTGGTTCTTTGCTCAGAAATGCCAGTGTGACCTTACCATTTGCTGAATCTGTAAATAAGTAATTATTTGGCTTACTTATTAAGGTAACACACCCTAGCTAGGATGAAAAACCAGACCTACAAGATAATCCTCATCTCAAGTTTCTGCTGGCTGTACTGTCTCAAAGTATTTGCCCATATTGTATTAGTGAAATTTCATCCACGTTTGATACTGTAGTTGGAAGTGTGAGGCACGGGTGGTCAAAGCAGTAGTCATCTAACAGATGTTTTCTCCCATTAATATATGAGCTTATAATCTTGTTCTGCAGATAGAAAGATATCTTTTCCTTACTACAGAAACTGTATTGCTAAGTATGTAGTAAAAATTTTCTGTCAAATCACTTTTCATTACAATAGGTGGATCAATAATGGTATTACTAAGCATCTGTGTAGAAGGCAAAGAATTAAATTTCATATAAGAGGCCTCTATTTCACACTATAGCTGATATCACCCAGAACATTAATCTTTTTGTTTATACACTGAAATTCTAAATAACATCGCTTTACAAAAATAATGTGGAAGTATCATGAAAACAGCAGTTATGTTAAAAACATAGACAAGTTGATGTAAGAAAAAAATATTTTTGAAAGGATGTGTTTTCCCAAAAGCTTTTTTTGCTTTTAATACTTAGAATATGCAGTAAAGGAAAAAAATAATAAAACTTGATGGTAGTGCTGGTAAAAATAGAGAACAGTACTTGTTCTCTGTTTTTAACCAACAGATACCATTCTTGCTGGAGTATATAGTGGTAGATACAGGTATGGAAAATGGTAGCCACTGGCCATTCCTTTACTTTGTCGTTAATGTCTGCATTATGGTAATTTTAACTTGCAATTTGTTTTCATTCAGGTTTTCTATTTAGCAAGTACAACATTTTATAGGTAGCGGCTGCCATGAACAGCCTGATTTCAAAGCACATAATGATACTTATCTTCACCTAAAAGTGGTACTTAATGCAGAATCACAGTGTTGGTCAGGTTGGAAGGGACCTCAGAAGGTCATTCAGTCCAATCTCCTGTTCAGAGTAGGTTCAGCTCTGAATTCAAAACAGATTTGTCTAGGCTTTGTCCAGTCAGATCCCAAAAACCTTTTGAAAAGATCCAAGAGCCTCCCTGGGCAGCCTGTTCCAAAACTTCATGGCAAAAGACTGTTTTTTCTTGTTTTGGCTGGACACACCCACCCACTCACCGTTCCCTCGTTTTTATGACCACTGTCTCCCATTTTCACACTGTGCTCCTCAGCTTCAGCTTCACCTTCTCAGTAACCTCCCCGCAGGTGCTGGGGGGGCTGCTGTTAGGTCCCCCTGAAGCCATTTCTTCTCCAGGCTGTCACAGCCTTTACTGAAATACTTTTTATATATAGTGATATTTTTAATATACTGATACATGTTTTTAATATACAAAAAATTAGCTAAAGATGGCACTAGTCCAAACTGGTCAGATTCTGCAGAGTTTTTTCAAACATCAAGCGAAGGAACCAATATCATACCCACTTCAGTACATCTCTTCAGACAAAAGGAATTAAATCCTACGCTTTGTCTGGTAAGTCATTTCAGGACCTCAAAATTCAGCGAAGAAATGTGCTAACTTTTCCCTAAGTATTTAATGACATTAGAGTAAAAGAGATATAACATTATTCAGTCCTACATTAACTTTTCAAATTCTGCTAGTACAAATTTCTCATGCAATACCAGCTTTGCAAGAAAAAAAAAAAAAAACAAAACACCAAAAAACACATTGTTTCCCAAAACTGCATGCTTTTGGAGGCTGTTTTTGAATATTGAGCATTATGAGTCATTTGTGACTGTGGAAACTCCAGTAATACAATGGAGTTATGTCAGACCTGAATGGGACTCTTTAATTTCTGACAGTACATCCTAAACTATGCAAGCAAACAAACTCCCCAAATATGAAAGGAGGAAAAATACAAAAATGGATGTTGGCATCTTCCATATTTTAAAACACCTCTCAGTCGCCCAAATTAAACGCAAAGTAGTTCCTCCATTCTAGCAGGACACCTAAAAACCTGTGATCTCGGGATATACGAGACCTCCAAAGGTCAATCTGTGTCCTACTCAAGTTACTTAAGGTGAAACCATACATAATAAAACATGACAGAATGGGGAAAGAAATGCTTTAATTAACAAAAAAAACACATATTTAACATAATATCTTAAAATTTATCTATTTTCCCATCAGTCAAGGAAATAAATAATAACTTGAGGTATAGCTGCCTTAACTATAGGCTACTATAATTAGATGGCCTTACCTATCTTATGGGAGATCCAAGATGCGTTTTTCTCCTAGGAGTGATCTGGCATTGCATCCATTGAGTTGCCTGACTGAGCAAAGTCAAAGTGACTTTTACATGATATGGACCCTCAACAGACATAAATAGATACATCTGAACTACTTTTTGCACAGCAAAGTCAACGCTCAGCTGTTAACAATTCGACTTTCTAACTGGCACAAACCAAGATTTTTTGAGAATAGCAAAGAGCAGAATTACTTCTCTGGACTTCCCATCCATTCAAGACTTTCACAGTGTATTTTGGAACACGGAGCAAATCTTTATACAGTGAAAGTCAACAGCTGCGTAAGCAGACTAGTTTACATTTTATATCCAGTGAACTGACCTGAACCGAGTTAACTCGCTTCTTATCCATGTGTTTCCCATTGCTTTCTGTTGGGAAGGAACAGTGGACAGAGACAGAGACTAAAAGCAATAGACCTTTTAAAACCAAACCACTGACTGCGTATATTTTTTGTATGAATGAATCACATCATGTTTCTGTTTCCTGTTCTACACTCTGAGGAGAAATTCCAGCCCCAGTACTGAGGAAAATGTCATTATAGTAATAAAGCCCAAGAACAGTAGTAAGAGACAGAGCAACTAGACAGATGGCAAGACTGTTCTCAATTACATCAACATCCACACCTCCTCTTGAGTTCATGTCAGCATAAATTTGATGAGGATTTGGTCTCCAGACCCAGCAACCTTTACACATACATGTCTGCTATTACTTCCAAAATTGCTGCTATACTGCCTGCTATGGAAATCTCAAGTGTCCCTCAACTACATCTTGGACATCAATACAACAACCTTTCTACACTTCAAGTAATGAAATCGCAGCCCAGCAGCCTTCAGTAGCAGTTAACACCTGCAACAAAAACATGCTCGCTCTCAGAAATACCAACATGTAACAAGAAATTCAACACACACACAGCACCCCCCAGTCCCCTAACGTTGTCTCCGTAATGTTGATTGCTGCAGCGGCCTTGAGGGCTGACCCTCGGAGAGCTACTTTTTCATTAAAAGCAGTCGCGTGCGACTCGGTGGTTTTAACTAGAAAGAGCAGCCGTCCATCCTTCCCTTGCGCGAGGCGGTGAAGAAAGAGCCGTGTGTTGTGGTGTTTGAAATTTGTTTCTGCACAAAACGAGAATTCTTTTCAGGGGTGAGGAACTACGCCAGTTGCCTTGGTCCTCGGGCCACAGGAAGGGGCAGGCGGGGAGGAGGAACGCGGGCCAGGCTGGGCAGCAGGACTCGTCCTCCCGCACGTGGGCAGGAGGAGGGAGGCAGGGAGGGGTTCACCCGTTTGCCTCTGCCCCAGGCCCCATGCACCTCGACACCGGCTCTGCCCAGGCTCCGTGGGGGTTTCCTCTTGCCCGCACCTGCGCGACAGAGCCGGGGAGCCTGGCTGCTCGCCGCCGCCTTGCCCTTCCTCCGAGCAAACAATAAGGTCCCAATTATGCAAACACGTGGGTTGACTCAGGGGTTGCTCACGTGCCCCAGCGGCTACGAGACGAGAGCCCACCATTTCAATGTGGGGAGTTTCAGTGCAATAAACGCGCACCTTATGTCACACTGTGAGGTTTTTAATACCTGCAAAAGCCCTTCCTGGGGACCAGTGAGTTGACGCTACCCACACAGCTCCCAGAACGGCACGGGAATCGTCTGCCAGAAGATGTGGCTGAGTCACAGAATTCACAGGAGGGTATGTCTATACTACAGTCACAACTGATGGGACTGCAATACAGCGTAAACATAGTCGGGCAAGCTTTCAATTAGCTAGCTTGGGCACCGGTAGTAGTCTAGCCATTAAGTTCAGGCCAGCCTAACCGCTCAAGTATTTACCCAGCTTTTTGGGCACCTTTTCCAGCCGGCTCCGAGTTCCACGCTGCCACAGCTGAATTGCTACCAGCTCCCCAGTTGACCAGTTTAAAACCAGCTCAGGTATGTCTGTGACTGCAGCATGGACATACCTAAGCTTCTACATCATTTAAACTCCTACTGTCTCAACTTCCACATTTCTAAAAACTTGGAATTACAACACTAGCCCGTATCGTCACTGTACTGCTGAGATTACACATTTGGGGTGCAATAAATAAATTCCATTTTAAGTGTGACGTTTATGGTTCTTCCAAGATGTGAACTGTGTTTAACAAAAACAATGAATATTGCTGGCTATGTGACAACCTCTTTCATTCAGTCCAGAAGCAGTTCAGTGAGTACCAGATGTACGAGGTGCCTATCTGACTTGAAACTCTGCAGAACACAGTAAGTTTATAGACAGATATCCAAATACCTCAAACATGTCTAGGCCTTACCCTGTATCTGTGGACTAAGGGAAAAGTCTGCTGATTCCAGTGGACATTTTCCCTGCATAAATACCACTCACCGACTACATAGTACATTTTGTAACACAGAAAAACTTGGAAGAAATGCCAGCTTAACACTTGCATCGCTTGGGACCAGCAAACCACTCCAATTTCACCCCATAACCTGAAGCTGAATTAAGGACTGAAAAAGTACACAAAATTCTTCAACTAGTTTTTAACTGATCTTTGGGAAGCAGAACATGGCTTTTACCTTTCAAAGCCATAAATCCGTGTACAATTTAAGTCACATTCATTGCAGTGGTAATTTAGCTGACTGTAGCAAGGGTTCATCTCACCATGGCTGGATTTGGTCCTTTAACAGACATCTGAATATATTATACCTTTTTCATTTAGCATTTTAATACCGATTTGTTCACGCTGAAGATCCATACATTCCCCTCCACCCACTCTACGTACCACCTCCTGTCTGCCTACACCAGAAATTTGTGTGTGCCAACACTCTCCCTAATGCTTGGAGACTATGGATCCTCAAGGACCCATCATGTCAAATGCTCCATCTCATGGCAAAGGCTCATGCCGTGTGCTACAAACCAAACGACACCCAAGCAATATTCTTTATTCTTTCAATACCAAGGACTTGCATACCACTTCTCTTCTGTTTTCAGAAAGTCATTCAGCACGTCAACATTTGAAATGCTGCGGGGATGATGGGCAGAGCAGGGATGGAGGAGGTGTTGTGCTGGAAGATGTTAAGGGCTGCCATCAGCCAGTCCTTTGATCTAGAAACACTTCCAGACCTGGTTAAAACTGCTGGGTCTGCTAACCAGATGGCAAGGGCCCTCTGTGTTCCCAGATTCTCCCCCCTAGTTTTTCAATTCCCATTAAAATCAATGAGATTCTGCTCCCTTCAGAATTTGAACATGCCTTCAAATTTTTGAATTGTTGAAGTATGAAAACCAAACACAGGAAGGCAACGAAATGCTGACAGGTGTACAATCTTGCTCGGCACCGCAAAAGCATCATTCACAATCCTCCCTCTCCTCTCTTTTGCCAACATAAATCCAAAGCGACTTCACAAGAAGACAGTAAAATTACACCGGATTAAAACAGGTTCATCTGAGGCCAGAACTAGGTAATAGTTTGCAGGAAAACCTGGTGACTTCACCAGAAGCAGCATGCTAGCTACTACTAAATATTTTGGCATTTCTTGTGATTTGACATCAAAACTGCTCTGCCTCTGACCTAAGGGTTCTAGTTAGCTGTGTAACCTCTGCTAATTCCCAGAATAAAAGAATGCAAAACTGGGACATAACTACTTTATCTTGAGCATGTTCATGCAAGAAAAACACAGCAGCTCCTTTTCACAGCCCTAATGAAATGTTTGGTGTCCGTGTGTATGTTCTAACACAGCAATTCTGTTTATTTTACAGGCTTATAATAAAAAAATGACACTTTATGAGCTACATGATAGTATTTCAACAATACCTTGTTGTGGCATGATATGGTGTAATTACTTAGCAGGAGATACTACAATTTATTGTTATGTCATTGAGTCATACCCTTCAGGGCTTCAGATTGGTGTCTTAGTTTGCTTTTTAAAGCCATACAGACTAGCAAGCTAAGTCAAGCGATGCATTAAAACATCCCAGACATCTTTAGACATGCGCCGAACATGTGCCTGTACACAGCAGCATGTTTGACAAAACGCTTCCCCCATCCTTCCCCCTCCCCTCTTTGTTTTGCGTTTGCAGCATTATTGACTGGGTTAATAATAACCAAAGAGAACAGAAATTTCAACCCAAACATGCCAAAAACACGTTAGGTTCCTATTCAGGCAGTTAAATACACAGACTGATCCGACGGAGCTGGAGATGCTCAGCACCTACCAACCACAGACTTTACCCACGAGAACGCATCGCTGGCTTCTGATCTGTCCATTCAGTTTGCACGGCAGGACAGGGCCTTGCCGAGCACAGCGTTTCCCTCTTCCTTGGCATCATTTTTAGGTACCACTTATCAATGAGGAGAGGACGTGATTTTATTATATAGCACACTGTAACAACTGTAAGCGCGATACAGTGGATTAGTTGGCAGCACCTTTCCCTAACCAATGGAGCTGAGATATATTGAGGATATGTATTTTTTTCTTTAAAAAAAGCACGGCTCTGACTGAGGTCCCTCGGTCTACCCGGGGGTAGGGAAACAAGCGGCTCCCGTTTCACAGGCGGTACGTGCAGCGCACCCCGCTGAAAACTCTCTCAAGCAGCCAGCGCAGCCCTGGGACAAAAGAATACTTAACTCCATCACCGAATGCTCATTTCGAGAAACACAAATTCAGCCTCCCCGCCGCCCCTGCGCCCCGGGAGCCCGGGCAGCCGCACGGCGCCGCTGGGCTGGGCCGGGCCGGGCCGGGCCGGGCCTCCTCAGCCCAGCCGCCCCCCGGGCAGGGCGGCAGCCGCCGCCGCTGCCCCGCTCCTGCCCCTCCAGCTGCGAGCGGAGCCCGGAGCGGGGCAGGACTGGGACACGCACACCTGCCCCGCGCCGGTGCCGGCCGCGGGGCTGGGCGGGCAGGGGCGGCCGGCCCGCCCCCGGGCCGCTGCCCGCTCCGAGGGGAGGCCGAGCCCAGGGGAGCGGGCAGCGCCTCTCGCCGTCTGCCCCTTCCCCTCCCGCGCGGAGCCCCTTCCCGGTGGGAGGCGGGAGCGCACCCGGGCACGACGGGCTGATCGCAGCCATAAAGAAAACCACCCCGGCAGGGGCCTCAGGCAGCCGGCAGTCCCGGCGGCGGCCGGGGCGGGCGAGCCGCCAAGCCGGGGCGGAGGCGGGCCGACACCTCTGCCCCACGCCCGCCGCGCTCCGGCCGCCGGTCCGCGCCTTGGCCCGCCTCGCCTCGCCTCGCCCGGCCGCGGCCCGGCCCCGCCACCTCCCCGTCGCGCCGGGGCGCGGCGCGGGCACAGCCCTGCGGCGGCCGGGCCGGGGGAACCGCCGCCCGGCTCCGCGCCGCCCCGCTCCCTTTCCCAGCCCCCGCCGGCGAAGCCAGCTCGGCGGCAGCGCCCCAGAGCGAGCACCTCCCTTCCTTCCCCCCGGGCGCTGGGTGTTGCTGTTGTTTTGCTGCCGCTGCCGCCGCCGCAGGTCGGCCGGGGTGGGCGCGGAGGGAGGGAGGGAGGGAGGGAAGCGGTGCGCTGCGGGGCCGGGTGCCAGGCGCACGCCTCTGCCTAACACACGGGCGGGGAGGAGGAGCTGGACGGGCAGGTTTGTCAGCGGGGCGGCGGCGGCGGCGGCCCCGCTCCCCGCCCCTCCCTTCCCCTCCCCTCCCTCCCCGGGCTGCTGGGGATAATTAGTGTCTGTGCGAGTCTGTCTGCCCCCGGGAGGCAGGGCGGGCGGCGCGGAGTCAGTGCGTGCCCGGCTGTTTGTGCGCGGTGACTCGCCCCGGCCCCTCGGCGGAGCCTCCACCCCGCGGGCGGGGAGCCGCCCGGCCCGCCCGGCCGCGCTCCCTGCCGTGACCCTCCCACCGCCACTCACCCCGCCGGCCCGGGGAGCCTGGCAGGGCGAGCGGCGCCGGCGTCATGTGACAGCGCGGCCCGGTGCCAGGAGCCCGGGGGGAAGGCGAGCGGGCGGGCGGAGGGCGGGAGGCAGGGCGGCGGGCGGGCAGCTCCTCCTCGCACACAGACCCGGAGCCACCGCGGAGGCGCCTCAGCCGCGGGGACGCGGGACACGCCGGCCTTGCGCCTCGGTGCCGCCGCAGGCGCGACCCCCCCCCCCCCCCCCCCCCTCCCAGCCCCCACTACCCAGCGCGACCCCCGGCACTGCGGGAGCCGACGGAGGCCCGGCACCCTCCGCACCACCCGCCGAGCGTAAGTGTGAGGGCGCGGGGGGGGGGGGGGGACGGGACGGGACACAGGACGGACGACAGACGGACCGGGCTGGGCTGTACCGGCTGCGGGATGGAGGTGTCGGAGGAGAAAAGTTTCCAGGCGCTGCGAGCGGCGCGGAGCCCGGGGCGGCAGGCAGTGGGACGCCGCCGGCACCCGGGGGCGCGGCAGCCGCAGCCGGGCCGGGGGACGGCGGGGACAAACGTCTCCGTCGGGCCGCAGCTGCGGGGAAGGGGGGGGGGGGGGGGGGCAGCAAGACTCGTCTCGGCGGGGCGGGGGGGGCTCACAGCAGCGCTCCCCCCGCGGCGCCTGTGAACCTTCCTGCGTGGCCGCCGGCGCGGTGAGGTGGCGGGAGCGAGGGGTGGGGGGCTGCCGCTGCCTGCCGCGCCCGCCCGGGCGGGCAGCGCACCTGTGTGGCCGGCGCCGTCGCTCGGGGCCGCGGTCGCGGCAGCCTCCCCCGCGACGCCCTCCCCCGCCGGCCGCGCTCCCCGGCGGGGGGGGGGGCTCTGGGGCCTCCCGCCCGCCTGCCCCTGGCGGGAGGGCCTGCGGGCCCCCGCCCCCTAGGGCCGCCCTCCCGCCGAGCGGGACCGCAGCCCCCCCGGCCGCCCGCCCGCCCGCCGGCGCGGTGCGACAGGCTCGTCTTCGGTTAGAGAGTGGGAGGAAGCATCGTCGGATCCCCCGCGGGATGTCGTGAGGTGAAAAGTGTAGCGGGTTCCCTCGGTCCTGAGGGCGGTGAGGGAGACGCCAGGCAGGGCAGGAGCTCGCGTCTTGGCGGTGTCCCACCAGAAGCGCGAGGCTGATCCCCGCTCTAACGCCGGGTGAAGTCGAGGATGAGACCGGCTCTCCGGAATTTATCCTTCGTACTGTCATCTGACCTTAGCACCACTTAGCCGTGATGTAGGCGAAGTTAAAACGCGTAGCGCCTGGGACGGGACGGCACGGCAGTTAAGTGCGGAGTGAGAAGAAACGACCGTAATTAGCTTCCCTTTTCTGGATGCCGTTTGTTGGGTTTTTTTAAAGCCGAAATGGGAATAGCAGTTACTTGCTTTGGACCTGTGTCAGGTGAGTGCCTGGCACAGCTAGGGGAGCCCTAGAAAAGGAAGGTTCGGCGGCAGGCGCCCGCGCTGGGAGATCACCTAACCGGAGGTTGGGAGAAAGATCTATTTCGGAACACCTCAAGTTCTTCAATAGTTACATGAAAAAAATACATTAAAGTTGCTTTGTGTACTCCCCTGGTGATTCAGGTACTGTACCTGCGCTGTCTGCTGTGTTTTATTGGTTTCCTCACCTTCAGAAATTCAGGAAGTGTCGCTATTTGTGGAGCTGAACTCTGAAGGTTTTATTGTTGGGAAAAGCTGAATTTGGGTGGCTGATAGGAGACCTCTGAAGACTTGACATTAGTTAAACATCCATAAATGTTCATTACCTGTATTGAAAACAAAGAATTACACGGCTGCTCACTAGTGACTTTTCCATAGAATACTTTTAAGATACGCTGTCTCATTAATCGCAGGAGGAGCTGCTTCTTGTGTGAGAGGAATTGCATCTGGATTTGATAATCCTGCCTGACCCAGAAGAGATTTATTTCAAACTAACTTTCCTCTTGTATTTTTAAGAATATTTTGCCTAGTATCAAAATGCAAAGAAGCTGAAGTTGACTTGAGTGGCCTTTTTTATTTTTTCCCAAAGGCAAATATTTGTCGTCCCCCCCCCAGCTGGGAAACTGGGGGTAAGGGAAGGGGGGCAGGAGGGGGGAAGAAGATACTAAATGGTTGCTCACTTCCCTGAGAAACTGAGCAAAATTTCCTCTAAGCAGCAGAGCTGCAAGGGAGCCCTTAGGTACTGTGAGGATTTGACCTAGGCAACACCTGTTTAGCCAAAAGCAAAAGTCTTCAGATAAATAATGATGTAAATGTGACGGAGATGAGTCGAAGGCCCAGAGATAATAGAGATGGGAGTTATACAACCACCAAATTACTTATATTTCCAGATATTCAGTATGAAGAAAGGAAGGAACTGATACCATCGGCATAAAACCTACACCCACACGTTGCTGTGTAGACGCTGTACTAGCCAGTTGTTACCTCATGTGTGTTGTTAAACTCCAGCCATGAAACCCCACAGCAATTACTAGTGTTACTGTAGTACTCGTCCACATAATTTGCTGTAACACATTCTCACATTGGATAATATTAGATGTCCCACCCATAGTATATAAATAACCGATGCAAAGTATGTAAGAGAGAGTATTTGAAACCACAGCTTTGAAGGAAAACAAATGTTGAAGTTACTCTATTGCAAGACATCTCTGCCTCGTGTTGTCAGCTTATTTCATTTATTCAGCTGTATATTTAGGTGCTTCAAAAATAAAGTATTATATCTGTGGAAAATCAGGTCCTGAGATGAAGTCTGAGTGCGTATGAAACAGGGATGTAGAAGGCTAAGCCTGTGACAGCTTAGAAAAATACTCTTGGGTGCACTGAGTGATGTTGGTCCTCAGCTATTGAGCCATACTGAACAAAAGTGAGACACTGTCCGGGAGCAACCCTTAGCTTTACAAATCACTCCTGCGGGGGTCTGATCCCCCTAGCTCTGTCTATGAAGAAAGAAGGTGCTTACTGTCAGGCTGGGGTGCTCCCTGTTTGATGTCAGGAGGCTGTAGCTCTGTTTAGCTACTGGCATTCTGTAAATACAGTAATAAACCAGCTGGTCCCAGGGAAGGTTTCAGCTAATCGTCATGACCTGTGGTGTCTAAAAATCCCCTGCTCCCTGATGTTACGGGAGCCTGTTTGTAAATAGGGCAGGTCTCCTGCATAAGGACAGTGTTTTTATTCACACCCAATGAACAAACACCTCCACCCACTGTTGTTGTTTTAAAAGACTCCAGCTGCTCATGAATATAGGGTCAGGGAGGGCCGCCTAAATGTTTCTCTGTGCTTTCTCCCCAGCGCAGCCAGCAGAGCTGTTTCCTGTTCTTTGTTTCAAGGCTGGGGTTTGCGTCACACATTCCAAGTGGCATATGTGGTGCTCTTTCCTGTTTCAGGCTGTTTTCTGGCAGATCGGTAGCCTCGTCCAGGCCCCTTGTCACTGCCCCTCAACTCCCAATCCCCACCCAATGAGTTATCATGTCTCTACACACTCACGATTGCTTAAGATGCCTGTGTTATGTCATAATAAGGTTTCCAAGTTAACCTTTAACGCACGCCCTCGGCTCCAATGTAGTTATGGGGGTGAACTGGAGAGCTTCGCTACCTTCGCTGACAACTTGTACTTGAGTCTACAGAAAGTTGTGAGCCAGTTTTCTGCTCTCACTTGCTCATCAGCCGATCTGGAATAGCTCCATTAAAGTCATGGAGTTACACTGGTGTGAAAAGAGTATGAGAAGAGAATCCACATCTGTAGGCTCATACTTACAAGAGGGTTTTGGCTTCTGCCGTTACCCAACCTGAATGGCCCAACATACGCACTTTGTATTTCCAGATCTCAGAAGGAGTAGGTATTTTCTCCTTATACAAACTGGAAGATTTCGCTGTCTTCCAGATGTAATACAGAAAATGAGGCACTGCTGGCTAACTTTTCTTTGGAATGAATAGGTATGGCTGTCCCACATTTTGCATTTTTGAAGGCATAAAAATAAATTCTTTACTCCTGTTTTTGTATTTGTCTTCTTCCCCCACCCTGTTGCAGGCAGACATAGAGATGAGAGGAAATTCAGAAAGAGAGCATAAATCTTTGTGTTGCTTTGGATCTGACAGAAGAAGAGCTAAAGGACCCAAGCCAAAGCTCATTGAAATCAAGAGAAAGACTTGCATTAACTTCAGTGGGCTTTGAATCAGGCCCTGGATGAAAATGCAAGATGGAGTGTTTATTCTTCTCTGTCACTTATGGGCTGGAATATGCATGGTTTCTGTACAAACAGAAGTACTTCCACCCTTTTATTTTACCTCTTTTTATTTCACTCGTTTTTAAGTAATCTTACAGTTCCTGCTGTTGCTCTTTTGGATGCTAGAAGTTCGCTGTTTGTGGTCATTGCAGGTATCTTTTAAGAAGTATCCAAAATACATGCTTTAAACTTCCTCTTTCAGGGCTTAATTGTATGTGAAAAATAATTTTTACTGAATTCTGTGCACGTCCTTACATCAACTTGTTTTTTGTCTGTTCAGAAATCCAGATAACAAGAAGTATTTGGCCACAGAGTTTTGGTAAGTTGTTTATTGATTATTTTAATTTGTTACTCTCAGTTGTTTTTACATAGTTGTTTTTCTGTTAATTTTAGAATGCCATGGGTGAGTTTATCCATTAGAACCCGATTAAATATCTTAATTCTGGTACTGTTAATTTGCACAGGATTTCAAACATATTTAATCTTTTTTTCCCATGACAGAGGGGAAAGTGTTGCATTTAACTGCATTTAATATTGGAAACTTCTGTATAATAAATGCAGTAAATTTTGTGGTTCACACCTTCTTGTAGCCAGAAGTTCTACAAAATCAGGGACTGAGATTAAAATTATAATGGTTTTGTAAACCAACTTTTTAATATTAATTAACACCGCTAACAGGAGGTCTTTTAGAGTTCTTTTATGCTGTCAGTGTTGAAGCTTTTGTGTTTTCATTCCAAGGCTAGTTGCTTCCAATCCAGAATATGAACTTTGGCAGAGCTGCTTTTAGGAGAGATTTAACCCTTCCCTGTTAAGCATTCACTTGATGCCGAGGTTTACTTTGAGGGTTTTGTAGCTGGTATCTCCCAGGGGAAGGAAGTGTAAGTGTAGATCAGCCAAAGGGAAAGATACAGCTCTAACAGGTTTTTAATAATAGTAAACTAAGTCAGAATGGAAAAAAAACCCAACCTAAACGTGTGGTCTCTCTATCATGCAGTCAGTGTGTGTTACCAGCAAACTAACTTGATCCATGAAGGCGTAACAGACGTTCCACTTTTAAAGAGTCTAAGCTGCTTTGATCACTTGTCTCATTTGTACCCACTACACTGTCCAGCTCTTCTCCCTGTTGTTTTTTTTTTTCCCCGACTTCCGTAGGTACATAGAAGTTCATTGACATTTGCCCTGTATTCAAATCCTCATTCAAATTAATCATTTAGGCTATTATTCATAAATGTACACTTCCTTTCTTTAGGATTAGATTTTTTTTCTTCTTCCCTATACTATCAAAAATGTTGAATCTCTGTTTCATATGTTTCATGAAATAGCAGAACCTTTTACGTAAGAGAAGAGTATTTTCTGTCATTCTTCCCTCATAATAAAAAGATAGGATTTATATTTCTCCTTTTAAATTATCTTCAAAATTTACCTCTTAAGAAAAACACAACAAAAAAAACAAAAGTTCAGTTTGGAAGGGAAAGATTATCATACCATTCCACATACTTCACTTGTTTTCAAAAGTCTGATCTTTTATCCTTACTAGACTGTTTCTCTTTCTAAGAAGTAGCTTGAGACAGGAAACCAGACAGCAGTCTGCCCTGATAAGGGAGAATATTGTCTAATGGAGGTGCCTCAAGGGCTTTTCTTTCTCTCTCCCTAAGGTTCAGTAACTGTAGAACTGAAGGTTGAACAGGCTTTACATGGGCTCCATTTTTCCTTGGTAGAGAAGTCATTTTCTTAATGAGCACTGCAAGAACTTTTTTGCCCAAAATTTTTACATACAAGAAAGCTATTTCCAGGCATGTGGCTTCAAAGAGCCTGCAACAGTATTATCGAAATTTTAATGGAAATACTGATTAGTCTGCTACACAGCTGATAAGTGATTACATCAAAGCAATTCTAGGTCAAACAAAGTGATATCAGCAAAGTTAGGATGCACAAGTTGTGCAAACCCCAGATTTTTCAGCCTGTTAGCAGTTCTGAAAGGAGGAAGGTAAACAATTTTCATGTCAATAAAAAGCAAAAAAAGTCTGAAATACTAAATAACAGAATCCTATAGAAATATTCTTTTTCTTCGTGCCTATCAGGTAAAACTTTCAGCAGAAAATTTTTGCCCAGGCACCATTTTCTTTTTACGCAATATCCTGACTTTTTCAACAGTTATTCCTGTTTCCCAGTGGAAATCCAGTGAATAAACAAACACAGAAGGCTGCTGATCAGTGAAACGTTTTCTCGATGTACTGGTTCATCATGATTTTCCCCCTGCTCTGTTCTTCATGGGCTGGCTGCTCCAGTCCCTTCCCCCAACACCGTGTCTGGGCCTTTGCTCCTTTCCCTGCTCTTGCTTGCTTTGACTGAGTCTGACTGCTGTGCTGAGCTGGAGAGTTTCTTTGCCTGCTGCTATTTTGGGGCCCAGTGCAGTAAAGTGCTTGCTTACTTCCCATTAAAGTTAATGGAACTTTAGAAACATTCTTTTGCTGACTCGGGTTTTGATGAGCAACTGGTACAGTAAGTGCAAACACATCTTGTTTCTAGCCCTGGAAAACACTTTTTGTACCTTTTGCAGGGAATCCTGCTCTCAGAAACTGTTTTTTCTCTGTCAAACTCTCTTTCAAGGTTCCACTGAAGAAGACTTCTCACCCAGGTTCAGAAAACCTCCCCACCCTTTGGCTTTCATCAGTGGAGACTATTCTGATATTATCACTTCTCCTTAGTATCAGGGGAAGTTTGACTCAAGGCTCACAGAAGTAATAGTTTCAGAGCAACAGCCTGAGTCCCAAAGTGCTTGGACTGGAGAGCTTTGGCCACATGACTTAGGTCGGCTGCTAGATACCAACAGTGCTGCAAGAGCTGCACTGTCTTTGCAGAGGACACTCATGCAGTGCTAATTTAGCAGATATCATTACATTATTCTGTAATTATACCAACAATAACAATCATACCTTGAAGCTTCTAGACAAAGTCTCACTGTACCACAGGGCAGCATTCCTTGCTTCCCCCAGGCACAAAGACTGAGAAAGCAAACCCCATGCATGCTTTCATGCAGCGTGAAGAGAGGCAGAATTTATGGTCACCACCCCTCTGTCCGCAACAAGAGTCAGGTCACTGAGTGCTCTTCCAGGTATTTAATGAGAGCAAAGGCTTTGTGTTAGAGGGAGGCTTTATAGTTGTTGGATGTGCACAGTCAAAACTGGCCCTTCACCCCACCCTTTCCTTTCATAACAGGTCTGCAGAGTTGGTGGACCTTGAAGGTAGATGCACAGAGCTGCTGGGAATAGCTGCAGTGCGGTTGCCCTTCTCCAGCCGCTCTGCAGTGCAGATGTGTAGTCTGGGTGCATTCTTTAACCGCTTTGCTCATTTCATCCAGGGTAAATAATCCGTACAAGTCCTTATTGTCAGAATACACGTTAAGTACCTTTAAGCTTTCATTTACTCTTAATTATATCTCTGAAACAGTAAACAATACCTGTCAGGAAGTTAGTATTGAGAAGTCTTCAATCCTGACAAGGCGATGAACTCTTATCGATGATGAACTTCCCTTCTGGAAGGGGTACTTCGCTGCGTATTGGATCATAAGGGCAGAGTCTGTGTTTTTTTCTGGCTTGGTGTCTTCACTGGACTTCAGATAGGAAAATACTGAGGGACTTTGCCTGGACTTCACCTTGCACCTGCCCTTATTTGCATACAAAACCCAGTTGCTTCATTTGTCTTTCTGAAGTACAGGGTGTGAGCAAAATGTTATCAAAAGCCATGTCCTGTTTGGACAAGTTGGACTGACTTGGCAGAGATCCACAGGGTGGAGTGAATGGGAGGAGGCAAGAAAGTAAAACTGGGTGGCTTGTTAGCAGAAAAAGAGAGGGAGAGCAAAAAAAAGAGGGTGGAATGTTTGCCTACTGGATTGTAGTTAATTATTTAGTTTCAGATTACACGCATTTTAAATTCTTTTAACCCACATGAAAAAAAACCTTTAATGCAAAATAGTTTATCTAATAATGTGAAAGACAAAGACCCTTATTTTTTAATATGCTTAATATGAATATGTTGTTGTCTCCTCACTCTTTTTTCCGGCGTATCTCAGGAATGAGAGACAGTGTTTTGATTTTCCAGAAATTAGTTGTATTTACTAAACAATTTGTGGGCTTTCAAACAAGTACATTATGAAATCAGTGTGTAAAGTAGAACCCAACTATTTTTTCATTCCTCTATAATAGAAACAGATAAGACTGTTTACCTTCCCTATTGCCCCCTTCTCAAACGTTTAGGAGAGAAGACTGAGGTTTTGAGTTAGTAGGCACAATTTTACAAATAGACTAGGAAAAACTACTGACTTCTTAGTAGGAGTAGCATGCTTTATTTATGTTTTAGTGTGCATGCACGTATTTGCCTGTGAATGTGGTCCCAGCAATAGATTTGGAGCATTATTTTTAAATACAAAGAGAATTTTTTGTGAGTTTATTTGCAGCCTTAGGAAAGTGTCCTTCTGAGCTAAATTTTAAATGCCAGACCCAAAGCTGGTTTGTATTGACTATAGCAGCTCTATCAGTTTCTACCAAATAAGAATTTGACCCTCTGATCTGGACTGACAGAACCAAGCATTATATATTAATTAATTTTCCTTTCTTGAAAATTGGTTTCCAGTCACTATCAGATGGGGAAAAGAAACCTACCACTTAAGAGTAATGTGATAAAGAAGTACTCAATTTCTGTACTATGATGCAGCAACAAAAGTAACGTTTTCCTCTGCTGTTCTTAGATGACTGCACCCAAGAAAGATCAAGAATTCCTTTTCACTTTTATTCAGTGCAGTACACTTTCTGTTGTCTATGTCAGTCTAATCCTACACAGTAATTTAGAGCCCTCTGAGGAAACACTCAAATGTGTAGCATGACATGTGAAATGTGTATCAAGTGTCTTTCATGCACTTTCTTGGAGTAAAAGGTGAAAAGGAGTAACTCTTAAACTGAAGAAAATCAAATTTTAAAACGACAGAAATGACAAAAAGAATAGCCTGGGAGCATGACTGCTTACTGACACCTTCTCTCTCTCTCTCTTTTCTTTTTTTCCTTTTCCCTTTTCCTTTTCCTCCTTTTTCCTTTTCCTCCTTCTTCCTTTTCCTCCTTCTTCCTTTTCCTCCTTTTTCCTTTTCCTCCTTTTTCCTTTTCCTCCTTTTTTCCTTTTCTTCCATCTTCCTTTTCCTCCTTTCTCCTTTTCCTCCTTTTTTCCTTTTCCTCCTTTTTTCCTTTTCCTCCTTTCTTCCTTTTCCTCCTTTCTTCCTTTTCCTCCTTTTTCCTTTTCCTCCTTTTTTCCTTTTCTTCCATCTTCCTTTTCCTCCTTTCTCCTTTTCCTCCTTTCTCCTTTTCCTCCTTTTCTCCTTTTCCTCTTTTCTTTTTCTCTCTTTGTCCCTCTCTGTTTCTCCCTTCCTTCTTTCCTTCACTAAAGTACAAATTGGTGTGTCAGTGTATCTGTGCACTTATAAACTAAAATTTAGAAAGTTTCTGGAAACTTGAAAGCAAGTAGTTCCAAATTCTTATATATGACGTCTGACAGGCTACATTTTACTTTAAACATTTTTTATGTCCAAAAGTATAACTTTTTTCCAGTTTTCACAATCCATATATGTGTGTGGGAATGTGTGTGAGTGATGCATAGATATGCATATATGTATTTAATCCATAGATACATGGATATATTTCTGGGAAGACAGTCTTCTGAAATGTTAGTTTTAGCTATGTGAAATGTTAAAAATCTGAAAAAGATAACCATTCAAAGAAAAATAGTATAATTAATAATCTTCTCACAAACAAAGTATTTACAAAATTATCACAACTTTTAGCAAATAGTGTATTCTTACACAACTGCTTCTAAAATAAAACTACATGTTAAGTTTAAACTGGAAATTACATTGAGCTGCTCTATTTGTTTCACTTTTTTGCAATTTGGTTTTGTCAGGCCTTTGACTTTTGTAAGAAGAATTATGAAGATACTTTTGATACTTGTTTGTTTCCATTATTCAAAATGTACACTGTTGTAATATATTTCCATAAGTCTTTAAACTTTATTAATATACCTGAATAATTAATGATAGACTTGCAACAACTCATGCCATCTTTCTCTGGAAGCTCTTAACAAAGTTTTAGCTATAAACACACATGATAGTTAATTGCAAGATTGTTCATTAGTGTAGGCTCATTAGAATTGTTTTAATTTGAGCAGGTACATCTTAAAATTTTCATTTCAATTTCTGGGAGAATTTTCCGGCCACAGCTACAAATATGTTATTGAGCCTTTAGCCTACTTCCGCAGGGTGAAATTGTCTGGATGTTGTAGTCTGGCTGTATTTGTTTCTTTCCAGTGCCATCTACTGGTCAAAATTGAATTTGTGTAATTTTTTTTTTGTTCTCAGATCTTAATAGAGGTCATACCACTTCCAGGTAGGGCTGGGAACTGTACAGTGTATGGTCAGAACTTGCTCCTTTAACATCAGTCATATAATGTATAACCTCAAGTGATTTATAAAAAGCTTGCCAACATCTAAATGTCATTGAGAACCACTTTCCTTTGCTTCTCTTGTCTTTTACTCCATACCCTTACGGCTTTGCCCAGTAGAGGTGTCTCCTCCTTCCCTTCACAGCATCTTTCCAAGTTGACCATGGCCGATGTGTAGTATGATAGTTAAGTTATGACATGTTTTATGCTAAATACTTTGATTTCAGGCAGTTTGAGATAAGCTAGAATTGGATAAGTGAGGTTGAACACTGTAGAAAAAACAACTGAAACTGCACAGAATACAACCAGATTTTTTGAAGTGCTTCTCTTTTGCACAGTTAGCACAAATTGTTGTTGAATTGTCAGTAGATTTATTATCTCAGGCAAATAACTGATGGTTTTTTTACGTTAAGTCATTGCAACATGTTGGATATATCTCTCCAAATTAGTCCTGGATTTTAATCTTTCTTTTGCATTGATTTCAGTGTCACTGTGTGTGAAAGTTTCAACTCCAGGACTCTAAGAAAAAAAAGATGTCCTCTCCAGAATCAGTTCACTTGTATAAACAAGATTATTCTTAAGTTGTAATGCTGATGAGAAATGCCTAGTCTAAACTGTGATGTGTTTATACACTGACAGCTAATGAAAGTGACAGTTCTGTGATCTTGGTATGCTGACATGCACAATAAGAATTCAAATTAGCTTCCATTAAAGCGAGCAGCTGTCCCTTTGTTTCAACAGCAATTGGGAAAGAATAAACTTACAATAACTGAAATATTTAAATGAAGCCCAGTCAAATATTTAAGAAGCTATGTTAGAGGTGGATAAATATTCACATTAATATGACAAAATAGTAAGTTCTGTACAATTCAGAAAGTTTAGGGGATTTCCTGCGGCTTTGTAACACCTTATCTTTCCCTTGCAGGCCAGGACATCAGAGACATCAAAACAGGTGAATAAAAAAGATGCTAATGTTTGACCCAGTCCCTATCAAGCAAGAAGCCATGGAGCCTGTTTCAGTGGTAAGACTTTTAAAATACATTAGCCTTTGTGATTACTGTATAGGTTTTTCACCTTTAAATTCATACCAGGGTTTCTCTAAGCTTTGGACTAGCTTAGGAAAGGCTGTGAAGCTGTATTTTGCTCTTAAGGCAATCAAATTCATGTTTTAGGAAAACCTTTTCTGTAGTTGATGAGTTTATTGCCCCTAGATGACCTGCCCCATTACCTCTGCTGGTGCTTCCATCCCCAGAGCAGAGGAGAGAACATCCAAGTACTCCTCAGTCACTGCAGTCCAAATCGCTGTAGCTCATGCTGATGGAGATGGGTTGAAATTAAGTTGCCAGACTTCACAGTGAGGTGCCAAGGGCCTATGGTTTCGATTTTACACCATTGAACTAAATGAACAACTTCTCACTGTCCCCTTTTCTGTTTCTCTCTTGGTCTTGACAACATGTGCCTGGAGCTAATTCTGCGCTCTAAACAGTAGAAAATTAATCCTGACAAAAAAAAGCAGTGGCTTTTTGCTGGGTAAGACGGGTGCATTACCTTACCATGTGAACAGATGAGAACCAGGGCAGGGGGGAGGAATGGGGAAAAAAGGGGAAGGGGAGACTTTTCTTTTCAATTGGGTTAATTTTCCATCAGCTTGGTATATAGGGTCATCTCAAGAGTCTCAAGCAAGATCAGCAGTAACATTTAGCTGTGAGGGGGACAATGGGAATTGTGATGATTTAGGCTGCAAGGGAAATACAGCCTTAGGAAGCAGTTTCATGTATACTTCACCTATTCAACTGTAGGCCGCTGCTGAAAGGGAAGGTTCAGGCTCTTCTCCCTCCTTTTCCAGCTTTGTGTCTCCTTTGTATGACATGAAGCAATTGTGTGGCCACAGAATGATTGGGATCCTTTGGATCAGTTCAATGAATAGTCAGAATTGCTAACCCACCAAAAATACCCGTATTTTTTGGTCAGATCAGGACTCATTCTGTGCAGCTGCTCAATGCTAGAGCAAGGGGAAGGGGGAGGACAAGGGAACCGGACCTCCCCTTTCACCAGTAGCCTGCAATAAAATCAGATTAAGTGTAACATGAAACCACACCCCTAGAAAGACTAATCAAGTCAGTGTGCATAAATTAGAGTGCATTAAACTCATGCTTTGAATGGCATCTTTCAGTGAAAAGTTTGCTTCCTGTTTTATTTAAAATGTAGAATAATTGTCATCAATTTAAATGCATCTGTAAGCAGTTTTATTTCTTCAGTGCTATTAATAACACTTTTTGGGAGTTAAATTTACATGCATGTTAAAATTACAGTTTGACTTTCATGGGGTTTATTTACTTGAGAGCAATGATAGAAAAATAACTGATCTATCACTGAGAGTGTAAGTATGACAAATTCCAATATTTGGGTCAAGAAAGAACTTTGTCATTTCAATCATAATTATTGCATAACCTTATTAAGATTAGTGCTGATTATCTACGATTATCTGAGAATATCTAATGGTGTACATCAAAGGTGGAAAATGGGCCACTTTTACAAGAAAAGTATCATTACACAAATAACAGAAAATCGCTGTAGAGACACTGTGGGCTGTCTTTTGTACTCACGTGCCTTCACCTCCCGAAGAAGGTTCTGCAGTGGCTTGGGATGGTGCACATGAGAGACACAAGGTCCTGTCCCAGACAGCTGTGTGCTTCTGCAAGATGGACAGGGTCAGTCCCTCAACAGGCTGACCAGGAGAGGAGTGAGCAGTCTTCCCCAGTCTGGCAGATTAAGGAAAAACTGCAATGGGAGCATTTCTGAGCCAAGTGCATTTCAGACTGTAGTTTCAAATGTTGCTTATTCTATACCATGTGCTCCTTGCAGAGGTGTGGTACCTGCTGTGCATTGGACCCCTGGAGTCATCTTGGATGTTCTTATAACTCAGTGTCATCACTCTGACCAGCCATTATAGACTATTCAGAGTATTTTACCATATCTGTATGCGTTCCTTTTTGTTATTGCATAATGAAAAAAAAAAACCAAAACAGGAAAGGAAAAGCAGAAAGTCCAGAGGAAAGGACATTTTTTGAGTGCAGTTCCCCCCATGGAGATTACTCTGATTTCCCTTGGGCTGAGGAGTGTGTGTGTGTTTCAGCTTCTGTACACAAACAGGCTGTTTAGCCCCAAGCCCTTGAGGTCCTGGCTTTCCCAGCACTTCTTGGTCTTGTGGCTTCCTTGGAGCCCTGCTGCAGCGGCTCCCCAGCAGAAACTGCTCTTGAGACCCCTCTAAAGGGAGGAATCATTGTATAGAGAGAACATACGAAAGGATAGCAGCCACTGAGTGTGTTAGTTCTTTTGAAGAGGTGGAAGGAAAGAGAAACCGTTAATGTGATGTTTTGGAAGTGCTAAGCATAGCATTCAGTTCATCGCGGGCTGACATAACTCAGAAATCTAAAATCAGGGTTTATTTGTATCTTATCTTTCATTCTGATAGTATCATTAGAGGCCAAACTAAATGAAGCCCCTTAGGAATTATTTGTTATTTTACCTGAACATACGCTGTCCGTAGGTATAAAGTCTGTCTTTAAAAAAATCCTGTTAGTTGGGGTGGGAGAAGGAAGCAAATTATGGTTTTGACACCACTGTATTTCAGGGTGTGTGGCTGAAAGGATTAACTATACTTCTCGCATGACTGAAGCTCGCACCCACAGTATTTCATCACACTACCAACAGCTCATGCTATTTATTGAATTGAATTATTGAACACATTTTATGATAGTTCTTAATGAACTAGTGACAAAGTCACCCGAGTCCTACCTAAATATTTGCTGCAAGGACTTTTTAAACATTCAGACAAATACCAGTTACTGTTTAGTGAAAGAAGTTGCTTTTTTATGTGTTACCATCTTTCTTTGAATTGAAATAAACAGTTTTTCTCTGCCTTTCCATCAGTCCCAAAAGTACTTATTTCACCTGTTTTTTAAAGACAGCTATGTGCTATATGGGGGGTTGAGATCTTTAGTGTACTGGAATACAAATTTCATGCGAGAATGCTTTTTCATGTATTAGCTACTATTTGGATTAAATCCTATTCATCCTCTTACATGATACTGATTTGACAAATAGTGTAAGAAGGTAAGCAGGTTTTTCACCTGTTCCTGTTTTTCTAAGAGGCTGGCTAAATTTTAAAGTTAAATTCATAGGGTTATGTAGTTTATAAAATGAATTGCTTCAAAATTCAGCAGGTAGTCTCCTCTTCATTGTTCTAGCATCCATCTGAACTTCTCCACCCTTTTTCTTCCCAACACAGAGAATTTGTTGCACCACATTCTTCTATCACAACTTTATCTGCAGTTCAGGTAGAAACATAGGAATTAAAATTGCAGGAGGAAGAAAAGTTTAGAAAAATGATTCAACTTCCGCAAACTGCCAGAAAAAACAGCTTATGTTAAATCTGCGCCAGCTTAATTACAACAATTAAAACCTTCTATGCAAAATAATGCAAGGCATATGGGTTAAAATACCAAGTCCCTAAAATAATCACTTCTTATAAACATGACTATTTTCTTGCTAATTCCTGGAAAATATTTCTTCCTTGTCTAAATATATTTTACTTAATTTTTCTAGTTTACAGTTCTCTGCACAACATTTTAATAGTTTGGTATTTTTTCAACACAAACCTGGTGTTACTTGAAGAGTTGCAAGAGGATAACTGTTTATATATAAAGGTTGCAGCTTGGAGATGCTTTGTTCTTTAATAGACTCGTTGACCAAAAACATTCCCTAAGATTTAAATTGCATAGGCGTTCTTTTTTCTTTCTAGTATTCTTGCAATGGAAGAAGTGTTCGTAGGTAGTGACCTTGTGATCATCCCTGACAGACTTGCAGCACTGTAAATGCACTGATGCTTAGTGGTGGAACATTTACAGTTTGTTGAAGCCGAGTAGACTTTGTACTGGCAACCAGTAATGGCAATTTTAACAGAAGTACTTAGTATCTCTTATGTGTTTAAATTTTGAATTTTTGCCTATGCCCATAACTTGATCAGATTTTAGTAGATATTAAGTATTGTTAAATATTAAACTCTATCAATATTCAGTGGCCTTCATCACTTAGAATGTTAATAATTTCGTCACTGGGCTCAGCAATGGTGGCAAATCTGTAGAGCTTGTTTTAGTCAGCACTGCTTGCAATAAAGGTATTTTAATAGGATTCTGAGGAACCAATTACCAAGATGAACATTTTTATAGATTGAATTTGTAAGAATAGTCATAAAGAGAATAAATAAAGTTTCAGAGGTTTTAATGTAATGTTCACTGTTTTAAGATTAATCACCATTGTGTATGCTGCTTTATTTGAGTATTTTGTGGAATAGGTGACTCAACTTTGTTTTATCACAGTGGTATGAATGCAGGAAAATTTAATACTTTATAAACTCACTGTTTCAAATAGTAACTGAAAAAAAGAAAAATACATTTGTGTCATTTTGCAAAAATACTTTTAGTTAATGTTGACATTTAAAATCAACTACCTATTCCTCACAGGCAAGACAGAGGTAAGAAATCAGGAAGATGTATTGCTAGAAGTTTTCACCCTGGGAAGAAAATAATTGAAATGTCATGGAAATGATTGTATAAAAATACAATAGTTTTATACGTCTACTCTGTTTCACTTTCTAGCATTTCGAATATCTTTTTTAACCCCACTTATCAAGGTCTTTTTGGTGCCAAAGAATTCAGCAGTTTTTCAATCTTAGTGTGAAACTGCTTAGCCTTAATGCAAAGCTTTACTTACCTAGAATCCAAAGATAGCATTTCATTTCAAAAACTTTACAACATCTAAAGGCTAAAAAAACTGTGTGGATTGCATTTTCTATGTCTATCTGCTATGTTAGAACATCACACTGGGTTCCATTTTAAGTTACCTCAGTTTTCAACACTTCTAAAATGCAAAATTGATCTGGATAGTTGTTTAATAATACTGTACTCTGCAATAATTGTTAATACTTCTTGGTTTACAAAAATTGTTTCCACCAAAATATGAAGATCGTCATGTAGGTCAAGATTAGCTTCAGGGTTTTTATGATCTTGTAATGAGAACTGCTAGCGACCATTAACAGGAATATTCTTCCAATGTGCCAAATGTTTATACCAGTTTTCCAAAATCAGATGGGCAAGTTAGCTGCTTTATTTCTCAAAAAAAAAAAAAAAAAAAAGTTTAGAATTTACCTTTTGCACTCTTGAGTTTATCACTCATTGCTTATCTAGTTCAGCTGTGTGTTTTTTATTGCTTGTAGGGTTCAGATACGTAATTTCTTGCTTTAGTGGTGATTGTTTTCCAATTACTTAAGCAGTTGATTGGGACCCATTACTTGCAATTCTAAGTCCAATTTAACACCCCTCTTGCTTGACTTCATGATCGTCAGTATACAGTTATATGCTGGGCACAGCACCATGTATCTCCCAGGTCAGTTAAGTAATGTGCAGCTTTGTGTATGAAAAGCAGTTTTTAAGGGAGAAAAAGAGTTGAATAAGCCTTGAGGATTTGTTTTCATCATCTGTTTTACATTGCTTCTGAAACAGTTAGTGAATCAGTCAGTACTTGAATAACTTCCTTTGTGTGAAATCTTAGGCTTTATTTAATTCACTTTTATTTAGAAAGTACATGAAAGTGCCTTCTTGAAACTTTTTCATTTTGCCTCAGTTTTATTAGCTGCCTTTCTTTTTCAGCAGTAATTGTGTGTGTGTTGATTTATTATTTGATTTTCTTTATTTTTTTCCTACTCCTGACAGTCATACCCGTCCAATTACATGGACCAAATGAAGCCAAACAAATATAGCGTCATTTACTCTACACCGAGTATGTTGCACAATAAATTCTACTCAAACCCTGAAGGACTATCAAATGGAATCCAGATGGAGCCAGTAGACCTTACAGTGAACAAACGGAGCTCACCACCTTCAACTGGAAGTTCTCCTTCCCCCTTAAAATTTCAGACTGTGCATAGGAGAACTTCACCTGGATTGACTCTGTCCTCACCCAGCTCACCTCTCAGTAAATTCACACCATCACCCCCAGGAGTACAGCCTATTTCCATGCCAATAACAATCCCACCTGTAATGGCGGCTGCTCTTTCACGCCATGGACTGAGAAGCCCTGGAATACTCCCAGTTATACAGCCTGTTGTGGTCCAGCCAGTTCCTTTTATGTATGCTCCCCATCTTCAGCAGCCCATCATGGTGTCCACAGTTCTTGCAGATGAGATGGAAACTCCAAGTAGCATGCAAGGTTGGTGTTGTCAGTTTCTTTTTTATGCCATCTCATCCTGAGAAAATAACTGTATATCCAAGCACTTTTTTGTGTGTTTTTCACATTTTAGGAAATGGAACATAATTCCTGTTCTTCTAAAATATACAGGCATAGAATTTATTGTGTAAATATTTTACCAAACTTACCAAGGTTGTATTCTGTTCTGATTTATACCTGCATAAAGCTATTTATCTACTGAGATTTATCTACTGACTGATAAAAATGTTGGACTGATGAAAATGAAGAGAACTGTTTTGCATCATAGTTCATCAGGAGATAGACTAAAATTGGAAGATTTTGTATTTTAGCATAAATTCTTGCACTAAATATAGAGCTGGGGGATTTCTTTTGTTTTAACTGTAGATTTTTACATACAGTTTTTATTTCCATAACTCTCCGTATTTTTGATGTGTTGCTTTCCCTCTCCTACCCTCCCCCATACAGTGCCTGTCATTGAGTCTTATGAGAAGCCTACACTGAAGAAAACAATCAAAGTTGAGCCAGGAAGCGAACCATCGAAGACTGACTTCTATCCTGAACAAATGTCACCTCCAATGATGACCTCGTTGTCTCCCCAGCAAGTAATGTTGCAAGAGTAAGTAGCTAACTACTTGGACTACTAGCTAGTCCCAAGATCAGCAGAAGAATGAAAAGTAGTTCATTGCAGCAGTTACCAAATTTTTTTTTTTTTTTTGGGGGGGGAGGGCGGGAGGAAGTGTTGCTGTGCTTTAGAACATGTGATAAAATAGAGAAAAACATCATTCCCCCACCACTGCCACTGCAAAATGTGATTTCAATGGTTTTTTTCTTCTTTAGCAGTACAGGAGTTGATAGGTATTGATACATTGCAACCACATAGATTTGCCACTTAATATAATGCATTTCTAAAGTAATGTTAGTCCCTATCCTACGATTTACTGAAAGTAGAAATCCCAATAAGCCAGTGAGACCTATTTATGTAAAACCAGCAGCAAACTGGAAAGATACTGTAAAGACATTGCATACTGATCTCTGTATTTATGTTACCTAAATACCTTTCTTTAAAAAGATTCTTGTGACTTTCTTTTCTTGGAGGACCTCTTTGTCTTTTAAAAAACGTTGGCTACTTGGTGGAAAGAACCCCCTCAGGCCTACAAGTTCTGCATATATCGAGTGAAATTCCATGTTTACCTAAGACCGTTGTTCATAGGAGGGTTTTTTGGCAGCTCAAGTAGATCCTGAACTTCGCTCTCCTCAGCCGTTTGTTTCTGCCCCAGACAGTACCAGTTCATTGTGCTGGTACAAGTGTAACTGGGGCCACTGCATGAACTGGATCACAGATCTAACAGGGTTTAAAACAGTCCTGTTTACAGAAGGCATAGCAAGGGCTAGAAAGAAGTAGTGAGGTCTGGGGCAGAAACTTTTTAATTGGAAGTATTAAAGATTTCTCAGGAAGTACCTGAGGAGCCATGGGCACCCTTCCATTTCCTGCTTTCCTAGGGAAACTGCTGTCAACTTAACCAAAATTATGGAATGGCCTAGAGCCCAGCTCATCCTTCAGCAGGCACTGCTCTGGGCAGGCATGCAGGCTGCCGGCATGACTCTGGCAGGAGCTGAAGCTGGGAACTCAGCTGGGCTCGCAGTACGTGACCTCAGAAACCATTTCTGCCCTTTCTTCCTGCTCACCGTCACCCTCAGAGTGGTTGTATGAGACCTCACCTCCTAGAGTGGGGAAGAAGGGCTCCAAGCCAGACTCCCAAAACCGGTGTGTGAACGTGGGGCAATTCAGAAAGAGAGAGGAAGCATGAGATGGGCAGTAGGCTGCGTTCCCTTCAGAAGGCAGCCTCTTCCTCTTGCTCATGACTGTTCCCAGGTTAGAAGGCACACTGTGGCTCCAAAGCTAACTACATTCTGCATAGCCTTCTTGTGGGCACCCCATCTCATTTTCAGGTCTTTAACCAGCTTAGATGCAGCTTCTAGACTGCAGGCTCTTTGCAATTAACTAGTTGCCAGCTAGCTTTTATAAACTGTATGCTGTTTATTTAAAAATAACCTTATCTGGTTTATTATAATAAACACAAAATAAAATAGTAAACATCCATGTTTACTAGGGAGTGAGTTATCTTCCATAATGGACCTACCACATAAGGGAGTCAGGTATGCATGTACTTGGAACTAACTTCTGCTAGGTCAGGACTATGAAATCGTTTGGTTTACTTTTGTACTTTGTTAGGCCTCTTTAACAAGAGCAAACCAGTAAGTGCTGTTCCTGGCTGATGCCACACCCTTCCTCCAGGGCTGAGACTTCTGCAGACTTGTCACCTGCATTAGTGATTTGCATTAATTATTTCCCAATGAGTCCAGTTTCCACAGGAAACCCTTCCGCTGAGCAAAGAATATAAAATTTGGTATAACATGTAGGTAGTGTTGTCACAAAAAACATTTGAATAGTCCATGTTTTCAAAGCATCTCCTCTGCTTGCCTGTGCAGAACATTATGTTTACGGAGACCCTGTCCTCACATTGTAATGGCTTAAATTGCTTCCTAGCTGTCCTGTAGAGCTGCAGTTCTTGCTCGTTCCTAAAGCCAGGCCTTTCAAGTTCACATTCTGCTATATCCACAGCAAGAAGTTTGTAAATGGTAGTTTTCATCTTTTTATCATTTAAAAAAAATACAGAGACAAATCACACAAGTTACAAGATGAGAGACCTAGACCTTTATAAGATTTCCTGTTGTCTCACAGCTTCATCAGCCTCTCTCTGCTTTATGAGCTGTAGTTAGGCAATGATTTTTTATCATTTTTCATAGGTTCCAACTGCCCAGAGTGCACTGTTCAGACACGTAAGCTACATTAAAGGGGCATAGGAAACCTTCAGTCTCACTTTCAAGTGACTGATTTTGCTTTAGTGTTAATTTTTGGCATACACATTATGTACATAATGTTGGTGGCATTTCTGTAGGGATTTTTGGACTTTCTAGTATGTCTGATAATTGGCATAACTATACAGTTATTTCTAAAATCAAACTTGAGGTAATAATCTCTGACCAAATATAAGAAGCCTCATTAACGTCGTATTTTCTCCTGGGTGCAAGTGTCGAAGTCTATAACTCATGCTGTCAACATAGTATGGTCTTGGTAAAGAAGGGGAAAAAGCTGTTGAAAATGTAACATGATTTTTGGAAGATACTCTTACTTATTAAAGAATGGTGCTTAAATAGTTAGACTTAGGTGAATTTGTATCTGGTTGTGTAAGAGGGAATGAAAGAATTAGGGCTGTGCTTTTGTTATTGGCACCTACTTAACGTTACTCTGAGTTTTGACACGCACCTTAACGATTTTTTAAAACTGCCACACCCTGTCTGATTATTGATAACATTCCATAGTCTTGCCAGCCTCCTTTCCTCTAAAGGGAAAATGAGACAGAGACAAATTCTCATCCTTTTTTTACACGCTCTTAGATTGAAAACCATCACAAATGGTGTACAGCCAATATCCTTTTTCTCCCTTTTTCCAGATGTTACCATGTCCAGGACTAGCCTCCACACATAGGGATTTAAACCAAGTTTGCTTGCTGTCCTAAGCCAGAGTTTCTCCAAAAAGACTGGTATGCAACAGTGTTAAAACTGAGCATTGCTTTAGAGAAGCATTTATTTGGAAGCTAAAAGCCTGCCTTTCTTATTTAAGTATGTACATCTGTGTCTAACATCACCATCTGGGGTTTCCCGCCGTTACAGTATTTTTAGCTAGGTTTAATGTGTACTTGAAGAGTACATCACTCAACAGTCACAGAAACACCCAAGAAAGAGAATTTGGCTCCAAATCTCAAGCTTGTAACTGTAATAAAAGAATTAATAACAGAATTAAACTTTTCCCACATCAGTAATTCCCATCCTGCTGCTGTGGAGAGTAATAGAAAATTTTTTCCTTTGTAAACCATGCAAAAGATTTTCTGTCTTTAGCACATGCCCTTTATTTTGCTGAGAGGAGTAGGTATTCAGTGTTTCTGAAAATGAGGCACTAAAGGAACTTGGTTTAAGTAACTAAGACAACCTAGCGTTATAAAATGTAATTCGATCGGTAAAGAAATGTGAAATACAGTAACTGAGAAAAGACGGGAGTTCTAGAAAGCTTATTTCTGTCACATGGAGGAGCTGGTTTTGCAACAAGGACTGCTAGTATCTGTACACTATATACTAAGTTTCAGTTAAAAGCTAAAAAATATATTAAAAGCACTGATACAGGTCTGCTAACAAGTTGAAAAACCTTTGTGAGGTTGCGAGATTTGTAATGCCACTTAACTTTTTGATGAACATACTTACTTCCTTTTCTAACATTGACATGGAAGAAAGAATCAAGGTTGTCCCCAGTTCTACAGTAGGGGTGTTGTTCAAACCTAACTATCCACAGTCAATGACACCTTTTAAGAAGCTCGATATGTTTTCACATGCATGAATGTTGTAAGTTTTTGTTTGTCACAGGAGCCCATATGTATAGAATCATAGAATTGTTTAGGTTGGAAAAGACCTTTAAGATTGAGTCCAACAGTCAGCCCAACACCACCATGCCCACTAAACCATGTCCTGAAGTGCCATGTCTATATGTTTTTTGAACACCCAGGGATGGTGACTCCACCACTTCCCTGGGCAGCGTGTTCCAATGTCTGACAACGCTTTCAGTAAAGAAACTTTTCCTAATATGCATTCTAAACCTCCCTTGCCGCAACTTGAGGCCATCTCCTCTCATCCTATCTCCAGCCACCTGACAAAAGAGGCCAGCACCCGCCTCACTACAACCCCCCTTCAGGTAGTTGTAGAGAGTGATAATCTTAGAATCACAGAATCATTTAGGTTGGAAAAAACCTTCAAGATCATTGAGTCCAACCATCATCCATGCCCACTAAACCATGTTATGGAGTACCTTGTCTACGTGCTTTTAGGATACCTCCAGGGATGGTGACTCAACTACTTCCTGGGTCAGCCTATTCCAACGTCTGACAACCCTCTCAGTAAAGAAATTTTTCCTAATATCCAACCTAAATCTCCCTTGCCTCAACTTGAGGCCATTTCCTCTCATCCTATCTCCAGCCACCTGACAGAAGAGACCAGCACCCACCTCACTACAACCCCCTTCAGGTAGTTGTAGAGAGCGATAAGGTCTCCCCTCAGCCTCCTCTTCTCCAGACTAAACAGCCCCAGCTCCCTCAGCCGCTCCTCATAAGACTTGTGCTCCAGGCCCCTCACCAACTTGGTTGCCCTTCTCTGGACACGCTCCAACACCTCAATGTCTTTCCTGTGGTGAGGGGCCCAAAACTGAACACAGTACTTGAGGTGTGGCCTCACCAGTGCCGAGTACGGGGGAACAACCACCTCCCTGCTCCTGCTGGCCACACTATTTCTGATACAGGCCAGGATGCCGTCGGCCTTCTTGGCCACCTGGGCACACTGCCGGCTCGTATTCAGCCGGCTGTCGACCAGCACCCACAGGTCTTTCTCTGCCGGGCAGCTTTCCAGCCACTCCTCCCCAAGCCTGTAGCCCTGCATGGGGTTGTTGTGACCCAAGTGCAGGACCTGGCACTTGGCCTTGTTGAACCTCGTACAATTGGCCTCAGCCCATCGATCCAGCCTGTCCAGACCCCTCTGTAGAGCCTTAGTAGTACGTGTCTTACCTGCACTATACCTGTGGGCTTCAAAAGCAAAAAATGATGTTTATGAAGGTAGAGGGACAACTTCAGACATCCTGTGGGTGTGCCACACAGGCTAAACTCTACTTTTAGGAACTGACGTCAGTGGTATAGGGAGGCCGCACCCTCCTGCCAGCACCAAACAGGAAATTCTTAATTACTCTTTAAAGGAGTGGCTGGAACAATAAAGATCGAGTTCTGCTTTGAAACTCTAAAGATACAATTTCTTTAATAATATGGAATAGCTGTTTCCAATTACAAGCAAATTAATTACATTTGAAGGAAGAAGAAAAACTGTTAACAAGTACAAGAGAAGTTCTCAATGAACTCACAGAGTTTGAGAAATCTGGGTTTGACTGAAAAACAGGAATTTGAAGGTTTTTTTTTCCTTTGTAAGTTTAAAAAAAGCTAGGGAGTAGTAAAAATGGCTACATCATGCCACAGAGTGAGTAAACATTTAAAAATATTACTGCTAGAATACACGAAACTTGCTAAGCCCTCTTGGAATTTTTCGACATGCGTGTAATGTTGTTCTTTCTGCCAAGAGACAAACTGGTAGTGAATAAAGGGCTCTGTCATGAATCGTACTAGCTGGGGTTTGCTGTGCTAAATGTTTTTCATTTTTAGCATTCAATTTGGCTTTGCAGGAATCACCCTTCAGTTATAGTTCAGCCAGGAAAGAGACCTTTACCTGTGGAATCTCCGGACACGCAAAGAAAACGCAGAATACATCGATGTGATTATGAAGGCTGCAACAAAGTCTACACTAAAAGCTCCCATCTGAAAGCTCACAGAAGAACCCATACAGGTTTGAGCATTGCTATGCTTTTCTTTCGTCAAGTCTATGGTAAAATAGTAGACTAAGCTTTTAGTTTGTGCTAATGCCAGGTGACCACAGATGTAAATAACAAAATGACAGAAATTAGATCTGGCATTGCGCTGAATATAATTATAGGCTGAGCAAAAGACAGAGGGTGCACCAGGAAAAACCCACAGCAAAAGACTATAAGCCAAAGCAGGATCATGGTGTATGCTGGTATGCTTTACATTCACTGGCTCTTTGCTCATTTTCTGTCCAGTTGCTTGCAGATTACTAATTCTGCACACCCTGTAAACACCAAATCAGTTCAAATTACACTACCTCACTTCTTACATCACTGTTAAATTTGACTGAGACTTCCATGGGAGTAGCCCATTTGCAAAAGTCTGGACCGTGTGCCAAATACAAACACATCTGCTTCATGTGGACATACTAACCACTGGTCCGATAGTGCTTTTTTCTGAGGGAGTGTTTCAGTAAACATATCCCTATCTCTGTTCTCCGCAGAAATGTTCGTCTTGGTATGCTGAATGAATATATGTACATCCAAGAAAGATATGGGACACTTTTAGGTAAAACGGAGGCCAGTTTATATCTGTCTTACATCAAGCCAGGCCTTTACCTGTTGGGCAGCACAATGGTGTTAAGGACAAGGAAGATCACATATTAGAAAGTAATGATTGAGAGAGATTTTAAGTTGACCTCCTTGTGACACTGGTGCCGGTTGCTTATACTACAGTAACTGAGAGGTCACAACAAGATTTCTGCCTGCTGTGTTAAATGGTAGCACCAGTCATTTTCCCCCAACTAATCTAGAATATGGGGTCCTGGTTTTGAAATACTTGAACAAATGCCTAAACCTTCACACTTCTGTGCTTGATGAGACAAAACAAGTGCTAATATGGCAGAGGAAGGAACAGAGAGACAATAAAAAGATAAGTTGTGACAGGAAACAACTTTTTGATCTGTTAACTTCGACTACACAGTTCCTAGTGCAGAGTACTCTGCAGCCCAGTGCTGTTTGGAGGCTTTTTGAGTAAGCATTAAAGTACTTGCTGAAATTTGACAAGGCAGGACGATAAATCTGTCAAATATTTAACTGATTTGTTTGTGTCTTAAATCCCTGCTTCTGTGTTTCTTTTTCCAGGTGAAAAACCATACAAATGCACTTGGGAGGGGTGCACGTGGAAGTTTGCTCGTTCTGATGAACTAACGCGGCATTTCCGCAAGCATACAGGAATCAAACCTTTTCAGTGCCCAGACTGTGACCGTAGCTTTTCACGTTCGGACCATCTTGCTCTTCACAGAAAACGCCACATGCTAGTCTGAATGTCTTCTGTCCCTGACTGCTGTCACACTTTTTTTTTTTTTTTTTTTTTTACACATGCATTTTAGTTGGGATTCAGCTGGTCTGAATCTCTGAGTTTATACCATTAAAAGCTTACGTATGGTCAGTAACAGATGTTATCTAACCCTTCTACGTCCTTGCCACGGGTCAGACCTAAAGAATGTGAACACTTTTTTTTTTGTTCTCCTGGGGATGCTAAGCAAACCCTTTCTGCAGACAGTATGTTTAATGTATTCCATTGTGAATAAGGGAATTTGTAAACTAACAGCTTTTGTTGGTTTCTTCATATAATCAACCCAGCATATACTGATAAACTAGTAAATGTTATTGAATATCCAAAATGCTAGTCCTTGCCAGAGACTTTTATTTATGTGCCCTGTAAAGGATACACTTTTATTTTATACTCAACAATGCAATGAATGGACTCTCCCAACGGTGTTGATTTCTGCAATGTGGTTAACACAACAGTTTTTCTTAGAAAGACACCTGATTTAGAAATCCCCTCTGCCCAAACAGTGAATAACACTGTAGAAATAAATCTAAGTATTATAATTACTTTATAGAAAGATTGAGTCATAGTCTCATTTACCCCGGTCAAGAAGAAAAAATTGGCAGGAATTGATCTGTACATAATACTGTGCATCTAAACCAATGTCATCAGTCCTCTGTATTATAGTGTAGTATATATCCTTGTTTTTATTGCATAATGCCCTGGTGGATTTGTTAAACGAAGACTTTGTGTGACACTGTATGTATGGTTTCTGTGCAAGTGTATGGATGGAACACACATGGTACTCTCCTATGACATGGCATTAGATGATACTCGTAGAAACCTACCACACTTCATTTCAGGGATATAGACTGTCCCTTTACAATCACTCCCCTACATTTCCTCTAAATAATTTTTTCTCTTTGCCTGACCTCAGAAAATAGCAATCATTACATAAGAAATGCTCCAAACTGTATTGTTGTGAGTGTGTGCCACTTTAGTACATTACAGTATTTAAAATTATTAATCCACAATATTTTTATGAGAAGATGGCATCAGATATGAAGCACTTCTGATGATAAGTTGAGCCATGTATCTGTTTTGGATAAAAAAGTATACCAAGTCATCCTTTTGATAACTCTGATAGTGACTCTGGTAGTCTCTCAAAGGTAGGTAGACGAAGCTTTCCTGTGGACGTGTCTTGCATTAAAGTATCACATCAGCCAGTCTTAACACCCATGTCAGCAAATACAACTCAATAGATAAAATAAACTGAATTCAAGCAACCTGCAGTTGACCCTAGAAATGTTCCTGCCTCTGAAAGCCTGCTGAAAGGAAGGTTTCTGTCTTTATTAGCTGGCAGACTTCATGGTACTGCAAAGGAAACAGGATGTATTTCCCTAGGCTCTCAAACACCAGTGCTGTTTTCTTCTTTCCCCTATGTAAGGTAAACACCATTCCCTGCGAACTCAACATACTAAAGTCAGATTTTCATTGCTCTTGGAAAAACCTGCTTGGAAAATGGAGGGTTGAGGGGAGGAGGAGTTTCATTAAACTCTCCAGGAGGAGGCAGGTGGAGTGTCCTTCTGCAGGTGGGTATATTTGAGCTTTTGGAGCAGGTAGGCTGTGCTGCCACGTCTTGTGGAGTCCAACAGCAAACTGGAAAAATCTTGCAGATGGAAGAGTGTGAGTGCGAAGAGCCTTCCCTTCGTGATAGGGGTTTTCCAGCTGTTCTGCTGAGGTCCTCATACCCACAGAATTGGAGAGGAGAAAAACGCTCCTACAGCAGTTGCTGTAAAACAAAGTACTGTTCCAGTTGTTTAACAAAGCTTACGTGTAGGAGTCTGGAACCGGCTATTTAAGGAATAGAGCCCTGAACATGTGCTCTACAAAGGGGAGGACAGGGATTTGCAAAGCAGGCCTGGAAACAGTGCTGCAAAGCTTTTGTGAGGAAGATCCACGTGCTTTGTTACAGCACTTCGCTAGGACTGAGGGAAGTTACACCAGATCTTATAACTGGCCCTCATCTGCTTATCTATGGAGCTGAAAAACCTGGGGAGATGAATCAGTCTTTCTTTGGAGGCCAGGTTGTTACTAACATTGAGGAACTTGCAGAGAAGAGAATGATATTAATGAGCAGCTGTTCTAGAACGGGGGGTTGGGGTGGATATTTTTATTGTCAGTGGTAGCAGAATTGGCCTTCATTAGGCTCTAGGTTTTAATGGCAGTTATGTGAATGCAGACACATCGCTGACCGAGAGGCTGTGTGGAGCCCCCGTAGCAACAGTCACAAGTCTACAGACATTTAGTATCCTGGGATGAAAATAATTCTCTATTATATTCTAGGGGAAAAAAAGCAGATGAGATCCTATAGACATAAGCACCTTAATGGCAACTGGTCCCATTTTTAGCTTAACAAATGCAAATGCATGAAATTTGACATACTTAAAGAACATTTCTTTCCAATGCTCTATTTCTCTTTTAAGGCTTTCACAAAATATTTTCTTAAATTTTTTTTTTTTTATTTATTAGAACTCTAAAATCAAGTACTCTAAAAGCAGGAGTTCTTTGTAACTAAGAGTTACTTTGGAGAATTTAAGCTAGGTTATTTGTCATGTTCGTTCATTAGCCTATGTACTTTTTTCCTGAAAATATTTATGCTAATTGTGGGGACATATACAATGGACATTCAATAGAACTTTAAAATATCTTTATCCATGTGCCTTGTGATTTAGAACTACAGAAATTTAAATATTAAATATAAATACTTGGCATTATTTCATGTAAATGCCTTGCTTATAGGATATTTCACTTGTGTCTGTGGTGTCTTTTTGTGGGATGTCAAACAAACACACTTTCATCTTTCAGCTGAAAATGTGAATTTACATCTTCTTAACTGTCTCATTGATTCAGTTTAGCAAATCTTGATTTGAAGGATATCTTGTAATTTTTAAATATACACAACTAAATACTTTTTGAAGCCAGTCCTTCCATCTTTGCCCTAAAGAGGAGCCAGTTTAGATACAAAGATAGAAAACCTTTGTCCTGCAGCACGTGTATATTTAAAAACCCCACCTTTTTCCCTAGCAGTATTGCACTGTGCAGTGTGTAACAGGTAATACTTTTTTGCTAAAATGTGCCTGTTCAAGCCATTTGATTATAATAAATTACTAGTTTCCAAGACAATCGCAAAAACTAAGCAGGTATTAATGTGTGTGGCTTTATTTAAATATACACTGCTACTCTGCAGTGATACTCCTAATGCCACATCTTGTCCAAATACGTCGTTGTCTCTGTCAAGGTTAGCAACATGTAGATGAATACAAATCCTTTTCTATAAAAAATTAGAAAGCATTTTACATATCTTAAGAGGGCTACACCAGTTTTCATTATATTTTACAGGTATTAGCACTGTTTTTTAATGTACTTTAGAGGGTCAAAATAATCTTTCTGCTTAGCATCTCTCACCTGCAAATATAGCAGGGATGTTATATTTACTTTAATACTTGTATAAACTATGCAGAAATTTTTTAATAAAATGTAATATATTTTATAAGCTAATAAGACTGAATGGGTAATTAAAGGTTTCTAGCGTGCATTACTATAACTTGCAAATACAGAGACATTTTGGTAATCTTTTCTTACTAAAGATGTGAACGTTTAATGTACTTTCACTGTTTCTACTTTGGTAGTCCAATGGGAATTCAGTAATGACATTTTGTCATGTCAAACTGTGAACATAAATTTGTACTGTACAGTCCTCATACTATATTTAGTATACAGTGCGTATGTATTATACATGTTAATAAAACCCTCGGAATGTTGTTCGTGGTCACGTCGTCATACGCTGTACGACAGAGAGCAGTGGCACGGGTACAAGGGTCAGAGGCGTGCCCAGGGATCCCTGCCGGCTCCAGGCAGCGCGCGGCAGCCCCTGGGTTTTCGGGTGACCCTTCGGCAGCGCCCGGGCACTCTCCCCGTGGCGTGTGTCCCTGCCCCACGGACGACCGAGGGCAGGAGCGGGTAGCCCACACACCACTTCTCGCCCCCGTGCTGGGGAGGAGCTGTGCCCAGCACTGCGCCTGGTGGCGAACTCACAAAAGTAGTTTGCTCGCTTCTAATTAGGGCATTCTAACTCGTCCGTTGGCGGGTCTGGAGCGCCAAACACGCGAGTCTGCGGGTTTTAGCACCTGCAGAGCGGCGGTCTGGGCCTGCTCCTTTAGCCGTGCTCTACCCCCACAGCCCTTTCCCAGGCCGGGGTGCCAGAGCAGACAGCGCAGACCGCCAACGCGTCGATGCGCACGGATCCGGGCGCGCTTTGCCGAGAGATGACGATGGTGATGGGTAGAGCTGCCGCAGAAAGTTTTTATTTCTTGGCGCCTCTTCAGATGCCTAGAAAGAGTGAGCCCGGTTGAATTCACGATGCATCTCTCCACGCTTTCCATTCCTGCTGAGGTAACCGCATCGGGATGTTGGTCTGTTGCTGCCTGGGGCCCAGCAGATCAGCCTGGTGAGCACCTACGCTATGCCGTGGTGACATACAGAAGGCAAAGGAGCTACAGCAGAAACGAGGCGTAAAAATAAAACCCCGCAAACAGCAGAGAGAATGTGAGAAAATAACCGGCTTGTATTTCTCGGCGTCCTGCTCGAGAACCGGGATTGCTGGTCGTAAAGCAAGAGTCAGTGTTCCCACCGCGCCGTTGAATTTACAAGGTTCACTGGGCAGCGACCCAGTCGGTATGTGTGCTCCGCAGCCTCCTGGGCGGGAGGGACGGATGGCGTGGGGGCACGGAGTCCCAGCGTCACTGTGACCTGACCAGGAGGGTCCTGCGTGTGCCGGGCTGATCTGAGTATCTACCTCAGCTTTCCTGGGAGGCAAAAGGCGTTTCTATGCCTTCTGGCGTGAGCCATCGTTTTCAGGAAATAGTGATAATTTAATCGGCCACTGGGTGTCACCCTTAGGCTGAGAAAAAGGCAAAATTTAAGCTCACGTGATTGTACTTTAAGAAATTGTTTCTTTTCTCGTGGTTAAGAAATGAAGCTGCTCCTTCTGTCTTACCTTCTATCACTGAGTCAGATCCTGTCACGCACAGAAATCTGCTCAAGGATTCAGAACAGATCTTTGTGTCTTTAGGGCAATTTTTAGCCATAAAAACACTTTTAACATACCCTCTACAATTAAAACTCTGGCCTGGCCGAACACTGTTAACAAAGTCGATACACAATATTGCTTTCATGTGGGCTTCCAGGCCGGTGAGATCAGTGAGAGCAGCACCTGAGATCGTTTTTCTAAACACGGACATTTACATGACAGTATTTCAAGGGTTCAACCAGATACTCATGTCTTGCAAACTTCTTCCCAAGAAGCAGCTCTATGAACACATTTTTTTAAAAAAAGTCTTCAACAGCGTATTGCCTCATAAAAAAACAGTGAAGAAAAGCATTTGCTACGTTTGGCCAAAACAAAAAATAATCAACACTTTATGTATCCTCTGAGAGAAACAGAGTTTCAGGGAAGAAGAAAATGGAAGTTCCAACAGAGAAGAGATGAGAAACACTATCAAATGCTAACATTAAACAAACAAACAAACAACAAAAAAAACCAACAAAAAAACCCACAACCCACAAACAAACAAAAAAAAAAAACCAACAAAATTAATCTGCTTTATCAAAGGAACTCAGAAGTGTATTTTAAGCAGCTGCAGTGTATGGTACAATAAGTAAATAACTAAAATACTTGGCATGTGCATGAAAGATTTCTGAGGTAGGAAGGCCAGAGTATAAGGGGGTGTTAAAGGTTTAATATCCTAAAACAATATACATGACAGAGTTGAGAAACTGTTCCTTTCACACCTACCTACAGTTTAGGTTTCAAAACAGTCTTAAAGGTGAGGGAATCTTCCACAGCCCAGACCCTGTGCACTATTTAGGACATAAAACCCAGTTTGCTGATGCATTACATTTTTACAGAGACCGGAAAGCCTGATTTGAGAAATTTTACTTCCTCTTTTCTCATCTAGTAAACAGGACAAAATATGTGCCCCTTAAAACGTTACCACTAAGTGTGAATGCTAATCATGTCCTTTGACTGTAATGCTTGAGAGGGGGAGAAATCTTTGAGGAAAGAGGGGCACAGGTTTTCTGGTAGCATTCTCCACTGTAAAGCGCAGAGGAGCTCTGGAGAGGTAAAGGCTACAAAACTCCTAACCGGCTTAATGTGCACGGGCCTCTGCAACTGAACAGTTCCTTCAGTACCCAAGAGCTGTATAGCACACAAGCTTTAAATTATAGACGGGTGTAACTCTGGCTGTAGCCAAAATAAAGAAGCCACTAAAGCTTAGACAGGCAACTGCCTAAGAGCAGACAGCGATGTTATGGAGGAAGTAAAGAACCTGCACCCAGAGGGATGCTGTACGGTTGGGAAAAACCTCTTAAGAGGGAAACGTTGCAGCTCCACTGGTGCATTCAGGCTGCAGCCCCAGGTTTATCGTCACTACTTCTGCGGAAAGCCCCTCACAGCCTACTATAACCGGCTGACTGGCGCACAAGCTTTGCGATGCACTTTCGGCAGTGCCTCATGGTGCCTAATGCCCCTGGCCACTGTGTTGGGTTGCCATGAAGTGTGCCACGAGTGACTCTCAGGGTAGGGTAAAGCCTTCCTGACTTGAACTCCTGCAGAGCACTAAGCTCCTCCTTGTCTTTGAACATCTGCCCTCATCATAAATAACCTGCTTTTCAAGCATGCCGCATCCACCAGCTCCCACTGAAGTACTGAGGGTTTAGCAGCACTTTTTAAGGTACACAAAGAAATCTTGGTCCTGGCTTTGGGAGGGGGAGGATCTCAGTTATGTGTTATCACAGAAATCAGTAGCCAACTTCCCTTTGCCTGAAATTAAGACTTAATAGAGGTTTTTAGCCCTTCTTTCCAAAGCTCTACGTTGAGACCCAGGTCCCTAGCATCCCACTGCGACACCCAGTTAACCTGAGGTGGTAGGCGGGTGCACAGCGGTGTCTCAGCACCTCTGGACACTGGGAAGCTCTCCCATAGCTTCCCATCCACTGCTTCATCTAGCTACCACCACACACACCTGGCAGGTGCTCGGTCAGCCGCCTTGGCGAGGGTTAAGGATCACATCCTCTTACTGGGTGGCTCACCTCACATGCTGCTCATGATTGTGATCGGAGGGTTTTGCATTTCCATTAAGCTGTAAGTATAATTACACAACTCCTCATCACCAGTGAAACGACACCAGGAGATTTAATAACAGATAAAAAATGAGATGTTTATTATATTGTCAAATTAAATCGAAGCACAGCAAATTATTAGATGTCTCTTATCAATAAATACCATTAGTTTAAACAGTTTTATTTTAGCAGAGAAGTTACTTCCCAATGCAAATTACTCCTTTTTCACTCGCATGATGACTCTCAGCACCTGCTGATTAAAAGGGCAAGGTAAGAGAGTTCAGTGAACATCTGGAGATAAAAGGGGATTCACCTCCAAACATCAAGCTTCTACACTTTAGAAAACAGGAAAAACAAGCAACCCAACATAGCTTGATATGTTCATAGCAGAAAGCAGCAATATTATAATAGTATCAATATTTCATAAGTTCAGATATTATTTTGAAGACAAGGAATAGCAAATTCTATGAAATCATGACTTGGTAGGTAAATCTAGGCAAGCGGGAATGTTTAGTACAGCAAAGGAAGAAGAATATTAAACAGGCATTAATGGCTCCAACTTTCAGCTCTTACCCTGGAAAATCTCTGTCTGTGACAAAGGGAAAGACTTCCAGGAAGGGAAAACAGGCTGAAGGTACCCTTGACATCTACTATACCAATGTACAGGAAGGGATTTAAATAACAGTTTTCTTCTTCTTTGTATTATATAATTAAACACAAGGAAGCAGATGCCTACCACCTTAACCCAGGAACATCCATGTCACAACAAAGATAAAATGCATGCCTTGACAGTCATGATGACATTGAACCAAACACTATTTTTGTTACTTTAAAATACAGCTTTCAATGGGCAAAGTCCAATACAAAGGCAACCCAAGTTCACAGAAATAAGTGCAGCCACTATGAAAATTTCCCTCTCCTTCTCTTTGTTGATGATGGGCAACTACAGAAGACTTCTGACTGCTTTCACAGTTAGAATGAACAATAGCAATTTCTGTATGTATCACAATTACATTTTGCTACAAACTAGGAATACTGTAAAAAACTATAAAAAAATTATTATAACCATTTAATGCAAGACAATCAAGTCAGTTATTCACATACTGACTTACACTACTAGGAGAAGTAACATCACTCTGCTCCTCATTTGCTTCAAAGGATATTGGCAGGTTAATGCTAATAGCTGCCCTCAGGTTAGCCCAGAAAAGGGGATGCTTGCTCCTCTCCTTCGGCCACTCCAGGTAGGTTCGCTTTGCCATGAGAGCCTTCAGCTTGTGATACCTGGCAGGGATAATGTACGGAGGGATCGGCTCCAGTAAAATGAGGATTAAGCTGTTGGAATTCTCGCTGAATAATTTGTGATGGGCAAAGTACAGCTCATAGTGACACCACTCGCTCTGCACAAAGTTGGGAGACAACACAAAGATCGACTTGTAGCTCTTCTCAATGCAGTTAATGATGTTCTCCACAATGCTCTTGCCGGGGATAAAGTTCCTCTCGTGCTGGCACAGTTGTACACAGCCCTCCCCCTTCTCCAGGTTCGGGATCAGCTCGTTCTTCACCCACAACGAATCGCGCTCGCTGTAGGAAATGAACGCATGAAACTGCAGAACCGTCTCCTGCTCCTCGGGGTGGCTGTGCCAAGCCCTCCGCTTTGTCTGCGTCCACTGCCACGTCATCCGCACGTACCACGGCACATCCAAGTAGATGCACAGAAAGGCCACGACAGCCACCAGCACCAGCGTCAGCAGCAAAGCTGTCACCAGCAAGAGCACCGTGTTGCAAGCCAGTTCAGTCAGGTGGAAGTCCTTCAGCTGCATTCCTTGCAAGTCTTCTGGGTACTCGCACACATACGCTGCTGGCCAGCCAAACAGCTTCCCCCCAGACTGCCTCTCCAGACGGATAAAGTCTTGCAGTTCACAGGAACACTTGAACGGGTTGCGCCCGGCTTGTAGCTCCCTGACCTGTGGGCAGCTCTGGAAGAAGTCGGCAGATGGGGCGAGGATCAAATTCATCTCTACGTTCAGGAACTCCAGCGACGAAAAGCCACTGCACCCCGGCAGGTCAGCCAGCCTGTTCATTGCCAGGTTCAGCTCTTTCAAGGATTTCAGCTCAGCCATTCCCTTGGGGACGCTGGTGATGTGATTGTTTTGGAGGTTGAGTTTTTTGATGTTGACTGGCAAGCACTCAAACACGGCATCCATCAACTGATTTGAGGACAGGTCCAACTCTGTCAGAGACTCAGCCCATTGGCATTGCACATCAGCTCCATCGTGACTCAGCAAGTTGCTGCTGATGTCCAGGTATTTCAGTGATTTCATACGGCTAGTCATGAAGCTTACCTTGGAAAGGCTCTCAAATTTATTCCTCTGCAAAATAAGTAATTTCAGATCTGTCAGAGTGCCACAATTCTGGAACAATTCATCTGTCAGGGCATTGTGAGAAAAATTTAAATACTGAAATGAGCTCGTTCTATTGGGGCAAAGCATGTGTGGCATATATGCATCATATATTGTCAAACTGGCAATATTCATCTCTGAAAACTGTCTGTATAGAATCTCCTGGTTGAAATAATAAACCTTATTACGGACATGCTCCAAAGTTAGCACCTTCATGGAGCCACCCAAAGACATTAATTGTTCCAGAGAGCTTAATAAGGGTAGAAATTCATATTCAGTCAGCTCCCCCAGTGGTCCCCGAAAAGTCAAATTTCTCACAGTCAAATGCTCCACGGGTGAGTACCAAATAAGCAGGAAAATTTGCAAAATGATAGTCCATTGTAAGTCCACAGTGTCAAGCATGAGCGCTGTTGTCTTGATTTTCTTCAGAAGTGTTAAAGAAGGGGAGGGGAAATCTTTGTAGCTCAAGGTGTATCTTAAGTTAACGATTCTTAAGATTTCTGAAGTGCTCATTCCATCGTACAGGAGGGAAAAACTGAAGTTTTGGTTTGCTGCAAAAACAATGTGGAGGCTCCTTGTATTCAAGGCTGTCAGACTCTGAGGCTCATACAGAGAAAAGTCTTCTAAGGTCAGGAAAACAGTGCACAGCTGCAAATGTATGATATACCTGAAGTCTGACCTTCGTATCATTGTGGCACTTAATCCTAGGTACTCCAAATGAAACATGTTTCCAATTTCCTTACAGACGGGCAGGGCAGTAAACTTATTGAAAGAAAGATCTAAATGTCTAAGATATGCAAGATTTTGACAGTAAACTTTCCAAATATTATTATGAGACAAATCTAAGTGTTCCAAACCTTCATTAAAAATGAAGACACTAAAGTCAAGCTCTGTAATTAGATTATGAGAAAGATTTAATACTTGAAGGTCAGAAAGATAAATAAATTCTGAGATACTAAGTCCAGAGATCCTATTATGTGATAAATCTAATACATGAGTATGGACTGGAATATTTTTTGGAACATTAGTTAGCAAATTGCTTGAATAATTTGCAATAAATTCATTTTCCACAGTTGGCTGGATATTATTCCATAGCATGAATATAAAGACACAAGCAAAGACATAGATATTTCTAAGGGGTCTCATTGTGCTTTCCAGGTTTATCTTGTTTTTTTACAGAAACACAGAAGCAAATCTTCATTTTCTGTTCAATACGTCTCACTGATGAGTCCAGCCCTATGGAAAGAAAACACGTGGAATTTGCTGAAATAGTTGAACTGTTGAATTTGCTTTTTATTGCTAAAATAAAATGGAAATTTTATGTAATAAAAACTTTATTTTTACATACTTTTGTTCTAAGTTCTTATCAATCCTCCTCACCCCCATTCTTTAATTCCAATTATTTATTTTCTCAGTTTAGTAGAAATTAATTCCTTTATAATGGAAGGAATACAATCAGTGGTATGTTAAAAAGCAGAGGGATGTTAAGAACTGCAAATTTCTCAACAACCTTGAAAAATACAAAACTGGTACAAACAGACATCAATGCATTTGGGAATAAAGGAGAACAGAGCAAGCCTCCCATCTGCTCTTCCCATATACCCCATGTCGACACTCATTTGGGGACAGAACTCCAAAAGCCCCGTGGACCCTCACAGAAATGGGTGCAAAAACAACCTCTTCACTCAGAAGAGCCAAAGGGTGTTCCTCTTCACACTCCAAAGACCCAGGACATGGCCATGCACATCCTCAGGCTCAGCTTTGTCTTTGCTATAACACAGAGACATAGGGGTCCATTTTTCCAGTAAGCCAAGAATCTTGAGGAGGAATTTTACTGTCTCATGAAGATTGTAATGCCTATCTGGCCAAAAGCATACTCACAGGAAATTCACAGCATCACCAGACACTACATATGAAGCAGTGGTACCCAAAATCTGAAAGAAAACACTTGATGCTTCCAAAGGCTGCAGGATTTGCTAGGTGTCCTAGGAAATTTCCTACATTTTCCAAATTACCCCAGCATTGCAGTTTGACAAAGGACCTCTCTAGAAATGGTGAGGGACAATGAGTCTAGTTCTATGGATCAAAAAACCCAGGGAGGGAAAGATTTTGTGGATATGGAAAATGGTTCAGCAGCATTAATATATGGTCATGTCTATCAATAGCCTACACAGATTTGGAGAGGTATCAGTCCAATCATGAAAAACCATGACCTGGGCATTACTCTCGTGTTGTCATGCATTTAATGCAACACACATACAAGTGAAGTATGAGCAACTCATAAACTATTTCAGGAGACTAACATCCCCAATTTTTTTTTTCCTGTTCTGATTTTGTCTGTAAAAACCCCAAAGTTTTAAAATTCTGCCCCTGTGTAATCTTTTGTTAAATAAAATCCAAAAGCCTATTTTTTCAGTTCTAGGTTATAATGAGTGTTGGTCTCTAATAATTTGATTGACTGATATAAATACTCATCTCTTCTCCTCCAAGTCTCCTATGAAGCTTAATCAAGTTTTCTTCTAATTAAGTAAAGCAAAAATATGTGTAATTAACATCACCAAGAGCAATAAAAGAATAAATCAATAAAGTATAAATTTCTACCTCAGTAGAATCCAATTGAGTGGTGAAATTCTGCCTTCAGAAGGTTGTGCTGGGGTATCTGAGCACAGAATAGAAATGAAGCTGGGATGGTTGGTCAAAGTACAGTATCACTCACAAGAAGAACCAAGACAAGCAAACCTGACCCAGCTTCCTTCAAAGAGCAGCTGACCCTGTTCTTCAGAGTCCAGGCTGGTAAAGAAACTCTAGAATCAAATAAACTTTGATCTGGAACTATCTGGAGGAACTTCTCCCTGGGCAAAAGGGATGCCAGGAACAAAGCAAGAAATGTTCTGAAGGGAGAAAAAAACCAGAAAGATATTCTCTGTCCGTGCTCCATTGCCAGATGAGTTTTAATTTACTGTTCATGCTATGCTATACACTGCGACAAGGGATGATCTGCACTGTATAGCACTGAAGAGTGCCACAGTCAAAGAATAAAGCAGGTATGTCTAGAAAAGCAATATTAAGGATCAACAGTTACCCCTCTAACACTATCTTATGATAGTATTAGAGTTGGATGAGAATGAAAATTGCCATACCAGACATTTTTTTCCCTTTCTTCTTTGTTGAAATTCAACATACAGATGAGCGTTTTCACTGAAATTTCAAAGTGCAAGAATATCTTCCAACAGTGAAGAAACACCAGCACCTGAGATTTGATGGACTCCAAACCAGATATAACAAAAAGAAAAAAAATGTAAATAATGGAGCAAATATAACCCACCTTTTGTGCATGGAATCCACCTCCGAGTGAAGAGCCAGCAAAAGTCCTCTGCATACTTGGTTAACATCCTCAAAACAGAATTTCAAACATATGTAATCTTCAAGCTGGGGAATCTCACATGAGATGCTAGTTCCTTAATAATTACTACCTCATAACAAGGTTTTCTTATATAGATTATATAATTCTAAGAATTAACAAAATGTCCCTACAATGCAGGTATTAAGAGCACAATGAAAGGAAACTTCTAACAGTCCAAACTCGAAATACATTTACTTCTGTAATATTTACATAACTGTACAGTTTAGGAGGAAATAAGCCTATCTGTGGTGCAGAATATTCACCAAGGCAAGACTGTTTGAATAATTCCGCATTTCTAATTTCATGTCTGCTTCTGATGGTTACACACATTCTAGAAATTTGTCCCAACTGCATCTCCTCTTTTGCATACACAGAAAAGAGGAAGCAGAACCCCCACCACCAACTTCTCTTTGTATCAGAATCTCTTGCAGAGCTCTACCCCACTGAATTATTTTCCTCAGCAAGCAGACTAATTAATGTAGCACACTGACAGATGGCAAAAGCTTAGATCGCAAAAGCTGGTAACAGGGGCAAACTGGCACAGTTCAAAACCTTTACAGGTCAATCTTTACACTAGAGATGCCTTGGATGGTTATCAGGGATACCCCACATTGTAGCTTCCTTCAAAAAATTATAAAAAATGAACCATAGAGAGTAGTCTCTATGATATGAAAGCTGTAAAGAAGCCACGAAGCATACAGTACTGTAGGACAATCTGGCAATAGAGGAATCCAATAAAGCAGCCATTCAATTAGCATTTTGAACAAGGGCAGGAGCCTAGCGAGCAAATCAACAGAGCAGAGAGTGAGTGCGTTGCAAAGGCAGATGTAAAGAACCAAACCCAACACCTCAGTCCCATAAGCCTCCAAACTAACACAACATGCTTCAGTAAGATTAATTAGCAAGGAAGTAAGAAGCAGAGATGAATAAATGAATGAAGATTTATTTAATCTTAATGAATTTTAAGATTAAATTCATGAAGTATGTAATTAATTCTTCAGGTAGGGGGAGAGGGGGGCACCTGGGCCCATTTTGGACTCAGTCTAGAGCTTACTCCACCCTATAAAACAGCACCCTGGAGGAGAGTTGAAGGCAAGAGGGGACTCAGCTAAAGAAGCTGCAAAGTATGAAAATTTATTCTAGACACCAGTGCCAGTTATATTTCAAGCTTGCATTACATTCCTTTGAAACTTTTCTTTTGCAATTACCTTTTCAATTTTGCAAAGAGTAATTTAACCCTTTGCTTTGCTGAAAGAAAATGTCTACTTTTCATTTTTAGATTGATGAGTAAAATAGTCTGAACTGAAACTGAACTGAAACCATTCTGCTTTCCTAAGTGCAGTGAATCTGAGTAATACATTACAGAAAACTCAGAGACATTCGTGACCCAAGACAAGACCAGGGATCATGAATGTTTCTCAATAAGCAGCAAGATTCTGCCTGTCAGCTGATACTGTCTTGTCTTCAAGTTAAAGAGGAAGTTCCCATTGCTGGGCATTAATCCATGAAAATGAATAGACTAAGGCACTATTTTTGACAGAACAATAATATCCCAATTATGCAAACCAGTGGCAGTTTTATTTCCAATATAATCCATGAAAAAACTTTGATGCATGGACAAAATCAAATATACCATCAGCTTTCATCAGAACTGACTCCAGTGCACACACAGCTGTAAAAAGCAAAAGTATCTAAGCCTTTAGTTGTAGTATGTTTAATTTCCTTACTGCCCTTCTTTATCAGACTTTAATATACATTCAAATAAAGTTTGCCATAAAGAAAAATTTACAACTAGTTAAAATAAACCTGATATTCCTGAATACCTCTGTTAAACAATTAGGAACATTGCATAATGTTATTTTTACTAACCAATTCAGCAAAGCTTTGTTTGGGGCTGTTTTCAGTTTATTGATTAAGTCATTTCGCATGATAGGCAAAACCTAAAAATCGGTGTATTTCTGTTCATGCATCCTGAAATGTACCCTCTAAATACCATCCTTTCCATAGTCAGTGTATGTACACTCATGCACATACCTTGTTCCATTGCTGAGGTTTACACTGCTGGGGTTTTTACAGCCGATTCTATCAATGAGCACCTGTCTTCACAAACAGCCTTTCCTCAAGGTACATTTCACAATTCTGCCTATATGTTGTGATTACTTACCCAGAGGGGAACCGTAGCTACACTTGGCTGGGTATCAGAAGTCAGTCAGGAGGAGCACCGTGCCCAAAGGTGTGAAGAATCTCTCCAACTGGAACTGCCAGTGTTTGGTCATATCGAGGACCTTACCTTCAACTGCAACTCTCATTGTCACAACTTAACCCTGTGCGTCAGGTAGGTGAAACAAGGGCTAAACGCCACCACAAGTCAAAGTGAGCAGAGACTGTACCGCATTTATGCCCAAGCCTATTTCACTTGGGCATAAACAGACACAAGGATCAAAGCTGTGGAAATCAGACTGTTAACACAGAGTCACCTTGCAGAATACAGAACTTCCTCATTTATTGGTTTATCAGTACTGCTTCCTCTTGACCAAACAGTGACTACAAATGAGCATTACAGTCAATCTCAGTAAGTGTTTCTGAAAGAAAAAACAGCCAAACTGAAGCCCTGAGTAAAACCACAGGTTTCACAGAGGTTTTGAACCTTCCCCTCAGCAGAATGCCTCGCCTCCCACGGAGTCCCATTCTTTTCCCTTGAGCGCCTTTCTCTGCTCTAACCATCTGCAGTTGAACTTCAGTGATGATGCTTTGTAACATTTCTAAAGCTGAAAAAAAGCTGAAAAAGAGACGAGCTCTCAGCAGGGCAACCCACATTGTGTCAGGACTCCCAGTCTGTCGCAGTTCAGTTTCCTTCGTACTACACACTACTTAAATATACATGAAAACATTTACACTTTCACTTCATTCTGCACTTTCTCTAGGTTTTGGACGGTATTTAACCCCCATGTTATCAGTTTTGTAAGTTGATATTACTATGTATGTAAAAATAGCATTCCTGCTAGTAACCAAGATGACTAGTCAGATGCCAGGAATCTGCTCTGATATGGTATCTGGCATCAGAATACATTTACACACTTATTTTCCTGATAACTGGAGAGCATTAGCAGTTACCAATTTCAGTGCAGAACCAGCTGCAGACTCACATCACCGCGGTGTGCAGAAAAGGGTAGCTGCTTTCCAAAATGTACAGAAAAAGTGGCTGACATGGGCTGTGAGACTACACATGGCCCACGTATGGGCAATTTCTTCTTGGACTAAAACTGGTTTTATAGAAAGTGTTCAGAGTATGGCAGAGGCTATAATAATTGTTTGAAATATTCTGATATGTATCACTTGAGAAACTCATTCTCTCCTGTGCAATCAGAAAACTAGATGTAGTAATTCATTGCATGTGTAGCTGTTTTATCAATTATCTGGCACATACCATGGACAAAAACCTAATAGCATGTGTGTTTCAGGTTCCAAAGCACAAGTTTTAATTGCTCCCCATGCTCATTACAAGCCCCTTCCAACATTATTCACTCAAGGATTTTGGACATATACCAGAAACCTGCAGTTATATATTTCTGCTTATGATCGCATCAGCTCCATTGCCAGAGGTCACGTAGTTCCCAAGTTCTTTCCAAAGTGGCAAGCAAACCCTTGCTAAAACCTTCCACTCCTGAAAGAAAGAAAGAAAAAATTTCTGGCAACAGCTATGTGCTCCCACGTGAATAACAGGAAGGATTCTTGGTGCACTCTCTGACTTTCAGAGGGTTTTTCTGTCCTCCTGCCAACAGAAGCAGCCATATGAGTTCTTAAAGCTTCACACACAACAGGGGATGTTAACTCTTATTACTGAAGTTTCAAGGGCTACTGACCTAAAACTTTGAGGCTTTCAAAGAAAATTTTCATGTGAGCTACCATGTAACAATCCAGCTGCCCCTGGTTGTGTGAAAGGCATAGGCAAACCAAGATAAATCTTTTCATCTTCAGTTTTCTAAGGATTAAATGACTCATACACTGAAGCATTAGTTGGAGGGGAAGGAGGAAGCATAGAAAATATTTGTTTCTGCTGTCCTGAATTAAATGCCTGCAATTTTATAATAGGTGTGTTATATTAATTCGAGGCTGAGTGGGATGGCAGGGCTAAAGGTGTTAAATTTGACCTTTCCCCTACAAATCATAAACAGTTGCTGACAGTTCAAGACTTCAAGAGACCTCAGCCTGCTTAGACCTCAGGCAAAAATAAAAATCAAAATTAATATCTTTTGTTAATAATAATGGAAGACAAGAATGAGATAAAATGCAAACATTCTATACTAAATGAGGATTTCATCCTAACATCCCTTCTTCTGTTGTATTCCTGTTGAAACACATTTTTGAAAGGAAAACTTACTACTCTCTGGTCATCTAAGTCTGGTATTCCAGATGGCAAACACCGCCCCTTCTGGAGACAAAGACGAAATTTGCTGTCATCATCTTCAGCAGTTATGAATGTTTGTCAGAGCCCAGCCATGTTTTCTTGAAGCCAAACCAGCACCACTACAGTGTCCTGGTTTCAGCTGGGAGAGAGTTAATTTGCTTTCTAGTAGCGGGTATAGTGTTATATCTTGGATTCAGTATGAGAAGAATGTTGATAACACACTGATGATTTCAGTTGTTGCTAAGTAATGTTTAGACCAAGTCAAGGAGTTTTCAGCTTGTCATGCCCAACCAGCAAGAAGGCTGGAGGAGCGCAAGAAGTTGGGAGGGGACACAGCCAGGGCAGCTGACCCAAACTGGACAAAGGGGTATTCCATACCATGGGATGTCATGCCCAGTATATAAACTGGGGGGAGTGGGGCTGGGGGGTATTGCTGCTCAGAGACTAACTGGGCATCAGTCAGCGAGTGGTGAGCAACTGCATTGTGCATCACTTGTTTTGTATATTCCAATCTTATTATTATTATTATTGTCATTTTATTATTTTTATTATCATTATTAGTTTCTTCCTTTCTGTTCTATTAAACTGTTCTTATCTCAACCCACAAGTTTTACTTTTTTTTCTGATTCTCTCCCCCATCCCACTGAGTGGGGGGAAGTGAGTGAGCAGCTGCATGGTGCTTAGCTGTTTGGCTGGGGTTAAACCCCAACAACAGATAGAGGGGCCTGCTGTATTTCTACAAAGGAGAACAAATATTGTAAATGTAGCTTGTCTTTCTGACTCTCTGAATAGAGGGTCTTATCTGCTGTCCCAAGACCTGGCAAATTTTTTCAGCCTCTGACTGGTTATTGCGTTTCTGATCAGAACTCATAGCTGTGCTGCTAAAGATACTTTTTCCTGAAAAGGACAGATTCTTTTAATAATAAGCATAAAGCTATATGGGTGAGAAGAAAAAAAGTAGAAAGCTAAAAAAAAAAGCATGCTGTAAAATCAAGAGCTTCTCAAGATATAGTCAATGATGATGAAGGCAGTTCTGTTACTGCCCTCTCAGTCCCTTTGCTCAGGGTATCTCTCAGGATCAAAAGGGTACCAGGACTCTATCAGAGGATGGGAATTAAAAGCCCTCAAATCACTGCTTCTCCCTCACAGCAGTGCCAACCTACAAGCCCCAAAATGTGAAGTGGCTCATCTTTCCTTTTCAGTTTTCTTTTCAAGAAAAAAACCCTCACTCAGTGCTCTTTTGTGGCATGGCCATTTTTGTCCACCTGTGCTGGACGTTCAGAGTCCTGTATCTGGGTCCTATCCTTTCAAGCTTCACTGAATCTGAGAAAACACTAACCAGGAACCACTTCAGACACTGGCCTTCTAGCCCTCTTCTCAGGATGCGTTATTTTTTTTCTTGCAAACTAATTTTAGCAAAAGGGGTCCTGTGATGAAGCTGCCTAAGCTTTGTGATTAATGCAGATCTGCAACCTCTTCAGCAACTCAAGCACTCTTTCATGACTGTACCAACTGCTACAGGCTTTATTCTGCTAAGAAATATTCACTACGGTATTTCAAACTGTATTTCAAAATGCACACCCAAACTCATTTGTGATTTGCTATCTCTGTATCAACTGCAAGAGAATTCCAGTGAGGTAAGTTGAATTTTGCCTACCGTTAGGAGGCAGCACAGAAAACTATGTAGAAACAAGATTCTGTAACAAAAAGTTAAATACATTGACAACCAATGGAAATCATAAAGCATTTATTGCTTCACGAAGAAAAAATGGAAGAAACTCCATTAGAAAAATTCTTCATCTGTTTCCCCACACCGCTTTCCATTAGCCATTAGCAGGTTAATGCTAATAGCTGCCCTCAGGTTAGCCCAGAAAAGGGGATGCTTGCTCCTCTCCTTCGGCCACTCCAGGTAGGTTCGCTTTGCCATGAGAGCCTTCAGCTTGTGATACCTGGCAGGGATAATGTACGGAGGGATCGGCTCCAGTAAAATGAGGATTAAGCTGTTGGAATTCTCGCTGAATAATTTGTGATGGGCAAAGTACAGCTCATAGTGACACCACTCGCTCTGCACAAAGTTGGGAGACAACACAAAGATCGACTTGTAGCTCTTCTCAATGCAGTTAATGATGTTCTCCACAATGCTCTTGCCGGGGATAAAGTTCCTCTCGTGCTGGCACAGTTGTACACAGCCCTCCCCCTTCTCCAGGTTCGGGATCAGCTCGTTCTTCACCCACAACGAATCGCGCTCGCTGTAGGAAATGAACGCATGAAACTGCAGAACCGTCTCCTGCTCCTCGGGGTGGCTGTGCCAAGCCCTCCGCTTTGTCTGCGTCCACTGCCACGTCATCCGCACGTACCACGGCACATCCAAGTAGATGCACAGAAAGGCCACGACAGCCACCAGCACCAGCGTCAGCAGCAAAGCTGTCACCAGCAAGAGCACCGTGTTGCAAGCCAGTTCAGTCAGGTGGAAGTCCTTCAGCTGCATTCCTTGCAAGTCTTCTGGGTACTCGCACACATACGCTGCTGGCCAGCCAAACAGCTTCCCCCCAGACTGCCTCTCCAGACGGATAAAGTCTTGCAGTTCACAGGAACACTTGAACGGGTTGCGCCCGGCTTGTAGCTCCCTGACCTGTGGGCAGCTCTGGAAGAAGTCGGCAGATGGGGCGAGGATCAAATTCATCTCTACGTTCAGGAACTCCAGCGACGAAAAGCCACTGCACCCCGGCAGGTCAGCCAGCCTGTTCATTGCCAGGTTCAGCTCTTTCAAGGATTTCAGCTCAGCCATTCCCTTGGGGACGCTGGTGATGTGATTGTTTTGGAGGTTGAGTTTTTTGATGTTGACTGGCAAGCACTCAAACACGGCATCCATCAACTGATTTGAGGACAGGTCCAACTCTGTCAGAGACTCAGCCCATTGGCATTGCACATCAGCTCCATCGTGACTCAGCAAGTTGCTGCTGATGTCCAGGTATTTCAGTGATTTCATATGGCTAGTCATGAAGCTTACCTTGGAAAGGCTCTCAAATTTATTCCTCTGCAAGATTAATGTCTCCAGTTTAATTAATTTGTCACATTTTTGAAAAAGCAGATCTGTTAAATCGTTGTTTAAAAAATTTAAGTATCTAAAGGGACTGTCAGATGAGGGACACAGCATATGTATCATCTCTGATTCAGTTATTGTCAAGGCTGCAATATTCATGTCTGCAAATATTTTGTATAGGTCATTCTGTGAGAAGTACAGATCTGTGATTACAACTTTCTTCATTGTGACTGCTTTCATAGATGTACCTGAATAGTCAAAGTCATAGCTTTTGATGTGCGACAATTGTCTTACACCGTTAACATTGAAGTATTCAATGGATGAGTGCCATACAGTCTGAAAAGTTTCAATAAGAGCATTCCAGTCAACTGTCACATTTGTCAGTGTCAGATTTTGTAACCTGGAGCCTGGTCTGAAATTAGATAATAATGCTACTAATTTTTTTACATTGTCATTTATGATTTCAGACAATGATAGGCTTTCTGTAGTATTTTGTATCACAACCCAGTCAAAATTAGCTTTGGACTGATGACTATTTGTATAGAGGTATGGCAGGCTCTTGATTTTTTTGTCAGAACCATCTTCGTTAGAAACAGATGTGAAGAGTTCATTTTCCATAGACAGGCTGACACAGTTCCAAAAAGTTAATGCAAACAGACACTTGTAAAGAAAAAAGTTTCTGAGTGATCTCATATTTTCTGTCATACTGGTTTCTGTTTCCTTGGAGATGCTCAATACTTCTGTTATCTGTCCACCTTTGTTCTAATCCTGCAGCAAAATAAAGAAACAAAACCAAAACCCAGATCATGTCATTAAGTGGCTATGCAGGAGCCATCACAGAGATTGATCTTTTTTAAGGTTCCAATTTCTCATCTCTCTCTTTGACTCAAAAAGCAATGAAGGCACCTATTATCATTCAGGAGAGGCACTCTTTATTAAGAAAACACCACTGAAATTTCTATTTGGTAAATATGCTGTACTTAATAATACAATGGGTCTGTTTCTTACAAAACAAGTTTTATTTCATAGGTGACTAAAATTTGCTGCTTACTTACAGAATTACTGCTGTGATTCAATGTATTATGAAGGCTTCCTACAACTGTATAATACACTTTGATCAGAAAGTACAATATTTGTGGTCACTATGGTCATCCTCTCCTCAGATTCTCTCTTGAAGGATATGAACTAGACTCAGATACATTTTTTAAATGGACTTGTGACTATAAAACCTGTACTGAAACACAGGATGGAGGTTCAAGAGAGTGAATCAAAATCTGAATGTCTTTAGGTAGCTGAGATTGGTCATTAGGGCTTATTTTAACTGGGGAGGCCGGGAAGGGGGATAGGATGTTCTATATTTGTGCTATGGAAAAGTCCACAGAAGAGTTTGCTTCTTGTCTGGGCTTTAGCATCTCCTGAACTTAGACTCTGAAAGTGGGGTGTCCCCATGTCTGATTTGTTAGGTGTACACAGAGGACGCCAAACACACACTGAACATTTTCATATGTGTAAACCTTGATTTAAAGTTGTTTTCCAGATTTCTGAATTCTTCTCGTTTCCTCAGAACATTCTTCCCCTCTTCCTCCCGTTACTTTTAAATCGTAGTTGTTGTCTGAAGCCTTCCATAGTGCTTATTCATGACTGCAGTGGCATTCAACTTTCCCTTGATATTGAAATGGCTAAACTGTAAGTTTATACTTCTAGTGCCTCTACAATGATTCCTGGTGACTCTACAATGAGACAGTAATAGCTGTCACTTGTTGGACTAAAGCTACAACCTTGAGGACTACATCCTTTGTACCATTAACCATTCCACGCGCTTTCTTAGAATTATATTACTGTGTCTAAAACATACATTCTCTTAATCTAACACAACCTACATTATGAAATCTCAACAGTACAACAAAAAACAGTCCACCGAGTTCTCCTTTTGTAAAGAATGCATGAAACTAGGCTTGGAAATCATCCAGAAATAACGGGGCAATATAGCAAAACTTTCCCAGCCTTTTTCAAGACTTTCATTTGGAAAAATTACATGCAGTTTTACCATCACAGCCCTCAAAAGGCATTTGGGCATGTGCAGAGAACAAAAGATAATCAGCATCCTCTATCCTGTTCTTCCGATTGTTTGGGCAATACTACTAATGTGTATATAATCAAACAAAATATGTAGCTTCAAGAGAAATCTGAAAAAAAATCTACCTTCAAGTCGTTATTTCTTCTTAGGACAAAATTTCATCAATATCCAGGGACTAGGTGAAAGAAGGATACAGTTCTTCCACATGTGCTTAATTTTCTTTCTCCTTCCTATATCCTGGCATTCAGTCAAGTTATTTACGAGTACCTTCAAACTTTCTTTAGAATATCCTATAAAGCAACAAAATTAACAACTGTTATAACACAAGATCCACAATTTGGGGGCTAACACTGGGGAAGTTATCCTTTACAGTCATATCCCTTTTAATTCGAAAGTATCCTCAAGTGTTCAAACTTGACAAAAAGATCATTACCAAGATAAAAGCAGAGAAGGAATCCAGTAGGGTAAGCAAACCAAGATCATAGCAAGAAATTGTCCTGTTGCTTAAAGAGCAAGAGAAGAGATAAAAATTGAGGTTTTAAGAGTTTTTCCAATATAAACTCAGTATAAACTGACTAAACTTTCATGTAAGAAATGTACAGAATGCATTGAGCTCTGATAGTTTAGTATTAAGGCATGCGCTTTGCAAGTTATCGGCATAATACAAAACTCAAATGTTAAAAATACGTCTTTCACATGGATGAAACAGATCATCAAGTTAGACCCACTCCTGAACTGTAGAAAAACTATTTCCATTAAATCACTGTGACCCCCTTAACTACAGGTGTCGTGCTAATACAAAGAGACTGCTATTTAGCCAGTTTCTTTGGATAAATCTACTGAACATAAGCAACTTTAGTCTCACTTCTTACCCATATGCTTGAAAGTATATCATACAGTTGCTAATAACATTCTATAGAAAACATGGTGCATTTTCACATAAGATGCAGAATATAAAAGTTTTAGCTAACAAGCAACCACATAAAATCTATAGAATTAAAAGTCTCTCACCAGAAATCCATGCTCTCTGAAAAAGCAGAAAACGTACTCAGGAAAAGACAAAAAGAAAACTTTATCCTACTTTGTAACAATACTTAAGAATGCCCAAACTTTTTATATAAATGTTTGTGCCATCTACTGACAGCTTATGAAATGGCATTTGCTTTCCTCCAGATGTATTTTCCACATACAACATTACTGTAATTTCCCCATTATTTAATTATTATTGAACTACGTGTTTTCATGCTTTACAATAGATTAAGCAGGGGAAAAAAAAAATCTTTTTAACAACTTTCTGTCTTCATCAAATTAATATGAAAATAAGTACTTCTTTTGAGCAAGTTTTACACTGAAATTCAAACATCTTCCTCTCTGAACTTAATAATGGTCTAAGTCTATATGTATTTTTTTTTTTCCATTTCACTCTACAAATTTAGTTGTCAAATTCTTATCATGGCTGGTTTATAAAAGTGCTGTTTGTCTTATTTTAATTTCCATTTAATGGGAATGGAAAAATAATCTCTCCCTCCTGCTCCAGCAGTGTTGTGATTGAGTTAAATACTGGACATGAAAACAGTGGGTAGGGTCTTCTTTTTTTTTTTTTTCTTTTTTTTTTTTTTTTTAATTAAAACAAAGCAGCAACTTCCATACTGAATGCCCAAACACTTGGGTTGTTGTCCTGGCAAAGACATAAACCAGACTCTCTTTATTTCTGTGTAATGTTGGTCAGAAATTCAATCTTAGCTGAGATCTAAATACAGAACTGTCACACTACAAACTACCTTTCTGGGTTAGCATACCGTAACACATTCATGATTTAGCATTTCAATTATTCTGGAAGAAGAGGAAATAATCTTAAAAATGACTTTTTCACTTTAAAGCTTATTCTGTACACCATATTTCATTTCTCAGCTTCAAGTGAAAAGAGGTCATCCAAAAACTGAAGGGAAAGATAGGACAGGTAGTAAGCGACAGAATACGGACAATTCATGTTCTCTGCTGTTATGTTGATGAGCCTTATGGTGGTACTCTATGATTCTTTCTCCATTTCTGTCACTACAGACAATAGCATTCACAGCTAGTTTCCAAATGACACCTTATAATGTTGTTACATAAAAACCTCACCGTTGTCTGCTCTTCGCTGGAAAGATTTTGCTATCCATCCTTATGATGAGATAAAATCCTAAGGCAAGACATTGCTTTTACCAAACATTCATTCCTGTTTGGGAATATAACGGTTTAACTGCTTGAATATAATCTACCTATTACTCTAATGATTACAGAACCAGACATACATTTGGTTAACACGTAATAACTGCCATAAATTAGAGGCTCTTATTTGACAGTGTCTCTTCAATTAAGTGACAGTATGAGATGGCCACTGGCATAGTTTGAGTTCTCCGGTCCTACCTACATACTATGAAGATAGATAAAGCATATGTTAAACAGCAAAATAAGCATATTACCATTAATTGCATGCCATTAGCCGTCATATTTACCACTCAGGTTTACCAGTGCAATCACTGGAAGAAGATTAATATATCCAAATGTTATGCATACTTCTACATTTTGTTAAAAGTAGCCAAATGCAGTGGTTTCCTTCCATCTTTGCTTTATATTTATCCATTTATTAAAAGGCAAGTATCTTTTCTGAAACCCATTAGGAAGATGATAACACTCAGCATAATAACAAACTTCAGTGAAATCTGAGGTGAGTAGAAGTGTTCAATCTCTATTGCTCATTTATTCCAAGACCATTTGCAATATTACCAGAGTGAGAAAATACAAGTGAAATTAATTACTGAAAAGTGAAAGAGAAAGAAAATTAGAAAAGGCAAGTGCTAAATTCAAGAAAGTAATTTAGGAACTTAGGAAGTTAATACATCCTTCTATCCCAATAGACAGACATACACATGTACGCACTTACAATGTGAATTTCATCCTGAAGCAGTAACTTTACATTACAACAGTGATTAACACGCAGTTCTAAAACATGCATGGCCTTGTACAGAATCTGCAAAACTGACAGCGTAAGATCCACTTTACAGTCAAAATTACCATCCATCATGGGGACAACCAATCTCCAGCTACTGAGCTGCATCTATCATGATTCCTCCTAAGACACTGCCCTTATTCTTCCACAAGCTCCACTGAAAAGCAGAGAGAAATCCTTAGGGCCATTCTAGATTTCATTTTCAATAAATACATCTAAACATACACAAATTAACCTAAAAGATGCTAGAACTACCAGCATGCCCCGATACTTAAATTCTCATTGAAATGCCTTCAAAATAAAATTATTATTTACTGATACAAACATTTGCTCTGCTACCACCTACCTTTACGGGAAACTTCAGAGACTTTTGCCTGATAAGCGTGTAAGTCACATAGCATGATCCGTATTTGTGAAGCATGCTTCTGAGAACTGGGGCTTTATTTTGTGACCTCCTATAGCAGCTCTCCTCAGTGATTCACAACATGTATTATTTTGCTTCCTGTGGCAACAGTCAGTTATTTCTTTCTTCAGCAAAGGAAGACTAGTGACAGAGAGGATGCTATAATGAATCGTGGAACTGCCCTTTATCACTGTAGAAGGGCACGCCTCGCCTCAAAATGAAGCTGCAAAAAGAGGAAAGGGTGTGAGGAATTAAGACAGAGACAAGAACAACAGGTTGTTGGGCAAGAGCCTGCAATCCTCTTGTTCAACCAAGCATATATATCTCGCGCAGCTGCAGGCGCCCAGCGCTGACACTAACTTACTGGAAACGCGTGTACACATGGATGTTTCCTGTAAACAGATACAACAAAGGCGCAAAGAGGCATCTGAAAAGCTGAACCTCAGTTGTTTAATTCCGCAACCCCACGCTTCAGTAGGTGGTTAGCTGCAGCTCGCTTTGAGGAAGCATTAAACTTTCTACACTAAAAAAAAACCACCAAAAAAACCCAAAACTGACGCCAGCTCAGCGACTCACTTGTACTCAGAACGCCTCAGCACGAACGCTCTCTCACCAGCGTCGTCGTGTTTACCCCTCCTGCCGGGTGGCCGCCCCCCCCCCCCCCTCCGAGGAGGCCCCGCTCCACCCGCGCCCGTCTCTCTCGGCCGGCGCTCCCGGCGCGGGGCCCGTCTCCGCCGCCGGCAGACCGCCGTGTCCCACCGGCGTCTGTCGGCCCGCGCCCCGCCGCCCCCTCCGCCGAGCGAGGCCGCAGAGAGCTGGGGGCCGTGAGGGGCGATAATGGCGGCCGGGGCGGCTCTCGGCGGCGGGTCAGTGCTGCCGCCCCGGCCCGCGGCCTGGAGCCCGGGGGCGGCTCGGCAGCGGCGCGGAGCAGTCGCTTCGCAACAGGCGGCCGCCTCAGAGAGACGGAGGGAGAGCGAGGGAAGAAGAGCCAGCCAGCCAGCCCTCCCTCCCTCCCGCCAGCGGCCCGGCCGGCCCGCGGCTGCCCGGTCTGTTCTGCCTCCTCCCCCCGCTGCTGCCGACGTGGCGGGGCGGAGAAGGGGAAGGAGCAGGGGGCGCGCCGGCAAGGGGACTGCTGAGCGGTAAGGAGCACAGCGATTTCTTCTTCTTTTTCTGCCGCTTTTGAAACCGGCTGCGGGCTCCTCACCAATTCCTCTACCCCAAAGGGGATTTCGAAAAGAATTAAAAAAATAAAAAAGAAGGAGGGAGGGAGGGAGGAGGGGGAAGCTGCGGCCGCTGCGGGTTTGAGGGAGCGGCGCTCCGGCTGCTCCTGCTTTGCCCTGGGCGCGGGGGCAGGTGGCAGCGGGGCACGGGGAGCTGGCGGCCGGAGCGCCGGGCGCCCGAGGGGCCGCCGCCTCAGCTGGCCGTGCCCGCAGCGTCCCGCCGCGGGAGAAGTAGCAGCAGGCGTCGAGGGAAGGGGGAGCGCGGTGCCGCCGGCCAAAAAAAGTTAGCCTCACGGAGGCGTTGGTCCGCGCCTGAAGGCGCCCGTCGGCGGCTGGGCTTTGCTTTCGAGGCGGGATTAAACTCCTCAGGCGGCGGGTCGGCAGGTGCCACCGAGCCGCGGCGGGAGCTGCCGCCACCGCCGGCCCCTGAGGGGCGGCCGGCCCCGCCGCCCGTTGGCCGCCTCAGGGCGGCCGGTGGCTGCGGGAAGGGCGCTCGCCTGCCGCCCGGTCCGGAGCTGGCCTTGGCATCTCCCTCATGAGCTGTCTGTGGAGAGCAACTCGCTTTGGGCGGAGTTGTCCGCGTTGATTTAGATCAGTATGGTCTCGGGGATGACAGCTTGAATGACGCCTTACTCCCCGGGTCAAGCACGGCTCGCGGCTTCTGACAGATGTGGTAATTTGCTGCTACGTGCTTTGCTCCTATAAGGAAGGTTTAGCAGGCAGCTGCAGGGACCTTGGCCCGAGTGGTCCCCAAGGATGACCCAGTCCTGCAAAAATTCGTGTGCACGTATACGTGTCATCCTTTATAAACTGTACTGGTGCTGGGCATTTTCTCATTCGGATCTAATCCCCGTCCAAAGTTATGATGCATGTGTGTACAGATTTTGCAGGTTTTGGTAGAGGATTCTCGTATCTGATGGTGGAATTTGGTTTACAAATAAAAAAAAAAAAAATTCTTTAGGTGATGCTGCGCATCACACAGCAAGTACTGTTAAAACAATGGCAATACTTACCTGCACTAAAGCATTTTACAGTATCTGCTATATTTGTAATGGAAAACTGCAAATACTTGTGGCAAATGCAAAGATTCTGACTTGTAAATGCATGTGTTCCCAAGATACTTTAAGTTACAGCGTAAACTAAAGTAATATAAGTGGTACCAAGTGTAATATTCACTTACGTTTCTTGTTCACTGATCCCAAATGCTATTCTTGGAACTGTTCAAACAGCTGATCTACATTCAAGTTAGATAAACAGGCTGCTAAAGCCACAGATGTACGTGATTCTATAGACTTTAATAAAATACATTAATTTAAATATGTGCTTCTCAGACAGATTTCTCCTAAATCCCAGTTATATTTTGCTTTTTGCCTTTTTTTTTCTTTTTCCTGTTCTTCAGTCTCTCTTAGAACCTCGGTCCTTCCTAACAGGTACAAAGCTTTAAACCATATTAAATTAATATGGGAGTCAGTGAAGAGACAACATCTATAGAGAGGACTGTGTGAGTTTATTTTACGCCATGCAACTCAGCATGCAGTCAAGAGCTTGCAGTGACAACTCTCTGTCAAGGGTTGTCTTCTGAGTAGAGTGCCAGGCATACCGTTGTTGCCAACAAGTAAGTGGTAATAATCACTGTACAGTAGTCCTTTTGGACTCTGCCAGTGCCGCTCCTTAATCTGCTTTCTTTCCCTTCCTGGAACCTCAGTCTGATCATTGCACAGTGGTGGAAAATACTTAGAAAAAGAAAGTTACAGTGGAAGATAAGGAGTAAATAAGAGAAAACTGGTTTGTAACTTACTAAAAAAACCCCAACCAAAACTGTGCCTCATGAAAGCTTACCGTGGCTTCAACATTGAAGTTTAATCATACAGCTGGAATTTTAAGAGCAGGTGAGAAGCATTGCACTCAAACAGCGAGTGTTTGAGACAAGTGATGCAGAAACACTGTGAGCAATGAATGCTTGCTGTCTATGAAATGGCTGCAGGGACCATGGCCTGTCATGTTCTCAAATTATGGCCCTTCTCCAACACATAAATATCACCACAGGATTAGTCACGCTGTGTTTGTCATCCTCTCCGTCAGTCAGCAGGCTATAGGAACCTGTGTATGTGCAAATGATGAGAAGGAGAGCAAGAGGTGCTTGGCTATTGCAGATTATCCTGTTCTCCAGTGGTCTTTCATAAACATCTAATATGGAACACAGGAATTAACCATGTGGAAGCTCTTATATTTGGCTTCTCCAGACAAATGAACATCCTTTCTCCCTCACCAAACCATATTTTGGAAAATAGTAATGCTGCTCTTTGTACTTGAGTGAGATCCTGCAAGGTGAATAGAGTATTCAGAGTATCATCATGATGCCAGTGCCACGGGGTGCCATGCTTCAGGAGGCCTTACATCAAGGCTGTGTTGTTTTTCAGTAATAGCTTATGGTAAATGCTGCATATTTTATAGTCATTCGAATGTTTATCCAAACTAAAAGACATAATTTATTTTCTATATTCAGGATAGAAAATGTCTGAAGACGTATGTGATGGCATCCCATCTGAAGAAAAACCTGAAGTAACGGAAATGCCCAGCAATGAGGTATTGCCTCACGAGTCAGTACCACACCTTGTGGAAGCTGAAGTCTTGCATGAGTCTTCACAAGATGAACGTGGACAGGCCGCTCAGAGTGCCAGTAATAGACAGGAAGGAGACATATTTATTAATGAAAAACCTTTGACTGAAAAAATAATTGAAAGTCTGCCTTCCAACGGAGAGGCGACTGAAGACATGCCCAGTGAGTGCAATGAGACTGTAAGCCTTGATGCAGAACCTGAATCTGAAGAAACACTGCATGAACAAAGCAGTCCAGTAAGTAATACTTTCTTTTCCATAAAAGCCCTCCCCTTCCTGCTTTGTAAGGACAGAATTTTGTACAATGTACATTCTGTTTTTCACAAAAGCCTAGGGAGTTATATACAGAAAACCTGCATGGGAATAAAAAAGTTAAATTGCAACACCAAGCTTTTGGAAACTACAAACAGTTTAATTTCTCTTTGCCATTATGATATTAATTTGGTCTTTCTAGCCTGGTTGCAGTAAAACTATACCAGAGCCTAAATCTTATTAAGAATCTAGTCCATTTTGTATAGTCATAATACTCCTGTGATTTTGTTATCTGGCTTTCTGTACAAATCTGCTTCATTCAGTTCACAGAATGAACCTAGAAGAGGACAGAACTTGAGCTTAATATGCAGCACTGAATCTTGTACTTGCTAATTTTCAAGTCATTGACTTTACGAAAACAGTGTATGTTTCACAAGGCTTGGTGAAATGGCTGGTAGTTTTTGATTTGTTCTAGGTCAGTAGGTTTTGATTTGTGATGCACAGACCTTTGGGAGTCCTGTGAGTAATTGCAAGTTAATCAAAGAAAACTAAGAAAAACAAGGCCTTTTTACAGTCTATACAGCATCCAAATCCAATACATGTGACATATCTGAAGATGTTCTCAACTCCACTGAAAAATTTTAGGCATCCACAAATTGGAAAAGGTTAAAACATTGTTTTAGTCCCTCTACCAGTGATCCCCTCCACAGGGATCTGTACGCTGCAAAATGCAGAGCTGTGTTGGGATACTTTAGCTTTTGGGTTTGGGTTGATTGTGCAGGGATGATATGTTACTGGAGACTTTCTTGAGACAACAGTTTCTTAATATGATTTAAATACGGAATACTGATAATTGCTTAATACCACACATTAATGTAGAAGGTGGGCAGCACCTCCTATGGCTGTGTTTTTACTGAACCGAGGAGTTCCCTGTGCACATCTACTGGGTTACACCTCTGAGGAGGCTCAGGCAGAGAAGCCTCTAACTCTGGCTCCTGGTAGAACTCAGGAAGGAGACAGGTTCCTGCCTCTCCCTAATAATAGCCCTAATAAACTTGTATGGCTTTATAGGATCGAGTGCCTGAAGAAATATTAGGACATCTATAAAAACACCTCTGGGGTTTTAGGCGCTTTCAGTAATAGGTGATCTGAACTAAGCTTCCCATTCTGCTTTCTTGTGCACAGAAGCTTGAACTCCACATAATACCCAATCTATCATCATGTATTAAACGCTGGACTTTGTTGCCTGACAGGTTCTTAGTGTTTCCTCCTGCCTTTGGAAAACATGAATTTTAGACAGTGGAGTAATATTTTTGTTCTTACAGGCCACAGACTCCTCGTCTAAAGCAAGTAGATGGGGAGCTTGGGGTACCTGGGGAAAGTCTCTCCTGTCATCAGCTTCTGCCACAGTGGGTAAGTGATCAATCAGTAAAGTACGTGGAAATAAATCGTAATTTTAACGTGTCATTAGAGACATTAATGTTGTATCTTAAAGATTTGTAGATGGTTTTGTCCTGGTATGCTTGGCAAGCATGATTTTTTTTAAGAGGAAGAAGGGCCTTCCTAAACTGTCAAAGCACGTAAATGTTTCTTCGGGTCAGATTATGGACAAGGCTTGTTTGTAAAGTTAGTGAATTACCTCATTGTGGCTTCTTCACAGAAAAGATACATGATCTGATACAATTACTATCAGGCAAAGGCTTATGGTTTTTGAAGTCAAAGCACGCCAACCCAGATTCATGCCCATGCTTGTTTGTGGTTTATACACCATGAATACACAATATGAATTCACTTCTCTAAATCATTTCAGCTTTCATTGACACCCAGTGAAACCATTAAGCTATAACACCAGACTTGAGAGAGTAGAGCAACATATTGAAACATGGACCCTAAACTCCCTGTCCCTCTCCTCTCATTTCCAATACTATGTCAGGACAAAATGTCCTTGTGAAGACTTGAGGTAAAACTTGATCATTACACATCAAAAACAAAAAGCAAGGCAGGCAAATACCTAATTACCACTGGGAAGTCATTTCTCACAGAAGAGCTACTACGCTGTTAACTAATCAGTTCTCATGAAGGATCCACAAAACACCTTCAAAAAATGAACCTAGGAATTAAAATTAATTGCTAGTTACTAAAAATAATGGATGCAACAGAGATACCGGTTTTATGATCCCATATAAGGCTAAATAATTCTCTTCCTTATCCTCCTCTGTTCCATGGGCAATAAATTATTTCTGTTTCTCAGAGAAGGAGGGAAGTTCCCCTATCCTCTCTTTTTTTTTTCAGTAACACCCACACTCAAGAGTTTGTAACTACCTTTTCTTTCAGACAGTCCAACCAATTAACATATCTAATTAAACTCAGAATGGGTTGCTAAGATGTCTTTAAATTGACATAAGTGAAGGTTGCTGCTGAAAGGAGCAGGCCTGCCCTGCCCCAGCAGTGTATTTCTTCTGTCTCTTACACTAACAGTAGCCTTCATTTAGTGATGTGGGCAGCTGTTTTATGGGACTGATTTTGAAAAGTAGAAATGAAGAGCTGGATCTTCAGCTAGATCAGTTTGTAAATTCCCTAATCTGGCTCACCATTTGATCACTCAAATGCTACTGAATGGGAAATGACAGGAACACACAGAACATGCTGATGGTGACAAGGGCAGCTTAATTAGCTGTGGAACTATGTAAGTGTTCTCAACTTGTATTTAACCTTAAAGTTTAACACATCACTTTCAGACTTGAAGAAGGGTGTCTGTGTCGAAATTTTGCCCATTTTTCCCCACCACTATTAGTAGGTCTAATGAAGGGTACTGCTTTCACAGACTTCCACGAGCCTTGCCCCTCCTACATTCTCAGACCATCATAACAGCAGCATTCTGAAAAGAATTTGGCTTAGTGTAAATAACTAAAGCAGAAAATTTATGTGCATAAAAGTAATTTTACTGTTGATGAGTTGGAATTGTAATGCTGATGAATTCTTTAGTTCATTTTATAGTTGCAGCAGTTTTTGCCTGTGAGATAGCCATATTTATATTCTGTTTAGCTTTTGCAGTAAATAGTATTCTAATGTTGTTTGTGAGTAATAAGATTATTTTTTACCAAACAGTTACTGTTCTTGCAGGGGCAATCTCACTTACAGTCTAATGTTGCTTAGAAATCTTGGCCTCACTTAACAATGAGTTTAATGTCACAAAGTGTATACACTTTCTGTGGGACAGTATGGCCATAGATATTTTCTTGCCCAACTGATGTGAGCTTGCCTGAAAATTATGAATGCTGTTGGAAAAAGTTTGGGAGACAAACAAGAATGTGTGTTGTATCCCTTCTTATTGTCTAATAAGTAAATAAGATGTACCATTTTACAGCTGTTTGTTGCTTTTGTCTATAAAACCTGCTGCCAGCATTGTATCTCTGTGGATTTCCATGGACTTTTTAATGATGTTATCTCATTTTTATATAGGCCATATAACATCTTGGTTTATATACATTAAAAATTCATGCTTAATTGATACTGTCTTCTTAACACACCGCCTGACTGTATCGGCATTGTAACTCTTCACAGAGTGTAAATATGCAATCAAGTTTGTTGTCTAGGCAGCCTGACTTGATAAGGTTGTGTGATATTGTCTGTTTTGAATAGGCATATCATCACATGTATATATATTTTTAGAATTATTATTATTTAAAATTGAGCACAGTTGGAACAGGTCAAGTTGCCTAGGCAAAGGAGCATTCACATACTTATTTTTAAATTTTCTTTTTCCATGAGAACGGTTGCACTATGTCA